>NC_080086.1:98481825-99121825 GCF_950005125.1 Chionomys nivalis | reverse complement strand
AGGATAAAATTTTTATATATCCAGCACAGGAGAGGATAAGCGAGTCATCTTAGGATCCCTTAGGTACACAGAACACAGGGTTCAGGGCCATTTTGCTAATGTATTGTCACCTGTGTTGAAATAGCTAAGTCTGACTACAGAGACATCTATTCCTGGGCACTCTGAGTATTATGCCAGGATGGGAGAGACATTGCCAAAGTAGAAAAACACCCTATATTGCTGAGCTTCTCCTGGCTAATTTTAGTAATAATGGAAGTGTGTGACCGCTATGAAAAGCTCTGGGGACCCAAGTCTCTGAATGACTAAATGACTGACCCAGTGGCAAATGTGGGAGATGGGAGGGGCTGCTCTGAGACCCAGGGAAAGTCTAGATGGTGTGCATGGAGCTGAAGGAAGAAAGAAAGGAAGCCTGGACTTCAATGACATATGTAAAAACACCTGAAGGATAGCTTAAGCTAATTCCTGGGTATGTTTTGTTACTCAGCCACTTGCCAATTAATTGCATCAGCAGCTTCAAATATTTTGTTCAATACCCAGAACAAGAAAGACTGTATATCAAAATTCAATTAGAGAGTACACATACATTCAGAAACACATGCATATATTAAAAGTAAATAGAACTTTGATGAAGCATACAACCCCTAAGATGAGATGCAATATGATACCTCTTGTTCTAATCGCCAGTCTGTGTTCTGTTTGTTGTTTTCTTTTCAATACTAACTACAATGGTTTAACCTAATTACAAGACTGCCAATGCTTTATAATGCATAATTTTAAAATATGTGTAACTGGGCTCTGGTGGCGGAATAACTTACAGGAGCCAGCAAACATGGGGCTACAAAGGAGACAGCAGTCACTTCAGCTGCCTTTAACAGGCTTGATTGATCACTTATGATGAGGCTAACATCACAGACTACAGCAGACAGACAGGGGGCTCCATGACAGCAAATACCACTGAGATAATTAACCAAGTCACTGGCCTCATCTCTGAGTCACATGAGCTGGTAATGTTTCCATCAGCTAAAGGGTCATTTTTATCAGATGTATACTTGTGTCTAAAATCATTCTCAAATTGATGTGTATTCACACAGTAGAGATGAGGCCCCTTATGTACAAGGGAGAATGTTATCTCAGCAGAGGAACTTTGCCAATTGGCCTGGATGAGACTTAAGGTCGGCTTCTGACAGGACCATGCTATTGTGTATCTCAGCACCTCAATTCACCAGATTGAGGGGCTGCGATGTTAAGTATGAAACTTCCTATGCATCCCCGGGTCCATGTAAATTTCAACTGATTTGCTCTATCCTCATGACAATGTATAAAATCAGCACATTGATCCCTCAGGCTTTTCCACATAAATATGCTTTGGAGAACCCATCAGGTGAACTGGAGATGAAATGGCCGCACTCTGGCTAAGGAGCTTTGCTGAGTGAGTCAGCTAACAGTGTTGACAAGACAATACAAAGTCCTAAGGGGCAGTTTCTAGAAATACAACATAAGGCCATATAAACAGGCACATGGCTATACCACAGTAACAACCACAGCCGAGCCCCTCCCGACTTGTCCCATCAAATTCTGTGATGGCCTTCACAGTGGGGTGTCCTGGTTTCCAGATTGGTGCCCTCTGTTCCCTTCTGCAGTCAGCACAGAGTCACTCCTGAGGTGAAAGTTCAGCAATCTACCCTAAAACTCAGGTCTAACCAATCACTTCCATGATGAAGTCCAAACCTTTAAGTCAGCCTCCTCTTCTTCTCTCTAGCTTACAGCCCTCTGATTCCACTATAGGGTATTTATCCGTAGTCAGCTGAAAGTCCTCGGCTATTTCTTACTACATTTGTCTGGAATACAGCCTCTTCAAGTCTGTCCTGCTGTGGGGCCATGACAGGCACAGCACACACACAGGCTCAGGAGCAGTGCCTCTTCTACAGTGGTGCCCTTCCTGGAGTGTCTCAGGCCTGACTGACTCAAGTGTTAACTGCTTATACTTTCTTCATCCACTTAACACCTTCACCCACGAGTGCTCCTCATGACCGCCAAACAAGTAAGAGCAAGTGGCACCCCAAGACCTTAAGTTCTGAGGGTTCTTGCTCACAACCTGGCAAAGAGCTGCAATTATCTGGAAGGACAAAGCAGGGCTTTTTATCACAAATTCCTCTGCTGCCCAGGCTCGGGGACATACTCATATACAGCAAACAGGAGATAAATCTGGCTGTAAGTTTGAAAGGCAGTAAATGGCAGGAAGGGAGCCTGCAGGGTGAACAGAGTGGAGCAGCGAGAGGCAGGCCACTGAAGAGTCAGTGGTGCAGATTGATGAGGCCTGCCAAGGAAAGGCACAACTTGGAGGGGGTTATTTCCAGACCGCCTGTCCCCCATTGCTCCTTTTCATGTTAAATATGTTTTAATATTGGCTGTGTATTATTCTGAGATTTATTTACTCCTCTGTCCTTTCAAGGATTTACACCACAATGCATTTAAAGCCTCTAAGCTTCATGGGAAGGGGGCTACAGCTCTTCCCCGCCTTATTAATGAAGACAACTCTGAGAGTGCATCCCTCCAGACCCTCTCCAGGGGTAGGGGGCATTGCCATTCGTGACTGTATGGTGCACACGATTCCTGACCAATTTCCCATTTCTTACTAAATTATCACCTTCGTCAATTTGAAATGATTTCCCAAGCAAAAGCAGAGAATGAGTTCAGCTTGCTAGCTGGGCAAGGAATTATGATTACCCCAGATGCACTTCTGCAGCCAAATCGGCAAGCAAAGGAAGAATGCGATGCAAGACTTTGAGGCAGGCATGGGCCTGAGTCCTGGCCTATCATGTCTACCAGTTAGCTAACTGTTCTGAATCGCTTTCTTGCCTGGTAAGGTTAGGGATGGGCATGTGTGTCCACTTCTCCTTTAAGCTCTAGGACCACAACTGGTGTAGATCAAGCTCTATGGAAGCTGTGAAGGACAGTACTTAGCTGTCTTCTACGGAAAGTTTGCGAAACTCAGAAGGAATGGAATAACCTTTGAAGAAGGCAAGAACAGCATGTCACAAACAGGCCACCTGTCTGACAAGAATCCTTCCTAATGTGATCACAGGTAAGAGGGTTCTTGCTCATAAAAGTCCATCATCCAGAAGCAGACCTAGGAAGAAGTTGGCTTCTGCTGCTACCTGCTATAACATCTCCCACATAGAGGCCAAGAAATTCTGTTAAAAACACCAGTTTAGATCAACACCTCCAGTGGCTTCATTCCAACTTCTATTCAAGCTGGTAACCATTTTATCCTTCGTTGACCTCACCTGCCCCATTACTCTTCTCTTTCATTCTACATCAATACACTGGCCTCCTTTTCCTCAAATAACCCCAGCATGTTACCTGCTGGAGAACCTACAGCATATCCATCTTCTCTGTGCTCAGCAAATCCTGTCCTGTAGCCTTACTTCACCAGTCTTTGCTCGAATGGCTCTCACACTGAGGGCTTCTTTGGATATCTTCCTTGACAACAGCCCTGTTGCCTTGCAGCCTGAATCTTTCCCTAGTTTATTCCTCACATGTATCCATGATTATTTCACATGTCTGAACGTAATCATTTTATATTTTAGTTTAGTTTGTATCTCCCACTAGAGTATATTCCTAATGCTAGAGATGTTTGCCTATTCTGTTCAGCGACATATGCCAAGTGTTGAGACTGATTCCTGACGTGTAGTGGATATAGTCTACTAGTGCATTACAAATTATCTAAATTTGAGGCTTAAAATCCATATTCCGCAAGAGCTTCTATGAGGCATAAATCTGGAAATGGCTCGGATTAACTTCCATCTACATATATGACCAGAATAGAGAAAAAACCTGACCCCATGCCTAGTCACATGGTTGCTGCCATCCCTGCTCCCTAGTCATGGGGCTTCTTCAGTAAGCTGCTCAAACATGACATCTAGGTTCCCCAATGTGTGTAACATAAACAGAAACTCAGACTCTATATAACCTGGTTTTTAACATCCTTCTCACCTTGCTGGCTGTTCCTTTCACTCTATTTGTGTGAGTAACATTAGCAAGTCCTACCCACTTTCTAAAAGTGTAAATTACACAGTGGCTTAAACCTAGTGAGTGATAAACAGAGGGCCATCTTGGAAACTTGCACACAGCAATCCTCAATGACCCACTGTTCAGAGATAGGAACAGAGCTCTGAGGTCGCAGGATATCGCCTACCATGCACAAAGCCTGGAAGTCAAGTAACAGTATTGTTGAAAAAGTTGTTTATTGAATGGATGAACTAAGCAATAATATATACTTGAAGAAAGGAAAGACTAGCCAAATGGAAAACCAGACCGACTTTTCCAAGAACCTCCTACGATGACAATGATGACAACTGATGTGGGATGCTCTTCTGTATGTGTGTTACTTTTATAGGTTAATGAATAAAACTACTTTGGCCTATGGCGGGGCAGAATATAGTCAGGTTGGAAGGGATATATAGAGAGGGGGTAGGTAGAGTCAGGGAGATGCCATGTAGCTGTCAAAGGAGATAGACGCTGCAGGAACCAGAACCTTACTGGTAGGCCACAACCTCGTGATAATACATAGATTAATAGAAATGGGTTAATTTAAGATGTAAGAGCTAACTAGAAAGATACCTAAGCCATTGAACAAACAGTGTTGTAATTAATATAGTTTTGTGTGCTTATTCAGGTCTGGGCAGCCAGGAAATCAATGAACAGTCTCTGTCTATGCAAATGGTGCCAATGAGGAGCAAGTGCATAAACATAAAACCTGAGAGAGCTTGGGAAGGAATGCTAGACACAAAAGAACAGAGTTAAGCACAGCTGAGTGAACCTTAAGAACCTTAACGGTCTGAGCAGTCAGGAAACGAAGGAGCAGTCTCTGCCAACAAACGGTGATGATGACTTTAAGGAAATGGAAAAAGGATAAACCAGACAAAACCAACTACTGAGGAACAGGTAATGCCATGTGTAACCTTTTCTAGGAAAGCTTTCTATTCTCCAGACTTAGCAAGTGTCTTTTTCCTCAGGGCTATCTGTATTCATTTAAGATTTAATTCTGGGTCAGCAAGACACTGATAGATGAAGGCGCTCACCACCAAGTCAAACTAACTTAGTTTGATGCTAAAACACAGAGAATGGAGAAAGAACCAAGAACAACCAAGTTGCCATATGATCTATATATATTCATTATGACATGATGCACATACAACTTCATACTCACACAGACACACACACAGTATGTATGTATGTAAAAAGTTCGTACTCTTTTATTATATACCTTAACTATTATATTCTCTATTCTCAAGAATTCTTGCTCCTATCTATTTGGTGATGTTGACAGTCATACTGGGAAAGAATTCCAGTTTAGATTTGTTTTTCTCTTTATATCTCCTAAGTTGATCGTTGTCTGCATTTCTGTCTAGATAGAATATCCTTATTGAGCTAAATTCTTACCTTCAATAATAGAGGACAGTTTGTTGTAGAAAAGCAGAAACACTCAGTAAGAATGGAGCAACAATGTTTAGGACTATAATACAGAAGCTAGATGAAGGTCAGGCTAGAACGGGATACTCTGAAATAGTTTTTACTGGGACTGTGCTTCCATTGAATCATACTTCATTTGCTACTCATGCACAAGAAACCAAGAGCGGCTTGAAGGCAAGGGGCATGGTGAGAATATTGCGAAGAATGGCAATGAAGAGGTTCTCCAACCAAATTTCCTGAAAGTATTTAGAATAATACTTTCATTCAGAAATCAGGGGAGTCAGATAAAACCAGAGGTCAATGTGCAAAGGAAATTATTTAGAGATTAACAAAAGACCACGAATTAGCACTTAGCAGATTTAGAGCCCTGGAAACCACTTTACCACACTCCACATCTAAGTTCAGGCTTAATATAAGGGAGCAGCCATCAGCATGCGATCTTCTATGTACTAATGGCCAGCTTTAGAATTTAGTGATTTTAAGGCAATTTATATTTCTATAAATGGAATTATGAATATCAGAAGATTTTTAGGTAATATATAACATTCTAGACTATCTGACTTGAAATTAAAAATATATCTCAAACTATAGTTTATTTACTAAGAAAACAAATGTATTAGTTATGAAAGCATATTTGAACTTTGGCAATCTTTTAAGGTTTTTATCATTTTGGTGTCATTTTAAATACTTTTACAAAGTCTTCCTGGGCCTATAAATTCTATAAAACCCTTATTTTATGTAGACCCAGGGAAAAGTGAAATCATGCACACGCACCTACCCCTCCAGTATCCCTATCCTTGAACCAAGAGTAACAGGAATGCAGGAGCACAGAGAGGGGAGACCATCTTGAGTGTAAGCACTCCAGGCCTCACAATGGAAACTCCCCTTCCTTTGAACAGAGAGAACATGCGTAGCAGAAGAGCAGGGAGGGACAGTAGTTCCTGTCTCTGAAGATGGAAAAAGACAGTGAGTCAATGAATGACAGCAGCCACCAGACATTAGAGGTGACAAAGAGGGATTACCATAGAGCCTCCAGAAAGCACTGCCGTTTTGCCTATGTCTTGATTTTAGCCCAGTGAAACTATAGCCTTACATTAAAACTATACTGCTATAGACAATACAGATTTGTGATATTTCAGTCAATAAATATCTTTTCAGAGGGACACAAAATAAAGTGGACCAAGAATGCGATTAGATTTGGAATACAATGATGGGGGCTCGTGGGGGCTGATTTTCTACTCTAGCGAAGACCTGCCACAGTGAGGAAGAAGAGGCACTATTTCTATGTTACAGAAAAAACGAACTCCACAGGTAGATGTGGACTCCATATACGAAGAGCAGTGACACATCCAAAATTGAATATATTGTCTCTAAAATTGTAGGCTCCTTAAAAAAGAAAGCTCCTTATCTGGTGAAGTCCTCTAACAGTGGAGGAGATAAAACCAGAATTGGAATTCTGGCTTAGCTACAAACTTACTTCTCACTTTGAAATTATCTAACCTCTGACCTTGAGCTGACTTTGCAAAGGAGATTATAACACTGGTGATAAGGGAAACTCTTAGGTCAGTCCTGGTACACAGTAAGTGGGCAATAAACTGTAGACATTACTGTATGTCACACAGCAGAGAAGAGCTCTAGGGCCTTAGTTAGGTTCAGTGTGATACTTCTTTGAAAAGGAGTGGGAAGCAGCTTTCTCTTTCTTCAGTTTCTTCTTTGGCCTATAAACCAGGAACTTTCCATTATGAGTCCAAAGAAAGCAAATGCTGCTTCACACTTTCCTCTCCCACTTCTCTGGAGAGGAGTAACACCCAGCAAGTGACATGGCGGGGAAGACACTGATGTCTACACCTAGCCCTGCCCTTCCCCCTAGTGGTCTACCTGGTTGTTGTGACAGAGAGCTCTTCTATTACTTGTGTCCTTCACTGGTAGTCATGTATGGTTCAAGAGACCATCTAACATGTTCATGTGGATACTGACCATTTGAAAGGACCTTGTGTCTCAGGGAACTTATAATGTGTTATCATTTCCATCACCCAGTGTTTTGGCACTTCTGGGCTCCAGGGCTGTGCATGCACCATCAAGCGCTCAGGCTACTTACACAGTCACTCAGGGCCCTGAAGCCCAACATGACCTATATGCAGCATGGTCACGTTATCTACACATGACACAGCTACATAAGCCCCTGTGTGCAAGCGTTAGACAGCCTTTAAGAGCTGGACAAACCTGCTCCATGCTCTTTTCCTGCACCAACTTCCTCAGGCCTGTGCACGTCTCTTCCTCAATAAACTCTTTAAGTGGGTTTTGTGGTGTGTCTTGTAATCCGTTCTTGGTAGTTTCACTGGTTCTGTGTCTCTCTTGGACTGCTGTCCTCTCTCAAGCCACTTGGAATGGTCCTATCTGGTCCTCGATTCCTGTACCAATGGGCCTTACATTGATTTGACCTAGCCTTGACCCTTGCATTATCCCAAAGACATTTGTAGTTAATTGCCATTGGGTCCTCACCTTTCTTACATTCTTAGCTATGGGAAATAAACTCTCAAAACTATCAAGTTCAACCTCCCCACCCCCGGGATGTCATTTAGAGACCCTGAAACCTCAAAGCTTAATGCCTTACAGATTCACAAGCTTATCCACCTTTGTACTAAGAAATGGTCCAAGTATCCTTTAGATAATAACTGAAAGTGACCACATAATGGCACCTTAGATCCCGAATATTCTGCGGGAGCTCTCTGACTTGTCAGCACACAGGCAGATGGAAAGAGTTTCCTTATATCCAAGACTTTGTCTGTCTAAGCTTGAAGCCCTCTGTCCTTGCAAGCTGTTCATCTGCTCACATGTTCCTGGCTATGCCATCTGAGCCGGAGGAACATCCTGCTTCCACTCTGGACCCTGTTAATCTCCACCTTTCCACCCTCAGCAGACAGATACTTCTACCTCTCCAGTTCTCTCTCTCCCCTCATGAATTGCTCCATCAGGCCCTCTGGATCCTTCCTCCTCTCCGATGCCATGCTACAGCAGCCACCCAACTCTAGCACCCACTTTTACCCCTCCTCTCACATGCCTGAATGATGCTAGCACATCCTGACACAACCAAGCTGGCCGCACTTTTCCCATTGCAAGGGGTAGTCAGTGTGGATGGGCTGGTCAAGGTACACGCTCCTTTCTCTCTCTCAGAACTCTCTCACATAGAAAAAAACTGGGATTTTATATGTCTAATTCTACCTCTTTCATAAAACAATTCCAATACATTATCCAATCTTACAGTCTCACCTCGCATGATATTTTTACGGTCCTAAGTAATCACCTACTTCCTGAGGAGTGCAGGGGAGTTTGGGTGCAGGTCAAAGTACATGCAGATGAGGTTCCCCAGACTAATGCAGCATACCCCCACATCCCAGGGCAGAGGTGTCCCAAAGCAAGATCCACACTGGGATTATAACACTCGGGTGGTATTATTTTAGCTAGAGACCAGTTTATGCCTCTTGGCGGGTCTCCATAAGGCTACCCTCAAACCAGAAAGCTATAATAAACTATTAGATGTTGTTCAGGATACAAATAAAAATCCTTCTGCATTCTTAGAATGCCGCACAAAGGTTCCCTTGCAGTATACTAAATTTAGATCCAGAGACCACAGAGGGCAAACAGCTCCTCAGGATACATTTCCTTTCCCAGAGCTTCCCCGATATTACCACTAAACTTAAGAGTTTGGAGAAAGGCCCCTTGACCTCACAGGCAGAAATCTTAGAGCTGGCTTTTAAGGTGTGCCATGGAGGGCATGATAAGAACTGTCGAGAGAAATGTCAAATGCTGGCCAAGGCCACCCGGCTGGCTGAGGTGACTGACTGTCCTGCCTCTGCCGCTTGCTTGCCCCTCGAGGCGCAAAGGCTGCCAGGCCCATGTTTCAAATGAGGTAAAACTGGGCATTGGGCCCAGATGTGTCCTAATCTTCATATTGGTCCCATGAGACTGTGTCCAAAGTGCCATAGGGAAGGGCATTGGGCAATCAATTGTCCTTGTGCACATTGTTACATGGAGACATCAGACACAGATAACTCCCAAACAGACCTTCTAGGTTTGGCCATGGACGATTGAGGCTGCCTGGGCTCCCTTGACACGACCACAACCGTCATCTGTAATAGGAGCCGTAGGTGAATATCATGGTATCAGGACAGTCCATCTACTTTCTCTTGGACACTGGAGCCACATACTTGGTACTGAGGGAGTTTGGGAGACCTACCTCTCCTTCTAGTTTCCCTATTGTTGGGGCAGGAGGACAGCCTTACCTACCTCATCAGACTCCACCACTCAATTGTATTCTTAGGGGTATTCCTCTCACTCATTCATTTTTAGTCATGTCAACCTGTCCTGTACCTCTTACAGGAAGAGGTTTTTTGGTTAAATTGGTACCATCTATTTCGTTTTCCCCTTCCATTCGTCTGACCCCAGGCCTTGCCAGCAGCTCCTCTCCTCTTCCTCCTAGCCTCCTAGCTCCAATATGTCATTTCCTTTGCCGGCCTCTCAGGTGGACCCCCTACTTTGGGACACCCAAAACCTCTCTATTGCTAAACTCCATCACCCCATTGCCATCTAATTATAGGATCCTACCATGTGCATTACCCAAGCTCAGTACCCTTTCTCACTCCAGAGCCTTAGGGGACTTAAGCCTATCATCTCTGACCTTCTAAGAAAAAAGCTGCTTTGTCCCGCCCCTTCTCCTTTTAATACCTTTATTCCTTCAGTTAAAAAACCTAACGGAAACTATGGCCTGGTTCAAGACCTCTGGTTCATTAATTCTGCAGTGGTCCCTTTTTACCGGTAGTGCCTGACCCTTACACACTTCTTTCCACTATCCTCTAGGCTGTATCTCCAATGTCATATTGAAATTTCCAGTTAACTATTCAGCTGTTGCTAGAGAGAACACCATTAAACACAGAGCTGGAGGTGCAAAGACTGTCAGATGCTAAGGTAGTAAGAAACAATAACAGTCTGGGGATATTCACACCCCCAGATTCAAAAGGGAGACTCACAAAAAAGATTTTAATATAACACGTTTATCATTGACTACAGCGGTGTCTCCTGGACATTAAGGTAATACCATGATGCTAAAAGAAACAAGTGCCTTAAGGTTTGCTTCAGGAAAAATATCAATAGGTCTAATAATTCCCTCTTCTTCCCCTCCCTCCTTGCTCACTGTATAACTATCCATAATCTTCTATTCCAACACCTTACTACCATAACCATGAGCTTTGAATGTGTCTAAATTTATCTATTTTTATAAATTTAAACATTCTCATAAACTTCAGAGAGCCAAATTGGACCTACCTGAATAGACCAGACTCGCCCAGGATAACTATCATATAACTCTTCCCTGGTCTCCCAGGATAAGTATCATTTAATTCTTCTTTGGTCTCCCAGGATAAGTATCATTTAATTCTTCCTTGGTCTTGGGACCCCTGGGAAACTCCCTCCTCCATCTCAGGAACCCTCCTTAATTTTTCATCTTAGGACCCTCCTCCCTCAATCACCAGGATTTAAAATTTTTCTAAACATAATCTTCTGCCTTGCCACCATCTTGGCAGGTCCAAGCTGCCAGCCGGATAGTTCCACAGAGCCCAGAAAACACTGAAGTAACCAGCTATCCCAGGACATGGCCAAGTACCCCAACTCTCTAACATTCACAAGCCAGCAGAAAGTAGTCTCCAGAGACCCAATACCCCATTCCCACCCATCAACTACCCATAAACACTCCCAAATTTTTATAATAAACAAAAGGGTGAAATGTCATCATTTCCATCACCTAGCACTTTGGCAAAATGTCTAGCCACCCCAAGTGCTGGCACTTCCGGGTTCCAGGGCTGCGCATGCACCATCAAGTGCTCAGGCAACTTACATAGACACCCAGGGCCCTCAAGCCCTATGTGATCTATGTGCAGCATGCTCACATGATGCATGGGCAAGCTATGTAAGCCCCTGTGTGCATGTGTTAGGCAGCCTATAAAAAGTGAACCCGCCTGCTTTCTCCTTCTTGAACCAGCTTTCTCAGGCCTGCACATATGTCTTTCTCTCAATAATCTCCTAAAGTGGGTTCTGTTGTGTGTTTTGTGATCCGTTCTCACTCGCAAATTCCCCTTAACATCTTACACTGGCCACACGTTGGGACGATAAAACAAAGGACAACTTCACTTACGTTACATTTCAAACTCCCTAGGTATCTAGATCTACTGTAAGCACTAACTAGAATTTGCCTCTCTGGAGCCTGTGAATAAAAATAAGGTAGCCCTTTCCATGAGCATGGTGTGAGCTGCAGGCCTGCCTGTGTGTCTGGCAGGGTTGGGTGAAGATCTAGATAGTTCAAGATGAACAGGATTGACAGAAGTAAGCCACATTCCCCTCTCCAGTTCCTACCAATAACAATGCTGAAATTTCTACTAAACTATTTTTATATATTTATGGTCCTGCACTCATGTGGTGCACATAAATTCATGTGGCTACAAACATATGCATAAAAATAATAAATGAGTCTTAGAAATTTGAAACTATCTTTTGTGCAAACACTGAACAGAACTGTGAGAGTTATTCTTGCTAGAGATGGTAACTTTTAGTGAAGTCCATAAAGTATCAGGCGTCCCAAAACAATGTCAAAGTGTGGTATGTAAACAAACTATAAGGAATTCTTAATTACTTCAAAGAATGTTAAAAGTAAAAATGGTTTTTATAATGAAAGTAATGTATTATTTACCTATTTCTAGCGTGTTGACGTCATACTCAAAATGTAAATGCAATCGTAGGTGAAGCTGTGAGGACTTACATAAAAGTCACTGCAGGGCACTGACATTCCACGTAAGAGGTAGTTAAGTTTATCAAGTAAATATCACTGTATCTATCCATCAATATTCCACGTGAAGAAGTGAGATCTGTGCACGTCACTATGTAGACAAGTGTCATCAGGACACTGAATCTATGCAATCATGCGAACCGGGAGCTGACAGAGCCTGAGCTTTGTGAGCAACTTTTTTTTCCTTCAAAAATCAGCTGACAAATATCTGACATACTTTCTTCAAACTGAAAAGTCTACTAATTCAAGGAAAACAGTGCACAGTATTTGTTTTCAATGATAAAGTTTGAAAAAAAATGGGGGAAAAAAGGAATCTTACATCTCCCACTCTTAGCTTGACAGTATCTGAAAAAAAAATCAAGATGAAAGCCTGGTGCTCATTGTACCACACGCAACTTCTTGACACTGAACAACGCAATGTCTCAACATTTGAGTGATCTTCATCATCCAGTGCACCAATACTTCCAAATGCCTAATGCAATTACATTTTTACTTTAGATTTCTGACTGCAGCTAGTATTTAAAGTGTTTCATGCTTGAGTAGAATATCAAAATGCACCCCAAAGTAGTGGCTACCACACCATGCTCTTTCCTAACCACATGTCTGTGTACACTGACTTTTCTTTACGACTGAAGTCAGAACAACAGTCTAAATGTAGAAACAGGGCATAGAGTCCAAGCCAGCTGCCTGGGACGGCCCTCCCCAGTTGTCCAGCTGCTGCTGCCTGTGAGGCTCTGAGCTCCCTGCTTCCAGCTGTGGGGAGTTGTGGCCCAGGCTTCAGTGTCTTTTGCTGATGCAGTCACCATTCGAGTCACCTCTCAGCCATAAATGACCCTTCACCACCACTCCTGTTAACTGCCTGCTACCCAAACTTCTGTAAGAACCCCTAATAAACAAATTGGCTTACCAAGTCAGGCTTTGGTGACAGCCAGACCAACTATTGCCGGTTCCCTTTCTGGGGTGAGGAGACACGTGCTCACGTCTCCCTGGGAACAGTGTTAGCCACCCTCACATGTCTGTACCTAAGACAAAAGTGTTTCCAGTTGCTGAAGTTAACAAGGTGGGGCCACTCCAACCAACTCAGAAATTCAGGCTGCAGCAGATACACATCTCATCCTTTCCCCTCTGCATACCCTTCACCTCAAGCACTGGAAAAGGGTAGCCACTCCATACGACATAATGCTATTTGGCGAACGATGTCCCCAGAGCATCTGAGAATTCTGCTAATGCAAATGTTAATTAAACAACTGTTGGGACAAGTAGGGAAAGAGACCATTGGCACGATCACTGTGGATTCAGCTCATGATGCAGACGTCAGGAAATTCCTGTCTGAATTTTAGTATCTGAACAATTGCTGACTGTCTTGCTAAGCGCTCTAGAAAAAGCTTACGTATTCTTTCTAAAGATTTCTCTGTGAATTAACTGTGGGCACGCTCCTGAAAACTGTGTACTGTGGATGAATAACACACACTCACTGTACACTTGCAGCATCGTGCACAAGCTGTGGGAACATCTGGTGTTTTGAAAATTTCAACAAATCCAGTTGTATTCCATCTTCCAAATGTGTCCTCTAACATGTGGGCCTTGTGTCTCATATCACACACTCTCTCTCTTTCCTCCCTCCCTCCCTCTCTCACTCCCCCTCCTTCCCTCCATGTCTCAGTGCTACATAGTTTCGAATACCTGCTTTATCTAAATGCCATAAATAGAAGCTCTAACCAGAAAATAAAAAGCCAAACAATTAATAAAATGGGGAGAGATTTTAAACCTAGACTAAAGATACAGATTGTAAGGCAATTATTTTACGTTTATAATTTTCCTGTCGCACTAGAAAACTCACTTTTGAGACCAGTCCATGAGAAAGCAATGCTGCACCTGGATTACTCCACCTGAGTTAAGGGAACAACACAGTAATTCACCGAATCTTCCCTGAGCCAGCCATGTGTTTTTTCCTCATAAAGTTACAGACACAAACAACTGTGTCATACACTTTCAAATAGTTCACATAATCTTGAAAGCCTATGATTAAGGTTGGTTTAGCGAGCATACGGTGTATTTTTAAATCTTGAAGACTAAGATGACATAGACCGAAGCTAAAACTCCAAGTGGAATCTAGATGTCACTCAAGTTGCCACATGAATAAATCCCAGCTTAAAAAGGTTCAGGGCCACTCCCACTTGGCTCACACCACAGCTGAAGAAGGTCCAGGGCTACTACCTGGACAGACTACCACAGGCATGTTCCCATTTACCACACACCAGAGTGGACCACTGCTGGCTTCACATAAACTACTTATGACATCCTGCAGCCCGAGGGTTGCCAGGAGCCTATGCTGAAGGAAGGGTCTTCTGGCCAAGTCCTTGTCAACTCCTTCAGTAGCGTTCAGGTTTCAGCTCAAGAGCCAGATTTTGACTTCAGACTCCTAGGTGGATTGGTCCCTTCCCACATGTTATATACTCCCTACTTCTCATTTAAACTTAGCTCTGCTGTGGCCATGGCCCATGGCAGGCAGCTCGGGGATTCCCTCTGGTCCTTAGTTGCTAGGCGGGCTCTAGGACCCGAGGCTCCACTGACCTGTTGTTATCAATTCCTACAGGTAAGGAAGTATAATGGCTACAAAAGGACATCCATAGCTTCCTCAGGTCAAACTGTGGCTCCTTTTTACCAGCTTTACTTTGCCTCTAAAATCAGGTAACAACAGCTATGGTAGTTTGAATAGACATGGCCACCACAGACTTGAGTGTTTGAATTTTTGGCCTATAGGAAGTAGAAGTAGCACTAATAGGAGGTATGGCCTTGGAGGAAGTGCATCACTGTGGGGGTAACTCAAGCTATACCCAGTGTGTGTCTCAGTTCACTTCCTGTTGCCTCAGTTCATGTTTCTAGTACAATGTCTGCGTGCACCTCATGACTTTCCATGGCGATAATGGATTGAACCTCTGAAACTGAATGTTTTCCTTTAATAAGAGCTGCTGTGGTCATGGGGTCTCTTCAAAGCAGCAGACACCTTCTTTATCCTTAGCCTCCTCTAGGAGAGGTGAAAGTCTAACGGATTCTCACAGCTGATGGACGACATGGCAGGCTCACGTGGCCCCAGTGCAAGCCCTTCTTAGACTCATCTTGCTAGCTTTCTTCTAAAATTACCCTTATTTCCTTCGGAAAACAAGGATTATCCCCAATTCAAAGCAGTGGCTGTAAAACCCAAAATCAGGTTATTTAAATTAGTTGGATTATATTAATCAAAAATGAAAAGGTTCTTGGTTACCCAGAGCCTGGAATCTTGTGAATGACTAACACCTAGAATCCACTGGGTCAAGCACCAGATGAATGCTTTGCAAGGCTTTGCAACTATCCTACAGGAGTGTTGTAATAGCAGCACAATACTAACTATAGCAAATCAATTCAGGAGAGGTACTGCATACACCTGCTGTCATGGAGGAAGAAAAAGGTAGTGCAGGTGTGGAGAAGAGAAGGTAAACAGTGATGGTGAAGGTAGAGGTTGAGAGAGATGCTAAGAGGCACAATGCGGGGCCCAAACAGTAACTACTGATAAGGTTGGGAGAGCAGATCTCAGAATGGGGTCGAAGGGCTCAGATACCAATACAGAGCACCAGCAACGACGGCATGCACTCCAGAGACACCCAATCACCATGTCCTGCTCTGCATCATTCATATTCATGGAAAAGATCCTAAGGGCTCGACCAGAGTCCAGAAAGGTGTCAGACTAGGTTCTCAGTAAAATGAAACAAGGATGGACAATAGACACCCTTACACTTCACAGTTTAAAAAAAGAAAAAAAAAAAGGATGTTGCTATGATAATTATGACACACCCATAAGAACTATAGCAGCTCAAAATATATGAGTAAATCACTGCTTTTTATTGTTTCTTTATATGTAATTGGAGAAAGTGATTTCTCAATTAAGCTCAGTAAAAAAGAGAAGCCAAATGTATTTTTTTCTACTTCAAGGAAGAAAATAAAACCCAATCTATAGAATGTAAGCACAATTTTCTTTTTTCCCCAAGTACTCTCAATCTGCCTTCAAATACTTTTTCAGTTACCTTGGATACAGCTTCTGGAGAAAAAGTAATTGCATCCACAACAGTGATGAGGTCATCTGGACACAGGCGATCAAAGTACTTCAGGCAGACGTCATAGGCATGCAGCCACTCCGGGGATGACTGCGGGGCCTGCTTGATGAGCTGAGGATCTCCCGTCCAGAACAACTTCTGCAACCAGACGGTATACAGAGAGCTGGGGGAAAGCATCCGCCCATCCTTCTCAGGGATTCTGGGAGCAAGTTTGGAAATAGATAGGATGTTCTGACTCGTGAGCACCAGCTCCAGTGCTCCCAGCGCATCCCCGCTTTCATCTGTCAACTTCTTATAATTAAGACCTATGGGGAGAAGAGAATGGGAGGAAGTGGCTGACTCAGGTGGAAACATGCACAGGCCTCAAACACACAGAGCCCCTTGGATGGCTAAATTAAAAGACAGCAATTTATACTGTGAGCTTTCGGCTTTCAAGAGAAGATCAGATTCTAGTTCTAGTCCCAGCCTAGACCAACACTGTGCAATCCCACATCACTCAACTTACACAACTCTCCGTGTCCTTCTCTGTACTGTTGCCTTGCCTACAGCTCATGCCCCTCTGCACCTACGCTGTCTTCCATAAGCACAGTCACCAGTCTGCCCATTTGTCACCGGCTACTTAAGACAGCTCTCAGAACAACTGATAACCTGAAGGACACTCTCACAGTTGCCATGGAAAGAAGATGAACATAAACCAAAGTGCCACATAAAGTATGGAGCACTGCAGAGATTTAAGGTAGGTGACCCCTTTCATTTCCCAGCTATTAGCACATGGACACCACTCTACCCACTTCTAAAATGCATCAAGGTACAAAGCTTCCTCTTTACCTGTCCTGCAAATATTTAATTTTGTATATACATATTTAAAATGTACATATTTAAATTGTACATATATGTTTAAGACTTTACTTCTTTTATGCGTATGTGTGAGTACCTGCATCCATGTCTGTGTTCCACATGTGTAGGTGGCCATGGAGGCCAGAAGAGGGTGTTGGAGCTTGTGGAGCTGAGGTTGTCTAGGAAACTGTAAACTGCCTAACGACATGCTGGGAACCAACCTAGGAATTCAGTAAGAAAGAGCAGCAAGTGCTCCAATGCTGACCTACCTTTTTAGCCCTACAAACGCCATGACTGTTTTAAATAAATGGGTTCTACTAAAGTGAAATTCTGCCAAACTGCGTAAGACTAGTGTACCAATCATGTCATTTTAAAATAGCAAATATGACCAAAGAAGGCTGTCCACAGCAGATCCACCTGAAATCACTAGGAAATTTCAGGAGACGACTGTCTTTTCCTGACGCAGAATGTTCTCACTGCAGGGCAAAGGAGCTGGAAGATGCAAGCTAACGTCAATCTCCTCCACAGACCTGTGGATTCACTCTCAGTGACAGTTTACAAACACAGCTGGATGCGAGCGGAAGATTAATCCCTAGGTTTCATTTAGAAAGGAGGGGCCAGCAGGAACATACGTGTCCTACCTGATGCAACGACTTTAAATTTCTTCAGTAGGCGAATGTGGGTTTCTGGTTTAATAGAAGCTGTCTCGAAGTCCGCGCAACCACACGTTTCCAGGAGAGTGAAGTAATACAGCAGCCTTTCATGATCGAGGCCCGCGATGGTGGGGTAGATATACTTGACCATGTGCTTATGAAAGGACTCGGGATCTGTCTTCAAAGTGTCAAAGAGATGAAGGGTTTGGGCTCGCTTTTCAATTTCTCCTGTGGACAAACTGAAATCAAGAATCAAACAGTCTCTGTTATTATGTTGTTCCCTTAATAAATATGATAATAAGCCCTGAAGGAAAGGCTAATTCAGTGTGTGTGTGTGTGTGTGTGTGTGTGTGTGTGTGTGTGTGTGTGTGTGTGATATGCTGTGGAAGGAGCTCACACAGATGCTTGATACACTGAGCACATGGAAGTCAAAGAACAATTTCTAGGAGTTGATTCTTTCTTCCACCATGGGTCCTGGGATGCAATTCAGGCCACAATGTGAGCCATCTTGTTGGCCCATAGATAATAAGTCTTTTCTTATTAGCCACAAGACCTATGCAGTAGGTATAAAGTGAAACAAACAAGAAGTAGAGATCTGCCATCCTGCTATGTGACCTTTCTCACATGTCACCACAGGCAGAGCCATGGCTGCCCTGAGAAACAGGCATTCCGAAAGTTCTAAGACTGTCTATTCTTGCCAGCTAGCTCATAAGACAGGACATTTATTCTAAATAATTTATGCTCTCCACACATATGTGCAGAAGTACATACAAAATAAGCAATAAATAAAAATGCAAATTTAAAATGTAATAATAAACTAGCAAGGGGAAGAATAAAATTTCAACATTTGGCATGTCTTACATCTAAAAGTATTGAATTAATAATATTCAATAAACATCAACTTCATGCCATGTTCAAGTTAAAACAGGAAAGAGATAATTATGCTTTCAATACTATCTATGGAACTGCTTCTTAAATAAAACATTCATCTTAATATTTTCATACTAATTTAAGTATCTTTTTATATGAACTCAAATTCTAACAAACTTTAATAAGAGGTATTTAAGGTTAATCTGATGAGGTAAAGAAAAGATCAGGATATTTGTTTGCTGAACGAGTTGTCTAGATTTTATTTAACTGGAGAGGAAAGAAGACTTCATTTGGTCTCCTGTTTTCCTCTAGACAGTCAACTCAGGTCTCTGAAAATCTCAGGGCCCTGGAATGTGTGTGACTCCTTAGGGCCCTCCACCACATGAATAGCAATGGTGCTTTCAATACTTGGGGGACACTGTACTTAGTCATATAGTAAAATCACAAACAAGTTTCTTCATAATTTGAAAAAATGAGGTCTGAGAATGATGAAGTGAGAAAGAAAATTGTAAACTGTGTAACCCCATTAAGACAACCCACACACTGCGTAACCCCACTAAGACGACCCACACACTGCATAATACCACTAAGATGACCCACACACTGCGTAACCCCACTAAGATGACCCACACACTGTGTAACCCCACTAAGACAACCCACACACTATGTAACCCCACTAAGATGACCCACACACTGTGTAAACCCACTAACGGCCCATAGTGTATAATTCCACTAACATGACCCACACACTGTATAGCCTCACTAAGATGAGCCACCCAGATGAAAAGAGAGAAGGTGAAGGTGGTGGAGAGGAAGAAAGAGCTTTCTACTCACTATGTCGACTCCTATGTTAGTAACTTGCAGCGGCTTAATTATCACCACATGGAAGAGAAACTGTCACCCTGACCCACTTGGTCTCAGAGTATATTTGCTCATTACCTCACAAAAAGACTGTGTGTCATGAAGGCCAAGCACCCATACTAACACTGCCTTACAAACAGGAATCCATCTTTACCAGTTGTCCCTTCTAACAACAATATGCTAAGAGTCATCCTGTCACACTTCACTCCTAACAGCCCAATAAACAGTGTTCGGGAAAAAGCAGTCTACAGCATGGACAAGGGCTCCATAGCAGCTTATTTAGCTTCATCTTGACTTAATTGTGAGTCCAGTCCGTCTCAACATGACTGTCTCCTCATCCACTCACTTCCCATTCTGAGCTGACAAGTCAGTCTGTCTCATATTCAGTTTCACCTAATTATCTTGTCAAGACAGATCCTGGAATACCTGTACTGACACAAGATAAAAAAAATCAAGCATCTCTCTCCAATAAATTACAATGTGTTAAGATCTTCTGTAGATGCCAGTAACCAATAGTCCATTTTAATAACTTCAGAGAAACAAACTGTTATCTTCTCTTTAGAACAAGAAATTAAATCTTTGCTTAGAAAACAATTCCAAAGGACCCCACTCAAAAAAGCCAACAAAATACTATAAAACCATTGTATACTTTTCTTTAATCTAACTAATAATTACCTTTAAAAATGGTTTAGGTGCTTTTTTCCTGCACTGAAGTTTAGCTATGAAGCAGCTTACACTCTGTATGTTGTCTACTTATCTTTCAGGGGCTAACTACTGGAAGGCGTGGGCATTGATTGTACTTAATGTACAAGGAGTAGAATTATTATGAATATTCCTATGATTAAGATACTCTGCAATGCTTTCGAGTTGTCAATAACTCAAAACTGATTCAAAACAGCATGCACTGAAGGGACTTTCATTTGTACAAGAAAATGAATTTATTTAAATACATTTTACTTTATTTAGTCTGAGACTGAGAAACAATACAATTCCATTAGCTGACTAAAAGGAATAGACATAAGAGAAGAAAGCGGAAGAACGAGAAAGGAAGAGACAAAGGAAGGTTCCTGGGAGAATTAGAGGGAGCACAGAGAGGGGATGGGGGCAGGGTGACATGAAACTTACAGGCAACCCAGCAATACTTTACGTCTACAACACCTCTTGGCCTTGATAACTACACTCCACAGAAGGTCTTGTTTCTATTGTCTGAAAGAAGCCAAAACTCAAACAAAAGTAATCTAACTGGAAGGAAGTAGAAGCTGGTCCCAAGTTAGACCTTCCAGAGATAGCTCTCTCTGTTAATACTCTACAAAAAGGCAATGTGTCCATCTGAGAATTTTGCTCGGCACAGTTGAGACACAGCGATCGGGCATTCCCACAGAGGCTAATCTCCACAGAATGAGGATCCATGAATTCCAATGGGTGACTCCAATGGACAGGTGGCTTTAGCACTGGCTACTGTGAAATGACACACCTACCCTCTGAATTACAGCCACACCAGAGAAGGGGGGCAAACTGAGGTATCTAGCACAAGAAGGCCTCAAGTAAGGCATGGTTAAGGTAGACAGTTGCTGAAAGAACTGATAGTGAGTATCTGCGATTCTATTTTTTTCTAACAATGGTATTCAGTGAGTTCCTTTATCAAATATTTTATTATATAAATACAGTGGTAATACTGAGACCCATGAGTAAGTTTTGTATGCTTCCCAAGGAGGCAATTTGACAATAAAAGGTCAATTTTGACAAGTTTATACAACTTCATACTATTTGCATCTTTAGCAATATTCCAAAAGTACCATAGCACAGATACAGTAACAGGCACCATCTAAAAAACAGTCATCTTGTCCTGTAGTGTCACTATCCTCATGGCAATTACTGATATCCACACTGACTTGAAGAGTAATTGCTCAGATGGACTGTAGGGGTCATAGGATGAATTGGGTAAATGTAGACTATTTTCAAAATCAACAGTAATAGATGCTTTTGAAAACACTCCTATGTGACAGATACTCTATATAGATCTCTAATTTCACACCCTGTCTCAAAAAATCAAAAACAAGTCTCTAATTTCATGGCATTTTTGCAAAAAATTGCAAAAAAATTATAAGTATATTTTGCAGGGAGGAAAACGTACGTGGATGGCTCAAAGAATTTTATCAGGAACTTTTTTTTTTTTTTTTTTTTTTTTTGATTTTTGAGACAGGGTTTCTCCGTAGCTTTTTGGTTCCTGTCCTGGAACTAGCTCTTGTAGACCAGGCTGGCCTCGAACTCACAGAGATCCGCCTGCCTCTGCCTCCCGAGTGCTGGAATTAAAGGCGTGCGCCACCACCGCCCAGCTATCAGGAACATTTTAAATAAGGGGAGTTTTGGGGCCTAGCCAGGCTTGCATTAGGGGAGTCACAGCACCAGGGCTGTGCCTGGCACAGGACAGACACTGACCCAAATAGACTGTTTTGATTATATCTACTTCAGGAACTTGTTGGCTATGTGTAAAAAGGGAACTTTAAAAATCACACCACAGCCAAAAAAAAATAAAAAATAAAAATAAATAAATAAAAATCACACCACATTCGTGCTCAGTCCTAAACAGGACATCCATATCACCTCCTCCAAGAACCAGGAAACACTGGGAAGGAGGGGGCAGAGAGAATGAATTCCTTGCTACTGCATGTGAAATGGTCATTGTAACCACCTGCCACCTCCGCCTATCATTGCTCCTGCCTCACTATTGGTTGTTCATCTCATTGTTAGGACCACCAGGTGTTAGACAGGCACAGTAACACAGCTTCACAGAATTAAACAAATGCACTGTAAACAAAAGTCACACACCTGAAAACAATATACCCCAACATAATTCTGCATCTGTTGTTTCCTTCAGAACAAAGCAGCTGTATTCTTTATAGTTTATTCTGCTCCCCAAAGGGACAGTTTACTCTTCCACATCTCTACCTGAGATGGAAGGAAACTTCCCCAAAGTGAAATAGACTAAAAACCAGTGCAGTTACTCAAATTCTTCAAGATCAGAGGCCTTTGCCTGTGTGTGCAAAAGGGACAGTACCTAACTTACCAACAAGAAGACAGTTTTGTGCTGTGTACCAGCCAAGAAAAAAAGCACCTGGGCCATCACCCCAAGGGCTAGAGAGACTGAGAGCAAAGCACAGTAAGTTTAATAAGAAGACAGAGATGGAAAATGATTCTGACACACTGATGTCTGTTCCCACCTTCCTTAGGTCTCCTTGGCTCACCATGGTCTGCTATGGGGCCTTCCTATAGCTATGGAACATCAAGAACTCACACTCGCCCACAGTCCCCTTGAGATGGAAAGAATGCTCGCCCTGCATCACTCTTCAAAGGCGGGCATCTCTTTTCATACGCGAGAGCCTTCCCCACACTGTACTGAGTTCTCCATTATGCACTGCACCTGATATTTTGGATGGGGAGGAGAGAGACAGCTCCTTATCAGAGTATGAGCTCCACAAGTTTCTAACTTGTCTAGTACCTAAAACTGTTTAGTATACAAAGTCACAAAAATATTAACATTTAATGAATAAATATAGTGCTAACTCATCAGCTAGAAATAATCTCTGGTATGAAAAAAATATACCTTGTCTAAAGCTTGAAGCTGAAAAATAAGAATTAACAAGAGCAAAGATAACAGGAATGGCGACACTAGCAAACAGAGAACCACTGGGTCACACAGGCCTCGCAGTTCCGGCTTTAAGTTTCATGACCTGCAGTTAAGGACAGTGACCCCCCTCACTGGGAAGGCAGTGACTTGGAGGATTAAGATACACACTCAAGGCTAGCAGTAGGTGGCTCTGGGCAGTAGCTCTGCATCTTGAAAGAAGATATTTTTCAAGTCCCACGCCCTTGCTACTGGGCCACACATTCACAGAGTTACTGTCATCTACAGGGTCCTCTAACCTGACTAGAGACGCCCCACGGTACAGCATTACTATGTCTGCATAAGTAACTCATCAGTTTGGAAGGTGAAAGGAGAGCATGCCACAGTAGAATAGAGAGGCCAGGAGAACCAGTGTCTGCCGGGTGGGAGCAAAAGCAGTATTTTGTTTAAAACCAGTAATAGGAACAAAGGGGGCAATAGCGAAGAAGGAGCTCGAGAACTCAAGTGTACCTGGGTGCACAGGAGGTTCAGCTTCCAGATATAGGGACCAGAAGCTAAGGAGCAGATTAGGTTTTTAGCACTTAATCACTTGCTTATGGTTGAGGAAAACAGGCTCCAGAGGAGGAGCCATCTGGTCTGGGGGATGACACCCTATGCATAACACAGCCATACCTGCACCTGTCAAGGTGGTACTGCAGGTTAAAATGAGGCAGAGGAAGGAAAAGGACCAGTGGAAAAATGAACTTCATGGGTGGACCAGGAAAGCTTTAGGGAACAGCAAAGCAATACCCTAAAGCCAAGGACAGCATTTCTGTTGTTCTACTGGTTAACTGCCCAATGGCACTGGCTTAACTAAATGTTGGGCAACTTTGACAGTATTTACAAGGCTGATTACTAATAACCAGTTAGTGTGTTTGACGAAGTCATCAGGCAAAGTGCTGCCCTTCTAAGCAAGAAACAGACCCAAACAGCACTTGGTAAATCAATATTAAGTGCACTGCCACTCACACGTAATGATGCCAGGAGGTAGCGATTTCCTGCTTTGTAATTGCTGTGCATCTGCATATTCACACTGCTCTCAGGTATAATGATATGCCAGGAGAAGCCTTGCCTGCTCCTCAATTGCCTGATAATTTGTAACATATTCAGAGACCAAGGACTCATCCTGTTTGCACAGACAACATCCCTTGTGTACCAGTCAATAAAAGAGAAAAAGATACATAATAAAAATGCCATGGTATATTTTTAAACACCACACATATCACAGAAAATATTTATTTAACCATACTACTGTGCCTAAGAATTGGTGGATGCAGCTGGGCAGTGGTGATGCATGCCTTTAATCCCACCACTCGGGAAGCAGTCAGGCAGATTTTTGTCCTGTTCTACAAGAGCTATTCTAGGACAGGCTCCAAAGCGACAGAGAAATCCTGTCTCAAAAAACAAACAAACAAAACAAAACAAAACCTAAAAAAAGAATTGGTGAATTCAGAACAATGTTTACTACCCATAGCTCCATCATCAGGGAAGAATCCGATAAATGCTCAAATGTAGACATTAACATTTCGATGATTACTAGAAATTAAACATGCTTAGGTTACAAAGAACTTTTGGCCTTTTGCAGGATTTGACCCCTTCATATCTCTACATTCCTGGAATACTCTAGACATGGCTTCCTGACAGTAAGACCCTGTTTTCACGTGTGTTTAAATCTTCTGTCAGATGCTAATTCTCTCCCAGGGCATGCAGAAGGCCTCAACATCTGTCCATGTTAGTTAGGTTTCTATTGCTGTAATGAAAAACTATGACTAAAAACACCTTGGGAGAAGAAAGGGTTTGTTTCAACTCACAGTTCTACATAAAAGTTCATCATCAAAAGCATCAGGAACTCAAGCAGGGCAGGAACCTGGAAGCAGGAGCTGATGGAGAGGCCATGGAGGGGGGCTGATTGCTGACTTGCTCCTCATGGCTTGCTCAGACTGCTTTCTTATAGAACCCAGGACCACCAACCCCAGGGACAGCACCACCTCAAATAAACTGGGCCTTCCCTTATTGATCACTAGTTAAGAAAATAAGAAAATACCCAACAGGCAGACCTTATGGTTTCCTCCTTTCAGATAACCGCAGCTTGTGTTAACACGAAACTAACCATGACACTGTCTCAGGTCTCCTCCCTTTCTCATATGAGTCCCTGCCAAGAGTACTGCAGAGGACATGCCCAGAGCTCTCAGGTCAGTCCTGTGCTCAGTCTCCTGACATCCAGCTCTCCCTGGGCAACTGAAACCTTGCCCCGCCCTTTTCAGGTACAAGTCACTCCTCCAACCTGCTTTACCTTAGTAGAGCTCCCTTACTCCCTCAGGGGAGCTGCCATGCAACAGGTGAAGCCACAGACTTTCCCTCACTGTTCCTGTCTTTACTTCATCCCAGCTTACCCACATGCTAAGTACACTATTTTGCCTTTCAAGTGTTTATAGAACTAATTCTTGCCTCTCCTATACTTTCAAAGCCCCACTCTAAGCTGGGGTAACCTGTCCTGCATGCTATTCCTACAATAGTTCCCTACCTTACCATAATCTTTCTCCCACACGCTAACCAAAGAGATCTTATTGAAGTGAAACTTTGGTAAATTACCTTTCACCTTCTATTTCACTCAAATGTTTAAATAGCCTATGGTTCTTAGAGAGATGTCAATGGTCCTTTGAGGGTCTGAAAAACTGTGTACTTAGGAGAGCATTTACCGTCTATCATATCAATACAGTACACTTTGATGAATGCTTACAATGTAGATGTTAATATTTCAGTGACTAATATAATTTCAAGATGCCAAATCATGAGCACAGCATGATCTAGTTCCTACATCTCACCCACAATCATTCCCCATGTCTGTCCTATCACAGTGACTCTCTGCCAGGCCCTCTGACTCATCATGCTCCTAATCTAAGGACCTCTGTGTTTACTAAATCACCCCCAAATGGCTCCCTTCCCCTTGTAATATAGTTAAGCCTGACTCAATATTGAGATTTCAGCTTACAATATTTCATTTTGAATTGCTATAATAAAATGCCCAGAACAGACTACTTCATGATACAAAAGTTTATTCAGATCACAGATCTATAAGCTCAAGTCCTTCATGCTAGCTGGCAGAGTCCTAAGTCTGACAGAGCACTGCAGGGTGAAGGAAAAACAGTGCACACATGCCTACACCATCTTATATAGTCACTCTACTGTGATGACTTAATCCAATCCCAATCACCTTCCCAAGGCTGATCTAAACAGCACAGCAGGGTTATTGCTCCTTTACTGTCCCCCAGTGGGATTAAATTTCAACAAGTAAACACTTGGAGGCTATAAAACCATACCCAAACCATAGCACAGCTCAACTATTATGCTCTCAGGAAAGCCTTTCCTAAGTATTCTATTTTCATAACTGGATTTTCTACATAGAGAATAAAAATTTTATTTTCATACTTGCCTAAGTCATTACTCAAATTGTCTTGTAACTTCCACTGTAGACTCCAAGATGCCAAGATACCCACCCTTGTCTCCCATTACTAAAGTGCCATATCACACCCAGTACCAGCCTGGCTAGCTCAGTCGGTAGAGAATGGGACTCTTAATCCCAGGGTCGTGGGTTCAAGCCCCACATTGAATGCCAGATGTAGCTAGGCATATTCTCTATCCTGCTGGTTCCCCTGGACTGGTTTTTTTCTGCCCACCTGTTCCTGAAGCTGCTTATGAAATAACTACTCTAATGCTCATTATTAGTTACAATTGTTTGGTCAATGTCTTAGGCTTCTTATAGGCTAGCTCTAACTATTAAATTAGCCCATTTCTATTAATCTGTGTATTGCCACAAGGCTGGAGCTTACCAATGTGGCAGGTTACTCCTTCAGCAGCTACATGATGTCCCCCTGACTCCTCCTACTCTCTATCTTTTATCAGATTTCCAGCCTGGCTTTATTATGCTAAGGCACAGACCAACACAGTTTTATACATCAATAAAACCCACACATACACAGAAGAACATCCAACATCAACATCCTAATTTACAGCTAAGAAGAACACTGAAATTACTGGTTTTAAACAAGAGTCTGAAGAGATAGGCATGGACATCAATGTGCATGTCAACTGTACTTACCCACTGTCACTGAACAGGAACTCCAAATGGGTCATGAAGACTTCCCACGTTGAGATGCCATACCGCTGTGCCAGTGAAAGGGCGATGCTGTAGACATTTTCCTCAAGGGTCCTTCAGGAGTGTCCGCCAAGCACAGAAAGGGGAAAGAGAAAAAATAGATGACCCTAATCAGCAAAGAAAATTCTCTTTAGGGCATAGGGCCATGTCAGAGAGGGCTGTGTATTTTGTATTCATAGCTCTTGAGAATGCAATAAAAAAGCTTCCCAGCTCCCACTCACAGGGCTGCAAGGCAGGTTAGCAGGAACCTATTTGCCAGCGGCTCCCTGTCAAAAGGTAATTCTGACTCCAGGAGACACCTGACCATGTGAGGAAACATTCTAATTGCCACAAATAGGATGGGATTTGTAGTCATGAACCAGGTATGATACTGAATATCCTGCCAAGCATAGTATGGTCTTCCCCAAGACAGGATTCCCCAGTCAAATGGCAATAGTGCTGAGGAATAAATAGTAAGAATTCTGATTCAGACTCTATAGTCACAGAGTGATGGAGGTGGGTCATCTTTCTATCTGTTGTTTCATTGGTTAAGTAATAAAGAAACTGCCTTGGCCCCTTTAATAGGACAAAAATTAGGTAGGCGGAGTAAACAGAACAGAATGCTGGGAGAAAGAAGCCGAGTCAGGAGTCGCCATGATTCTCTCACTCCAGACAGATGCAGGTAAAGATCTTTCCTGGCAAGCCAGCTCGTGGTACTACACAGAATATTAGAAATGGGTTAGATCAATATGTAAGAGCTAGCCAATAAGAGGCTGGAACTAATGGGCCAGGCAGTGATTAAAAGAATACAGTTTCCGTGTAATTATTTCGGGTAAAGCTAGCCGGGTGGCGGTGGGAAGCAGCCCTGCCGCTTATATTACAACAACAGAGACATTTAAAAACATAGAAGTATGCTGTGGGATAATGCTCTTGTACATTGTAAAGATTTGTCACTCATATTGGTTTAATAAAATACTGATTGATCAGTAGCCAAGCAGGAAGTATAGGCGGGGAAACCAGACTAAGAGAGTACTGGGAAAAAGAAAGGCAGAGATGCAGTCACCAGCCAGATGTAGAGAAGGCAAGATAAGAATGCTTACTGAAAGCCGGGCAGTGGTGGCGCACGCCTTTAATCCCAGCACTTGGGAGGCAGAGGCAGGTGGATCTCTGTGAGTTCGAGACCAGCCTGGTCTACAAGAGCTAGTTCCAGGACAGGCTCCAAAACCACAGAGAAACCCTGTCTCGAAAAACCAAAAAAAAAAAAAAAAAAAAAAAAAAAAAAAAAAAAAAACAAAGAATGCTGAGACAAGGTACCAAGCCAAGTGGCTAAACATAGATAAGAATTATGGATTAATTTAAAATGTAAGAGCTAGTTAATAATAAGCCTGAGCTAACAGGCCAAACAGTTTATAATTAATATAAGCCTCTGTGTGTTTCTTTGGGATTGAACAGCTGCAGAGCCGGGCAGGAGAGAAACTTCTGTCTACAAATGGTGCCCAAATATTTGGCAAGAATTTCTACATAAAGTCTAATAAAGCTTTAAAAAGAAAAGGATTCTAGACAGACAAGAACATAGTCAAGTGCAGATTTTTGTTAACTGTCTTTTTTCCAGTAGCCTCTGTTTGTTGGCCTCAAGTACAGGCACAGCTCCTTTGAGAGAGGCTTCCTGAATCAGTGTTAGAGGCAAAAATCTCACAGCTATTTTAAGAGACTCTGCCACCAAACACTTCAATGGTGTTTATGAGCTGCCTACATCAGGGTTCTTGGTGGTGGCATGGACCTAAAACTCCACAGAGCTGTGGCAATAAATGTGGCTCCTGCTAGTACATCTGGCATGAAGATTCCCAAAAAGCTAAGGAATGGACTGGAACCTGCCACCAGAGTTTCAGTTTTAATCCCAGCCATACCACTTAGCAGATTAAAGACTCATGTGGTCAGAAAAGATAGAGATATTCAGTAAAGACAGATTCAGAGGAAAAGAACAAACCTCTATCCAGTTTACAATATTTAAAAAAACATATAGGCTTGGGAGAGAAAAGAAAATGGATAGTAGTCCCTAAAAACAAAAAAACAGAGTAGTCAGGTGTGACAGCACATGCTTTTAATCCCAGCACTAGGGAGGCAGAGGCAGGCAGATCTCTGTGAGTTCGAGACTAACCTGGTCTACAGAGTAAGTTCTAGGACAGTCAAAGATATACAGAGAAACCGTGTCTCAAAAGACAAAACATAAAAAATAAACAGAGTTTTTAAAAAGCCACATAAAGAGGGAAAACACACAGAGAACCTGGATACTGTATGTTATTAGATTGTCTTTGACTGGTGAGGAAGGGGCAACAGCTGCTAAAACATGCTGCTGAATTTATTCAACCTATATATTTTGAAAATGCCTTGACTTCAAAATTTAAGTCAAAAGATATGTAACTTTGGAGAAGAGGTTTTGCTTTTTTTCCCCACTGGAAATGAGAGGTTGTGGATATATTCTGGGTTAAGAAAAATAATATTTGATTGAGGAAAACCCCTGAAAATTTTACAATAGGAACGGACTGCCTAGATGATCCAATGTTTCAGAGCACCTCTGTTGCAGTTTACTCTGAGTTCTACATCCAGCACAGCTTCAAAACTGTCGGCTGAGATGATCCAGCCTCACAGAATACTCCAGTCAGAACTTGACCATAATTCTAAATTTTATTTGGGTCCCTATAAGATGATCAGCACCCTCAATCAGCAGGAAGTAACCTAGAAAACTATGTTCACATTTCCGAAAAAAAATGAATCATGAATGTTTACCTTTGTTTAGTGTGTTGGTTACAAGTTGTTATGGATAATGATCAGAAAAAAAAAAGCTAAACAAAGTTAATTAGATTCAGGGTCTTGCTCTGAAAAGAAAAAAGGGCAAAATTCTATGGGATAATTGTGGGAACAGAAACAGATGTGAGCCTGTTCCACCTTGACTAGAGGTCAGAGTGTTTGAGCTTCTTTTTGCTCTTTCAAAGTTGTTGGTAATAGGTATAGCTACAAAACAAGATATCCAAACCTAGGGTGTGCTTACTTGGTGTTTTGGACATTAAGATGGCCCATAAAGGTGGATCCTTTCTGTAATGACCAAAGGTCAGAGAATTCAAGCATACTTCTGCTCCTTCACTTAAAATAGGAGGTTGAAGCCAGGTAGTGGTGATGCACACCTTTAATCTCAGCACTTGGGAGGTAGAGGCAGGTGGATCTCTGTGAGTTCAAGGCCAGCCTGAGGCCAGCCTGATCTACAAGAGCTAGTTTCAGGACAGGCTCCAAAACTACAGAGAAACCCTGGCTCAAAAAAAAATAAATAAAAAATAAATAAAGAAGGAAGTAAATAAGTAAATAGATAAACAAATAAATAAACAGGAGGTTGACATAGGGAGGGGCTGCCTACAGGATACTTGGTATAGGGTGTGTTCACAACATATTCATGCCCAAAATATCCAAATCCTTTACTCAGAAAACAATGGTTTGATGTCTCAAGTACTGAAGTAAGGAACTGTTCTGGTTGTCCTTTGTGTCATGTTAAAGCAGTTTTTTGCCTTCTTCTCCCCCTTTTGTATTGGGGTATAAGAGCATTTGAAAATTAAACATGGGTGAATTCAATATTCAGTATACACTGAGTTGCCCTCCCAGTACTATCTTATGTATCTGTGTTTCTCTTATAGCTCTGTTCCTTTTGCTTAATAATTCTAATCCTCATGCTCCTACCCTCGAACACATGAGTTTTGCTGAAGCTGTTCTTCAACAGATAAAGCTCTTGTACACTGTAAAGATATGTCACTTGCACTGGTTTAAGAAAACACTGATTGGCTAGTATCCAGGCAGGAAGGATAGGCAGGGAAATCAGACTAGGAAAATTCTGGGAAGAAGAAAGGCAGAGATGCAGTCACCATCCAGAAGCAGAGGAAGCAAGATAAGAATCTCTTACTGAGACAAGGTTCCAAGCCATGTAGCTAAACATAGATAAGAATTATGGGTAATTTAACTTGAAAGAGCTATTTAGTAAGAAGACTGTGCTAATAGGACAAACAATCTATAATTAGTATAAGCCTCTGTGTGTTTCTTTGGGACTGAACAACTGCAGGGACCAGGTGGGACAGAAATTTATGTCTACAGAAGTGAACAAAAATGACTTCTGTTTGTTTTCTGCATTGTCATGTATTATGCTGTTTCAGTCATAAAAACAAGCAAGATGTTTTGGGCACACACAATTGCAGTTGAATAGGAAATGAGACATGAAATAGTAATTGTTTTTTTTAAAAAAATTCTAAAATATTGTGAGAATTGGAAGTAAGAGTAACACATTTGACCTGAAGAATGAAGAACAAACCAAGATCACCTAAGCACCAGTGCCAACAGGCCAGTCTGAGAGATTTTGATAAATGGAGCAAGTAGATCATACTCAAGAAAAGTGCACGGTCCTCAAGCCTAAGGGACCTATAACTTTCTCTGTAGTCAACAAAGATCTGGTGGGAGGTTTAAGCTAGGAAATGGCCTCACATTGGAAAGGGATGTAAAGAGTCAAAGAAAATGGTTCAGAGTAGTAACATGAAAGATACTGCAGAGATCCTGCTCCTATGGTAGAGAAATAGAAGATGGAACTCTTGGATGGAAGGTTCTTGGAGCAACCACAGAAGCATCAAGGAAATCTGAGGACAATCTCAGTGGTCAGTCTCCAGTTGCCTACTACCTTTTGAGTCAAGGTCTCTCACTGGCCTGGGTCTTTGCCACACAGCTAAGGGTAGTTGGTCCCCAAGCTCTCTGAGAGCTGTCATCTTTACCTGCCTTTTCACCATCACTGGGATTGTAAGACAATATCACAATGTCTGGCTTTTTACATAGATTCTGGGGAATCAAATTCAGATTCCCACATGGCAAGCACTTTACCAGCTGAGCTAGCACTCCAGCCCTGCACTGGTGTCTATCACTTTGTGGGGATGAGAAGGAATGAAATTATGTTATACCCTCTTCAAAGTTGCCTGCCTTCCCAAAGACATGCAGGCAATGTAAGACCCAAGGAGCAAACACTAACTTACAAATGACAAGGGGTGGGAAGAAGTATGGCTACATTGTGCATAATTGGAGATAGAATGGCAAAAATACTGCCCTAAACACTAGAATCTCCACCAACTTAGAAATGGCAAAGCTCAAACCCCACTGAAACTATGAGAGATTTTAAACAAACCATCCAAGGACCGCAGTGTATCTTTCTAAACCACAGAATATAAAAGAATCTATTATATATTTATCAAAAGCATACATTTATCCTTGAGGACATACTTCAAATAGCATAGCTAGCTGCACACATAGAAAAAAACTCCAGCAAAATGTAACTAATAATCTAAGACACTTTCTTCCTCACAATATTGTATTCTGCATAATCATCTTCTCATAAAAAACCATCAACATGCCAGCAAGATTACAAATGACCAAAAAAAAAGCACACTGGGTCTAGAAGGAAACCCAGGCTCAAGTCCTAGCTGTGTGACCTTGAACAACTCCTTAAAAACCTGTTTCTCAGATTCTTCTTCTAGAAGCAACGAAGTTGGACTATGCACTAACTTAGGATACCGTCAAGTCAGACATTAATTGACTCTGAAGCTGACCTTTCAGGAGAAATGATTAAGAGGAAGCCACTTCTTAATTGAGACTGGCACAGGCTTTCTCCACTCTTTCCTTCGGCTCTCTCACACACCGCCTGGAGGAAGATCCAGACCTCAGACCTCACAGAAAATCCAGATACCTTCAAGAGCAAAGAGGTCCAGGATAATATAGTTACCAGAGACTGGCAATACTTCTTTGCCACTTTGTAAGAATTTAAAGGATCATATTGAACAATATCATACCATTACCACCATCAAAATAATTTTTGGTATTTCAAAGGAATTTCTCAGGAAACACAAATAACTATCCTATCAGCAAACACACAATCTAACCAAAGTCTCAATACCATAATACTAACTTGCATGGCCCGCTAGAGCTTCCTTGAGAGTGGAAACAATGTACAAGAAGGCACACCATGTTGTGGTAGAGATGTAACAGACCCAAATTAAGATCAAACTTCTAGATTTTATCACCCATGTAAACTTTGCCACTGACCATCCCTAAGCCGCAACTTCTTTTTAATTTAATAAATGCAGATAAGAATACTTTTATATCACAGGTCTGTCTATAGGATGGAAAACTTCAGATGAAGCCATTTCATTTTTAAAGTCCCATCACACACACTATCCTTCTTTACCAAGGCATCGCCCAGGTCCCCAGAACTGACACAATTCTGGAACTGGGTTACCAAGACTTAGATGCTTAACAGCAACCAACAATGAAACCCCAACACAATTCAGAGCTACTACCGAAATTAATAGGCTCACAAGTCTGTGTCTGCTTATGATAGACTTTTCTAGCTTAACACTACTTAGATAGTCTATGTGCTATCTATTCCTCACAGGATTGGGAAAGTTGGAGAAAGGTTCCTAACAACTGTGCGTGCTAATTCATGAATTCAACTAATTCTTCTGCATTGTGAACCCACCCCCTCAGGAAACAAGGTAAGCACTTACTCTGCAAGGCCCAGGATGGTTTCTCTTTTGTATTGGTCATCAGCAGTAAACCGTTGCACATCTACACCCTTCCGCAGGCCCTGAAGGAGCTGAGCCTGGGTGAAATCTAGGAGACGCTCATTGTAGTAGTGAAGCTGCTTGGTCAGGGACACGAGGTCCTCAGGCCAGGACTCATGTCCATGTTGAGCCACATGCCTGGTAACCATCTTGATTAACATTTTGGGGTCAACCTGTGAAAGTTGAAGAAGAATGTATTTTATACATTTTGGGGCATACATATATGAACAGGTATATAAAATGAGTAGAAGACAGCTCCTGGAAATCTAAATGGTACTTCCCACTACTGGGTACATTAGTCATAGTCTCCTAAAAGCCAACTGTAGAGGTGGCACTTAATGCAACTCAAAGAAAGGATGCAGAGCTGAGCTTTTTGTACTCCTGCTTTGATCTTTTTTCCATCTTAAAAACTTTCTGAACAACTTAAGAATTTATATTTTCAGCTTTTCAATTATCATAAACCTGTATCACATTTTTGTTCTAACTTGCTGATCACTTTTAATAATTCATTCTGCGAAGACATTCTCATCCTCCCACTGCCTTTGTATATACCCTAAATACTCTCAGTAAGAAAGGTACAGATTAATAACCTCCCTATAGAAGGTAGACAGCAAAGGAGAGGAATGTTCTTTTCAGGGAACAGGTGAAGAAAGCAAAAATAAAAACTTACGCTTGCAAAAGTCAAAAGAACTTCTAGATATAAAGAAAGTGTTGCAATCATCAATGGATTTCACTATTGACTCTGATTTGTCACTCAAAAGGACATGGGGCCTATGGTTCTTGGTAGCATCTCAAAAAGCAATATTATTATTCAAATAGAATAAAACGGCTAATCCAACAGATATAAGAGCAGGTAAATTGGTGGTTAAGTGGTTATACTTATTAATTGACGTGTGTGTGTGTGTGTGTGTGTGTGTGTGTGTGTGTGTGTGTGTTGAAACTCAATAAAGCAAAACAGACTCAGTCATGATTCTGGAAACACAAATACCATCACACTATGACACTAACTCACTCTATCCTGATTGTTAGGAGACAAACTACATATTTTATAATAAGTAAGTTTAGAAAGAAAAAACACACACACACAGTCTTTGTTTCTCAGAACTCTATTCTTAATGATGGTAAGCTGTCAACATTTTAGCAAGAAAATCCATTATTCTGAGCTACACTGGAGATTTGTCAATGTTGAGTCTATTCAACCAAACCTGGCCTGACAGTGGCTCTCTTCATCCTATTATGGAACAGTCTGGAGGCATAGATAAAAACCAATTAGAGAAGTACTAGATTCTAACAGGTGGCATTTCATTTTTTTCCTAAGTCTCTATATATTAGGTCCTAATCTCAAAAAAAACATGACATTAAATTCTACTACAGGAAGCCATAGGGCCATATTAATTCTTTTAAGATACATTTTTAAAGAAATACAATTGTTCTGTTCTATTCCTTAACTCTTATCACTGCTACCATTTTCATCTTAGTTATTTACCAACTGAAGGTATTCAATATCAGTGGTTATTTTGCTGCACATTGTTTGGTTAGTTACTTCATGGCCAGATAAATTGTTGTGGTCAGTTAAATTGCTTAATAAATTATCTCAAATATCTCCAATGTTTAAAAAAAATCAGTGGCCTTTACAATTGAAGTTTACCTGGAATTAAAAATATTTTTTCATATGTTCTTTTACAAAAAATGGGGGGTACACTAGTAGTGCAGGAGAATTGTCTGTAATCTGTCAATCAGGTTTTAAATAAATGCTGATTGGCCAGGCAGGAAGTATAGGTGGAAAAACCAGACAGGAAGTAGAAATGATGCAATGAGAACAGGAGAATTCTGGGAAGGAGGAAGTTGATTCCTCACACTCCTGCCCAGACCACTGAAGCAGCAGGATGTGATCTGCCCCACTGAAAAAGGTACTAAGCCACATGGCTAACATAGATCAGAATAATGGGTTAATATAAGCTACAAGAGCTAATAAGTAGCCTGACCTAATAGGCCAATCAGCTTTATAACTTATAAAGATCTCTGTGTGATTTTCTTTGGGGCTTGCTGGCTGTGGGGAACTGGAAAGGGCAGAAACCCCAACAAGTAGGCCCTCCTCATGTTACACAATAAGTACCAAACAATGTATTATGAGAATGTACCCTGCTACTCTAGATTTGCAACCTACTGAGAGAGACAAGGAAGCAAGCATTAGTAAGATGGTAAACACAATGAGCTTGGGATGCTACAGGGAAACAGAACACGACAGAAAAATCTTCTTGGAAGAGCAATAGCTATGCTAACATCAGAAGGGCCCCAAGAAATATAAAGATATATTCCAGCAAGGGTTAGATATAAACATTTTAGTGTCTAAAATTATTAATAAAAACTGACTGAATGAATAAATGAATAATAAATAAATTAGAAAACTGGAAGCAAGGTTCAAACAGCTTTAGAAGCCTAAGAGAAAATATACAAACCAAGATGGCATAAAGGAGGGCTCCAAAAAAAAAAAAAAGTAATGTAAAACTTGCTGAAAGATATTTGAAAAACCTTATGGCAACTGTTGTTACATAATTTGTGCTTCTCTTCTCTTATTATATCATAATTTCTGGAGGAAAGAGCCCATGAGCATGTCATAAATCCATCTTTTCTAGAACACAATAGAATCTTCTACAAAAATAAGGTGCTTGGTGAAGTGTTCTGAGTTTTAAATCAGTAGTTATAGTTTACATTCTTGTTCCCCACCTGGTAGAGGGGTAATTCAGAGTTCATTTTCTCTGTTTCTTCACGAAGAAAGACTGTTAGTCAACACCCTCTTTGGTTTGTTGGAAAACACAAGTAAGGTATTTTTTTAAATTTTTATTAGTTCTTTGAGAATTTTGTACATTTCAATCATATTTACCCTCCCTTCTCTAAGACTTTCCAAATCTAACCCCCTTCTATTCCCACCCAAATTAGCATGTTCTGTGCTAATTTATGCTGCCCAAATAGTCATGAATGTGTGATTTTCTACTAGAGCTTTGCCGACTTTATCTCTTAGAGAACATGGACCCTTCCTTTCTCAGAGCTAACAACTGCCAAAAGCTCCATGGCTGGGCGGAACCTCATGGCCAACTCTGTTCTCTATGCTGGAAACTGGTCTGGTTTGGGCTTCTCTGGGTCATGTGCATGCTGACATCACCATGGTGAGTACCTCCTTATACTCATCCACTGCCTCTAGCTCTTACACTCCCCCCCTTTTCACTGATCCCCGAGTCTTTGGAAGACAGGGTACAGAATACATGACTCTTAGGGGCTGACTCTTCCAGTCTCAGTCTCTGTACTTGGGACTGTTGTGGTCTCTGTGCTGACTATCATCTATGGCAAACAGAAGGTTACTTAACAAACCACTCCTTTCTCTCCACTGTTTATGAAAACAAGCTACACCCATAGCTTACTTTCAAGGAATTAAAAAGTAGCAATTGACTAGAGGTACTCTTAAGCAGTTCACAGAAGGATCTGAATAGATGCTGAGTGCAGAACCAGAGGCTACCAGTCTAGGGAATGCCATGAAGGGAGGAATTATTTCCTTTCTTGATTCTCCTGGTGCTCAGTTTCTACGAGGGGGGGCAGGATGAGCTTTACTGGATGATCACCTTCCTAAGATTAAACTCCTATGAATGCACACAAACTCAATCATTAAAATAAGATAAATCCTCACAAATCCCTCCAGGTGTGGAAATGAGGGTACATCTCTACTGCATGCTTCCACTAAGTATTCAGAACCAATTTCTTTGTAAAGACATATTTTCAGACCAACAGATGATAGTTAACAGAGTCGCACAAGCTGAAACAGCTTAATCTCGTCTCCTTTGCTGTGAAACTAGTCCTGCATGAATAGTTCTTATTTCACAACTTTGTACATCAAATTTATTCACATTACCTATGAAATGTTTAAGAACAAAACCCCAGTACTGCCGGGCGGTGGTGGCGCACGCCTTTAATCCCAGCACTTGGGAGGCAGAGGCAGGTGGATCTCTGTGAGTTCGAGACCAGCCTGGTCTACAAGAGCTAGTTCCAGGACAGGCTCCAAAACCACAGAGAAACCCTGTCCCGAAAAACCAAAAAAAAAAAAAAAAAAAAAAAAAAAAAACCCAGTACTGAAGTGTTCAGGATGGAAGGCTGAGACTTCTTACACCTGTGCTGAGTGAGTCCCTGCTAACAGAACAACCCGGAGGACAGGTGTCTCCTAAGGCCATTTCTGTATTAAGGTGGGCAGGGACCATTCTATAGTACAGGTAGAGCTGTTTTCATACCTATGTGGGTGTGGGAAGGTTGAGAATAGTTACATTTCCCAACCAGTCTTTCCTGCTCAAACAATAACAGAACTTTATGCTTGGCTCCCTGAGTACACCTCTTTAGAGAATTATGCTTAACAAGTGCATGAATTATCATAATATCTGTTATGTTTGACATGATATTTTTCAATATTTCAAATGACTGTGGAAGACATGAGAAAAAGAGACAAGTTTCACAAAAACATTCTAAGAAAAAGTAAAATTTCTTCTGCAGGAGAAATAACTGAATTGGCCTCAAAGGCCTTGATTCCTGGCATTTCTTCCTCATCAAGTCCTATGGTTTTAAACTTGAAGTGATTTCTTCAATACAATCCTTGTAAAGACTATACGCAGCAAGCAGGAAGAGTACTGTAAACTCACCTGCTCTGTGGATTACTTGCCTACTGACACCATTATCTCCTCTCTTTCTAAAGGGACTTAGCTGGTTATTATTACTTCTAAAACTCAACTTAAATTTTAGTGAAAATTTCCCCATGCAATCATGACATTTCTCAAAATATTCTAAAATAATTTTTGATTCACTCCAATACTTTATTTGATACACACATTCAGTCATTTCTCCAAATGTAAACATTTGAAACTTTGAAAAGTGTTTTCACAAGAACTTCACATCAACCCAGCAAGGGGTGCGGTTGGGGCGGGGTGGCAGACAAGCTGTTTTAATCTTCTGTACCTGCTTTGTACTTCAGGGGCCTGCAGCTGCAGTCATATAGCTGGGAAGAAAACTCAAACCACACGGCCTTCCACACACTGTCTCTATGCCACTAAGTCATGTCTCTGAGTGCTCTACAACCAGCCTTACACCTAACTTTACTTGGGAATTCTTGCTGTTTAGAGTATTCTCTAACATCCATTTTCTTGTCTTTCTACCCCACCCTGTTCTCCCAGAAGTTTGAAGACATGACTCGCAAATGTGGAAGCTTTCAGCCTCTAAGAAGACTAAAAGACGTTGTGGTTAGGGTTAGCTTTGAAATCTTCCATACTCAATGTTCAAGTGATAATGCAAAATATCACACAGGCTACAAAAACCTACCAGCATAAAAAGGCACCAAAACCTCTAAAACGGAAAGTATGAAGAGTCATTCTATTTACCTTCGAAGCAGTAAAAATTCTTCAAGGGCTGAATAAAATATGTCTTTAAAGAATATAGTCAAGGTCTTATGACACCAAGGTATACACAAGTATTTACAAAAATGTCTACTCACTGATACTACTGAAGCAGCAAAAAAGGAGTTAGTCTATTGTGTTTGACAGTCTCCATTTCTTGGTAATACTGCTTGTGATATTGTAAGTGGTATGGGATCCCCGTTAGGGCTGTTATTTTGAGATAGTGTTCTACTTAGTAATTTCTATTAGTAACTTACACACACACACTTTAGAAATAGTTTTTCATGAAATTTGGGATATAATCCCTGTTGCATTTGCTTCTCTAGCCTATAAAGCTAAAGGACATGTCTCCGTTTTTAACTGATATTGGCTCAGGACTTTACAAATGACAGCAAGACCACACTTCCAAATACATTTACCACAACCACAAAGGTCAGATGGGAGTGAAAAGCAAGGCACAGCACAATCTATCTGAAATAAATTTCTCTTAAATGTGAATTTCCAATCTGCAGTTGGACAGGTATAAAATGGAAACAGAATTTACTGAATACCACCTTCTGTAGCTGTACGTTCGCCTACATGTGGATTATGTAGTAAAAGAGATCAAATTAGGACAAACATTAGAAGAGGGAGTAATTTTCTGTTACTCATTTACCAATCATTGTATAAAACTGAAGAGAACTATTGGCGAGAGGCTGTCCCAAATGCCACCCCAAAATTCTGGTGAGTTCCAGCTACTGCAGGCTGGCTCAGGGCAGCACCACTTTCATAGTGCACAGGCAGGATCCTATCAGCTACCGGGGGGGGGGGGGGGGTCCCTGCACACGAAGCCACAGGGAGTAGAGAGCATGAAAAGACTGGGGAACCAGAACCACTGCACTGACAACGAGGGAAAGGCAAGCTTCGCTGGGTATTCTTATGTGGAGACAACAAACTGAAACCACTTTCATCTCACTTTCCAGGATGACTCATCAGGACTTTGTCATATTTAATTCCAAATTCAGCAGTGCTGTCTGATGCAGGGGAAGCCGTTGATGAGTCAAAGAACGGGTCATCAGTCTTCAGAACACTCCTGTGTACTCCAAGCCTCCAGTTCACCCAACTGCCCCTCCTTCCTCCAGTCAGGGCAGGTCAGGCCTCACATTTACTCATCTGAAGCTCCTAGTGTCCTAATGTCCCACTGCACAGCACAGCAGTGGACTAGAGTTCTTAATTTATGTACATACCAGTTAGCAGTCACTGAGGATGCATAGGGAATTAGGTCCTAAAGATACAGGAAAAAACGGGATTTCTGTCCTCAAATACAGTCAGTGACTTTAGAGGAGACACATTGGCATCACCTATAATATCCTGAAAGAACCTTTTACCCTGAGAACACAAGCAAGGAATAAAGAGATGAGAGAAAGTGGCCCATGCCTATGGAGGAGGCAGGAAGGGCATCAGAGAAGGTACCTTGGCTCAGATTCATTTGTCCACAGTGGGGAGTAGATAGCTGGGCAGAAAGGATTATATCCACATATCGACACAGGTACACACAAGATTTTAGTTTTGAGAAATAAAGTATCAGAACAGCTAGAATACAATCTCTGAAAGAGGCAATGTCGGGAACCAGGCCTGAGGGATAGGAAAGAGAGGCAGTTCACTGGGGGTTTATCTGTCATGCACAGGAGCTTAGAATTCATATTACAGACACAGCAGCACATGAAAATATCCCACTGGGAAATTCCATTAGACTTGTATGCCAGAAAGATCACTCAGGTCCAAAAAAAAAAGTGACACTCCTTCTTTTGCAAAAAAGCCAGAGTGGCAGCATGCCCAAGTAATGAGCAGAAAAAGCTATGACAGGATGACTCCTATCCTAGAGTAACCTTGAGCAGGGCAGCACAGTCCTCTGAGCCGTTTTGAGCACAGCTGTTCCCTGCACAATGGAGCTGCTCACAAGGCCCAATGGAAGACAGGAGTGAAGGCATTTTAAAGCAGACACATGGCTACATGGTACACTTTATATTTCTACTGTGCACTGACAGCTCCGAAGAACAAGTCGCTCAGCTGACTATTGTTACAACCCTTCCTGACAGTCCCTGGAACAACTAGGAAGGCCTTTTACATAATTTTTTAAACATACTTTTACATAAAAAGGCAATTCTTTTATGCTTTGAATTCTATAGAGTAAAAATTTAAGACCAACTCACATACCTTGAGATAAAACACTACAGGATGTATGGCTGAACAATGACACTTCTGTGACTTTGGGGTTACTGCTTCCTGCCCAGAAAGCTCTTCCGATCAGTGGCTGCACAGTGATGCTAATGGTTTTGTGTTTACTCAACGATAACCTTTACCAACTGCCACCTTTCCTGACCCTTCTCAGTACTACACACACACACACACAAACACACACACACGTCTCTACTTTCCCATTACTTACCTTTATATTTTACTCTTGATATTATGTGGGAGTTTGAACATGTATTTGAACATGTGGCCCACCAATGGAGGCACTGTTGAAAGTTAGGGAACGTTTAGGAGGTACAGCCTTGTTGGAGGAAGTACATCACTGGGGCCGGCTCTGAGTTTTAGCCACATTCCACTTCTAGTTCACCCTCTGCTTTGTGTTTATGTGGAAGATGTGATCTCTCAGCTTCCTGCTCAGGCCTCCTACTGCTGTGTCTGCCCTGCCACCACAGACACTCCTGGAATCCTAAGCCAAAATAAACTCTTACATAAGTAGCTTTAGGTCATAGTGTTTTATCGAAGCCGCAAACAGTGACTAACACAGACCTGATTCCCCAGAAGAATGTAACTCCTAAGTGGGGTGCTCTATAAACTGTGCTCACTGCTGCTCCCTCCAGAACACTGCAGCACATGTGAGACTGAAAACACACGGCTCCAGCACCCAAGGTATACTATAGAAGTATAAGTTTTCAGCCATCTTCCCAAGAAACTATTATTACCCCTTCATATTACAGGGTCTGATCTAAGCACTGGGAAATCTACTATACACAACAGACCGTGCCTTTAAATACCTCATTATCTAATGAAAAACTCTCTAAAACATAGTATGCACACCATGAAGGGGCAGGCATGAGCTAAGTGTGTAAGCAATGCCCACTCAGACAGGGAAGATTCCAGGAAGGTGCTCCAGTGTGTAAGCAATGCCCGCACAGATAGGGAGGACTCCAGAAAAAAGCTCCAGTGTATAAGCAATGCCCACACAGACAGGGAGGACTCCAGGAAGGTGCTCCAGTGTGTAAGCAATGCCCACACAGACAGGGAGAACTCCAGGAAGGTGCTCCAGTGAGATGGTAAGCAATTCTGAGGAAGGATCAAATGAGGGCCAGATGGGAAAGTTTTCTGCACACTCAGTCACACCTCTCAGGATTGTGTATACTTAGAACTTGGAGCTTTCAGTATAGGGTGAGCAGAGCAATGACAACTTTAACCAGAATTTTCCTCCAAAGAATGCTTTAGAGATTTTTCTGAAAGTGAAACAGAAGGGGTCAAGATGCGGCTCTGGGATCAGGTCTCTGGCTGTCTCAGAGCTGTTATGTGGAGTATATACTGAATGTCTCTTTGGTGTGGCTCTGGGGCCAGGTCTATGGCTGTCTCAGAGCTGTTACGTGGAGTATATACTGAATGTCTCTTTGGTCCTCTTGTCTCTAACATTCAGTACTCTGATCAACACATCATGCAACTATCTTTTTAAAAAGTTTTACTTTCATATTTTTACAGTTTCACAAGTGTGTGCTTTGCATACCTACCCCTCTTCCCTCCTTACTGTTGAGGGAGCTGCGGGCTGCGTTCCTGCCACCCAGCTCCCAGTCACCTGGCTAGCTTATGCCCCAAAATAACAACACACAAACTGTATTCTTTTAAACACTGCCTGGCCCATTATATCTAGCCTTTTCTAGGCTAATTCTCACATATTAATTTAGCCCATTTCTAACAATCTACATAGCACCACTAGGTGCGCTTACTGGGAAAGATTCAGCATGTCTGACCTGGTGGCTGGCTGCATGGCGTCTGGCTCTGAGAGGAGCTGCCCTGCATCTGAGCTCACTTCCTCTTCCTCTCAGCATTCTGTTCTGTTTACTCCACCCACCTATGTTCTAACCTATGAAGCCAAGCAGTTTTTTTATTAATTAACCAACGACCTTCTTCCATCACCCTACCAACTATGTGAACACTTTCCCCTCCCCAAAATCTCTTACATGTATTGTGTTTTGTTTTGTGAGCCAAGGTTAAGCAGTGTCATTTGTGTGAGAGTGGTTTGGAGTTACAGGCTGAAGCATGGGGGGCTCAGCAGCATGCACACGACTAAAGACAGTGACTCTCTTCCAGACTCTACTGGTAAAACAACCGTCCAGAGGTGCACGGTAAGGGCTGCAAGATCTCTCCCTTTCCTGACTGACTGTTGATGGAGCTAGTCTTTTGTATGCCCAGTGCAGGTAACTATTGCTGCTGAGAATTAAAGGCTACAGAAGCTGTACTGGATCTAGGGAATGGTGTTTCATAGTCCGGCACACAGTCTTTCAGCTCCTACATACTGCAGCTCACATAGCGTGCTCTCTCTTCTCCCTGACTAATGATTTTTTTAATTTGTATATATGGATCTAAATATACAGGGATATGCAAATGACAATAGGTGCCTGCAGATGCCAGAAGATGTTGGATCCTGGGAGCTGGAGTTACAGGTGATGGTTAGCTATCTGACACCGGTGCTGGCAACCAAATCCAGGTACTCTGCAAAAGCAGGATATGCTCTTAATCCCTGGCCATCTTTGCAGCCACCTTGTGCATCTCTTAACAGATGGGGAGAACATTTGTAGATCAATGAGGTCAGGAATCTTCCTTTTACATCCCAATGGGAAGGCCAGAGTAAGAGGTGTTATAGGTAGCTAGTGGTAAGTGTGCTGAGGGCTTTGGCATTTTTTGAATTCAAGGAAAATACAGCAGAATATATTGTATATGGTGGAAGCTGGTATATAGATGGCTATAATGGTTAATGTTCATTGTCATTTTGATTGGATGTGAATGCTTAAGTTCTCAGGAGATTCGTAAACTGTACCTCTGAACGTATCTGTGTTTGCGGTAGGCATTAAGCGAGACACCTGCCCTGAATGTGGATGGTACTATGCCAAAGGTTAGAGGTCCGAGCTGAATAAAGTGGGGGAAAGAGGGAATCCTGCAGCAGGACCACAACCTCATTTCTCTGCTTCCCTGTGGTCTGGAGGAGGACAGCCTCTGCCACCTTGGTATTCTGATTGTTTCATACGCTAAACAATGGAATCAACCAACCATGGACTAAGATCTAAAAACTGAAAGCTAAGAGATGCCTTTAGCCTTGGGAAGACAGTTGGAATGTGGGACTTCAAATAATGTTAGACCTATTAAGACAATGGAGAGAGACTCCTGGTGTTGGACTGGATGTAGTCGACATTATACTATAGAAATTATCTCTTTGGGGGTCAGGGATGAAAAGCTGTGATCTAGGGAGATGTGTTTGGGTGTCACATTGATAAGAAATGGACTTGTATCCCCAAGGCTAGAAGAGAAGATGGAATAATGGGGAGCAGGAGAAACCCATAATCCTCTCTGCAACCTCTCCCAAGCACTACTACCATCAGGATGTGGGATGCCTCCTTCTAGCAGTGAGGCCAACCCAATATGAACTCAACCCTTGGAAATTACAAACAACAGCAGTAGAAATCTTCCCTCTTTTAAAAATATTTCTTTGGAGCAACGGACTGAGCTCTTAAGGTCCAAATGAGGAGCAGAAGGAGGGAGAACATGAGCAAGGAAGTCAGGACCACGAGGGGTGCACCCACCCACTGTGACAGTGGAACTGATCTATTGGGAGCTCACCAAGGCCAGCTGGACTGGGACTGAATAAGCATGGGATGAAACCGGAGTCTCTGAACATGGTGGACAATGAAGGCTGATGAGAAGCCAAGGACAATGGCACTAGGTTTCGATCCTAATACATGAACTGGCTTTGTGGGAGCCTAGCCTGTTTGGATGCTCACCTTCCTGTACCTAGATAGAAGTGGGAGGACCTTGGTCTTCCTACAGGGCAGGGAATTTGGACTGCTCTTCAGTATCGAGAGGGAGGGGGAATGGAGTGGGGGGAGGGGTAAAGGGGTGGGGAGAGGGGGAGGAGAGTGGGGGGAGGAGGCAATGTGTGGGAGGAGGGGGAGGGAAATGGGAAACAGGGAGGAGGCAGAAATTTTAATTAAAAAAGAGTAAAATAAAAAAAATGTTTCTCTTGGGTGACTGCAACCTTAACCAAAAGCTGATGAACACAATGAATGAGTGAAATGGGAAAGAGGCCCCATTCACAGCACCTGCGCTGCATGCCAATGACATCCACAACACAGTCAACTGTGCTTCAAGAGTCAACCCACCTTCTGGGAAAATAGTCACGTTTACAACAAGGTACAATGCATTTGGCAAAGTAAAGCATCACTGTGCTTCAACAAATTGGTGTCTTAAAGCAAATTACTTGTTCCTTTTGGGTATAATAAAGTACTAATGAAAACAAGCAAAAAATAAACTCACTACAAATCCCCACTTAGCCCGCACTTAATCTCTATGATAAGACACCTGCTCTGGTTTGAATGAGAATGGCCCCCAGAGAGTCCCATGTTTGGGAACTGTTTGGGAAGGAGTAGCAGGAGTGGCACTGTTGTAGAGGTGTGTCACTCAGGATGGCCTCTGAGCTTTCAAAAGACTACAACCCCAAGGTCCAAACCAGGAGCAGAAGGAGAGAGAGCACGAGCAAGGAACTCAGGGCCATGAGGGGTGCACCCACACACTGAGACAATGGGAATGTTCTTTCGGGAACTCACCAAGGCCAGCTGGCCTGGGTCTGAAAAAGCATGGTATAAAACCGGACTCGCTGAACATAGTGGACAATGAGGACTGCTGAGAAGTCAAGAACAATGGCATTGGGTTTTGATCCTACTGCCCATACTGGCTTTGTGGGAGCCTAGGCTGTTTGGATGTTCACCTTAATAGACCTGGAAGGAGGTGGGAGGTCCTTGGACTCCCCACAGGGCAGGGAACCCTGACTGCTCTTAGGGCTGATGAGAGAGGGGGAGTTGATTGGGGGACGGGGAGGGATATGGGAGGCAGTGGCGGGGAAGAGACAGAAATCTTTAATAAATAAATAAATAAATAAATAAATAAATAAATAAATAAATAAATAAAATACACTGTACCAATGTATGGAATTATCAGATTAAATTCTCTAAACAAAACAAAACAAACAAACAAAAAAAAGATCAGGACTATAGTCTTTCGGGACCAGATGCCCAATTAAATGCTTTCTTTTCTAAGTTGCCTTGGTCATGGAATTTTGTCACAGCAGTAGAAAGGAAACTAATAGAACATCTCACTAAAGAATCTCGAGTGAGAAAAGCTTTGCGTTGGCATATACTTTCAAAGAATCTGGTTCACCACAGCAGGGAGAAAGCATGCTGGAATTGCTCTATGCATGGAAGTGGTGGCTTGCCATTTGGTTTGTTCACATCTTGAAAGATCAGAAAACATGGACCTTGGAACAAAAGGAGAAGTAGATATTGCCTCCAGGCTTTGACTAGTTAGCCATTTCTGCTACATAGGTTAGTTCCAAAGATTCCATAGCCTTCAGAATCAGTGTCATTGGCTGGAAGCAAAGTGTCAGACCTGTTGAGGTATGTGCTATTGAGGTCATTATACGCCTTACATATAACTATGTCATTCACTCAATCTATACCATGACCCATTGATATGCATTTATTTCAATTTTTTATAGTGTTGAGCATTGAACCCAGGGACTTGAACATGCTTTACTACTGCTACATCCGGATGCCACTTCTTATTTCATACAGAAATATCTGAGACTTTAAAACAAAATGACTAGAGTAACTTGATGTGAAATTAGCACCTATAACTGTAGAAAACAGCAGTGACAACCGAGAAAAAGGTACAGTCCCTGAACAAATGCCTCACGCTTAGTGGGGTAAGAACACAGTGCTTGCTTAGCCAAACGCTACTAAGGTATTAAACAGACCTAGGAACAATGCACACCCAACAGTGGCCAGGTCCTAGGAAGATAACCCTGTACCATGACAGACTGGTACACCCACTCATCTTTTAAATAAAAACTGAAAGATGAGAGCAACTCTTCTCACATGTAGGATGCCACATGCTTTAAGGGACTAGTGTATTTAGAATGGTTATGAAAGGTAAAATTTTGATAAACCTGTGAAATTTGAAATTATTTCTTCATAGTCTGTCTTGGCCAGAGGAGGAGAATCTTGCTTCAGTAGACATTAGGTGTGTACATACTGTGGCTGTGAAAGTCTGATCTATTTAACTATGCATTGAAGTTCTCTTAAAACGATACAAATCAAATAATAGATCATGTCCTAATGCTGATCCTTACATGTGCTTCACACAAGTAAACTACAGGATTTCCAAGTAGTGACGGCCACACTTTTGGTCGACAACAGGAGTGTAGCTAGTCCTGTCACGCAGAACTTAGCAATGAGGAGCATCTGGAGCTTGTGGCAAATGTAGACAGGATTACATCTGTACACTTGGTGCCTCCTCACCTTGGGATCACAAAGAAAGGTACAGTATCATTCACGGATCACACCGTTCACTGTGATGGTGACTGCTAGCTTACAACACAGAATCTAGAATCATCTGGGAGGTGGACCTCTGGACATCCCTAAGGGGGATTACCTTGACTGTGTCACCTGAGATGGGAAGACTCACCACCATAGATCACATTTCCCAGGGCTGTGATCCTGGACTTATAAACAAAGGGGACTAAACAGCATGTATGCACCAACTATGGACAGAATGTGAGCAGCTGCTTCAAGCTCCTGCTGCCCACGTCCACCATGATGTGTCCACAGCACCTTGAGCTGTGAAGTAAAGGTAAACCTTCTATCCTGTAACATGTGTCAGTATTTATCACAAGAATAGGAAAAGAAACGAAGGTGTCTACTATGCTAATTTAGAGACTCAGTCTCCTTGGGAAATGGGAAGTAAAAAACCAATTCTGCCTTTTAGTCTCTCCTAAGAGCTTAGTAAAATCACCTTTGAAGAAAGTGAGATAAGATAAAGATTTACCATTGGTATTAGACAATCCTCTCTTTATGCTATCTGGAAGCAGCTATGTATCACAGAAAAGGATAGAACTTGATGGAGGAAGGTCATTGGTTAATTAAAAAAGAAATTGGTTGGCCCTCATAGGTTAGAACATAGGTGGGTGGAGTAAACAGAACAGAATGCTGGGAGGAAGAGGAAGTGAGCTCAGATGCAGGGCAGCTCCTCTCAGAGGCAGACACGATGAAGCAAGCCGCCAGGTCAGACATGCTGAATCTTTCCCGGTAAGACTGGTGCTACACAGATTATTAGAGATGGGTTGATGGGGATATGAGAATTAGCCAGTAAGGGCTAGAGCTAATGGGGCAAGCAGTGTTTAAAAGAATACAGTTTGTGTGTTGTTATTTTGGGGCATAAGCTAGCCAGGCGACCAGGAGCTGGGGCGGCAGGAACACAGCCCGCAGCTCCTACTACAGAATGGCGTCCGAAGTGGTAGCAGCAATTTCTTGGGTCTGCTCTGCTTGCTAGAGGCAAGCAAGCACTCTCATCTAAGAGAGGCTTCCTGACTCAGATTTAGCTGCAAAACCCTGCAGCTCATTAAGAAGCCCTGCCACAAAACACTTAAATGGTATTGATAAAAGCTGACTGAATGCTTGTTTGTTTTCAGCCGTAGCAGAAAAAAAAGTTGTGCTGTTTTAAAATGCTGGCTTTCTGGGCCATCCTGCCAGGGCAAACTCTGACTCAGGCAGGCAGTCTGAACGAGTGTGGTCTGTGAGCAGAATGCTGCAGCTTACTTGCTGGCAGGGACTTTGAAACGAGTTGTGGCAATAAAAATGGTTCCAGCAATACCTCAGCCATGAGGCTGGAAAGCTAAGGGCTGAATCCAGCCGCCAAAGCCACGGCTTTAATCCTACCTATATTGCTTGGTAAATTAAAGACTCATGTGGTCAGAAAAAGAGAGATATACAGTAAAGAGAGATTCAAAGACAAAGAAAACCTTTAAATGATTTACAGTGTGTTTAAAAATATATGCAGGCTAAAAGAAAGTTCTTAAAAGTAAAAAAGGAAGAAAGAAAGTAGTTGGGTGTGATAGTACACACCTTTAATCCCAACACTTGGGAGGCAGAGGGAGATTGACCTCTGTGACTTCAAGGTGTGGTAGCACACGCCTTTAATCCCAGTGCCTAAAAGGCAGAGACAAACAGATCTCTGTGAGTTCAAGGTGTAGTAGCACACACCTTTAATCCCAATGCCTGGGAGGCAGAGACAGGTGGATCTCTGAGAGGTCAAGGACAGCCTGGTCTACAGAGTTATTCCAGGTCAAAGATACAGAGAACCTGTCTCAAAAGCAAAAAATAAAAGTAAAAATAAACAAAATAGAGGTTAAAATAAAGTGCACAAAGATGGAAAATACACAGAGAATTTTGATACTGTATGCTATTATGCTCTGTTTGACTTGTTTGAATGCTGAGGAAGGAGCAACAGCTGCTAAAAGATATTTGTTTATAAATGCTACTAAACTAATCCAACATAGATATTTTGAAAATACCTTGACTTCAGAATTTGGATCTATGGATATGATACTTTGAAAAAGAGATTCTTCTTTTGTTTTCACAGAGAATGAGACTCTATGGATTGCTTCTTTGATCCCAATATGGTATGACAGACCACGCCCTCCTGAAGGGTTGCTGTGAACACCCTTAAAAAATTGCTTCGCTCAACTGCCAACTGAGATGAAACTAGCAGACAGGTTATCCCATAAAAGACCTGAATAACAGCGCCCCTATTCAGCAGGAAGCAGTTTGGAGAGAAAAAACTGCGCCCATGTTCCCAAATATTGTTTATAAATGTTCTTTTACATTTAAAGAGGGAGATGATATAGATGTAATTTGCATTGATATGAATCTTGGTTTATTGATATAAATTTAAGGTCAATCTTGTTATATGTATATGTATTTCTGATATTGATTAAGGTATTGTGATTGTGTAGTTCATGTAAAAATGTAATGTATATAGGTTGTTAATGGATAATCATCTATAATAGTCAAGTTTGTAGTCATGTTATATTTTCTAGATGTACATAGATATATTTTAGATAGACATTCTTCATATCTTTCAAAGACTACGGAATATGCTATTTAATGTTTTAATAACTTAGGACTTTTCATGACAATGAGATACTCAAGAAGATGGGCATTGAAGAGGATCCTTATGGAGTTTGATAGTCATTTGGGCAAGAAACTGCTCTTGCCTGGACTGTTGCATAAACTGGACACAAAGAACCCGCAGAGAGAGGACTGCTGAACTTGCCTAAAGGTGAGATGATCTTTCGGGGTTCCTGATTCATGAAAGAGTCTGCGAGACATTCTGCAGGACACAGCAGATAGTGACTGAACTGCCTTTGAATTTTCCTGCTTCATGGAAATGTCTGCTGGATACCACGGGCCTGTAGGCCGAAGATGGATGCCCCAACGGTACAGAGAAACTTTGGGTGACTGTCCAGGCAGCGAGATGTCTCTGTCATTTCTAGAGTTTGGAAGTTGCTTATTTCTTATTTGCTTAGGTAATATTGTATCTTTCTGGAGTCTTTGATGAAGTTGAAGAATAGTTAGTTATAGTTATAGTTTTGCTTAGTTATGATAAAGATAAAATAGATGTAATATTGTAATTTTTACTTGATAACTGTTTTGTTATATGTAATTTTGCTATGTTAAAGTTAAAGCCTTCCTTTTTTTTTTTGTTTAAACAGAAAAAGGGGAAATGATGGAGGAAGGTCATTGGTTAATTAAAAAAGAAACTGCTTGGCCCTCATAGGTTAGAACATAGGTGGGTGGAGTAAACAGAACAGAATGCTGGGAGGAAGAGGAAGTGAGCTCAGATGCAGGGCAGCTCCTCTCAGAGGCAGACACGATGAAGCAAGCCGCCAGGTCAGACATGCTGAATCTTTCCCCGTAAGACTAGTGCTACACAGATTATTAGAGATGGGTTGATCGGGATATGAGAATTAGCCAGTAAGGGCTAGAGCTAATGGGGCAAGCAGTGTTTAAAAGAATACAGTTTGTGTGTTGTTATTTTGGGGCATAAGCTAGCCAGGCGACCAGGAGCTGGGGCGGCAGGAACACAGCCCGCAGCTCCTACTACAAGAACTGTTTGTGGGAAACCATTGTATACAAAAGCTTATTTTGACTATTTCAGAAAGGCTATACTTCAACTCACTAGTAGAGTAGAAACCATAAGGACTCACCCTGTAAAGAGGATGGCACTTGTCCCTGAAACATGGAACCAATCGGGCATAGATCTGTAGGCTGTAGTAGTACGCTGCCAGCTGGAGAGACAATGCCGAGTGAGCTTGCTTCTCAAAACACTTGTTAGCATCTAACACCTAGGAAGAAGTGGTGGAGAATCAACTCAGAAGTTATCACGCACTGATTACCCTAGGATTATAATACAAACTTCCTATCATATCAGCTTGAATCCATCTAGTAACAGGTAGTAGGAAAGTTCAGAAATAAAGTAGACCTCACTATATAAAAGCAGATTGAAAGACAAACTGAACATTGAATTAGCATTATACAGTTTGGTCTCTGGATACTGACTGAGCCCTGGTACCTAGACATTATCAGGAAAGGAAGACATATACCATACACAGTTTCACTGACAATGATTCCCAAGATAGGCTTTTTTTATTTTTTTAAGTTTTCTGTTGCTAAGGTGAGCTTACCTGTGGTAAGGCAAGAAGATAAGCAAGAGCCAGTGTCATGTCATGCGGCAAAGCATCGCTTGCTAGCTGCAAAAGAACTGAATATAGAGGGAATAAACACAAAAACTGCATTACTCAGGGTGGAACTTGCGATTGTTATTTTGCTAAAAAGCCATGCTGTAAAATTCCCACTGAATATTTATGTTTGTACGCATGGACCTGCGCTGCTCTCTGCTGCAGTCAGCGAACAGATGCTCGCCTGGTACAGTGCTGAGAATGAGCCATGAGTGCTCAGTGCCAACGGAAACATCTACAGCATCACCCCCACCTGCCAGGTGCAGGGACCACAGAGGAAGAGGAGGCAGACAGAAGAGGGGAGGAGTCCTGGGAAACACTGCCTTCTGCAGCTGAGAGCAACTGGGGAGGGGGAATCGCTCTTTTTTGAGAATGTGGCCACCAGGAGGACTTCCCATGTACAAAGCGGTAAGACTAATTGGACTTAATGGAATACAGAAAAAAATAAAAAGGGGGACATGGAACTGGAAGGGGGGGCCTGTGTGGAAAACTGGAGGAAAATGGGTGGTAAATATGGTTATTGTATACATGTATGATATTCTTGAGAATAAAAAAAATTCTTTAAAATTACCTTACATTGCTTTAGAATCCACATGGCACTTAGTCAAAAGTGTCATGCTTTTAGCCTTGTATGATTTCAACAAAAAAACAGCTTAAGACGATTTACCTGCTCATGAAACTTTACTTGACACTGACTTAACACAGATCACATCAAACTATGTTAAACAGACTAACTACGTTCATCTCTCTGTAACTGGGAAAATCTAGAGTGTGTGTTACTAACACTTGAGATAACCCTGACAGAGCAGGTCTTGTAAAGTTCAAGCATAAAGACATCCATGATGGGTCCTCAGAACACAGCCTTTTCAAAGACTAGGATCTTGCTGCAAAACCCTCTGTATCCAGAACAGCTAACTGCGGTGATTACATGAATGCCATAAGACCAGAACAGTGGGACAGCTTAATAAGGGGCTGCAGAGATGGTTCAATAGTTAATGTACGGCTGTTCTTCCATAGAACCCAGTTTCAATTCCCAAAACCTATATGACAACTCACAATTACCCATAATGCCAATTCCATGGGATCCAAGGCCCTCTTCTGGCCTCTGTGAGCACAGACATACATGCACTTATGCAAAACACCCATACACATAAAAAAAATTTAAAAATAAAAAACCACATAGCTTTGTAATTTAGGAAAAGTCCCTAGATTATGAACAAAATGACAGCAATTTTGTTCTTTACAAGAACAACACTCCTCATTGTTCACAAAAAGAAAAGCAGCCATTTGCTTTACTCATGCATTAAAGTTCTCTAACCATTAACAGTTTTTCCACAAGAATTATTACAAGCAACAACCTGCTTAATGTCATAACTTTAAGAGACCAGTACATTGCCAATCAGTTCTGGGTTTAAACACGATTTATTTTATAAGGATGCATTTTATTTATTTGTGGCCTTAGTCAAATTCCTTGCAATCATGTATGCTCACAGTGTGAATTCACTGTTTAAAAAACACATAATAGTCTCAAATGCCATCATAGAGATATCTGCACCTCATGTTTATTCCTGCATTATCCACTATAGCAATGAACTGGAATCAACCTAGATGTCCATCAACAGATGATTGGGGAAAGTTTTATATATATGTGTGTATGTATACCAAATTATATATAGATATACATCAAATTGATAGCTGAATAGCATTTTATCAATGAAATCACAAAATATACAGGAAAATGAACAGACTTAGAACGTATAATATTAAACATGGAGCCGGGCGGTGGTGGCGCGCGCCTTTAATCCCAGCACTTGGGAGGCAGAGGGAGGCGGATCTCTGTGAGTTCGAGACCAGCCTGGTCTACAAGAGCTAGTTCCAGGACAGGCTCCAAAACCACAGAGAAACCCTGTCTCGAAAAACCAAAAAAAAAAAAAAAAAAATATTAAACACGGTCAGAAAATCTTAGGAAAATCTACATGTTTTCTTTCATTTGTAAAATCTAGACAATAATATATGCATATATATACATATGTAGCAGACAGGCTCTTAGGAGAGGAGGATGGGCAGGGTGCAGCAATGAGCGTGAGCTCTAAGGGAAGATGCGCAGTTACTCTGGCTGGCTCTCACTGCTATAAATTTCTCCTCTCTTGTGCTGGGGCAGTGCATACAAATATACTCCACAGAGCAAGTGAAAAGGCTCATGTGTGGCTCGGCAGCTTCCATGAGGAATGGCTACTGTAACTGGATAGAAGCTCACGGAATTGTAGTTTTTGAACCTTGCTAATTTCAGTGTGTATGTGTATGTTTGCTTGAAAATTCTCAGTAGAGAATTTTTAAAACACATCTTAAAATGAAAGAGAACACTGTATGAACAGCCCAAAGGAAACAGAATTTGATTCTGGAAATGCATTGCAGGATTCCCACAGGAAACTTGCCTTACGTGGACAAATATTTAAGTTATTAGTGTAATCTGAGCTTAGCTGATGGCAGGAAGAAGTAGGAAGAGGCCACAAGTGTCAAAGGTTGCCACTTCAAATTCAAATTTTCCTGTGGTGAGTCATAGGAGAAAACACTGTGCTTTCTCTGGTCTGCCCCTTTTCAGAGTGTTCCATTTCTGTAAAGAAAAGATGTATCCCTAATGTTTTTCCAGGCCTTAGGAACCATGTTCAGGCCTCCAAAGAAATCATAAATTCTTCCTTTCAAAACCCACTTCCAAATTTATCCCTTCACTCAGTATTAAGGGAAATCTCTAAGCAGACATTCTCAAAGACAAGAAGCAAATTCCTTTTCATTCAGGAATGAATGGGTGAGGACAAGAGCAAGTCTCTATACAAATAATTTTAAAGTACAACATAAAAAGCCTGAATCCGATTTTACCAACAATTATAGAAGCAAAACAGAAGCCCAAGGTGACGATGTGTCCCTGAAGACTTCAAGCCTAAGGATGAACTACAGCACAAGCTTTATGTTTCACACACTGAAAATATCAGAAGAAAGTATACAAAGTATAGGTTGCAGAAGATTCGGGACTACTTAAGAAAACTTTAACTGCATATTACAGAAACTGCACACACAATGGTCAGCAATGGACTTCATTTCCCAGGTATCTTGGGGAGCTGCAGTTCTGACCAATGTCTATCTCACATTGTCTATAATTCAGTGGAGTCTACCAGTTCTCTGGAAACCTCCTTTTAAGGAAATTCCAGTGTTTCACACTCTGAGACTTGTTCCCTATTAATTTTATTTCTTGAAGTCTTCAAATGTGACCTTTAATTGAAACCTGACCTAGTTTATTTCCAATTCTGCTCCAATTTTCTTCAGATTATCTCACTCCTTTATCTGAATCCACTCATCTCTTCCCAAGGATCCCTCAGGTGCGTCAGTCTCACAGGTTGTGGCTTTGCTCCAGCTAGCTAGAGCCTGGTTAGAGCCAAGCTCAGTCCCACCTGGGAAATTAAGCCCCGTTACTGACAGTCTTGTCATCACATCTTTATTGGAGCATCAATTCAACTTTTCCTTGATTTACTGTACAGTTCCTGGTTTCCAAAAACCAAAGCACCACTAGGGATTAAAGTTTGTTTCCACAGGGGGTGTAACTAGGCATATGCTTACAATGTGGAAGATGCTCCCGAGCAAACAAATAAGGAATCATAAGAGTAATGCTGGCTGTTAGAATAAACAGCCTCCAGCAAACAATTTAAAAATGGGAAAGTCTTCATCTATATTAGAAATTCCAGAAAAATTATTCTAAAAAAGGTACACTATGTCCCAAACTGTTAATAACATCTCTGAACTTAAGTAATATACATACACAGTTTATACCAAATAACAATAGAACAATAAATGGGCAATTCTCATTCGCTATGAGTATTAACAAAAATGCCACTTGAAGCTTTTCCTAAGGGTCATCATTGCCCTTGCTGTGAAAGCCATCACTGTGGACACAAATGTTTGCTACAACACACCACCACCCGCACAGACACCGGACACACAACTATGCTGATTATACAACACAACACCACCCGCACAGACACCAGACACACAACTATGCTGATTACACTATCTTCTATCTTTATATTGCTTTGACATTATGGAATCCTTGCTAATCCCAGAGAGGCCATCTTCCCAGAGCTAGCTGATGCTGGAGATAGTGAGTAGCCTGTGAGCCTAGATTTGACATGTGAAACAAACCCAGACTCAAAACTCTGCACCAGTTTCTCTTACTTGGTTGTTATATACTGTCCCATAATTATCTATCTTAATCACTCCAGGGCCCGGTCTAGACAATTAGAATCTAAACTGATAGCCTTGGGCTATTCATTCTACTCAAAGTTAACCTTGCGCATGCTCCCCTCTCCTCTTATGAGAACATCAATAACGACCTTTACACATGCCTTCCCTGATCCCTCTAGCCATTGCTGCCTACCAGCTGCTTTTACCCATGTTTTAGGGTCTGTATCAACTACCTCCCTTCATGACAATTATTTTCATACCTATGTGTCTACACACTTAAGGAAACCTAAAATCCCTGCTGTAGCCTGGAATAACTAGGGCAAAAATCTAGAACTACACAGTGAAGCTCAGACAAGTGATAAATGAAGAAGAGCACCATCTCTAGAATTAGACAGCACTGGAAAAATGACCACGTCCTCCTGATCTGAGCTGCAGCGCAGAGAATGTTTCAGACTCCAGAAGGCTCTGCTGGACATGGCGCAGGACACCCTCACCAGCAGTACACTCTGGGAGCAGCCAGTAACCGCAGACACGAATGAATGTGCTACAAAGCATTTCAGACTCTCAACTTCAGGGGATAAACAGACAGTAATAGCCTCATGTCTGCTTAGTTCAGGCTTAGAAACAAGTTACCAAAAGTCCTTTTGGCTTTCAAGGCATCTTGGATTTGGGGTCTGAGAATATTGGCCTCTTAAGCGAAGAGTATGTGAAACAAGGCAGGGAAAGTGCAGAGCAGTCTCTAGCAGGCAGGAGCCCACTTCCTCCATCAGTGCCTGGCTTGAAGTGCTGTTTTTCAGTTAGGACTTATTTTAATTTTCCTCCAAATAATGATTGAATGGTAAGTCTTTCCTATAACAGGTAGGTACCACAGGTAAAAGAGGCAATTGCTTCCATTTTATATAAATCACAATTCTTAATAAATTAGTAACTGCATTTAAGCAGGAAGACCAATTTCACTCTGAAGGAACTGTATACTCTAACAGCCACCCCTGATTAATGGGGTGTGTCAACCCACAGCTGCTTGCTGTTGCCTACCACTCCTATGCAGCACTCCACAGCAGTTGTACCAGTCGCCCCTCATCTTCTCTGTAGAAGATGGCAGGGCTTTCCATGCATCTGCAAAGGACACCTCAGAGTCCCAGTAAGTCCTTCCTTTCCTATGTGCTGTGCCATCAGCCAACACACATGTGATGGCTGGGGGAAAACATCCTTCCTTTGGCAACTAGCCATGCTAACACCTCAGCTGTGTTTTCATTGCTCATCTTAAATGAGTGGTCCAGAGCATGGTATTCACTGCCTTCATGTCCACTTCCTGAGTTCTGCATCCCTGCATCCCAATTGATATGAGACCACAGGCTGTGAAACCTAATTTTCTTCCTTTTCCTTTACGTTTTTCAGCTCTCACTGTGGTACTGCACAAGGTTAGATGATTCTGTCTGTAGGCTCTAACAGCATGACTTTTCCCCACCTGTCCCCAAATGGTCCTCTCCTCTACTTCTTCTCCCCTAGATGGTGGACGAGGTTGCTGTCATATCTTTATCTTAGTCCCACTTTACATTTATCCTGTGGATAAACCCCCAGAATCTTGATGTCAATGGACACTCTGGTCTATTTCCCTTCTCCTTTAACCCATCCCAGAAGACTTGACATTGCTAAGTATCTGTTGATGATGGCACAAACATTCTGCCCCAACTTCTTCCTCTTTACACAATGACTTCAATATTTCTGAAACCTTTCACTCATCCCTGTAAACCAGACTTAAAATTCAAGAGGCATGTAGGACCCCAGTCTCTTCTTTGCTCCCTGCTCTGCAGGAAGTAATCAAAACTCCTGATGGGTCACCACTAAAGGGCTTTCACACACACCTTTCATTCCATGCTGCAATATCCGGATTCAAGTTTTTTGTCCTTTAAAAGAATGACTCTTAACAACCTTCCGACTCTCTACCTGGCACCTTCGGTCCTCCTCTTTCCATGTCCTCTTCACACAGTAGGACTATTGCAGTGTCAGCACCTTCAGTCCTCCTCCTTCCATGTCCTCTTCACACAGTAGGACTATTGCAGTGTCAGCACCTTCAGTCCTCCTCCTTCCATGTCCTCTTCACACAGTAGGACTATTGTAGTTAGCACCTTCAGTCCTCCTCCTTCCATGTCCTCTTCACACAGTAGGACTACTGTAGTGTCAGCACCTTCAGTCCTCCTCCTTCCATGTCCTCTTCACACAGTAGGACTATTGTAGTTAGCACCTTCAGTCCTCCTCCTTCCATGTCCTCTTCACACAGTAGGACTACTGTAGTGTCAGCACCTTCAGTCCTCCTCCTTCCATGTCCTCTTCACACAGTAGGACTATTGTAGTTAGCACCTTCAGTCCTCCTCCTTCCATGTCCTCTTCACACAGTAGGACTATTGTAGTTAGCACCTTCAGTCCTCCTCCTTCCATGTCCTCTTCACACAGTAGGACTATTGTAGTTAGCACCTTCAGTCCTCCTCCTTCCATGTCCTCTTCACAAAGTAGGACTACTGTAGTGTCAGCACCTTCAGTCCTCCTCCTTCCATGTCCTCTTCACACAGTAGGACTATTGTAGTTAGCACCTTCGGTCCTCCTCCTTCCGTGTCCCCTTCACACAGTAGGACTATTGCAGTGTCAGCACCTTCAGTCCTCCTCCTTCCATGTCCTCTTCACACAGTAGGACTATTGTAGTTAGCACCTTCAGTCCTCCTCCTTCCATGTCCTCTTCACACAGTAGGACTACTGTAGTGTCAGCACCTTCAGTCCTCCTCCTTCCATGTCCTCTTCACACAGTAGGACTATTGTAGTTAGCACCTTCAGTCTTCTTCCTTCCATGTCCTCTTCACACAGTAAGACTACTGTAGTGTTAACCAAGCCAGTATAACTGGCCCTCTCCATATAAAAAAATAACAAACCTTTTCCAGATCTACCCTTTGTTTAAACAATTAAAGTTAAAATTTCTTATCTGGGCTGACTGTGTGGTGACTTTTATTTGTGGTTTCAAATGCCACTCTCACATACACCAGATAAATCAACCTGACATTCACAGGTGGCCTTTGCTCATGGTATTCCTGCAGGTAACAAGAGGCACTGACTAAACTGCCTATCATTTATAAAATATCTGCTCTGATGGGATACATATAGAACTGATACTTTGAATGAATTAGTTTCTCCCAACACACACACACACACACACACACACACACACACAAAACCCCTCTGAATAATGCTATCTCAAACCTTATGAACATAGGCCCAAATTTAAAAACCAGTTATGTGTACAGATAGGAAACAGGAAAGCCAAGTAAGACAGTTACTATCAGTACAAACCCGGTTGTTGATACCCCATGCTATTACAAGCAATGAACCAGCCCTATCTGTTTGTTAGTGTGTGTTGCTAAGAATCACAGGACAAATTACTATAGGGAGCATTAGGGGATGGAAGTACACACAACTATAATTTTCATGGCTGTTAGTAAATGGCCATAAGTGGCCTGTGTTTCTCACGTCTCCACTTCAGCCCTTGCTCTCTGCAGTACCAATGCTAGGATGGCTTCAGAGCTGGCCAGTTCGCTCACACTTGAACATCCTGACCCATCGTACTAGGCTTTTTAACATCTATTTCATCTGCCCAAGATAAAGAAAACATGTCCAAAATACTGTGCACAAGGTAAGTCTTCACTCATGGAATGACCTCCTGAAATTAACCCTAATAAAAGGCCCTTGAGATTTCCATTCCTTTCTGGAGAACCATGATTTTAAGAACTGACTACACTGACAATGCAAAAGTCTCTGCGGTTGGGTTCTCCTTGTCAAACCACTCTATAAAAGAAAATCCAATATAAAGGTTGAACAACATACCAAGAAGACAAGGTAGGACAGAACAAGGAAGTGAGGGGTGCACCATAAGGGAAAGGCACCCCTCACCCCACACACTGGCTTGCATTTATCAACAAACATGAAGAACTGAAACACAGCCAAAAAAATCAAAATGGTTGCAAAGGCTACCTATGGGTGAGACTCTGAGAGCTGTGTCTGAGAGTTGAAACATCTAATGAGTGGTGCCCAAGGCTAGAATATAGGGTGTATCCAATACGGAGGATATGCCAAATGTGGTGCTGGTCAGAATCTGCCAGATTGAAGAACTAAAGGACAGGAACGCACCACATTTAAACACTAAGAGAGGTCTGACATTTTCTTATTAAATGAAACAAATGTATAATCTCTAATCCAGCACTTCCAAATTAAAACCTGCTTAACTGAAACAAAATTATGGCTTCATGATGTGGGAGTCCCTTTTTTGTGTTGTGATTAGCATTAATAAAGAAACTGCCTTGGCCTGTTGATAGGGCAGAACTTAGGTAGACAGGGAAGACAGGACTGAATGCAGGGAGGAAGAAGGGCAGAGTCAAAGACACCATGGATCTGCCACCAGAGTAAGACATTCTTCTGAGACTTAGCCGGTAAGCCACTGCCACATGGCGATACATAGATTAATAGAAATGGGTTAAACTAAGATGTAAGAGTTAGCCAATAAGAAGTTAGAGCTAATAGGCCAAGCACTGTTTTAATTAATATAGTTTCTGTGTGATTATTTTGCCTCTGGGTGGTTGGAATGAACAAGCAGCCCATTCCCTCCAAAAATTGGTGGTCCAACGTGTGGTAGCTAAATGCACATAAAACCTGAGAAAACTTGGAAAGGAATTCTAGAAAAAAATACAAAATTTAACACAGCTTTTTGCTGTTTGCCGGTGGCTTGCTGCAGCTCCTTTAGGAGAGATTTTCCAGACTCAGCAGCAGGAGCAGATAAAAAGACATGCCATTTTGAAATGCAGACTTTCTAGGCTATGCTGCCAGCATGTTCTCTAGCTCTTTTTGGAGACAGAGCATTTGAGTGGGGTTTGTGAGCAGACTGCTACAGCTCGCTTGATGGTGGCATGGACCATCTGTGTGCCTAGAAGTGGGGCGGTGCACATGGCTCAGAGGCGTGAGCAGCTCCACCATGCTGGACTGGGCGAGGCAAGCAGGCACTGCCATATTACCCTGAGAAATGATGCAGCTTAAGTTTTAAGAGGCACTTAGCATTGTAAGAGGGTTCCTGGACAGTAAAGAATTACAGATTCACAATAGGACAGATTCAGACATAAACGACCTCTAAATGGATAAATGCACATAGGCTTGGGAGAGAGAAGAAAGAGTATAGAGTCATAAAATACAGTTAATGTTTTTTTTTTTTAAAAAGTAAAGTCTTTAAAGAGACAGAGTACAGATAGTTATAGATTAAAAGGAGTAAAGAAAATGAAGCCACATAAAGGTGGAAATTTCACAGAGAGTGTGGAATATGAAAATTATTGTGTTTTCTTTGAATTTTTTGACTGTGAAGGAGCTAAGTATGGAGAGACAGTTCATTGTACAGGCTGGTAAGTGAAACCAGTATGTATATTATAAAGGTATCTTGATTTCAGAATTTGGGTCTGAGGATAAGTTGCTCTGGAAAAGAAGTTCTTCTTTTTCAAAAAGAGGATGAGAATCTGTGGATTGGTTCTAGACTTGTGTGGTATGACAGAACAAGACCCCTGAAAGGTCGCTGTGAACACCCTCAAAAAATTACTTCACGCAACTGGTGACTGGGATGAGCCTAGCACACAGGATTACATCATGAAAGACCTGATTAACAGCACCCCCAAAAAGCAGGAAGAAGTTTGGAGAAAAGTAACTATGCCCGTATTCCCAAATATTGTTTATCATTGTTTGTTTACATTTAAAGCGGGATATGATATAGATATGAATAATTTGCATTGGTATGGATCTTGGTTTATTGATACAAATTTAAGGTCAATTTTGTTATATGTATATGTATTTTGTGTTTGTGTAGATCATTTAAAAAATAGTCATCTATTTTCATCAAGCTTATAGTCATGTTAGATTTTTCTAGATATATATCAGTTAGTTAGGCATTCTACAAATCTTTCAGAGACCTTCAGAATATGGCATTTAAAATGCTTTAAAAATTTAGGACATTTCATGACAGTGAGATACATCTGCTCCTGGCAGCACCAATCTACTTCAAGAGGAAGATGAGCATCAAAGAGGCTCCTTATGGAGTTTGTAAGATGAACTGGATCCTGAACTGGACATACAGGATCCATAGAGAAATGACTGCTGAGCTTGCCTAAAGGTGCGACGAGTCTTTAGAGTTTCTGCTTCATGAAAGAGTCTGCAAGATATTCTGCAGGACACAGAAGAATGTGACTGAAGTGCCTTTAAAATTTCCTGCTCCATGGAAAAGTCTGTCAGATACTATGGGCCTGTAGGCTGAAGATGGTTGCCCCAATGGTACAGAAGAACTCTGGGTGACTATCCAGGCAATGAGATGTCTCTGTCATTTCTAGAGTTTTAGAAGTTACTTACAATGTACTTCCTATTTACTTAGGTAATATTATACCCTTCTGGAGTCTTTGATGGAGTTGAAGAATTTATAGCTACAGTTTTCCTTAGTTGTGATAAAAGATAAAATAGATATAAATATTGTAACTGCAATTTTTATTTGATACCTGTTTTGTTAAATGTAATTTTGCTATGTTAAAGCCTTCCTTTTTATTTAAACAGAAAAGGGGAGGTGATGTGGGAGTCCCCTCTGTGTGCTGTGATTAGCATTAATGAATGAAGAAACTGCCTTGACCTGTTTATAGGGCAGAACTTAGGTAGACAGGTGATGCAGGAGAATTGTCTGTAATCTGTCAATCATGTTTTAAATAAACGCTGATTGGCCAGGCAGGAAGTATAGGTGGGAAAACCAGACAGAAAATAAAAATGATACAATGAGAACAGGAGAATTCTGGGAAGGAGGAAGTTGATTCCTCCTACTCCTGCCCAGACCACCAAAGCAGCAGGATGTGATATGCCTCACTGAAAAAGGTAATGGGCCACATGGCTAACATAGATCAAAAAAATGGGTTAATCAAGATGTGAAAGTTAGCCAATGAGAGGCTAGAGCTAAAGGGCCAATCAGCTTATAATTTATGGAGATCTATGTGTGATTTTCTTTGGGGCTAAACAGTTGTGGGGTACTGGGCGGATCAAAAACCCCAACAACAAACAGGACCCTCCATGTTACAGACAGGGAAGACAGGACTGAATTCTGGGAGGAAGAAGGGTGGAGTCAGAGACACCATGGATCCACCGCCAGAATAAGATATGCTCCCGAAATGTGGCTGGTAAAACCACTGTCACTTGGCAATACACAGATTAATAGAAATGGCTTAAACTAAGATGTAAGAGTTAGCCAATAAGAAGTTACAGTTAATTAGCCAAGCAGTGTTTTAATTAATATAGTTTCTGTTTGATTATTTCAGTTCTGAGTGGTCAGGATGAACAAGCAGCCTACTCCCTCCAACAGCTACAAGACATTTGCATCAGGAAGTCCACAGCAGCTCTTTGTGAGAGCCTCTGATGTGAATCTGCCATGTCCTTCCACAACAAAGTAGACAAACTGTTTCATAGTCATATAACAAATCAATACTCAACAGCAGTAAAAAAAAGACAATGTACTAAAAGTCATGACAAGAAAAGATTTCAAAACCTCTCAAATTAAGTTTTACGTAAGTTTTACACACCAAATGATTCCACTGCATGCATTCTACAATTGCCAAAAATGTGTGTGCAGTAGGCAAGTCAGACATGGATGCGCTCTAGGAGGAGGGTGGGACGTGCGCTGGCTAGGAGAAGGGGACAGCAACATTATATTTCTGGACAGGGCAGGGCGTCACAAAAGCATGTGCAGCACTCGGTTGGACTATTTTTCTGTTCTACCATTTATAATCCTTATCTGTTGGAAAAGCAGTAAATATTAACCCTATCTCAAAACTAACAATATTATGTGGAGGAGGAAAGAGTCAAGTCTGCAACTTACCTTGCAATACGTGAAAAAGTAACTTGGACTTGGTGTAGAAGGGTGAAGAAATAAAACCACAGTATGTATAGTAAAAGATAAATTGCCAACTCTAGATGAAGGTCTACGGGTATAATCAATGTAGAATTTTTCAATTTTATTAAGAATAATAAATGTTTTAATAAAATTTTGGCGGGAAAAGCCTTCCTTTATACTTAAATATGTCAAATGTTCAATCTGCTGTTGTTCACCTATTCTTCACAGAAGCTCCCTTCTAGAACAGCTTTCCAGATCTGGTCCCCAGCACTCAGCCAGCTAGGCTCATAACCACCCAAGTGCTTTCTACTAGAATCAAAGGAGTCCCGGGTCCACCCCATCACAAGCCCAGGTGGGACAGATCATGTCTCATCCCAACCACAACAAAGCTGCTAGTATCACATAACATTTTTCTTCAACATAAGATCATAACTCATTATTCTCTTCCACCCTAGCTTGGTGCCTCTCCTAACAGACCAGCCATTAAAGTATATCGATGGGAGGACTGGAAGGGGAGGGAATCATGCCTTATACTGGCATCAAAACTTTCTTGCAGCTCTCATTGGGAATCAAGTGTTGCTACAAAGGGCCAGTCAAGCCACACATAAAGGAGACATAGCAGTCTCAGAATCAACAGTGGACGCTTCTCAGAGAAAAAAATAAACACAAGGGGTTTCACAAGGACGGACAAAATTCCATGCTGGCTAAAGAAAATCAATCACGGGAACTTTATATCACAATTTGAAATATACAAATTTTAAAAAGAATTGCTCTATTTTTTTTTAGCAGTGTGTTTGAGTTTAATTTGCAATGCTAGCCTGCAACCCTTGGAGGCAATGCATTTTTCCAAACAACTTAAACATCCAAAATCAGATAATCTGTTCCAAACCTCTACAATGCTTTCCATGGTGAATTCCATCCCAGCGCTAAATACTCAAAGCAAAGACACCCTTATTATTGATTTGGAAATCATTAGCCATTAAATCATTCATTCAGCTAAATAATGATTATTTTCTTCAGTTGGTTTATATAAAACCTTTTTCATCAACTTTATTAAAAGAGTCTAAAAATTCAAATCGTCCAAGGAAGTTTAGTGTGTGTTATAATCCACATCAGAAGTCATCAGGAATCACATTCCTATCACGATTTTAAATTTAATTAAATTTAGTTTCTATGATTCCTCATTCCGGCTGGGTTTCTGGCCATTATCACATGTTATAAAACTATTGTGCATAGTTTCTCTATGTGTTAGCGTTGTTCAAAGACACCATATTTGCTAGTTCAGAAAAGATAAATCCAAATAAAAGAAGCTATTATTAAAACCATCCCTATACCAAATATTCACAGCAAATTAAGGGTATGTACAAAATTCCTTTCTTAGTCCTAAAATTTTTTAAGCAGTAATATTAGATATTAAAAAAGTACCAGGACACACATATAAAGCCCTGTACCCTGATATCCTACTGACCCCACAAACAGCTCACAAACATGCATTCAGATCAATGAAGAGCACAGTCTACAACCTGACCTGATAGTCATGGTACCCACACCGTCCCCTTCACCACCACATGGACAAGTACTTTGCATGTCCCAAACAGACCATCCTGCAGCTTCTGGCAGGACTGCTAGTAGATGCAGCAAGTGGAGGCTGAAATTAAAGTTGAACAGAGCTGACAGAAACAATGCAGGTGGCTTCCTGCCAGGAAAAAGGTCCAGAGGGTGGGAGCAAGCACTGACACACACACACACACACACTATATATATATATATATATATATATATATATATATATATATATATATAATTTTTTAAAAAAATACTTTTTAAAAATGCTTAGAAACTTCAAAAGAAATATCAAACTAAAAAGAGAAGTGGGGAAAAAAGACAAATAAGCTGTATTTAGTAAACTTGCACACTTCTTTCTTTTCCAAAGCATCCTCCCTGGAAATATGTTACTACATAGAAAGCTCTGCAGATCAACACTAGCTCTACATTCCAAGAAGAGAAACAAACACTGAGCAGAGCGCACCGTCCACTATGTCAATTAACATCCTAAAGACAGTAATTGTAGAGCATTGAGAGATGGCTCAGAGGTTAAGAGCACTGCCTGTTCTTCCAGAGGTCCTGAGTTCAATTCCCAGCAACCACATGGTGGCTCACAACCATCTGTAATGAGATCTGATGCCCTCTTCTGGCATGCAAGCATACATGGAAGGAACGTTGTATACATAATAAATAAATATTCAGTCTTTTAAATGTGAATCCAGAAAACAGTAAGAACTCAATAAATACTTCCGACAAAGGGATATGCCATCAGGCAATTCAGAATGACTGAAAATGTCTTCTTGCTGAGCTGCCCCCACTAGGACCTGTGCCCTGCTGAGTGGTCGCAGCCTGCCTTACCTTCCGTGGTTGGAAACACTTCTGTTTTGGCCTCTGCCAACTTCCCAGCTCTCAGCAACACTTCAGCAAAGCTCTCAACGGGGACCTGATGATAGGCAGCAGGGGTCACTTCAGAGGACACAACAGCAGAAGTTTCACTTAGAAAACACGATTGCAGGACTTCATGGTGCTTGGTGAGCTGGATAACTATTACTCACTAATGCACATTGTTTTATTTAACAGTTGGCAGATTTTCAACTTGTAAAATATTATGATCTATATGAAACAAATCCCAGAACCAATGACCACCATGGCAAGAGCCAAGCCCAAGATGTAGTTCAGGACAATTTTAGTTTCTCCTTATTCATGGCAGTTGAATCCTCTTCTTAAGCACACTGTCCTTACCTCAGTGACAAAGGGATTAGTGATGACCGACTCATAAAAAGGATGGCATCCTTGTTGTTCTAGGTTGTCATTGGCTACAGTTCCCATTTGATATGCTCCACCAAACTCCTGCCCCTAGAAAGAACAATGTGAAGAAAGTTCAATTAAAAGAGAGATCAAAGATAGGCAGAAAGGGAGAGAAGGGTGGGAAGTGGGGGTGTGCTTACAAGAGAAAGCAAGCAGTGGGTTTTATACAATTAAGGCAGCATGACACAGATGACCAGCAGAGGACCTAAGGTCAGCAGCTGCAGCCACCCTGATGCCTCCTGACCTCCTTGGCCATGTGGACATCAATGACTGAGAAGTCCTGGAGAACAGTGGCATTAGAATAGCCACTCTAAGAGCCCACCCTGTGTTGCTCTGCTGACAAACTGCAGTGGCTCTGAGTAAGGCGAGCAGCCAAGACACTGAGTGTTAACACCAAAGGTGGTGGTCCTTGCCAACCATGCAGATTTGGTTATACATGCTATCATGAGCCTATGTCCCTCCATTGAAACGGTCCCCTCAAGGAGGTCTGACTGTTTCTCTAGGCCTGGCTCAGGTTCACATGCTAAAGTCTTAGCAAATCACAGCATGGTCTGACTGTGCCCCTTTCCCCAGCTGCACTCCTCCACTATCATTCCCCATCCAAACATCCTTTAGTTTATTTTCATCAGACATGATTAGCAAGCATCTATTGCCCAGCTACACTCACTACACTCTCTGCTTTCTTCCAATAGATGCAAAAACTCTTCATGGGGAAAGTTAAGTCAAACATTCTTGCACCGATTATGGCAGACTTCTTGGCAGGCACAGCCCAAGAAACAATGAAGCTGCTATATTTTTAAAAAGAAAAAAAAAATGTTACAGAAGGAAGGAGAACATGAGCAAGGAAGTCAGGACCACGAGGGGTGCACCCACCCACTGAGACTGTGTGACTGATCTAATGGGAGCTCACAAGGCCAGCTGGACTGGGACTGAACGAGCATGTGATCAAACCGGACTCTCTGACAGTGGCTGACAATTGGGGCAGACTGAGAACCCAAGGACAATGGCACTGGGTTTTGATCCTACTGCATGTACTGGCTTTTTGGGAGCCTAGTCTGTTTGGATGCTCACCTTCCTAGACCTGGATGGAGGGGGGAGGGTCTTGGACTTCCAACAGGGCGGGGCACCCTGACTTCTCTTAGGACTGGAGAGGGAGAGGGAGTGGGGGGAGTGGGAGGGAAATGGGGGGATGGGAGGAGGCGGAAATTTTAAATAAATAAATAAAAATAAATAGAATATGTTCGATCATCAAAAAATAACAGTGTTGGACACTTTTAACACATAAGCCTTCAAAAAAAATAAAAAAGAAAATCCACCTGGTAAAAGAAAGAAAACTATGACAATCATAACCCAGTGTGACACATGAAGAGACAGGTCTGTCCCAAGGGCAAGGTCAGCACCTCAGTAAGTGGAACCTCCTTTACCACCTCTGCATACCTCTGCCCATACAGTTCCTCTTTCCTGAATAAGCCCCAGAGAGACCATCAGGGCGTACTTAAAACACTTCCCCAACAGTCACTTCACTGCTTCCTAACTGTTCCAAGTGACTGGCATCTCCCACCGGGAGAGCGAGCTAGCTTGGGATCTGTCTTTGCTTCCACCCTGAGCGTTGCCCTTCCACATAGCAGTTACATGCACTCATTAAGAAAAGGTGCAACACACAGCCACACTATCCAGACTCTCCAACGCTTTCTGTCTGATACAGACAAGGCCCACAGTCACATCATAGTCTGCAAGCGCTTTCAGCGCTGACGTCCCCACTAACGGCTGTATGTTCACACCAGGGTTGTAGGTCGGCTCAATCACATTTCTCTGTGCAATGATTATTTTCTGAAAAACCTAACATCCCTCTAACCAAAACTTTACTCTCTCACTAAAGACTTTATTCACTTGGCCTGCTCACGCTATCTTTGTTGGTCATTCTCACTCGTTTTCCTCAGAAGTGCGTGCTATGGTACACATTAATTACACAGAGGCTATCATTATGCGTTCTTTATGGTCCACTCCCTCATCTTCCACATGTCCACTTTTTAGTTCAAGTTCTCTCTCAAGCTTTCAACCAGGAAAGGAAACATCCTAATTATTGTCTTTTTGAGTGTGGCTTATTTCAATTACTACGGTCCTTGCCAGTTCTGTCTCTCTGAAAATATCAGCTTTGTCCTTTATAACTGGGCAAACTTCATTTAGAGTACAAACCACACTTCCTTATTTACCTGTTCCTCTGTTGACAGGCACTAGGCAGAGTCCATAATTTGGCAATGTAAATGGTGTCACAGAAACACAAGCAGGCAGCCTGTCACAGTGGACCATATGGGTGCTGTCTTAAATTATAGAAACCTCTGTACCAATTTCCATATTGGCTGTGATTTATATTCCCACCAGGAGTAAGGTTCTTTCTTCCCCATGTTCTTGCCAGTTATCTGTTATTCTTTGGCGGTAGCCATTCTGGTTTGAATTGTATACCATATGTAGTTTTGATTTGCATTCATCCAATAGATAAAAATGTTGAACATTTTTTCATGTACTCATTATCCAGCTGTATTTGCTAGAAATGTCTGTCCACTGTCCACTCCTCAATTTGATTATTACCAGTTTATTTAAATATTAGAGATGCTTATTATTCCAGATATTCTCTGTCAGATGGCTGCCTATTCGGTAAGGACTTCTCCATCTGGTGAGCATTCTTATCAGAATGCTCATCCTTTCTTGGCTCTGCAGAAGTTTTCCCATTTGATAGAGTCCCAGAGTCCCAAGTGTCCATTCTGGCTCTTCCTCCTAAGCCTATTCTCCTCCAATAGCCTCAGGGTTTCAGGTCCCTGAATCTCACAGAGAGACAGGAATGGAGTTTCACTCTTGTGTATGCAACTATTCAGTTCCCCAGCACCTCGTGCTGAAGAGGCTAATCCCTCACACTGTATCACTTCAGTATCATAATTAAGAGTCAGGTGGCCTTAGGGGCATGGTCTTATTTCTAAATTTTCTACCCTAGTCCACTGGGTAGTAGGCTGTGTGTCTGTTTGGGGGCCACTAGCATGCTGCTTTTATTATCGCATCTCTGCACTATATATCTATGTCAAGTATTGCAATGCATCCCGAATTGTTCATTAGCTCAAGACTGCTTTGGGTATTTCAGGTCTTTATGTTCCCATGTGAATTTCAGGATTTTTTGTTTGTTTGTTTGTTTCTGAAGAATTTCACTGGCTGAATGTGAACTTTTAATTGTAGTATCATCATCTGAAAACAAGGACAATTTGTCACTTCCCTGCTTGTATACATCCTTTTTATTTCTCTCCCTTGCCTTATGCATTTGACTAACTAACATTTGACTAGAAGACAAGACTGTCTCATACTGATTTTTGGAAGATTGCTTTCTTTTTTCCCATTCAAGATAATGGTGACTACTAGTCCACCATATTAAAGTTATCCTTATATAGCAAAATCATTTCACTATTATGTAGATATTTCATCTTTTCCACCATTGTAGAGAACAAAACTACACTGAAGTCTTTCCTCATTCTATCCCCGGTATTTAAAGCTGTTGAGACAGAGAAAATGACTACTAAGTATATCTAAATGGACAAATAAGTAGCTGGGTGAAGAAAGTGCGGATGAAGAGTGACAGTTCCATGAGCATCTGGGATGCACTGGTACTGCACCAACATTTCTTTATCCTTTAGTTTCTGGTACACTACAAACAACTGCAGTGTGGCAAAGAAGAGAAGCAGCAAATGAAACACATATTAAAGACACCAGCAGAGCAGCCTCAACTGTTCTACTGTTAGCCTTATCTGTAACTCTAGTGCAGAAGCAGGAGTCTGTAGAGTTGTCCCAAAGATGACACTGCCTGTCCTCAACTACCAGCTCACAGAAATACAACAGAAGCAACTGAGTACTCAGAGGCCCTTTCTTATTTCATCTCCCTGGATTTTAATCCTGATATATAAAACAGGTGTCACTCAAATGAATCTCAGTTTCTTTGCAAGGAATACATGAAAGAAAATCACATTCTATGAAACAGATTGCTCATTCCTTACCCAATGTGAGGACCAGATTTCTTAAGCCATTTGACAACAACTGGACAGCAGCCCTGGAGAACTGGTGCCGATCATAAAACCAATTTTATGAAGATGCCCTGCTTACCTGGAGAGGCCGCAGGTATGCTAAAGACTTCTTCCACCACTGCCCATCACTGACGGCCTGCAGGACAGCCTTGGTGGTTGTCGTGGTGTTGGACAAGACTTTCATGGTGGTTGCAGTGGTCCAGTGTAGCAGGTCAGCGGAACTGCTGCCCAAAGCACTTCCATCATCCTGCAGTGAGAAAAAACAAGTGTAAAATGGTCATCGGTAAACAGAGCAGAGATAGAGACTGCCGACAGCAATCAGACTCATCAGAGTCCAGCACAAACAAACTTAAAGTCCACCTTTGTCAGTAACTAAACAAATGAGAAAGAAATGCTAACAGTGCGTCATCCCCCACTCGGCTGCTTACAGAAGAACACAGAAAGAACCTCGGGCCTTGAGTCAACACTCCCTTTCAGAAGACCGGCCAAGACCGGATGGGCTCTATTATTACCAATCTAACAGCCATGCATTCTAAGTGGTTTTTAAATCACAAAGAAAATCAGTTAAGTAATCAATGCTTCTATGGCCCTGACAAAAGTACAAGACTCCAACAATCTGCTTTCAATACAAAAGGAATTGCTTTTCTCCAAACAAGTAGATGATTAATATTATTTAAAAGATGGAATCTCCTGCCAATTTTGAGGCATTTAACAAAAATGTTACCTATCCTTTTAAAAACTGAAACAAGGAGAAAAATCACACACATTAAGTCTTTTAAGCAAAAATAACAAAGACTGCATCTGTTCTTATTCAAAATTATTCTGTAAAAGTAAACTTTTAGGTTAATGACTACTTACAGGTTTTTCTAAAGTTATTCCAGTAAGAGTTAAAAACTAATTTGTAATCCTCTGATTCAAATAAGTGGCTTGGCCTTCTTCATACTAATAGCAGATAGCCTAGGTTTGTCATTTAATTCTGGGTCATACCATACACTGAAGTAATAAAAATAATAGATCATAAAATCATTCAAAAATTCTCAGGATAGGCCAGCCTGGTCTAGACTAAGAGCGAGTTCCAGGACAGAAACCAAAAGCTACAGAGAAACCCTGTCTCGAAAATAAATAAATAAATAAATAAATAAATAAATAAATAAATAAATAAATAAAAAATTCTCAGGATACTCTCTCACAGGGAGCACTCAGATAGGAGCAGGCTCTAGTTCTACCTGACAGCAGCCTCGGGAGCAACTAAGGACAGGAGATCCCCATTCTTGCTCTGGAACCTGTGGGACTACTATACAGCAATGAAATTTAGCGGATGAGTAAGGACACCACCCTGGAAGCAAAAAGATTAAACCAAAATGGCACACTTGACCAGTATAATGACTTGAGCCCACAAAGCAGAAAACCTGCTAGAGCTAGGGTCAAAGAGCTTGTAAGGGAGAAGCTGGGTGGGGTGCGTGTGAGATCTAAAATGTAAAGAGACTCAACCCACAGCTTTTGCTCTTCAAAATGAAGGCTAAGAGCCATGACCCAAAGAATCAGAGTATATTCCAGAAACTTGAGCACAACTGTCAGGTGATGACCAGGAAGGGAATGTGGACCTCAGTCCACAAACACAAGGAATGAAATTTGGCCAACAACATGAAGAAAGACAGAAACAGATTCTCCATTAGAGCCTGCAAAATTCCTATCTTATGGAAACCCTAAAATAATTAACTGTTTTCTAAAAGCTGTGGGATTATGGTGAGAGCAAAGAAGAGATCATGCTAGGAAACTTAAATGTGCATTTTATTATTTCTAAAGGGAAAATAAAAAGAAGCCTTTAAGCTACATTAACCAAAGCCCAGAATTTACCTACCACCCCCCCACACACACACACACTGCCGGAGGCTGCTTCCTCTAAAATGCACTGTGCATGTTTTACTGCATTTTTGACATTAGAAAATATATATCCATGAACCCAATGCAACATTGCAGATTAAATTAAAGATTAAATTATGAAAACAGATACAATGGCGTAGAAAAACACGCTATATTACTTGTACATTATAAAATAATCACACAAAATATAACTGAGGCTTATGTAGCAATAAATACAGTGTTTCTTTTTTATTTTTTTTTTTTATTTATTTACTTATTATGTGTACAGTATTCTACCTGAATACCAGAAGAGGGCACCAGATCTCACTATATATGGCTGTAAGCCACCATGTGGTTGCCGGGAATTGAACTCAGGACCTCTAGAAGAGCAGCCAGTGCTCTTAACCTCTGAGCCATCTCTCCAGCCCAATACAGTGTTTCTCTAGGCTCAGTTGGGTCAGGTACTGTGGCATCACTGCCTTACCTATATTTGGGTCTCTCTACAAACTGTACTGGTGCTGCCTGTTTAAAGCTAAATAATACTTCTTACACTCACTTGTAACTGGTGCTGCATACATGACCCACTTTCTTCACATTTCACCTACATACGTACTACTAGAAAGTTATTTTAGAGGCTGATATTTTGCCATTTCTATGATTCTTCTACTGGCAAGAAATATATAGCTATACGACTAACAAACTGTATATATACAACTATAAAACTGTATCAGTGAACCCTGTTGCCACAGTAAGAAAGGAAGTTAAATGACAACCATGTACTTCCAAGCTGCCGACTTCCATCTTGGTGGAGTTGGCAAAGCCTGGAAACTCACCTTTTGGCTCCAAAGGTAGATGCAGCTCCCCAGGAAGGAAGCTCGGAAACACTGTACTACAACAAGAAGTAACTACTACCAACACCTATAACTTTAGTCCTTAAGTAACTTTCTAAACCATTAAAAAAAATTAACCTTCCACCTATAACAGTGAGAAGGCTTTCTGGGATCTATAACTGAACTTGATTCATAAAAAAAAAAAAAAAATAAGAAGAACAACCTGATAACAGAGTAGCCAGGAGATAAGAAACACGGTCTTCATTTGACATTTGATAATGGCTAAAAGGCCATTTACAAGCCAGTATCATGAGGAAAGCTTTCCAAGTGTCCAGTGTACAGGGCAGACATGGTTAGCTGCCATCACTGCTGTCAGAGCACCAGTGGGAAACTGGGCAGAAACACACCCAGAGCTGCCTGTGACCTCCAACACCACACAGCTCTGGTCTATGGGCCTGCAGCACACAACACGTGGTTGTTACAAATGGAGAAGTGCTGTTAAAAAACAACAACAACAACAAAAAAAAAACCCAGCAGGCTGTGGTTTTGTGTGTGTGGTATATGTGTGTCTGTGTATATTTAATTTTTTAAATTATGTATACATGTCGGTGTCTGTGCAGGAGTATATACACAAAGTGCAGGTACCCATGGAGGCCAGAGGAGGGTGCTGGGCACTTTGGAGCTGGGATTGCAGGTTGTGAATTGCCAGGCTGAGTGTTGTGACTGAACTCTGGTTCTCTACAAGAGCAGCAAGTACTTTTAACTGCTGAGTCAACTCTCAAGCACCCCCTGTTGGTTATAAAGACAAGAGAGGAGGAAAATAAAGACCAAGGTGCATGTTCTTGACCTCAATCAGGAATTCAGCAGAATTAGGTGGAATGCACAGACACTACTAACAATCTAGAGCAATGCATCAATTTATTAAATCCCCATGTAGAGGGGAGACAGCAGGCCTACCAGTCAGGCAGAAAAACAAAACTGGCCGACTGCTGCAACAGAAAGTCTACTTTACACAGCGCTTTACTCAATACACTGTGTAAACACTAAAAGAGAGCTAACACACCCTTTGCTGTTTCACTGGGGCATGACTGGAACACAGCGGTAACAGCAACATTTGGGAGGCAGAAGCTACTCTAAGCTATGTAGTAATTCATATCCAAGCTACTGCAAACAGGGCAAGCTTACTCAGTTGGAAGTCGTACATATTTTGGGTTCACAGGCCTTACTGAACATGCAAACAATGGTATTTCTAGGCCTCTGTGAATTATCATTCCATTTTCTCACTGGTGTCTTAGGATAAAATTTAATTTGATTAGACATGTTTGCTACTTTTATATCTAACTGAGAAGTCTTTGCCTACTCTAACATCACAAAGTATTCTTCTCAGTTTACTTTAACATGTAAGATTGGTTTTGCTTTACGTGGCAGGGATTACTGCCCTCCTATCCACTTGTGGCATTATATGCTTAGTTAATGTAGTATTTCCAGAACACACTGGAATAATTTTTCATTTACTGCAGAGGAAGCTGTTCAAGAGTAAGGCCACTGTTGATTCATTATTACAGGGTATGTAAAAATCTCCACAGTTGCAGCTATAGAAAACTGTATGAAGTTGGGCTTACTGTACCATTTAAATGTTTGAGATACATTTTCAAGATGTGTCTAGAATAAACACTACTCAAACAGAATTTCACACCACATTTTAAATTCCTGTTCATCTTGAGAATCTTCTTAATTGAGAAGGTCTATCAAATGATTTGAATGTCACCGGCTAATCCGAGGATAGAACTAAAACTATAAACATTCTAACAAATACACCCTCAGGTAGACTGTTACTACCATGGAGGTAAATAAAAGGGACTGAAAGATATCACAATATGAAAGTCATAAAACAACTATGTTGAATCATAAGATGAACCTAAATTTTATTTCTGTTTCTAAGGATGGATGGGCTAATTCAAGACAAGAATTTAAGATATATGAAATATAAAAGACTGTTTCCAAAGACAAATGAAACTTACATGTTCATAAATGTATGTGTTAAAGCATTTCCTGTAATGTTTCCTCTGGGGAACACTTACAATGTGAGAGGGAGGCTGGTCAGATGGCAATGGTAATTGTCACCCAGCTTGATGACCTGGGCCCAACCCTCAGGACCCATGTGATAAAGGCAGAGAATTGGAGTCCCACAAGTTGGCCTCTGACCCCCAAATATTCATCATGGCAAATAAGTTTGCACTCACAGAATTAATGTAGTAAAAAAATGAAGTTAAAAGCCCAGCTGGACCACAGGACAGCACGTAAGCCAGACATGGCTCACCAAGCTCAGAGTGTGACTGCAACTGTTAATGAGTGAAAACATTCTCTTTCAGCATTGTGAAAAGGAGGATGGGCAAACTTCACCAGCAAGGTGGTCTACCACAATCTTAGTACAGCCAGAGTCATTAATGAGAAAAGTCATTTTCATTCACCTTCATATACTAAGAATAATAGAAAAGAGGGAGCTAAACATTTAGTCCTAAAATGACACTTGTCATATTCATAGTGGCACAATACTAATTACTTTAGACTATGTAAAAGCAGAAACAGTTTAGAACCCAAAAACACAGCAACAGTTGCCAGCATAAAATTTAACATGAAATCTCATAAATATTAAGCATGCTCCACAGTTTGAAGTTACTAAACAGTAATAGCCACCTTTCAAACAAAAACAAAAAACAAAAAAACACCATTACCGAAATGATTCCTAAGAACAGGATTACTTTATGAATCAAATATGGCTCCCAGTCTGCTGCTATCAAGACTTAAGGAGAGGCTCCTCTAACGTCAGTTAATGAAGACTAATTTCAGAGAAACCAGTCGACCTCAGTTAAACTGAGCTCATGGTATCCGTGGGCTACTTAAGAAATATAAACAACTCAGGCAGGGCTTAGCCAGTGACCCTTCTCCAAAACATCCTTAAATAATACAGAACACTTTTCTTCAAGTAACAACTGCAGCACTTTCTTCCCAGTTTGGAGTCTTAAGACTACAACCCTCATTACTGCTAAAGATGCTCAGAGGTCAGCCTAGATTGTCTAGTGAAGCACTGTCTCCAAATAGAACAGTACAAGAACATCCAAACTGCAAAGAAATACTAGCAATGTGTGTACATATATAATATAGCTTTAGTAACAAAAAATCACCATGAGCTAAGAGAGCCATACAGAAGCTTTGCACATATTCATGAAAAGTGTGGAAGGACAGGCTATGTACTGTGGAGCAATCACAGGCTGATCCCAGAACATGAGAGGATCATAAGGTCTAGGAAACAAAAAAAAATTGAGTAACATATACAGCTTAAAATGTTTCTAGCTAGGCAGTGACTCATGGGCTATATAGACAGAAAGAAGGAGAGAAAAAAACTTTAATGCAATTGATAACAGATTGTTGGCTAAATAATTTATTAAAAGAGGCAAAATATGTAAGATACAAGGTCCATCTACGTACCACTTATTAAAAGGTAACAGATGCTACTATTTTGTCATAAATGGTTCATATCTAATTTTTTACCTGTAAGAAATAAAATTTCTCAGAAACCTATTAACAGAGAACAAGTGATTACACAACATAAAAGAAACTAACCAAATATAGTTTCCAGGCAATCTTCAAATGAGATGCAAGTTATTTTATAAATTTATCCAATTGCATATGGATACTTCTACACAACTATTTATATTAAAGTGCTTTTTAACTATTCATTGACCAATAAATTTAAGAAGAAACTCTTAGAAAAAAGCCTAGGAGTAAATCTTCACAACACTGAGTCAGACACAGATTTCTTAGATACATGAAAGGCATAACTGATAAAAGAAAATGCTATAAGAAGACCTTAGACAACATGAAAAACATCAGTACTTTGCAAGAAACCAGCAAGAAAATAAAAATTCCTATCACACATGGACTGAAAAAGGCTTACAAACCACAAATCCGAAACGAATCTAGATAAACTACTTCTATCTAGAATCCAGAATATTAATTGAAAATTTATTCCCAGCTTAGTCACAAGACAAGAAACAAAGTTGGAAAATAAAACAAGAAATATGTGAATGGCCCTTTCAACATGGCAATTAGCATATGAAAATGTGCTCACAGCTATGAACTGCATAGGATACAATTATGCCCTCAGTATATCAGATGCATAATAAGATAGCACACATATAAAATAAAAATCCAGTGGAAAAGCACAAACATTAAATAAAAATACTGGGGTGGTCTGGATATTATTTGGCACAGCAAAGGGTTAGGTACTAAAGCTGACTGGAACTGACCAGAATGTATCCTCCCTGAGGTCTAGTTTTCATAGTAGGTGCCATGCAAGTTTCCAAAGAAGGGGAGCAACAGTCCTACCTAGATACAACACCAGTGAACCACAATGACAAGCGTGGCACCACCCTAAGGGCCCACCCCGTACTGGCAAACATACCTCGGTGGTAACCAACAGCTTTCTATCTGAACTGAAGATTTACTTAACAAGGGGCAATTCATGCCTGGTACTGGAAACCTAGCCAACTACCCAGTGTAGTACAGTAGATCTTAGAGGAGAACCTACAACCCCCGCTTTTCTTAGCCAGTATACTCCCTAACTGTATCCTAATAAATATTTGTCCTCACACTGTCAGCTAAGTGTACCTTCATCTTCTGTCAAGGGAATGCCACTTTGCAACATATAGAAATCATTACATGAAACCATAGCTGATCCATATGCAGGCTAGAGCCCAGTCCCAATGGGTACATCTACAAAAAATTCCCACACCTAAGGCCCAAGAGACATTGAAGAAGATGGGGCAGAAAGACTGCAAGATCTAAAGGATGAAAAAGTTTGCTGCGAGATTGTCTCCTAGTGATGTCCGAGGCAACAACCATTAAGACTCACCAACTGACTGCCTAAAGATGAGATGAACAAGGACAACACCAACAGACATGCTAAATCAGACAAAGGAAAGACCACAAGGTCTCACCCTGCACAACTGAATGCTGAGAGTGGAAGACATAGTCTCTCCCAGGGAAGAGCACACCAACCGGTTATCCACTACCAAACAGTCAGCCCCAAAACCACACATGTAAATAACATTATACCAACCAACTAGGTTGTTGTATTTGGGAATACATATGAAAACAGTAGTGTGTGTGTGTGTGTGTGTGTGTGTGTGTGTGTATCACAATTAATAAAAGCCAGAGACAGAAATTGGGGCTCAACTTGAGGTCAGAAAGGCAAAACAGCCAGGTATTGGCTCTTACCTCTACCTCAGATCAAAATGGCGATCCTGCCTTTAGGAATCTCAAAATGAGACTGAGTGAGAGCTGTCTCCTCACATCTTATATTCCTCTCTAGGGCTGCAACTAGGACATGAAACACTACCACCCAGTTTCTATGGCAAACTAGTGTGTCTACTGGGATTAAAGGTGAGTGTCACCTCTGCCTGGTCTGTTAGGCTGATCAGTGTGGCTGTTTTACTCTCTGAACTTCAGGCAAGCTTTATCTATTAAAATATAAATGCAATATCTCTCTCTCTCTCTCTCTCTCTCTGCATATATGCATATAACAGAACTGATAAAAGAAGAGGCTGTGAATTTGAAAGAGAATAAAGAGTGGTATATGAAAGAAAATGAAGGGGAAAATAATCTAATTTTATGATAATCTTTAAAAATAAGTATCATTAAGAAAGGTTTGTACTATTCAGACAAGAGATTCTGAGACACAACTAGACCAAGGACTTTGTCTTCCCTTTGGACTGACCAACGACATACTCATCATTTGACAGCAAAACTGGACTGGTGAGACCACCCAGAGATGACACCTGCTAAGAGGAAGCATATCAGTAAGGACATGGTCCTGGTGGCTGCAGCCTCATCCAGGCCTCTTCCTTGGTCTGTCCCTAGCTTCTCTGAGCCACATGTTAGCCCCTTTCCTCCACCATAGATTCCTATAAAGTGTGCTGCCTCATAAGCCTCAAGCCAAAAGCAACAAAACCAAACGCCCAAAGCTCGAAACTTCTGAAAACATGTCAATGCTTTTCTTTATTTTCAGTTGTTTTTAATCAGCTATTTTATCACAACTATGACAAGCTAAGACAAATATGCAGCCAATTTGGACATTAGCATATTTGGATATCAAGAACACAGCATATAGCAGTCTATTCCAGGGCATCTATGTGAGAAATAAAAACGCTTCCATACTAACATTGAATATCAATGTTCAGAGAGGCTTCATTCACAGTAAGTAAGAGGTGGAAACTATCCAAGGGCTCATGGCTAAATCAATGGAAAAACAAAGTACTTGCCATGGTATTGAAACTGCCATATGCTTGCTTTTACTCAACTATTTCTACATAGTCCTTCCATTTATTGAAAGCAGCAATATGCTAAGAACATGCTTGTTCCCTAAACACTAAATAGTTCAAACATATAATGTATAACATCAAATGCTCATAAACAATTCTTCCCATGGTGAAACATTTTTTTTAAATGGAAACCTAGTATACAACTCATTTCAATCTTTAAATTTATCTAGAGAAAATCCCACCAGCTAAGTGATACTAGCTAAGCAAAACATTAATATACTCAAAGTGGTATAAAATGTTCAATCTAAAAAGCCTAATAACCACCATTAATAAGAACTGGAAATCTGTAATCTTGTAATTATTCATAGAGTTTGCATTTCACTCTATTATAAACAATTTTTGCACACAGGAACAACCACAGCATCTAACATGTATGTACAGTCCACTCTATTCACATGGATGTTACTACAGAACACAATCATTATTTTTCCTGAATATATATAATAAAAATAATTCTCACAATGAAGTAATGGAAGTATTAAGTATGAGGCAGGTTATATATGAAATCTGACTTCATTTATGAGTTATAATTTAATACAGTTATTACCTCTACTATTAATGCATAATGCATGGCAGCTTAAAACTAAATACTACATTATACTGTGATAATAGTGGCTATAGTATTCTGAAATGTGCTTCATTCATCAAAGTTATATGAAGGTTTGGACTAGTACTTCATGAAATCTAGATCTATTATAAGGGGCTAAAAGAGGAAGGAGGAAGACAGAAAAGCTTTTAAGGAAAAAATAATCACTTTGGGAGGATGCCTTTCCTGTCTAAGTAGACACAGAGGACTGCTATGGCTGGCTTCATTGCCAACAAGAGTCTACTGGAGCAATGTGTGCACACTTGTGGCAACACAGCACCGCTTAATTCAAAGAAGTCATTGTGGGGCCAGGCTGACACTTTCTAATTCATCGTAATCCCAGAAACCAGGAAACCCCATGGTCACAAAAGGATTTGAATCTGTCTTAAAGGAGGATGGGGATTCAGAACAAACCCGGGGAGCTGTGCTCAGCAGACAAATGATCTGATTCTACAAGAAACAGAAAAATGAAAACCCTCTCATACTGACCAAACCATGACAAGACCTGAGAAACCACCACGTTAGACTTTATATTCTTTATTTACCTCCTCATTCTGTTAGTCACAAACTAAGCATAAAGCAGTGGATATTGCCAACAGCTCTAGCAAACATTAGGCATCCACTGCCAAGCACAGGTGAAGAAGGTGTAAAGACATAGTATCACCTTTATTGGCCAAACAAAATACCACATATACTGTAAAGTGATGCAACAGAAAAATGTGAAGATACTCATGGAACATGGTGGGAGAAGCTGTCAGAGGAGTATTAGAAAGAAAATATTTTACAGGAAAGGGCTCAAATTCAGAGCACAAACAAGAAAAGTAGGAAGGGAAGATGTGTGACAGAACCTACTCAGAGAATGATGATGGGTCTGCCGTGACTCACACAGTTTGAAAAGCACCAACAAGAGAGCTACGGAGACCACCAGAATGGATGTGCCTATACAAGTCAAGTGGGGAGATGGTGAAGAATCAAGAGTCAAGTCTTCATTAATCAACAGAGTTAAGTCTTCAACTAGACCCAAGAAATGATTCCTACTACAACACAAGGTGGAGTGGCCACTGGCTCCAATTAGAACTGCTTTGGCTCTGGAGGAAACAGAGCTTCTAGAAACAGCACACCAGATGACTACTAAGCTGTATGAGGATGAGTTTCTAGGACTCAGCAGGACCACGAGGGTCTCTGAGAGCAAACAGCAGGACACAAGCTAAACTGGGAGAGCTGTAGGAAATTAGCCACATGCTATTTCTTCATCTCCATAGAGATTTTGGAAGCTTCCTTTGTTAACTTGTAAGCAGGACACTTTTGAGTAGTTCTCCATGTGAATGCTGTATTTCGCACAACACACACAACTGAGAAATAGTACACGCACACACCTGCCCACTCGAGGCACGCAGCAACTGCTCTCATTGCATTCCAGGCACAGCATCCTTCAAGCTCACTCCTTACACACTTTTGGCATACCTCTTGAAGAACTTTACCAGCTAAGGGTGAGACACTAATATTTTCTCCTTCCGGATGGATCTGGAAATTTACTCTTTGATAAAAAATCTGAAACAAGAAAGGTTGCATTTTTGTTTTAATTTCCTTCTTTTCACATTGTAGACTTGAAATTTAAGAAGTAATAGGTTCTTCCTCAAGGGGTGGGGGTGGTATGTGATAACCTACAGTTTTGGGCAAAAAACTGTTGCCCAAACAAGCAAAACAAATCAGAAGTTTGGGAACAGTTGCACAAGAAAGGGACAGTTCCAGGAGTGGGAATGGTCTGTGAGAAGCCTACCACTGATGGGTGTCTATGGCATGAAATGTAAGGTTCACTGTGCCCTATCTGCCAGCTGTTTCTCATAGAGAAGGGTCTCCACCCAACTTAGTATGATTTTAGAAAATTTAGCATCTCTCAAAGGCCAATTTCCACTGTTGATTTCTCAAGGACACCAGAAAGAATATATAACAGTTGTTTTAACTGACATGGTTTCAGACACAATTCATATGATCGTTTCCCATCTATTTTATTCTACACTTCCTTCATTTTTCAATTATTTATTTCCTAACATACTTGTAGTTTAACTCAAACCTCTTACACCCTTTCTTCCTTACTATAATAAAGCCAACAATACTTTAAAATCCTCAGGTTTTCAAATTCCTTTTGGGTGACAACTATGATTCTTCTAGATCATCTGTATGCTACAAAAACAAACAACACTGACCCCATGTCTCACATACATACACTCAACAAAATGAATCTCACACACAAATGGATTTACTATATTTGTGTCCACTTACCTCTGTTTGAAGAGAGCTGCTAGCTGCCAAAAGCAGTTCAATGCTGCTGGGAGGACAATGTGTCAAAGCAAAAGCCATGAGCTCCTGACGAGTGGCCAGGTCCTGGAAGCCTTCTGATTGGCCCAACTGGCTGCAAACAGCCCAACTTTCCGGATATCCTGAAAAATTAGCAAAGAGGAAAAAAGAAGAAAACGTGATTTGCAATAAGAGTAATGCAAGCAAAGGCGAGGGGTGCAGCGGAGTCCTAATTTGGGCTTGTGGTACCAAGGCAACAAAGCAGTCATTAATACCACAATGTGCACAAGGCATGAATATCCAAGCTAGAAAAGAAAGATTTAACTGATTCATTATCCACAAAATTCAGGGCTACTCGAGACAAGAGTTTTAGACAGAACACTTTAAATTTCAGAAGTGATAAATGAATGCAAATTATTCACGGAACTTAATGTTCAACAGAAAAGCAGATTCTGAATTCAAAATACCAAGAGTTTGACACTGTGCAACTACTTGGCATTTCTGTGAACTGGAAAAAAACTCCAATACCACACCTTCCATTACGACTACAAAGAGACAATGATAGCAACCCTTTTTCTCTAGAGTTGTTGAAAGGACTAAAGCACATTTGTACTGGAAAGTGCAACAGAATTTGCAGACTGTTATAAAGAGAATTAAAGCAAGCAGGTACTCACATAGAAACACCCACTTTATAGAGGACAGACATCTAAGGTCGGGGCCAATGGAGCTAGCAAAAGCCCCAGTAGATGTTTTCTACAATAATGTCACACTACGAATTCCTCAAATACACTTATTCTCATTTGAAGGTGCTCCAGGCTGACTGAAGATTTTGCTCTAAGGATTAAAGGCATCCACCCAGAAACATATTTCTAAATATATACACTAAAAATTAATTCTGGAATTAACCCTATAGAAATAAAATTAATATGAAGAGTTCTAAAAGTAATTTTGGATACAATAATATTTGTATAGAAAACAATGACTCTGAATTTCATGTGAATTAAATGTGAATAACATCACAATTAACTGTAAAGAATGCAGGTTTTCATGGAACATCTTTTTTTGGGTTTTTTGTTTTGTTTGATTTTGGTTTTGGTTTTTCAAAACAGGGTTTATCTGTGTAGCCCTGGCTGTCGTGGAACTCATTCTGTAGACCAGGCTGGCCTTGAACTCACAGAGATCTGCCTGCCTCTGCCTCCTGTGTGCTGGGATTAAAGGTGTGCTCTGCCACCACCCAGTATTGAAAATTCTTTCTAATGATAAGGTTAAGATGGTCTGTATTGACTTCCAGAGTATAAAACTATTTGTATATTTCTTGCCAAAAATCATGTGCTTGACCAGAACTTTAACCAGGTTCCCGTGTTTTAGGCCAGGTTTCATTCTGGCCCTCACAGCTCAGATTTCCGAAACTCTTGAAGGCTGAGCATGATCCATGTCCTTGACAGCAAATCAAATATTGTCACCTTCTGCCCTTTCCCCTGGACTTGCCTTCAAAGACCTTCCTAAAACAACTCAGAGATGCTTCCTCTCCCTGAACCTCTCTTCTTCTCATTTTCCATCAAATAACCAACTTCAGTCAGTTTGTAAGATGTAATGCCCATCTGTCCATGATGTGAGGTGCTGGGTTTACTTTCTCTCACACAGTAATTATAAACAGCCTTCCTGACAGTTACTAGGCACTAATAGGCACAGTACAGACACAGGGCTGAAGATCACTAGACACAACGAGTCCAGAGTGAATCCCCAGCAACAAACAAGTGCAGGAATGCTGAGTGAGCAGTGCAGGAATCACCACAGTACAGCATGCTGCACTCACTGCTCTATTGGAGTACAAAGGTTTTCTCATGGAAGGTTCATGATAGAGGGTACTGTGCTTTCTTCCAGTGAGGAATGTATGCTTTGGATGAGAAATTACTCCTCAATAAAGTCTCAGTATTCTTTCAAGACAGAAACTTTAAATTCAATTTAGAAAATATTTAGGCCAAATGCCTTCCCAATTTGTCAACACCATTTTTTTTCTTACATTAAGATATAGAAATACTGACTATCCAGCAAATTGTAGATATTCTTCCAAATTTTATTTTGTATAATATAAAAAATAGCATTAAAATGCTTCAAATACTATTGTTCCTAAAATGATTAGCATATTCTAGTCAGGGAATGTAAAATAAACAAAATTAAAGATAGTCTATTACATATGAGCCCATTAAAATATTGATATTAATCTATAAATACACAGCATACATGCTTGCTGCTTATAAAATAATTTCTGTAGGACCCAGCCATGACAAGCTCAATAAAGGCCCAAGTCTCAGTAGTTTACCCTAAGACAATACATGATTCAAAGAAAGACCATAACTGAGACTACCCAGACACCACCAAGGAACGGGAAATTCCTAAGATTCAAACCATTGTAGACGGGATCACCTGCCAGCATCCACCCATTGCTTTCCCCCAGGACACACAAAGACAAATGTCAGCCAATCAGAATGTGGGATTCCCCTCTGTATTCTGTGAATGTTTCATTACCATTGGTTATTAACGAAGCTGTTTTGGCCAATGGCTTAGCAGAGCAAAGCCAGGCAGAAAATCTGAACAGAGATATAGAAAGGAGGCAGTCAAGGAGACATAATATAGCTGCCAAAGGAGAAAGATACCAGCTGCCAGCCAGAATCTTGCTGGTAGGCCACAGCCTTTTGGTAATTCACAGATTCACAGAAATGGGTGAATTTAAGATGTAAGAGTTTCTGTGTTATTATTCATGTCTGAGCGGCTGGGAGACAAACAAGCAGTCCCGCCTATACAATGGTGCACAACATGTGCCGACTACAATCACATTAAACCTGAGAGAGCTTGGGACGAAATTCTAGACACACACACACACAAACACACACACACAAATAAACCATAGTTAAGCACAGCTTCATAGTAGCAGCAATTTCTCAGGTGGGCTCGGTTTGCTAGAAGCAAATAGAGGCATGGTTACTATAAGAGAAGGCTTCCTGACTCAGCAGTAGCAGCAAAAACTGTGCAGCTCCTCTAAAAGGCTTCCTGGTTCATGCTAGTTGCATGAACAGCTCTGGCTCTTTCAGAAGGCCGAGCACTTGAATGAGGTTTGAGGGCAGCGTGCTGCAAGTTAGTGGCAGCATGGACCAACTGCAACCGAAAGTGGAGGTGGTGAGGATGGTTCCCACCTAGCAGTCCCAGAGGTGACCATAAAGGTACCTCTGGCATATTGAAAGGCTGAGAGAAGTGGAGCCAACATCCAGGGCCACTGCGACTAGCTGCTTACAATTTTAAAAGCATTCCTGGTCTGAAAATAATTACAGATACTTAAAAAAGACAGATTCAGCTTCCTTTTGTCCCTGGCACCTTGGGCTACCAGGCGTCCCTGTTTAGGTACTGAGGAGTTCCATCTGGATGGGTGAGTGTGTGCTATCCAGGGGCGGACTGTCCCGGAAGAGAGCACAAACCCCCTCCCCCAGCTCCTGCTGCAGGGCTTTCTTTCCTACACACGACCCTCCCCCCCCAAGCCTGCCTTGTCTGCAAGGTCCTTTGCTGAGGAACAGCTTCCTGCTCCTACACTAAGGCTACCCACTCAGAATGGTGAGTGCCTGCCTACTGGACAGACCTCAAGGAACCCCGAAAGGGAGCACAGGCACCTTTAGCTTGTGCTGCAGGATCTCCTATGTTCTACTCGACCCCGCACTACCCCCCACATTTGCACTTTTGTCCGCGGGTCATTGGACTACCAGGCATACATGTTTTGGTGCTGAGGAGTCCATCTGGAAGGGAACGGTTTCTGCTCCTACACTGAGGAGATACACCCAGGGAGTTAGTCACAGCAAAGACTGTACCAAGACACCAGGCCTCTCCTGGCTCCATTTGAAGGAAGAGATGGGCAGGCGTCAATGCAAGAATTCCTCCAACAACCTGAAAGGCAACATGACATCACCAGAATCCAGGAATCCCGAAATAAGAAGAATTGTACACCCTATTCCAGAAGAATTCAACTCAAAGGTGAATTATATAAAAATAATAGAGGACCTTAAACAGGAGGTGAAAAACTGCCATAATCGATTAGAGATTGCAAACAAAAAGGTTGAGGAAATGAATAAATCTCTCAAAGATACCCAAGAAAACCAAGAGAAACAAGCAAAAAGCAAACAGGTAAGGTAAACGGTTCAAGACTTGAAGAATGAAATGGAAGAAATGAAGAAAACACAAACCGAGGGAAGGATGGAGATGGAAAATCTGGGTAAAGGAACAGGAACTACAGAGACAAGTACTACCAACAGATTACAAGAGATAGAAGAAAGAATCTCAGACACTAAAGATACCATAGAGAAAATAAACACTCTGATCAAAGAAAACAGCAAAACCAACAAATTCTCATCACAAAACATTCAGGAAATCTGGGACACAATAAAGAGACCAAATCTAAGAATAATAGGGATAGAAGAAGGAGAAGTACAGCTCAATGGTCCAGAAAATATATTTAATAAAATTATAGAAGAAAACTTTCCCAAACTTAAGAAAGATATTCCTTTAAAGGTCCAAGAAGCATACAGAACACCGAATACAATGGATCAAAAAAAAAATCTCCTCGCCATATAATAATCAAAACACAAAACATACAGAATAAAGAAAGAATATTAAGAGCTGCAAAGGAAAAAGGTCAAGGTACTTATAAAGGTAAACCTATCAGACTTACACCTGACTTCTCTATGGAAACCATGAAAGCCAGAAGGTCCTGGATAGATGTACTGCAAAAACTAAGAGACCATGGTTGCAAGCCCAGACTACTATACCCAGCCAAGCTTTCGTTCACTATAAATGGAAAAAACAAAATTTTCCAGGATAAAAACTAATTTAAACAATATGTAGCCACAAATCCAGCCTTACAGAAAGTGAAGGAAAATCACAACCCAAGGAGTCCAACAATGCTCACAATAACTCAGACATCTAATGACCCTTCACCAGCACAACTCGAAGAAGGGAAACACACAAACTCTACTACCAAAAAAAAAAAAGAAAGAAAGAAAGAAAAAAATGACCGGAGTTAACAACCACTGGTCATTAATATCACTTAATATCAATGGACTCAACTCACCGATAAAGAGGCACAGGCTAAGAGATTGGATAGGAAAAGAGGATCCAACATTCTGCTGTTTACAAGAAACAAACCTCAACCACAAAGACAGACATCTACTCAGAGTAAAGGGCTGGGAAAAGGTTTATCAAGCAAACAGACCTAAGAAACAAGCAGGTGTGGCCATATGAATTTCTAACAAAGTTGACTTCAAACTAAAATCAATTAGAAGAGATGGAGAGGGACATTTTTTACTCATAACAGGAACAATTCATCAGGACAAAGTCTCAATCCTGAATATCTATGCCCCTAATATAAAAGCACCCACTTATGTAAAAGAAACATTACTAAAACTCAAGGCAGTCATCAAACAGCACACACTAATAGTAGGACATTCCAACACTCCCCTCTCACCAATGGACAGGTCAATCAGACAGAAACCTAACAGAGAAATAAGAGGATTATGGGAGGTAATGAATCAAACAGACTTAACAGACATCTATAGAACATTCGACCCAAATAGGAAAGAATATACCTTCTTCTCTGCAGCTCATGGAACCTTCTCAAAAATTGACCACATACTCGGTAACAAAGCAAACTTACACAGTTACAAAAAAATATTAGTAACCACCTGTGTCTTATCAGATCACCATGGATTAAAGTTAGAATTCAACAACAATGCTACCCCCAGAAAGCATACGAACTCATGGAAACTGGACAGTCAACTACTGAACCACACCTGGATCAAGGAAGAAATAAAGAAAGAAATTAAAGTCTTTCTTGAATTCAATGAAAACAAAGACTCAACATACTCAAACAAACCTATGGGACACTATGAAAGCAGTGCTAAGAGGAAAGTTCATAGCACTAAGTGCCCACTTAAAGAAAACGGAGAAAGCAAACATTGGAGACTTAACAGCCCACCTGAAAGCTCTACAAAAAAAAGAAACAGACTCACCTAGGAGGAGTAGAAGACTGGAAATAATCAAACTGAGGGCTGAAATCAACAAAATAGAAATACAGAAAACAATCCAAAGAATCAATGAAACAAAAAGCTGGTTCTTGGAGAAAATCAACAAGATTGATAAACCTCTATCCAAACTAACCAAACAGCGGAGAGAATACGCAAATTAACAAGATCAGAAATGAAAAGGGAGATATAACCACAGACACAGAGGAAATTCAGAGAATCGTTAGATCTTACTACAGAAGCCTGTATGCCACAAAATTGGAAAATGTAAAAGAAATGGACACTTTTTTAGATAAGTACCATGTACCAAAGTTAAACCAGGACCAGGTGAACAACCTAAATAGACCTGTTAGTCGTGAAGAATTAGAAGCTGTTATCAAAAACCTCCCTTCCAAAAAAAGCTCAGGTCCAGACGGCTTCAATGCAGAATTCTACCAGAACTTCCAAGAAGAGCTAATACCTATACTCCTTAATGTATTTCACAATATAGAAAAGAGAAGTCATTGCCAAATTCCTTTTATGAAGCTGCAGTTACTCTGATAACAAGACCCAACCAAGAAAGAGAACTACAGGCCAATCTCACTCATGAACATTGATGCGAAAATCCTCAATAAAATACTGGCAAACTGAATCCAAGAACACATTAGAAAAATTATCCATTATGATCAAGTAGGCTTCATCCCAGGGATGCAGGGCTGGTTCAACATACGTAAATCTATCAATGTAATCCATCATATAAATAAACTGAAAGAAAAAAACCATATGATCATTTCATTAGATGCTGAAAAAGCATTTGACAAAATTCAACATCCCTTTATGATAAAGGTCTTAGAGAGATTAGGGATACAAGGGTCGTACCTAACTATAATAAAAGCTATTTATAGCAAGCAGACAGCTAACATCAAATTAAATGGAGAGAAACTCAAAGCCATCCATTAAAATGGCCTGTTTGGATGCTCACCTTCCTGGACCTAGATAGAAATGGGAGGACCTTGGTCTTCCTGCAGGGCAGGGAATTTGGACTGCTCTTCAGTATGGAGAGGGAGGGGGAATGGAGTGGGGGGGAGGGGGAGAGTAGTGGGGAGGGGGGAGGGGCCAATGTGTGGGAGGAGGGGGAGGGAAATGGGAAACAGGGAGGAGGTGGAAATTTTAATAAAAAAAGAATAAAATAAATTTAAAAAAGTCAGATTCAAACAGAAATAAATCTCTGAATAGATCACAGTGTATTTTAAAAACTATACATAAGCTTGAGAGAAAAAAATGAGTACAGACAGTTATAAAAATAGTTTTAAAAAATAAACAAAGTCTTCAAAAAACACAGTACAGTCATAGATTAAAGGAGTAAAGAAAACAAGCCACCTAAGATGGAAAATACACAAAGATTCTGAATTATGTGTATTATTGTGTTTTCTTTTAATTTTTTGACTATGAATGAGCTAAGAACAGAGAGACATTTCATTATACGGACTGCTAAGCTAAACCAACATATATATTTTAAAGGTATCTTGACTTCAAAATTTGGATCTAAGGATCTGCTACTTTGGAAAAGAGATTCTGCTTTTGGTTCCACAGAGTATAGAAAGCTGGGAATTCCTTGCCAGCTAATATGGTTTGATGAAACAAAACTCCCTGAAGCAATGGCCCAGATGGTCCAATATCCATGGAATGTTGGCTTCAGGAATGTTGGCTGAGATGGACCTACCACACAAGATACCCCATGAAAGACCTGATTAACAGTACCCCCAATCAGCAGGAAGTAGTCTAGAGAACAATATCCAATTATTGATAAATGTTTATGTGCATTTAAAAGGGGATATGATATAGAGAAGAATACTTTGGATTGGTATGGATTTTGGTTTATTGATAAAAATTTAAGGTCAATTTTGCGATCTGTATATTTCTGCTCTTGATTAAGGTATTGTGCTTGTACAGCTCATTTAAACATGTAACGTATAATTAAGAATTACAGATTGCCAGTCATCCATAATAGTCAAGCTTGTAGTCATGTTAGTTAGGTTTTCTAGACATACAGAGATATATTTCAGATGGATAGGTATTCTTCAAACCTTTCAAAGACTAACAAAATATGGCATTTAAAATATTTTAAGAACTTAGGACTTTTCATGACAATGAGACACATCTGCTTCTGTCAGCACCAATCTACTTCAAGAGGATGACAGGCATTGAAGAGGCTCCTTATTGAGTTGTTTAGCCATTTGGGCGAGAAACTGCTCTTGCCTAGAATGCTTGATGGTATGCTATATGAACTGGACATGAAGAAAAATACTGTTGAACTTGCCTAAACGTGAGAAGGGTTCCTGCTTCATAAAAGAGTCTGCCAGACATTCTGCATGATACAGAAGAAGTGACTAACAAACTGCCAATAGAGGTAAAATTGTCTTTCAAATTTCCTGATTCATGGAAAAGTCTGCCAGATACTATGTGCCTGTAGGCTGAAGATGAATGCCCCATTGTTACAGAAGAACTTTGGGTGACTGTCCAGGCAGTGAGATGTCTCTGTCAATTCTAGAGTTTTGGAAGTTGCTTACAATGCACTTCCTGTTAACTTAGGTAATATTATATCCTTCTGGAGTCTTTGATGGAGTTGAAGAATAGATAGTTATAATTTTCCTTAGTTATAATAAAAGATAAAGCATATATAAATATTGTAACTGTAATTCTTGCTTGATACCTGTTTTGTATATATAATGTTACTATGGTAAACTTAAAACCTTTCTTTTTTAGACAGAAAAGAGGAGATGATGTAGGATTCCCTTCTGTATGCTGTGAATATGTTTTATTATCATTGGTTATTAAAGAAGCTGTTTTGACCAATGGCTTAGCAGAGCAAAGTCAGGTGGGAAACCCAAATAGAGATATAAAGATATAGAGGGGAGAGATATAAAGATGAAGTAGGCAAAGTCAAGGAGACACCATATAGTTGCCGAAGAAAAAAATATTCCAGCCACCAGCCAGATCTTTACAGGAAGGCTACAGCCTCATGGCAATATACAGATTAATACAAATGGGTTAATTTAAGATGTAAGAGTTAGCTAAAAATTCCCTAAGCTATTGGCCAAACAGTGTTGGAATTAATACAGTTTCTGTGTGGTTATTTGGGTCTGGGCAGCTGGGAAACAAACGAGCAGCCTCCATCTACAAATTGGGGATCATGAGCCATAGAAATCCTTCACCACTACCTTTGCTATTATAAAACCCAACCCCAACTGAGTTTGGGGCTCTCCAATCACTTCCAATATACTGAAAACTTGGAGAGCCTGAGCTTAAAAACTTATGTAGGAATAAAGGTTCTTTACTATTACATATAGGACTTATCTCCTAGCTGATTTTGGGGGGACACTGTGATCTGGACATAACAAAATCAAACAAACACATGCCTGGCTTATGAATCAGGCTGACAGATTTTGGAAGAACCCATTTCCATTATTCATCATGTAGAGAGGATGCAAGCAAAGCGCATAGCTGTCTACTCACCTGCGGCCATCAGATCCTGACAGTACATGCTGGCTGCTTTGTAGTCCTGGACATGAAGTGCTTGTTCAACTAACAGGATCAGAACCTGGCCACACCTTTCTTCTGGGTCTTCCCCTGTACACAGATGCAGACGACATGATTAGATCAGCCTCAACTGATCAAGTTCAGTAACAGTGTGTATCAAATAAACAAGTAAAAGGGATTAAATTGATTTTTAGTGATTGGAGGATAAAGGCTATCATAGTTTTTACCTTCTTATCTACTTATTGTGCATGGAAGTCCTTCTCAGTCTCTGAAGAGATCATTGATTAATATTAGTTCATAAGATATCCAAATCTCGCCAGGCGGTGGTGGCGCACACCTTTAATCCCAGCACTCGAGAGGCAGAGGCAGAGGCAGGCGGATCTCTGTGAGTTCGAGACCAGCCTGGTCTACAAGAGCTAGTTCCAGGACAGGCTCCAAAACCACAGAGAAACCCTGTCTTGAAAACAAAACAAAAAAAACAAAAAAAAAAGATATCCAAATCTCTCTCTGTCTCTCTCTCTGTCTCTCTCTCTCTCTCTCTCTCTGTCTCTCTCTGTCTCTCTCTCTCGCGCGCGCGCTCTCTCTCTTTCTCTCTCTCTCTCTCTCTCTCTCTCTCTCTCTCTCTCTCTCTCTCTCTCTCTCACACACACATATATAAAGGATAGTCTACACTCCTACAAAGGACTTGATCTTTCCTTTACTAAGGAAAAAGTCTATATTTCAAAAACAGGTTATTAAATGAGCCCTTATGACCTCAGGTCAATCACCAGACCTCACATGATGGAGGAAACTAGCTCACCCAAGTTGTATTTGACCTCTTCTCTCATGCCACACACAATAAATAAAATGTAAAACCCAAACAAATACTGTCCAAATTAATGGAGAACTGCTGACTTGTCTCTAAACCAGACCATCACCCCACCAATCAAATCTTTGAATAATCCACAAGCATAGCTAAGCCTCAACTCTGTGACTGCCCTCCACACTTCAGTCTTAGCAAAGTCCTCACCAACTAGGTAAGCCAGAATCCCCACTATGGGTATACTGTACTGCCTCATCTCATATGTTCATTTCTCCTCTGCTAAAATTTGACCATTCTGGACTCTTGAAAAAGAACCATATCCTGTTAGGTTCAGAGAGTAGAATCCTCTCTTACCCTTGATGGGTATTCTTGATAATCTTACACACACACACACACACACACACACACACACACACACACGAGAGAGAGAGGGAGAGAGAGAGAGAGAGAGAGAGAGACTTACATATACTCTCACACACAAGACACTTAGCCATGCACACACACACACATGTGCACACACACATAAAAACACACTAGTATTTGCACTTCTGACTGTCATGGAGAAGCCAGTAGCAGGAGAAAACTCCAGCACCTTGACTTCCTAGAGAACCAACAGAAACCCAACCAATGGGAAGCAGTAAAATGCCACAGAGGTAAAATAGAACCATTCAGTTAAAATTGCCAAGGTAACTGAGACTATTGGGATTCTCAAAAATCAGGAAATGCTAAACAAAGTTTGTATGCCCAACTACTATAGTTACTACCTCAGAAATATGTGTGGCTTTCATGGTATTCTTTGACTTAATGAATACATGGTTACTGAACCAAGTATTAAAAAAACACATTCCTTGTGTTTCAATAAATTGGTACAACAGTAAGACTGAATTTGTACTGCAACATACTCTTTGAAGATGTCTGAATGCACAGAACCCTGCACACAGCTAGCTATTGTGGAACAACACATATCCATCAGAGTTTAAGGATTTCAATTCCCTACTGAGCTGTGTATGGTTTCTGGTGTTTAAGATGGCTTCTGTAGAAACAGACATGTCTGGCAGCCCTCCATGGCCTGAGAGCTGTTACTAGAACACAGTCAGCCTGGGCACCAGAACACCGACTGCTCATCATCCTGAGTGCACAGCACCCTCTCAGAGCACTTTCCTCAAGACCGTATGGTCATGATAACCACTGTGTTCACTATGAACTTGACATCTTAGTTCTTTTTTACTTTGTGCTCAATGGACACCCATTTCCTATCTTGCACTTACCTGAATTTGCTGATATATTTGAAGAACTGTGGGACAGTATGGACCCAGACTTTTAATAAGAAGACCTCATTTTCAGGGTTGAACATTTAATGTCAGAAGGGACCCAGCACTCAATGATTATAGGGACTATAGTGGAGGAATTTTGTTTTGAATTCATCTTTATAAAAATGTGTGATATATTCCTTGTATTTGAAAGGAATGCCTGAGACATAAACATCTGAGTACAAAGTGCTCAGAAAATGAAAAACTTTAGCTGAAACCATCAGAGATCACTACCTATTCAGTAATACTCACAAGGACTTAGGGGCGGGTTTTTGTTAAAGCACTGACTCTTTCCTGGGCCCGCAAATGTCCAGTAAGTGCCTGAAAGCTCAATAAATGCTGGCCTCTCTGTCTCCACTGCATCCATCTCTTTCACTTCAAGTCATTTTGTCCTTCAGTCACCTCAGGCTCCAGAAACAAGGGGTCTAATGGATAAACAGCTGGCAGGAGTAGGTTCCATCTCCAAGCAGCTGTGATTGTGGCACTGAAACAAGGCCTCCTGGATCAGTCATAAGATAATGACCAACAGGACAGAGCCTGACTCTGCTCCCTTCTCTGTATAATCTAGGAGCTCTGGATGTTTCCCTGGAAGACTGAAGGAGCATCATTAGTCCTCCTTATAGCACCAATTTAGATACAGTGAATAAAATGCTTTTCCAACTTTTCACCTTTACTCCTTTTGGTTTGGGGACAGGTGGCCATACCTAATACGTAGATAGCCTCAGAGTTGAGACTTCATTCTAGAGCTCTACTAATCAAGGCCAGGAATCAGAGCTTCCAGTTAGCCTCTAAGTAGGAGGTTTCCACTTCAATATATACACATATAGAAATATATATTTGCTTGTTTTCTTAAACACCTTAAAAGTTTTCCTCTTTTAGTCTACAGGACTCCGAACCAATCCAGGGTTGATTCTACCTGATTCATGAGGCTATCTGCTAAATTAACTGATTGCAATTTTAATGCATCTCCACTTAGCTTTTAACAAGCCCTTTAAGTTTCCTAATACAAAGACCTCAGTGTAGCAAACTGAAATCTAAATTATTTGGAATAGTCTCCCTCAACATTTTAGCAAATATTAAGACCTTTTCTAAAACAGCATGCACATATCTCAGTAACTCAGACATAAGTATGTCAAGAATGGCAAGGAATTTTTTTCTAATATACTAATGAAATTTTTCTATTGTTTTAAAAATCATATGCTCAATTCAACTGAGTATACACTGCCACTATAACGATAACCAGAAAGTTAGCATGGTCCAAGCCAAGGTCATTATGAAAACCTAGATTATAAATTTCATTGAATAAGAAAGTATTATGCCACTTATAAATGTCAAAGGCACTGTTATAATGTAACTTCACCACCACCCCCAAAACTAGGTAAGCCACATGACATTTTTGTCTTAGCTGTCCTTAAAAGGTAGCAGCATGAAAGAAAGCATAGATCAACAAGTAATTATACAATAGTTCACTTTAAATACAATATAAACTAACTCAAACTTACATCCATATGGTTAATAACATGCTCTATTTTTCACTTAGAAAAGGAAAAACAATCTTCCTTCTAATTTAATAATTCTTATTTGAGAATACTTCCTGTGAAAAGACAACTAAAAGAAAACGTACAGAAGGTAAACAACATGCACACTTTCTACATGCGTGGGGCGCCCCAGCAAGAAACAAACCACAAGACAGCCTCTTGAACACAGCACACCCACAGACACAAAGGAAGACCCTCTCTCACCTTCCTCTTGAAGAAAGCCTGCCCAGACAGTCTCTGTTAAACTGTCATATACTCCTTTACTTCTCGATTTTCAGAGACTTACTCGTGACTAACCATATATACACACATGAGGAAATGCACATACCATGTTTAATGTAAACACATTCCCTACCTAATACTCTTGAAATGCTTGCATTTGTGCACACTATATACAAGAGTGAAAGAGTCAAGTGCATTTTTTTCTCATGTGTCTTGGCTAGGCTCTAAATACTAAACTCATTGTTGAAGACAATGTGCAAGCCCCTAGCAGCTAAGTGAAAAGGTTAATCCTGGATAATCTTGGGAGGCAGACAGAGTCACAGAAAAAGATCCAAGATGAAAGGGATGGGGGTGGGTGAGGGTGAAAGGCTCCTATGCAGAGCAGTCTTAGGACATACCTGTGGAACCAGACCAGGTTCTAATCTTCTCACCCAGCCATGAGAATTTCAGACTCAACCAACTCACCTCATGGTAGCAGAAGCCAATTTTGTACAACTGTCTCTCATGCTATATTTGCTTTACTTCTCTGGTAAGAGCAGGAGTAATAAAACAAGGGATTTCACCTATTACTTCTCTTTTTATACATTTTTAAATGGGCAGAGTCTCAATATGCACTATAAATTGAGCTCCAAATTGCAACCTTCCTGTCTCAGCCTTCCCAGGAAATATGAATATTTACTTACATGTGTCAATACCTTTACACATTATTTCCTCTTATTAAGATCAATAAACCCCATATCTGATGATTTCTGCACAAAGAGTCATACACTTATAAAAGTGTTATAAAGGAGATGAAATGCACAGGTACACAGAGGCCACTGAGAGCCATCACACAACATCAGAAAGAATATACACAGAGATAAAAGCAGAAGGTAGAAAGGCAACTGCCTGGCTAAAAAACAAACTGATTTCTCTAATCTTATGTCTTCACTTTCAAAATGAGATTCACCTCTCTGCCTATGAGGCACACAGTAACAAGGATTAGAGATAGATATTAAAGAATGAAGCTGTATGAAATATTAAAGAATAAAATTGAAACCATTATTGTTGATAAATTTTACATGAAGAATGGCCAAATAGCAATCATGAAGTCCAAAGTTACTTAGTTGAAAGTTAAAAGTTGATCAGGTAATCCAAAACTCAATATGGTTAAGAACAGTCCTAGAAAATGTTGTTAAGCAAGTATATTCTCAGAGACAAGAGCCAGGAGTGTGGGGGCTCATGGAGCAATGAAAGAAACCATTCATGGCTGTGGTGCTCATATGTGTCATTCTGACCTCAGGAGGCTACAGATTAGATGAGAAGCAAACCTGGGCTACAAACCAAGACTATTCCTTCCATGGCTTGTCTGAAGAACATTAATGGTTCCATAACAAACAGCTTTGAGTACGAAGTACACCATAAAATATGTCTGCTAATAGCAAGTAAGGGGCCAAACTTCCCTCCACCAACAATGAGTCTTGGTTATTTATGATGACTCTCCTGTTCCCACAGTTCATTTCTGCAAGTTTTGAGTAACATGATGGAATTGAGCACTGCCCCATGTCTGTACTCAAGACACGAGTCATCCCTGTATCCACTGTACAATAAGACATGTCTATGTAAGATGGTCTCCTGATGTAGGTGTGTCTTCTATCTGTTGCTTTCATTGGTTAATTAATAAAGAAAACTGCTTGGCCTGATAGGTCAGAACATAGGTAGGCGAGGAAGACAGAACAGAATGCTGGGAGGAAGAAGGCAATGAGGCAGACGCCATGATTCTCCAACCCGAGACAGACGCAGGTTAGGATCTTTCCCGGTAAGCCACCACCTCGTGGTGCTACACAGATTATTAAATATGGGTTAAGCAAGATGTGAGAGTTGGCCGATAAGAGGCTAGAACTAATGGGCCAGGCAGTGTTTAAATGAATACAGTTTCCATGTAATTATTCCAGAGCTAATATTATTCCTGCGGGAGCAGGGCAGGATGAAAAGCAGGCCTGCTCGCCTCATGGCTACAGTCTCCAGTCACTCTAGTTATCAGTCCTACTGTCACAATATACAGTGCTCGTGTACCCGTCAGTTACTTAGTGGGGTTCTAAAGTGCCAAAATGAAAATGGTTGCCATTTGAGTATGCCAGAAACAAAATGAAGGCATCCAGGGCAAGCTTTAAGGAAAAGGTGAAAGGTCTGGATTTAGTGAGCATAGTAAGAACGAGCGTTCAGCCTGTGAAGCTGGGAAAGGGAAACGTCACTGTAGTTCTAAAATCACACTTCAAACTGTAAAAGTTGCGGTCACTGGGGCAGGTGCGGGGTTAAGGCAGAAAAGACACTAAATCTGTACCTGATAGAGACTTTTGTATAAACGCACATGGCTCACAAGATCAATTTGTTGAACAATTTTTATACTTTAGCCTTATGTTTCAATGATACTGCTCCAAGTTAGAATATCATACAAGACATAGCATGTTAACATTTGGGAAGTGAAGTGTGGCCAATCTGAGATGATCTGAAGTTTTAGAACTAAATTAGCTGCAATAAGGAAAATAGATCCAAGTACCATGCATCTCCACACGCCTCTACAGTATCCTCAGGAGGAATGCTCTCCTCGTAGAACTGTTTGAAGGTTGACTGGTCTATTCATTATATGTCACAATCAAAGAAAGACACTACCCTAACAGGTGCAGAGGTGACGAACAGCACATCTATAAGAGCTAGGCCCTCATGAAATCCGCCCTTCATGTTTGAAGAGCTTTTCTATGCATGCACTCAGTTGGTTCTCTTATTACTAGACCATGGTAACCAAAAGGGACAGCTTTCCGGTTTCCTAGATGTGTGCTCTGGACAAATAAAGCTTGCAAACTTATAGCACACACACACACACACATACACACAATCAGGATCAAACCATTTTTCTGAGTCTACATTCAATGTTCTCCCAGGGAGGCCATTATGCCTCACAGAGAAACCAGGTCCCAAGACCTTTCCGAGTGTGTAGCAGATGTCAGCGTTGTGCTCCAAGCTGAGAAGTGATACATATTTATTAGAAGAAAGACCTTAATAAGAGTTCTACTTATTAGGACTTTGAAATAGTAACCTATGTGTCTACTTAATATATTGAATTTATAAAGGCTAAAAAGAAAAACAAATTTTCTTTACTTTTGAGTCTGTTTCATGGTTTAGACTATGACAAACTCAAACCACTATTAAAGAACAAAATACCCAACAATTATTCTTATAGAAATATAAATATACATGTATGTATGTATATATATAAATTTACACACACATGTATATATATATGTGTATATATGTGAATATATATATATATATTTCAAAAAATATAAAACTAGCACTAAAATATTCTTGCAGGTAGGAGCACTATAGTTAATGGAGCATAAAAATGCAGAGTCAGAGATTTTCCTTGAAAGTCAGGCTCCTACTTCATCCTGGTAAGCAGCACGCTTAACTTCTGAATTTCTATTATAAAATGGGAAGCTAACCAACACTGCAACAATTTCGCAAAAAAACTGAATGAGCTAAAATGTATGATAACTTTGCCAAATAGTAAGTGCACAAAACTTTCCACCAAGTTTATCAGAACTATCAGACTCAGTCTGGCTCGTGAGTGTGCTGGTACAGTGGGTGCTTCACACAGCAGTCTCCTTTGAATGATAACAAGAACTTCTGCTGACTTCACAACTGTACACCCTGATTAAGCCCTTTTCACTCAAGGGCATCTGATTTTCCCAAAACTTCAGTGAACACACACTTTAATAACAGGCCAAGATTCCTAGAAAATATTGTTCCGTGCTTTAAAAAGAAAAAAAAAAAAAAGTTCTTCTGGGCAACTGAGCAAATCCTGATGCTCATATAGACTGATGTGATAAATGGGACAGGAGTTTAGCACTCAGAGACTTACCTGCAACCCTCAGCAACTCAGCAAGGCCTAGCAGTTTGGCTGACTGTTTGTAGCATGTGGGAGACTGCAAAACACACTCCTTGATGAGGCTGATCCGATCAGAACACAAGCGCACTAAAAACAGACAGTGAAGAACTTCATGAACACAAATTTTCAAGCATAAGGGAACCAAAATGTAATTACTGATCTCAGAGTGGCTGCAGTGACATACCCCTGTAATTCAACAGTGCTGAGGCTAAGGCAGGATGATCATGCATTTGAGTCCAGCGTGGACTATACAGTAAAGACTCATCTCCCCATGCCCAAGTTCAAAATATACTTTAGTATGTATGAGTACACACAAACACACACACACACAGAGAAGAGAGAGAGAGAGAGAGAGAGAGAGAGAGAGAGAGAGAGAGAGAGAGAGAGAGAGAGATTGTCTTGTTGTGCAGAAATCCTCCTGCCTGCCTCCTGATTACAGGGTTTACAGGGAAGTACAACTAAGTTTGGCTAAGGCAACCTCGCCCCAGGAAGAAGGGCACCAAGTTCCACATCTCCTATGGCTAAGCCCAGTCCTCTCACTTAAACTAACACTCAAGAAAATGAAATGCCTAATCAACCAGTTCATATCATAGAGCAAAGAATATTTAAAGGGAGAATGTCAAAGGACATCAAGTGAGCTCTAAGTTGCAAAAATATCTACATTGTAATACTGTATTAATTGGATTCACCAGCTCTTAATTCCTTCTAAAGTTATACATATATACACAATCATACACACATACACTCACTCCTGTCTTCCTCTATATGCATATTCACATACACAGACCAATACTTTTGTTAACCATTTGAGGAAAAATTGCAAAGCACATGCCCTTTATACCTCAGTGTTCCAATATATGCACATCCTGAAGTGCAGGATGTTTGCAGATGAACACTTGTATCCACCCCAGTTTTATATCCCAAATGTCCACCTTGCTGACCTTGCTAAACTCATGCTGTAATGATGGAGGAGGGTCATCTGTCTATGTGTTACTTTCATTGGTTAATAAAGAAACTGCCTTGGCCCTTTGATAGGACAGAAAATTAGGTAGGCGGAGTAAACAGAACAGGATGCTGGGAGAAAGAAGCAGATTCAGGCAGTCGCCATGATTCTTCGACCGGAGATGGATGTAGGCTAAAATCTTTCCCAATAAGCCACCACCTTGTGGTGCTACACACATTAATAGAAATGGGTTAAGTGAGATATGAGAGTTAGCCAAGAAGAGGCTAGATATAATGGGCCAGGCAGTGTTCAAAAGAATACAGTTTGTATGTTGTTATTTAGGTGTAAAAGCTAGCCATGCAGGAGCCGGGTGGGAACATAACCTGCCGCTTCATCTACACTGTAACTTCTTTGGACAGTGAACAAGAGTGGAAAAGCTATACGCCATGTGTGAGTAAAGGCCACATCACTGGATTCCCCGCTGATGTTCCCCTGCATGGGAACACTGTCTCAAGGCATGCAGAGCTGATCACAGTGGGCAGCTCCAGTCACGCAATCCAGCCTTGTGAGCTGCTGGTTATTTCCATTAGCCTTTATACCACAGTGCGGTCAAGGTTTTAAAGGACTGTATTCAAGGTCTCTATAACTTGATTTTTAAAGTGTGGGCTTTCCCCTTAGTATCTGCTGTCATTTTACATGTTTTCTTCCAGATTCAATAACACAATAGCTATGAAACAGCTACATTTTTACATTCTAAATAGATGTTTAAATCAAAGCCTGTTATTGATATAATACTTCTACACACAAAAAAGAGGCTGGGCCTTACATGCCATATGCCTTGTGTGTTTCTAATAAAAGTTCTAGCTTTCAGGGGCTCACTTCCCTACTATTATCATCCTCCTCCTAACCACAACCAAGGAAGGAAACTGTAGTGCTACATCCTTATCAACCCATTTTCCCACTCAATAAAACACTTGTTTTATCCATTCATCCTGAGCAATGGTTACTAATAATAGATAAGTATATTCAACTGGACAGCAAGAGTCTAAGTGATTGCAATTAGCACATACAAGTCAACACTTTTTAACTCCTCTTTGAACTGCTGGTACAACAATACAACAGTCCTTTTACTGGCCATCTTAGGGTGACTAAACCCCAGTATTACAGCAGCAACTCCTCCACTCAGAAACTTCCCAGAAGGTGTAGTCTTAACAGTCTTGGTTGTGTATCATCAAAATCACATCTAACTGACTACCACAAGAGCTCAGAACTCACTTAGCATTCTAAAGGATCACAGCATGCAGAACAGTTTTTTATACATCACTCAGCTCAGATTATTTAAGTAGCAAAAATACACAGCTGAATATGCATACACACATGCAGACACGTGTACACACATATACCAATGCTGCAATATTTATCCTAATGAAAGATAAAGGAGAAAAAAACTTATTATTTTCTAGAATCTTCCTTTGCTGAAATTAACAAATATATTATGGAGGGAAAATAGTTAATAATTAAACATTTTAGAATGAGCTAAAATGGTTTTTAGCAAATTTGATTAATTTTCATAATATTTAAAAAGTTTTGAGTTCAAAAGTTGCATTAATGGTACATCTGAACAGATTGTCTATGACCTAACAATCTAACCATCACCTTCCATATGTACTCAGGGTGCTACTTACGCCTGTATCCAACAATGATATTCAGAGTAATAATAGTCTATGTCTTTACAGCACAGTAGCTTTTATTGAGAAGTGAAACTTTGAGTAAAACCATAAAGAAAATTCATATAAAATTTAAAACTGCGACACAGCAACTACTGGCTCTTCCTCATTCCCAGTTATTGCTGACACTGCAGGGGACTAAGGAACACAGCCACTAGCACCTGGAGGAACTGAGGCTTCTGATCTGATATTATTTTTTTTTTAAATGAGAGAGCACAACTATGGTAGAAACTTACAAAAAAAAGATGAAATGAACTGCTGTGGGATAATGCTCTTGTACAATGTAAAGATTTGTCACTCATATTAATTTAATAAAACAATGATTGGCCAGTAGTCAGGCAGAAAAGATAGAGAGGGTGACTAGACTAAGAGAATTCTGGGAAGAGGAAAGGCAGAGTCAGTCCAGCCAGAGGCAGAGGAAACAAAATGAGAATGCCATACTGACAAAAGGTACCAAGCCATGTGGATAAACATAGACAAAAATTATGGGTGAACTTAAGTCATAAGAGCTAGTTAGCAATAAGCCTGAGCAATTAGCCAACCAGTATATAATTAATATAAGCCTCTGTATGTTTCTTTGGGATTGAATGGCTGTGGGCCTGGGTATGAGACAGTAATTTTGTGCTACAATGAACTGTTATATTTCCTCATCACTAGTTCCAGCCAGTTCTAGATTTAGGAATAGTAGACTATAGCAGCCAGCCAAGTACACTTCTCCCTAGGCAACCACCTTTTCATTCAGGAACCAGATATGAATTTAAAGAGTCTATGGTTAGCTATGATCAGCTAAGGCCTAGAATGTTACAATGCATCATCCTTACAGTTTAGGACAAGCATTTAGGGCAAGCTGTGTGACGTCTGTCCAGATGACTCCAACATACCTGTTAAATTTAGACAAAAGATCCTAAGCAAAATGAAAACATCATTGGCAATTGAGTTCTAAGAAAGAATTGTCTCCCATTACTTTTAAGTCAAGATTGGGAGGTGATCACCTAGTTAATAATTTATGAAAGTAAAATACAGGAATAAGCTATATGCCAAAACTGAATTAAATCTACAACTGTCATTCATAAAAATAAGAAGTATTTATGTTTGCTTTGATCCAATGGCCTCACTGTTCAATTGCTCTGTCACTACTATTACGTCTTTAAAGGTTATAAACAAGATTTTTTTTAATTCACTGCAAAACGTTTTAACTTGAGATTTCATTGCAAAAATTAAAAAAGACAATATTATATATTAATAATATATTCAGATTATCAAAGTTACTTTCATTGAAAGAAATAAAAAGGAACAATACTTAATTGGTGCAAAATAAGTTAGCAATGCAATACCAAGCAGAAGACGCACCTTGCAAAGGCAGGATCTTTACCCCAAATTCTTCAAGATACCCCAGAGCTTCGATGAGGTCTAGTTCCTCTTGAATGGCAGCCGGTCTGTCTGTTATGAGCTGCAAGCAGCACCTAAAACAAATCACACAGATTTTAAAAACCAGCGGCATAAATTCACCCAGTTACTTTTCTATAGTGAGCAAGAAGTGCTCAGACACATATTTCTCTAACACCTGCCAGACTGCTAAAAGGTTGTCCATTTTCTCCATATTGATTCAATATAGGACCTGAAGTTCTAGATAGAACAATAAGACAATGGAAGGAGATCAAGGAGATATAAACTGGAAAGGAAGAAGTCAAAGTATCATAATTAGCAGATGATATGATAGTATAAATAAATGAACCCAAAAAATACCAGGGAATTCCTACAGCTGATAAAAAACACCTTCAGTGAAGTGGCTAGACACAAAATTAACTCACACACACACAAAAAAAAAATCAGTAGCCCTCCTATACACAAATGACAAACAAGCTGAAAAAGAAATTGGAGAAACAATACCCTTCCCAACAGCCACAAAAAACAAAATATCTTGTAGTAACTCTAATCAAGCAAGTGAAAGACTTGCTCCAAAACTGCATGACTGTATGCCCTTTTTGGGGGGAGGGGGGGTTCAAGAAAGGGTTTCTCTGTATAACAGTCCTGGAAGTAAAGATATGGGATACCACCATCCGGCCAGCTTCAAGCCTTTTAAGAAAGAAATTGAAAATGTTATCAAATGATGGAGAGATCTCCCACACTCATGGATTGGTAGGATTACAATAGTAAAAATGGTCATCCTACCTAAAGCAATCTACAGATTCAATGCAATCCCCAAAACAATTCCATAAAAATTCCAACAGTGTTCTTTACAGACCTTGAAAGGATGATATTCAACTTTATATGGGAAAATGAAAAATCCAGAATAGCTAAAACAGTCCTATACAATCAAAGAACTTTAACAGAAGAGAAGAATCAGTTGGTAATACAGCACTGACAAAAGAGAATGTGATTGGTAATCAACAGGTGAGTGACACTTGCTTTCTTTGATTTGAGACAGCACCTTTCTGTGTGGCGCTGGATGACCTGTCCTTCTCATTTAACATCTGATCATGTAGAATACTTTCAACGTTTTTCTTTTTTAATTCATTAAAAAAATTCACTTTTAAGAAGTTTTCTCTAATGAATAAACTTATTTTGGAAAGGTGCCTATGTAAGACCATTTAGCCGACAAGGGCTATTATATGCTGACAGCGACAGCACATTTAAAGGAATTGAGGCACCAGGAGGGCACTGCAGTCACTCAAGGGTAAGTATGACTCAATGGCAAGAGGCAGAACTTGATCTTGCAGTTGGAAGATTTCCGTTTGTGAGCACTCACAAGTTCTGCTGATTCTAACGTAAGGATTATAAACTCTGATTTGTACAACACTTTACATGCACTTACCCTTGAACCCACGAATTCCAGGCAGAAAATTTACCCAACACAAAGACTTATACATCCCTATTACTAGATTGCTGCATTTTCTTTGTTTTAGAAAAAAGTGGCGAAGTAGGCAAAATTCTACAAATAATAAAGGGCATATCCACCTCGATTCATTTGAGCCATGTGTCCTTAGTGTGTGGTGTCTTCAGCAACAGGGGTGGGAGGGAATTCACCTTTAATACCTGAGAGGCAACCAACGACCTGAGAGCCTGTTTTCTAGGGTCTAGCTTCTGTGCTTCCAGAAAATACTATACAAGCTGCCAAGGAAGGGATGCAGGTAAACAGTCCTACCTAGATGGAACACCTATGATCCATGACAAGAAACACATTAAGGTGCAAGAAGTGGTACCCATATGTTGGTGGCAACCAACAACTGTGTGACCGGCACTGATCCTAGCCAGCTTCTCTAGGCCAGGGAGGTCATTGACTGTAGAAATCAACTAGCACCCTCTGCTAGACCATTAATAATTCCTTATGACATTCTAAATCTTATCCACAGCAAAGTGCAGCTACCACCAAAGACCATTCTCTTTACAGCAAATGGAAGTCAGCACAGAAAACCACAACTGAACAAAATGGAAAGATCAATAGATCATGAAGAGCCCAGTCCCAACAAACACTCCTACATCACAGCTCCTCATCTACGGCTCAGGGAACATCACAGAAGAGGGAAAAGAACAGCTGTAAGAGCCAGAAAACCAGAAGGTCTGCTGTGAAACAGTCTGTCTTACTAAGAGCTGCATAAATAAGACCAGAACAAGAGTATGGACATGAATGAAATGTTAGCAAAGAAGGGCAAAAGACCATGAGTCATAGTCTGTTGACTGCTGGGAAGAGAATCAGCATCTCCCAGGGATAAGCCCCCTTATTAGTTGTCTGCTACATAGTGATCACCCTTGAAACCATATATAACCATATATGCACAAATAAAAAAATGTACTCAGCAGGTTGTATCTGTATATATTTGTGCATACACATACATACATACATGCATGCTGGGCCCATCAATCACTAATTAAGAAAATGCCCTACAAGCTTGCCTACATTCAGATCTTATGGAGGCATTTTCTCAATGGAGGTTGCATTTTCTCAACTGAAGTTTCCTTTGCTCCAGTGACTCTAGCTTCAGGCAAACTGACATAAAACTTCCAGCACACATATCTTTTGCTTACTCAAAGAATAATAAATTCCTAATAAATAGGAATGGAAGAAATATTTCCTATACTCCATACCGTGGTAAACATGGATGCCTTAGGGCTCATAGACCACAATTAGTCCAGCGCAACATCATACACATGGGATGAAAATCAAAGTGCATCCTTGTGGGATAGTAAGGGATACAGTGAGGCACAATGCAGCAAGGGGATTTTATAATCACTCAGAAACACCTGCCTAGAAGCTTTAGGTCAAACACAAGTTCGAATTTCAAAGGCTATTCTATTTGATATTTCCAGCATTTGAAATAAAAATAGGATCCTTAGAGAGAAAGAAAAAGGCTTACTAACTACTTTAAAGGACTCTGTCAAGTTCAGTAACAGTTTGAAGAAAGAAAGGGGGGAGCATGATTCTGACATAAGTTACCACTAGGGAAAAGGGTTGTTTTTCACCTTTGCTAGAATTGAAGAAACTACCAGTCATTTAAGGGGAAAATGAATCCAGACAGCTATCACAGTTAAGACCATGTTCAATAAGCTTGAAGAATAACTGAAAAGCATCAAAGTATATGAGAATTTTATGACAATTAGTATTTCAAAGAAGGGCATAAAAAAACAGGGCTGGTGAGATGGCTCTAAGGTTAAGAGCCCTTGCTGATCCTGAGGACAACTGAAGCTCACTTCCCAGTACCCATGTCAGGCAGCTCACAACTGCCCGTAACTCCAGACCTAAGGGATCTGACCACAACTTCTGACCTCCACAAGCATCCACATTCATATGCACATACACAGTCTTCAAAAAAGAGAAAACATGAGAAATTACACCTAGAAAACTGGGCAATGAAGTCAAACTAAGAAAGACAAGTCCAAATATCCTTGTGTTATAGAAAGAGTTCTGTATGTGTGCGCACTGACACACAGGGGTCAGAGGCTAATGACAGCTGGTGTCTCAGCTGTTCGCTACCTCAGTAACCTTAAAACAGGTTTTCTCATTTACTTTGAAACTGACTAATAGAGCTAGAGAGCCAACCAGCCAACTCTAGAGGTCTGCCTGTGTCCAGCCGTGCACTCCACCCCACATGAGGTATGCACGTCACTGCACACTGCTTTTATATGTGTACCAGGGCTCCAAACTCAAGCCTGCAAGCTTGCGCGGCAACTACTTCATTGACTAAGAATCTCCCAAACTCAATACTTTTTATGAAAACAAAAGTCAAGAACAAAAGGATGAACACCACCACCAAACGATTAAATTTAGGGCTAGAAACAGGTTTCAAAGCAAGTTCAAGTGGAGGTGCACATTATGCTTAGAGAACGGGCACTTCAGCATATAATGTGCAATGGGAAATAAACGGGAACCACTTAGCAACATAAAGGAAGCTTCGTAAGTGTTCATCTGGTGCCTACCAACTACTCTTCGCTGTTCACATAACAGCAACAGTTTTGACCACTTAGAAACCCACTTAAGATCACAATAGCAAAAAGAAGAGGGCTGAGGAGATGGCTCACTGGATGAGACTGCTTGCGGCACAGGCATGAGAACTTGATCCCCAGCACACATGTGAAAAGCTATGTATGCTACATGACACAATGTCTCCAGTACTGAGGGAGGAAGGCACTAGAGGACTTCAGCATTAAGTCTACTGGGGCCTGCTGGCTGTTGTCTGGATTGCCAAAAATTGGTGGGCTCTAAGGTCAGGGAAAGACTCTTCCTTGAGGGATCACGATGGAGCTCAATAGAGAAGGACAGCATCCTTTGGCTGCACATGCACATAGGCACTGCACCTTCACAAGCACAGACACGCAATCACAACAGCTCTCTCAAGTCTGCTTTCAAAAGAAGCCAATATCAGAAGGCTGCGGGCTGGCTGGGACTGGGCTGACATACAGGCATCTGGATCCAGAAGACATCTTAACTTCAGCTTTACTGTCACAATGAAAAGAGGAGCACTACAACCAGCTAAATTCAGGCACAAATGTACTGAAATCATTTAACACAATGTTGTAAAATAAAGTGCATGTCAATGCTTCAGTTCACATACTGGCTTAATAAAACATAAAAAAGTCATAACAAGAAATGTACAATGTCTCCATTTTATAAAATTATGTGTACTTGCAAAGTAAGTAATTTCCAAATGAGTAAAATAAGAAATGGACAATTAACCATTTAAAAAGAGTCAAGAACTTCTTACAGAATGTTAGCTAGTTAGTTTGAACTGGGACATAGAGCTTGAAAGCTGAGAGGTTCATAGCTTTCTTCAGTTTCTTTGATCAAGAAACAAAACTTAAGATACAGAGAATGCGCAAGTCAAAAATATTGCCAACCGCCCTCACAAAAAGAAGCAAGTTTCATGTGTCTCTAGAATGGAGGAAAGAAAAGCTCAGTGTGGTCTAATAGGTAGAACTCCAAGAAAACAGCAGAATAGGACTTCCGTGGTGTGGCCTAAAAGATGCTGACCAGAGGCAAACTGATGATCAGATGGCAGAGGAGCGCCAGGAGAAACATAACTAAGCCACTGTTTATGCAGAGTGAAACATGCAGTTATTGCATTGGTTTGGACATGAGATTGTACATGTGTCCCTCTAGGGTTTATGACTTGTCAGCTTGTCCCCCAGGAAAGCACTATCTAAACCAGCAGTTCTCAACTTGTGGGTCATAACTCCTTTGGGAGTCAAAAGACGTTTTCATGTTGAAGGGTCAGATACCTTGCATGTCAGATATTTATATTACAATTCATAACAGTAGAAAAATTACAGTTATGAAGTAGCAATAAAAATAGTTTTATGGTTGGGAGTTCATGATGAACTGTATTAAAGGCTCACTGTGTTAGGAAGGGTGAGAACCACTGCTCTAAACAGAACATGACCATTAAAAGCCAGAGCCTACATGTCTTAAAATAGGATACTTCCTGCTGGCTTTCTGTCTTACCATAGAGTACCTTCCTCCACCATGACCTCCCATCTCATACTGCTTATACAGTTTGAGAGTAAAAGCTCAGGAGTTTTCGTAACAATAGAATAAGGGACTAATACAAAAGGCTTTCCTGAAGCATTTAAGGTTCAGAAGTAACATAAATTTGGGGATAAGATTTATTGAATTGTGAGTTTTATAAATATTTACTTTATAAATATTAATTTCAATCCATAAAATCTTCCCTCAAGAACGATGAAATTCTTTAATAAGACTATTAAATTCAGAAGCCAAGTATACCTGTTTCTCATGTCAACTAAGAGGAAAGGACTAATGATAGCCAAGAAAGAAACTGAATTTAAAATCTAGAAATTTCTATCCAGAGTTGACTTTGGAGCACATGCTATGCAAAAGAGATAAATATTACCTACAAAGCTCCAGAGGAATAGAGGCTTATAGATAATGAAGAAAATGACTCAATCAAAAGAATGTTTATGGGGAATCAAGAAGAATTCAGGCACTTCCTAGTTCACTGGTCGCGTTCTATAGTAAAGCAGTACACAACAGAAACCCAGGCAGTATACACAGCCTGCATCAGAGACGACCTGCATTGGTCGTGGCTCCCAGAACACGGACTTCCTACCTGGCCAAGTCCATGCAGCTGTCAGTGAGGTTGGTGGAAGAGTTGAAGTACTCTCTGCTGGCAGCCAACACCAAGTCAATACTCCTCCCGTACTCGACCCTGAACTGGGCTCGTCCTTTATGGGCCGCACCAGCTGGAAGATTAACCGAAGAAGCACTGCAGTGCATCATCTGCCCGGCGAGGTGGATATTCTCCAGGCGACTGGAGCAGAGAAGGCTTTCAGTAAATATCTGGGAAAAGAAAACTCCACAGTTATTGATAAAGAAGGGAGATTCTGTTCAACAAAATGAAGGCTCTGAAATCCAAAGGATTTCAAGTCAAAACTGTATCTATCCTATACCTGGGGTTTGTATGACATAGTGTATGTAGTAAGTAAGCACACAGTGCCTACGTTAAAGCAGCTACCTTACTGTTCTATGAATTCTACCTCAATAAAAGAAAAAATTAGCTTTCAGAATAAATTTTAGAGGATGAAACAAATCATGCTATCTAAGGCATTACAATAAAGACTTAAGTATGTAAAATTTATTCATTAGAAAACAAAACTGAAGCGAGGTATGATGGCACACAGCCATAATCCCAGCACTTGAGAGATTCAGGGAAGATAATTGAGCCCTAGGCCATCCTAGATTACATGGATTTCCTATAAATAAAGTAAATAAGTAATCAGTAAAACGCACTGGTCAACTACTACAGGCAGTGCGCTACTCAAACTGGACGCATTCTGCCGACTGCAACAGACTGTGACTACAAGATCTGACACCCATAATATGTCATTGCTGATAACACAGGCATTCACATTCTCTGTCACTGTGGAGCAGGATCAAACCAGTGTCTGTGCGTGATAGGCAAGTACTGGCCCACTAAGCTGCACCCCCAACCTCATCTGAATTCTCCCTTATGAATGAGTTAGACTGTAAATGTTAACTTACACATAAGCATTAAAATGATAGCATGGAGCAATGAGACTTTTTTCTAACTTGGATATTAAAATGTATCTCAAAGACCAGCCTGGTCTACAAGAGCTAGTTCCAGGACAGGCTCCAAAACCACAGAGAAACCCTGTCTCGAAAAACCAAAAAAAAAAAAACAAAAAAACAAAAAAAAAAAAACAAAAAAAACTGTATCTCAATAAAATAAGAAACACTGACAGGAGTATCTTACAAAGAATTTATTGTACTAATGGCACTGAATATATTAAAAGTATTTGAGATTACTTGTGCCAGAAAAGTATTAAACAATGTGAGTCCCAAGCCTATTATTGACAATGTGATATTCTTTCCCTGCCATTCATGGGTGGATGAGGACAGTGAAGAAACTGATGAGATAGGAACAACTTGATGGGGAACAGGAGTTTCACCCGGCTTTCCCTGTATTACCTAAACACTGCTCTTTAGACTAGCCTTTATTTTGATGTCTGGGGCAGAAAATTCACTTAACATAACAAGAGTGGCTTTAAAGTGGAAGTTCTAGTGAGAGCACATTTGACCTGGTGGCCCTCCTCACTAGGTTCTGGCAGGTGAAACTGGCACACTGAGCACAAGTCAAATGAGCTTCCAATGATTTATTCATGCTAGTTATAGAGTAGTGATTCTCAATCTGTGGGTTGTGACCCTTTGGGAGTCAAATGACCCTTTCACAGGGGTCACTAAAAAGCATTAGAAAATACAGATATTTATATTACAATTCATAACAGTAGCAGAATTACAGTTATGAAGTAGCAACAAAAATAATTTTATGGTTGGAGTCACCACAATGTGAGGCACTCTAGCAAAGGTCCCAGCAATAGGAAGGTTGAGAAGCACTGCCATGCATAGAGCATCACGATCCATGTTGGAAAAGGCATTTTACTCAGCCTACAATGACAATCTGGACGTCATTCTAGAGACAGAATGTCAGCCTTTGTCTACCATGTTCAAAGTTAGGCCACTGTGCTCTCAAATTATTTTCCAAGGACAACAAAACTTAACAGCAAATACAGAATTTGTCGAAAGGTGTAAATTAAAATGTTAGTTTTGAAAAGTCTTTATTACTGTCTTCTAGAGCTTTTAAAAACTTATAAATGCTTTCTAATGTTCTTTTGCAGAAAGATATTCATTCAAATATGTGATAGTAAAATGCCTACCTAGGACCACAAGCCCAAAGCTGAAAGAACCCATCTTATCTGCAAACAGCTCCATTTTAAAGGAAGGCTACAGTAGAGGCAAGTTCTATGAGATCTTAGCAAGCATAGTCAGCCTAGTTATGAAAATTTATCAGGAGTTTTCCAAGTAAGAAAAAAGACTATATTCCAAGTAGAGGGAACATTATACAAACAGTCACAGGAAGGGTCGATATACATCCTACTTGAGGGAGCTACTTGAACAGACTGTGAAACACTGTGGAGAGTGACCAAGAGTCACCTAGGAGGCTCGGGCCATTGTGGCTTTTCAGGACACAAGTGTAGGCACCTATAGAGTGATTTGGAACAAGAAAAAGAGTGTATGAAGGAGACCATCAGGTGTAAACAAATGTAAAGCAAAAGAAGATATGAACACAGGAAATGAAGTAGAAGCCTGTTGCAAAATATTATTTTAAAATGTGTTACATTTTTATGCTATGGAACATGTGCAAATAATGATAAAAAGATGTGTTGCATTCATTCGCGTTGCATTTGTTTAACTCTGTGAAGCTGTGTTACAGTGCCTAAGACACCTGATGGTCTAATAAAGAGCAGGAGAAAGGATAGGCAGGGTTGGCAGGCAGAGAGAGTAAACAGGAGGAGAAATCTGGGAGATGAGAAGGAAGGAGCAAGGGAACAAGAGGAAGACTCCAGAGGCCAAACACCCAGCCCCACAGCCAGTCACAGAGTAAGAGTGAAAGTAAAATACACAGAAGAAAAGGAAAAAAAACAGAGGTAAAAGTTAGCTGGGATAAGATCAGAAAAACTGGCTATTACAAATAGTGCTGCTATGAACATAGTTGAACAAAATGCTTTTGTAGTATGATTGGGCATCTCTTGGGTATATTCCCAAGAGTGGTATTGCTGGATCCTGAGGTAGGTTGACTCCCAGTTTCCTGAAAAACTGCCACACTGATTTCCAAAAAGGTTGCACAAGTTTGCATTCCCACCAACAATGGATGAGTGTACCCCTTACTCCACATCCTCTCCAGCAAAGGCTATCATTGGTGTTTTTGATTTTAGCCATTCTGACAGGTGTAAGATGGTATCTCAAAGTTGTTTTGATTTGCATTTCCCTGATCGCTAAGGAGGTTGAGCATGACCTGAAGCGTCTTTTGGCAAATTGAACTTCTTCTGTTGAGAATTCTCCATTCAGTTCAGTACCCCATTTTTTAATTGGCTTAATTAGAGTTTTAATGTCTAGGTTCTTGAGTTCTTTATATATTTTGGAGATCAGACCTTTGTCTGATGCGGGGTTGGTGAAGATCTTCTCCCATTCAGTAGGTTGTCTTTTTGTCTTAGTGACAGTATCCTTTGCATTACAGAAGCTTCTCATTTTCAGGAGGTCCCATTTATTCATTGTTTCTCTTATTGTCTGTGCTACTGGGGTTCTATGTAGGAAGTGGTCTCCTGTGCCCATGTGTTGTAGACTACTTCCCACTTTCTCTTCTATCGGGTTCAGCGTGGTCAGATTTATATTGAGGTCTTTAATTCACTTGGACTTGAGTTTTGTGCACGGTGATAGATATGGATCTATTTTCATTCTTCTACAGGTTGACATCCAGTTATGCCAGCACCATTTGTTGAAGATGCTTTCTTTCTTCCATTGTAGTGTTGAGGCAAGCAGGCCTGCTTTTCGTCCCATCCAGCTCCAGCACGGCTAGCTTTACACCCAAAATAACAACACACAAATTGTATTCATTTAACATGCCTGGCCCATTAGCTCTAGCCTCTTATTGGCTAATTCTCACATCTTGATTAACCCATTTGTAATAATCTGTGTAGCACCACGAGGTGGTGACTTACCGGGAAAGATTCTAGCCTACATCCATCTTGGGCTGGAGCTTCATCACGTCTGCCTCACTGCCTTCTTCCTCCCAGCAGTCTGTTCTGTTTACTCTGCCTACCTAATTTTCTGTCCTATCAAAGGGCCAAGGCAGTTTCTTTATTAACCAATGAAAGTAACACAGAGACAGATGACCGACCCTCCTACATCATTACATTGCATACTTTTAGCTCCCTTGTCAAAAATCAGGTGTTCATAGGTTTGTGGGCTAATATCCGGGTCTTCGATTCAATTCCATTGGTCAACATCTCTGTTTTTATGCCAATACCAATCTGTTTTCATTACTGTAGCTCTGTAATAGAGTTTGAAGTCAGGGATGGTAATGCCTCCAGAAGTTCCTTTATTGTATAAAATTGTTTTGGCTATCCTGAGTTTTTTGTTTTTCCATATAAAGTTGATTATTGTTCTCTCAAGGTCTGTGAAGAATTCTGTTGGGATTTTGATGGGAATTGCATTGAATCTATAGATTGCTTTTGGTAGAATTGCCATTTTTACTATGTTGATCCTCCCAATCCAAAGGGAGATCCTTCCATTTTCTGGTATCCTCTTCAATATGTTCATAGCAGCACTATTTGTAATAGCCAGAACCTGGAAACAACGTAGGTGCCCCTCAATAGAAGAATGGATAAAGAAGGTGTGGCACATAAATACTTTAGAGTTCTACTCAGCGGTAAAAAACAATGATATCTTGAACTTTGCATGCAAATAGATGGAAATAGAAAACACTTTACTGGGTGAGATAACCCAGACCCAAAAAGAGAAATATGGTATGTACTCACTCATAAGCAGATTCTAGCCATAAACAAAGGACATTTAGCCTATAATTCGTGATCCTAGACAAGCTAAATAAGAAGGTGAACCAAAAGGAAAACATATATTTATCCTCGTGGATATTGGAAGTTGACAAGATCATTGGGCAAAGGTTGGGAGCAGGGGGTGGGGGTGAATTGGGGGGAAGGGAAGATAAGGAGAGAAGAAAGAAGGGGAGGATTGGGGAGAGCTTAGGGAATGGGATAATTGAGATGGAGAAAGGGTGGATATGGGAGCAGGGAAGAAGTTATCCTAACCAAGGGAGCCATTTTAGGGTTGGCTAGAGTCTTGGCTCTAGATGGGTTCCCAGGTGGCCAAGGGGATTTCCCCAACTAGTTTCATGGGCAGCAGAGGAGATGGTGCCTGAACTGGCCTTATCCTATAGCCACACTGATGAATATCTTGCATATCACCATAGAACCTTCATCTGGCGATAGATGGAGAGACAGAGACCCATATTGGAGTACTGGACTGAGCTCCCAAGGTCCAAATGAGGAGCAGAAGGACGGAGAACATGAGCAAGGAAGTCAGGACCACGAGGGGTGCGTCCACCCACTGAGACATGGGACTGATCTAATGGGAGCTCACCAAGGCCAGCTGGACTGGGACTGATGGAGCATGTGATCAAACTGGACTCTCTGAATGTGGCTGACAATGAGGGCTGACTGAGAGACCAAGGACAATGGCACTGAGTTTTGATTCTACTGCATGGACTGGCCTTGTGGGAGACGAGTCTGTTTGGATGCTCACTTTCCTAGACCTGGATGGAGGGTGGAGGACCTTGGACTTCCCACAGGGCAGGAAACACTGACTGCTCTTAGGACTGGAGAGGAAGGGGGAGAGGGAGTGGGGGGAGTTGGAGGGAAATGGGAGGAGGGGAGGAAGTGGAAATTTTTAATAAATAAATAAATAAATGATCAGAAAAGCTGGCTAGAAACAAGCAAAGCTAAGGCTGAGCTTATTTCACAAGAAATAATAAACCTCTGTTTGTAATTTATTCTGGAGCTGAGTGGTAGGCCCCCAAAAGAGCTATAGTTTTAGTGACCACCAAAACCTGTAGGGAGAAATCATGTCATATTCAGTGTTTCCAGAAGACTGATCTGCAAAATAGATGGCACCGCAATAAACAAGGGGAAGGCAGAAGAGGGATATGATAAGGCTTCAATCCATAGCACTAGTTGATCAATCATCAATCACATTATATACAGTGTCTCTTTCAGTCTCTCCCTTGTAGCAAACACAATTAAAATTTCTAAATAAGAAAAAAAAAAAAAAACAGTTACAGCTGCATTACCTCATAGCAGGCATCGGCATCGAGGCATGTGTACACATGCCGCTGCATGGTCAGCATGTCCTGCAGCAGCACTCTCCACTGAGACTCACCAACAGGAGGCTGCCTGAGGAAGGAAAGAAAGAACACATGAAACCAAACTCCAAAGGCACAGGTACTACTACTCCAGGCACAACAACGCTTTAACAACAATAGGGCTAAATTCATTTAAATTTATAGGAAAAGGTAGACAGAATTCCCATGTGGAGAGAAATCCCACAGCAAAATAAAGCAGAAAAACCAGAGACAAGGACGAGCTTCAAATCCATCCTCAAAATGGTGCTGATATGGCTGGATGTTGCCACGTAGAAGAATGCAAATAGGTCCTTATCTATCCCCATGCATAAGACTCAAGTCCAAATGGATCAAAGACCTCAATATAAATCCAGTCACACTGAACCTCATTGAAGGGAAAGTGAGAAGTAGCCTTGAACACATGGATACAGGATACCACTTCCTAATATAACACCAACGGCACAGACACTGAGAGCAACAATTAATAAATGAGACCTCCTGAAACTGAGAAGCTTCTGTAAGGCAAACAGCACAGTCAATAAGATGAAAAGGAGCTACAGAATGGGAGAAGATCTTCACTCACCCTACATCAGAGAAAGGACTGATCTCCAAAATACATAAAGAATTCAAAACATTAGACATCAAAAGACCAAAAAAAAAAAAAATCCAATAAAAAAATGGGGTAAAGATCTAAAAAACAGAGAATTCTCAACAGAAGAATTGCAAATGGCCAAAAGACACGTAAGAAATTGCTCAACATCCTTAGCCATCAGGGAAATAAAAATTAAAATGACTCTAAGACACCATCTTACACCTATCAGAATGACTAAGATTAAAAAACACGGATGACAACTTATGCTGGAGAGGATGTGGGGTAAAAGGAAAACTCCTCCATTGTTGATGGGAGTGCAAACTTGTACAGCCACTTTGGAAATCAGTGTGGTGGTTTCTCAGAAAATTGGGAATCAATCTACTTAAGATCCAGCAATACCACTATTGGGAATACACACAAAAGATGCTCAATCATAAAACAAGGACATTTGTTCAACTGTGTTCACAGCAGCATTATTCATAACAGCCAGAACCTGGAAACAACCTACATGCCCCTCAACTGAAGAATGGATAAAGAAAATGTGGTACATTTATGCAAAGGCATACTACGCAGCATTAAAACAAAACAAAACAAAAAACAAAAACAAAACAAAAAAAAAAAACAATGGCATCTTGAAATTTCCATGCGAATGGATGGAACTAGAAAAAACATCCTGCGTGAGGTAACCCAGAACCAGAAAAGACAAACATGGTATGTACTCACTCATAAGTGGATATTAGATGTAAAGCAGAGAATAACCAGTCTATAGTCCACAAATCCACAGAGAACTAGGTAACAAGGAGAACATGGATCCCCTGGGAAGCAGAATTCAACAAGATCTGAAAACATTGAGAGTATGGGAGAGGGGGAGATGAGAGGGTGAAAGAGGGGAGGGGAAAGGAAAAAGAAGAGGAGAACATGAGGGAACTAGATGGTTGAAATGGGAGGACAGAGAGGGAGGGAGCCATTATGCAGTGTAAAAAACCTGGCACTAGAGGAAACTGTCAGGAACCCACAAGAATGACCCCAGCTAAAACCCTAAGCAACAGAGGAGAGGGTGCCCAAACTGGCCTTGCCAGTCAGATTGATGAATATCTTAATTGTCATCATAGAAAGTTTATCCAGCAACTGGTGGAAGCAAATGTAGAAATCCACAGCTAAGCACTGGACCAAGCTTACAGAGGCCAATCCAAGAGAGGAAAGAGTGATAACATGAGCAAAGGAGTGAAGCCCGTAATGGGGATACCCAGAGAAACAGCTGACTTGAGCTAGTGAGAGCTCACTGACTCGGGACTTATAGCAAGAGAACCAGTATAGGACCAAACTAGGTCCACTGAATGTGGGTGACAGTGGTGTGGTTTGGGTAGTCTGTGAGGCCACTGGCAGTGGGACCAGGATATATCCCCAGTGCTTGAACTGGCATTTTGGAACCCATTCTTTTTGGAGGGATATTTTGCTCAGCCTAGATGGGGGAAGGGCCTCAGTCCTGCCTCAAAGTGATATGTCAGACTTTGTTGACTCCACTTGGGAAGTCTTACCCTCTCTGAGGAATGGATGGAGGGCTGAAGTGGGGAAAGCAGGAGGAGAGGAAGGATGAGAACTGTGATAAGTGTGTAAAATGAGAAAAGATTGTTTTAAAAAATAAATTTAATTATTAAAAAAAGACATAGGAGACAACCATAGACTGCTGTTAGCACAGGTCTGGGGAACAGGAACCACCCACCGCTAGCATTATAGCTGGAGGCTTTGCTATAAATCAGTGACTTTCAACCTTCCTAATATTGTGACCTTTTAATACAGTTCCTCACATCATGGTGACCCCAATGACAAAACTATTTTTGTTGCTACTTCATAACTATAAGTCACTACTGTTATGAGTTGTAATGTGAATATCTGATATGTAATCCCCCCGCAAAGAAGGCATGGCCTGCTCGCCTCATGAAAAGGGAGGACCTGCTGGGAATAAAGACCCGTATTTTGGTTATGGTCAAAGCATCTTAGTAGTTCACAAGTTAAATAAGCTATTCACCTCTGTAGGGCGAGTTCCAGGCCCAGGAAATAACCTCTCCCTGTGAGTAAAGAGTGTCTACAGATTTGCAGGACCCAGGACTCTGAAGTAATTAGCATTCCCCCATTAGTAAACATTTACATTTCCTTATCTCTTCCTATCAGCTAGGGACATCTCCAGAACTGACATTCCAGTAAGAACAAAGACATAGCAACCTACCCACCCCCTCCCCTTTTGCTATATAATGCTCCTGAGAAAAAATAAAGTTGGCAGCTTGATCAGAATGCAGACTTGCTGTCCATTTCTCATGTTTCTTGCCTTTTCATTTCTCCCCTCCAGGATCCGGTTCCTGATTCATGTCCCGCTGGTCAGGACAATGGCCCACAGGGTGAGAACCACTGCTTTAAGTGGAATACTAGGCAGCAGTTCACAAGCAATAAACAGAGACCTTCAGGAGTTACCTTCTTAGGTGACAGCCCAGGCACAAACTGCCAGAACCTCAGAGTGGTTGCAGGCATTGCCAGCTGCCTTAGGAAGAAACATCAAGCTCCAAAACAGACAGTCTCTTTTGCCACAATTCCTGAGACATAATTTTCAAGATCCCCTCAAAAGAGAGGTCAGTAACATGCTCACAGAAAACCAAAGCATTCAGCTCCTACCCAGACAGTGTTTGGTTATAGCTCATCCCTGCTCTTGAGGAGACTGTACTCATGCTCAGCCCTGGTCCCTTAGACTTACAGAATCTTAACTGCCCTTGCATAGCAGCTGCAGACAGTCAACTCTTCCATTAGCCACATATTCATTAAGAAGAGGGGCTGGGTGGGCAAACAATCTTCCACAGGAGAGAAATGCCTTTACCATCCCTAGGCCATGCTTAATACTTCCATCTGTACCCACTATCTCCATACTAATATTCATTGTCCTGAAATTGCAAAGAACCAAGGAATAGGAGAATATCTGATTCAAACATTCCTTGCCCCAGTGTTCAGCAATAGGAAATAATAACTGTGCATCAACAATCCCTCCCCAGATAATCTGCAAATAGATGATTAATAAACAAACAGGTCAGCGTGGGGCTTTCAGTCGTCCTGCAGAGTCCTCACTGCAGCCACATGCCTCCTGCTTAGGGGTGGTGTGGGACAACTGACTGTATTCTGTCAATTATATTTTAAATAAACGCTGGTCAGTAGCCAGGCAGGAAGAATAGGTGGGACAACCAGACAGGAAGTAGAGGTGGGTCAATGAGAACAAAAGAATTCTGGGAAAAAGGAACTTTCTTCTGCAGTACTTTGCCCAGCCTCAGAACAAGCAAGATATAACTGCCTCACCAAAAAAGGTACCAAGCCACATGGCTAGCACAGACAAGAATAATGGGCTAATATAAGTTATAAGAGTTAATAAGATTTCAGTCCGGTGCTCCAATGTGGGTCTCTGTCTCCTTTCATCGCCTGATGAAGGTTAATACCCAGGAGGATAACTATATGTTTTTATTTGGGTTCACCTTCTTATTTAGCTTCTCTAGGATCACTAATTATAGGCTCAATGTCCTTTATTTATGGCTAGACACCCATTATGAGTGAGTGCATCCCATGTTCCTCTTTTTGGGTCTGGCTTACCTCACTCAGGATAGTGTTTTCTATTTCCGTCCATTTGCATGCAAAATTCAAGAAGTCATTGTTTTTAACTGCTGAGTAGTACTCTAATATGTATATATTCCATACTTTCTTCATCCATTCTTCCATTGAAGGGCATCTAGGTTGTTTTTAGGTTCTGGCTATTACAAACAATGCTACATTGGAGCACCGAGTTGAAATCCCAAGGCCCAAATGAGGAGCAGAAGGAGAGAGAGCACAAGCAAGGAACTCAGGACCGTGAGGGGTGCACCCACACACTGAGACAATGGGGATGTTCTATCAGGAACTCACCAAGGCCAGCTGGATTGGGTCTAAAAAAAGCATGGAATAAAACTAGATTCGCTGAACATAGCAGACAATGAGGGCTGCCGAGAAGTCAAGAACAATGGCACTGGGTTTTGATCCTACTGCACGTACTGGCTTTGTGGGAGCCTAGACTGTTTGGATGCTCACCTTACTAGACCTGGAAGGAGCTGGGAGATCCTTGGACTTCCCACATGGCAAGGAACCCTGACTGCTCTTAGGGCTGACGAGGGAGGGGGAGTTGATTGGGGGAGGGGGAGGGAAATGGGAGGCGGTGGCGGGGAGGAGGCAGAAATCTTTAATAAATAAATAAAAAGAGTTAATAAGAAACCTGACATAATGGGCCAATCAGTTTATAGTTAATATAGACCTCTGTGTGATTTGTTTAGGACTTAACGATTGCAGGAACCAGGTAGGACAGAAACCCCTCAAACAACATAGGGGAGCTAACAGCTGTTGTATTTCCACCCCAGAAGATCCTCCTCCTCCACAGAGGCAAGTACAGTGGGGCTCACTGGCCATCTCCCAACAGTCCACCCTTGCTGAACTACCAACTAAGACTCTAAAACCTCCAAAATATTTTCTATCAATTTTGCCCCCTAAGGAGACAAATTCAACATAGATTTTGCTAGACATTCAGACAGAGACTAAGAATGACCCCATTTCCCTTCCGTTTTCTGTCCCTATTTGACTGGTTTATTCACTTTATACTAATCAAATTCTACATAGTATTCCTACCTCAGCAAAATAGTTGTACTATGGGGTTCATCAAAGCCATGCAAAAGGAAACGAAGCTTTCTCCATTGTGATGAACACAGCACTGCCCTGCCTGGTGAGTAGCTACCACACCCCATCCCTCTCATTCTCAGCTATTCACTATCACCGCTACCTCATGGTTTTCTTTTTATACTGTCAGACAGTTCCCATGAGCTTCCAGATTCCAGGAAGGGGTTTTAACACACATCTGTATTCTCGTCCACCTTTTGGGTATCCTCCCAGCTTTGAAAGGTGCAAGCTTACACCTCTATTTTATTCTCCCCCTCCCTCTTTTCCCAGTTTCCTTTCAAAACAACAGGCTAAAGCGAAAAACACTAGCTGTATGCCCCACTGTAATTTCGCCTTTATAAATACAAGTTCCTCAGGGTATCCATCCAGGCCTCAGTCCCACATCTTATGGAAAATAGCAACCTTGTGATGACTATAAGAGCACAGAAGCTGACACAGCATCCCACACCATATGAGAGGATTCATACCTGACGCTCCTGTAGACAACCCACCCTCAGATAGTGTAGCTGTCTATCACTCACAGCAAAAAAAAAAAAATCACTGCTCACCTGATGCTCCTGTAGATAGCCCACCCTCAGATAGTGTAGCTGTCTATCACTCACAGCAAGAAAACACCACTGCTCTTTCCAAACTCATCTTCAGCTTCATTGATTCCTGCCACCTACATAAGTGTTGTGGAAATTCTCTCCATAGACATATACTTCCCTCCTTAAAAAGCTTCAACAACAAACCAGTTTAGCTTGGTGAACCCAGAAATTTATTAAGGATACTTAGAGGAGCATATGACAACCCAAAGCAAACATACCACTGAAAAGTAACAAGGTGATACTTTTGGGAAAGTATCAAGCTTTGAAAAATGCAAAATTGCAAAAGTGAGAAGTCAGATTATTCCATTAGCCTTCCATGGTATAAACACTCTAGTGTCTCCCCAGACCAGGAGTCTACATGAATTCAGAGCGGAATGACAGACAGCTGATGGAAAGTGCAGGAAGAAATGTCCTCAGGTAATGATCCAATGACCCTCCTCTTCCCCTCCTTCTATGGGAGAACATCAACAGTCAACAGGTAAAGAATCACAGATGTTCCGAAGAAGATGGCTCTTAGGCTCAGAGCAGAGCAATTACAACACGCACAGCAGCAATTTATAAACCAAAGCAGGGTCACACGGCAGGAAGGCTTTGCAAACCCATGACTACAACCATTTGAAGTCTGCTTCCAAAGTTGCAGCAGGGATAGGGTTTGCTGGCAGTTTCGCCCATAGTCATGGATTTGTGTTATGAATGTACAACCCTGCCAAATTAAACAGTCCTGACTCAAAGCCCAACTCACAGAATCACCAAGAACGGGTGAGACTGACTCTAGGCAACTGCGGACACTGAAGAAGTCAGCGTGCTCCCAACACACAAATGAGCTGGATTTCTTGTTCGGAGTGTGGTGTTTTCATTTGACTTCTAGGCTCCCTCCTCTGGGATTTTTAGGACTAACTTAAAGTACAATATATAAAAAGGTACCTAAGTTTTCTGATCCAGTATTTGAGAAATGGGAGTGGATGGATGGATCTTGGGTTTTAAAGACATTTTGTTTTAAGTTATGTACATAATTAAGGTTATAAAACAGTTGGAAGGGAACATGCTGTAAGTGCCTTTGCTCCTCTCAGTTCATCTTATTTGAATGTACCTGAGCTTGGAATCATTATGTTTACCACTAATTATGAAGTTCTAGACAATAAAAGAACTCAATATTTTAAAAAGTAGATGCTGTTTGTGTTTGTCAAGTACAAAATAGATGTTTCTTTTACATGAATCATTTTCTTTCTTGTCTCAATATATTGTCCTTTAAAATCATGATCACTACCAGATGCTATGGTATGTATCTGGCAGTCTAGCATTCAAGAGGTTGAATCAGGGGGATCATAATTTCAAGGCAGCCTGACCTACAAATCAAGATGCTATGTCAAAAACAATGACCATCATTTCTAACTGTTCTATGCTTAAATGAAGACGATAGATCCTAAGTATATAATCATTAAGCGTTAGCACATCTGCTTTTGAGACTGGCTATCACTATGCTGTACAGGCCGGCCCCACATGCTTGGCTTTGAGCATCTTTCTGCCCCAGGCTCCCAAGTAGCTGAGATAACAATAGTCCTGGTCACCAGGCCTAAAATGTTAACAAGCACACGCCTCACTGTCAGTGCTGTTTTTTATTTACTACCTGAAATAAACACTTCTTCTTGCTCCATGTGCAACAAAGCACATGAAGACACAGTACTTCTCTGGCACACATACACACAGAAAATACTGTTGCTTCTGCAAGTTTCCTATGACAACCTATAAAGTATATTCAGTATTTTCATCTTGCTCATTGAACTTTTTTGATGGGCTTCAAAGAATTGCAGGACTCCTTTCAGATTTGACTTGAAGGCAGAGGAGTAACAAAATATTTGAAGTCAGTGTCCAAGTTATTAGCTCAACAAAGTCAGACCTTGGTCTTGTCAGGCTGAATGCATGCACATCTCACAGCCCCGCTGTTCCTCTGGAAGCCATCAGCACTAGGGCAGATGGTATAAATGTTCCCTCACACATGGCTAACCATAAGTGGAGATTCTAATTAAAATAAATTATAACACATCATTTACAATGGCCTTTTTCAGAATGCATCCCGTAAATAAAAATCAAAAGTGGGATTTGAAGAAAGCAGAATTTAGCAAACCAACAAGCAAGATGTCTGAATACAAAGTATTAGTTACAAATCAGTAATGGAGATAGATTTTCCTCCAACTCAAGTATAAACAGTACCATATTCATGATGGTAAAACCTGGACTCAGACTAACATGATGGGCTCTGCCATCGTTTACGATGCCCAGAAGACTGTTTTAGAGGTATAAAAGCTTGAGCACACTCACGTGTTGAGACTGATATCAAGCTGACAACTTTGAAAGTGAAACCATGTTCCCCTAAATATTCACAGTAAGCAGACTGCCGCATGTAGAAATTTACATTGGGCACATCAGAAGCACATACACAGCTCAGCAGCTGGAGCAAGGCTTTCCAGCTGAGGAGGTGCTGGTCCTAGCAAAAGCAGCATCACCCTAGGGGCACTGACCCCTTGTAAAGTTGTCATAACAGTCATAACAGTCAGCAATTACCCGGGCCATAGAGTGTAAGTTCCTTGCCAGTATCTCTCTAGCTTAAAAACTAGGAGAAAACTTAAGGCACAAATACATGTTTAATAAAGACAGCACAGTGCTGCAAGAGAGGGAGACAGTGATGAGAGAAAGATGCAAGATGTGAGACGTTCCCAGGACAGAGTCTGGCTCTGCTCGGAGGAGCTGAAAACAAGCACTTTCTTATCAATATTGGAATTTCATTTCTTCTTTTATCGGGCTCAACTGTATCTCTAACCATTCATTATTTAATCCTACTGCCAGCAAGCTTGTTCCCTGTTGGCTACGATTTATTATTCCCCTCCAGACATCTTTACATTTTCACACCTTCCCCATGTGACAGATTCAGAAGGTAACTTCCTCATACATACCTGGGGACCACCCTCAAAGCTCTGACTATCTCAGAATACATTTGTTAAACCAGCCTCTCCATGTCAGGCTCTCCAGCTACTACCTGACAACCAATGAAAATTCACAGGTCCTTCCCACCAGAACTGTTAGAATGGGCCAAATGCTTGCCACTGGTTTATGGGCCATTTGGATCCTACATAGTTGGAAAAGCCTTTGAAAGTCTTTTGCCTTTGAAAATTTTTCTACAAGGCAAATTTTCTATTTTCTCCCTCTTATTTAACTGGTCAGCTTGGACAGATGAAGGAGATACATCTTTTCTCCTTCATCTTTTTCTTGCTTTTACATAGGCTGACAAAAAATTATCCAAACCTATAACAAAATATTCATAAACAATGTGAATGAAAAAATCATTTATTCATGATTAAGAAATGTGAATATTAACAAGATAACCAAAAAATAATGTGAATAAAAATTTACAAATATTCGAGGTCAGCCTGGTCTACAAGAGCTAGTTCCAGGACAGGAACCAAAGCTACAGAGAAACCCTGTCTCGAAAAAAATAAATAAATAAATAAAAAAAAAAAATTTACAAATAAATGCAATTAAGAAAAGTACAACTAAATATGAGGGAGATGCAATTGTTAACTAATAAATACAGTTTGCTAGCTCTCTTATAACTTTTGAGTCTCCAAAAAGGAACAGCAAAATTCATACCTCCATCAGAATAAATGTACTTTAAATGATAACAACATAGAAAGAGCAAAAGAAAAATCACAAAACACAAATACTTTACTTTAAAAATTGCTATCAGGCTGGGTGGTGGTGGTGCATGCAGGTAGATCTCCGTGAGCTCAAGGCCAGCATGGTCTACAAAGCAAATTCCAGGACAGCCAATGCTATACAGAGAGAAACACTGATTAGGAAAAAAAAAATTCTTATCATTACTATCTTTTATTCACCTATTCATTTGAAAATATGAGTATCTAAAATTTGTTAGAAACTTTGTTATGAAACAAGAATAAAAATTAAATTATATAGTCAACAATATATAAGTGAATTCAGCAAGATTGTAAGACTAAACATCAATATATGAAAGAACAATTGATCAGTTCTGATGGTGAATACTTGTGACCTTAGTACTCAGAAGGTAAGACATAAGAATTAAAAGGTTGAGACCACTGTGAGCTACACAGGAATACCCCAACTCACGAGTGAACACACACACACACATGTACACACACATATGTGTATACACACATAAACACACACAAACACAGATTGCATATCTATATATTAAGAGTGAACTGTATCAAATGAATTTAATACAAATTACCATGTAACATACCTAGGAATCAATTTCACACAGTAATTACAAGACTTGCATACTCAAACTATGAAACACTGAATGGAACAGAAAGACATCTGTTCTGTGCCCGTGGACTGAGAGCCTAAAAAGGGTTTAGCACAGCCACACTCCCCAACTGGGGACAGACCTGACACCATTATCGCCACCCCAAATGAAGGTGGGCATGCTAGCACACACCTATAAACTCAGGGGTCAAGAGGCTAACACAGGAGAATAGAGTGGGGTTGAGCCCAGCTTGAGCTAAATGTTGAGTTCTGGGTTAGGTAGAAAGATTCTTTCTTGAATTAGAAAGAAAATCACAAATAATAATATTAGAAAAGTTGATTCTAAACTTTATATTAGAAATACAAAAACCCTATAACATATAAACAAAACAAATGTAAAAAAAGTAAAGTCAAAAGACGAATATTACCTAATTTCAAAATTTATAATACATCTAAGATAACTAACACAGTGTGCTACTTGAAAATAAATAAATAGGTAGAAGAAACACAATAAAATTGTAAAAACCCAGCCTGACCTGTGTGGAAAACTGATTTTCAATAAGGTTACAAAGGCAATTCAGTAGAGAAAGGCTAGAGTTTTCAACAAATAGTGTGAGACTAGCCAGACAGTAGAAAAATTTTGACCCATAGCTGGAAAAATAATCAAAAACTGTGAAAACAAATCATAAATTTAATTTGTGTGAATTTGAAAGTTTGTCTAAAAAAAAGATAAAAATAAACTTCCTGTAAAACTAATAACAACCACAATCACAGAGCACAGATTGGCTTCTGAAGTTATGTAAAGAAAAAAGGAGTCCACTCCAAGACTATGGCTGTTCAAGATATCTAGGAGCCCAGAAAAACGTGAGTTCAGTGCTCAGTCACAACCAGAACATTTCCACCACTCCTTCTGAGGCTCGGAGAATATTCTAGGTGAGAGAAGAGAAAGAATGTAAACTCAGAAGGACAGAGACAGCTGCAAAATGCCATCTTTGAAGCATGACATGGCCACTGCAGTCAGTCCCAGCACTATAGGCACTTGCACAAGACTGAGCAAGACACATGGGTTCAGGAGGGGCTCTGGGCTCCTGAGCCGCTGGTGAAGTACTGGGTTCTGGAGAAGAGTCAACTGTCACCTTCAGGTGTGTACCTAGAGCCAGTCCTGTGTTTAGAGATGAATGAGGGAGATGAAGCCAGGGGTGAGGGGACAGATAACAGAGACTGTAGAATGCTAAGAGGATGAGGTGAGAGTATGCAGAATCCACTGCAGATGTGTATAACTTCATCAAATAATAATTCTCACCAATGAAAACAGTGTTTTTAAGCCTGTTCATCAGAAACTGTAGGTAAGAAAATGGAAAGGGCAAGGTGCACATGGGAGACTCCATTGATGCCTTAAAGGCAAAGTGGGTCCCAAACGGTGACCATGGGAGACTCAGTCAGTGCCTTAAAAACAAAGTGGGCCCGGAATGGTGAAAAAATCCTCAGATGCAGTAAGGAGAAAGCAGCTTGGTATTGGAGGATGAACAGAAAAGATACACAGAAAAGACCAGAACTATGCTTCCAGCTGTCACCTAAAGAGGTGCAAGCACACACCCATTAGGAGAGAAACGTAAGAAATGCACCTGAATTGATGAGGGTACAAGCAACAAACCCAACCCCTAAAGTCTGGTTTCAAACTAAATGGAATGAATACTGAAAAGACTATTAGGCAGGGTTTTTGTTTTGTTTTGTTTTGTTCCCAACATATAATCCTGCAGTCTATCTTTATGTATTCAAAAAAATTGAATATGGTCCTTTGAAAACAAAAGTATCTATAAAAGCTATGTTTATAAACATCAAAACTCAAAACAACTCCAGTGTCCACTAACAGGTGAGCAAACACAGGATGTGAAAAAAAAACTAACACATGGATTTCTATTCTGCAAATAAAACTGTAATCTTTTAAGTCATGGTACAAGGTGGATAATCAAAGCAATTATGCTAAATCAATGTAAATCAAATAACAAAATAATGTCTGGCTCAGTTACATAAGAGTCTAAGAAACTAAAAATAACACTTAAAGGGATATACAATAGACTGTATTGTGAGTGGCCTGGAGAGTAGGAGGAAAGGGACTATGGAGAAGGAAGAGGAAACTTGTAAGGGCCACTGTCTCTTTTGGCTATTATCCTCGATGGAGTGACAGTGTAGACCATGAGAATGTGCATATATCAAAACATATAGATATCCTCCCAGCTATGGGAAATAGACATGACTGATGGGCAAAAAATTGGAATCTTGGGGGTGGGGTGGGATGGGGATGAGGGGTGATGGGGAGAGAAAAGTGTGAAGGAGAGGATGAGGGGAACTGGGAGAATCGGGGTGATTAGGGATAAAGGAAGGTTGGATAGGGGAGCAGGGAAACTCATACCTTAGGTAAGGGAGCCACCTAAGGGGTGGCAAGAGACTTGAACTTGGAATGGCTACCAGATGCCCAGGGCAATGTCCCCAGTTAGTTCATTGGGGCACCTGAGGATAGGGAACCTGAAATGAACCTATCCTATAATCATACTGATGAATATCTTGCATATCGCCATAGAACCTTCATCTAGCGATGGATGGAGATAGAGCCAGAGACCCACACTGGAGCACCGGACTGAGCTCCCAAGGTTATAATGAGGAGCAGAAGGAGAGAGAACATGAACAAGGAAGTCAGGACCATGAGGGGTGCACCCAACCACTGAGACAGTGGGGCCGATCTATTGGGAGCTCACCAAGGTCAGCTGGACTGCTACTGAAAAAACATGGGATAAAACCGGACTCTCGGAATGTGGCGGACAATGAGAGCTGACGAGAGGCCAAGGAGAATGGCACAGGAACTTTCAACTGGCGATAGATCGAGAGAGAGACAGAGACCCAAATTGGAGCAATGGTCTGAGCTCTTAAGGTCCAAATGAGGAGCAGAAGGAGGGAGAACATGACCAAGGAAATCAGGACCACGAGGCGTGCACCCACCCACTGTGACATTGGAACTGATCTATTGGGAGCTCTTCAAGGCCAGCTGGACTGGGACTGAATAAGCATGGGTTGAAACTGGACTCCCTGAACATGGCGGACAATGAAGGCTGATGAGAAGCCAAGGACAATGGCACTAGGTTTCGATCCTAATACATGAACTGGCTTTGTGGGAGCTTAGCCTGTTTTGATGCTCACCTTCCTGGGCCTGGATGGAAGTGGGAGGACCTTGGTCTTCCTGTAGGGCAGGGAATTTGGACTGCTCTTCAGTATCGAGAGGGAGGGGGAATGGACTGGGGGGAGGAGAAGAGGAGTGGGGATGGGGGAGGGGAGTGGGGGGAGGGGGCAATGTGTGGGAGGAGGGGAGGGAAATGGGAAACGGGGAGCAGTTGGAAATTTTAATTAAAAAAGAATAAAAAAAAATTAAAAAAAAATAAATACATATTTCTAAATAACAAAAAAAAAAAACTTATCTTTTAGCAGCTGTTGCTCCTTCCTCAGCACTCAAACAATTCAGAGAGAGCATAATAGCATACAGTATCAAGATTTTCTGTGTATTTTCCACCTTTATGTGGCTTTACTTTAACCTCTATTTCTTTTATTTTTACTTTTAACTTTTGGCTTTTTGAGACAGGGTTTCTGTGTCTCTTTGTCCTGGAACTCACTCTGTGGACCAGGCTGTCCTTGAACTCACAGAGATCTTACCATCTCTGCCTCCCCAGCTCTGGGATTAAAGGTGTGTGCAGCAACACCTTGAACTCACAGAGATCTGTCTGTCTCTGCCTCCCAGGCATTGGAATTAAAGATGTGTGCAGGACACCTTGAAGTCACAGAGGTCAATCTACCTCTGCCTTCTAAGTGCTGGGATTAAAGGTGTGTACCACCACACCCAACTACTCTCTTTCTTTCTTTTTTACTTTAAGAACTTTAACCTTTAGCCTGCATATATTTTTAACACATGGTAAACCACTTAGAGGTTTTCTTTGTCTTTGAATTTCTGTTTACTGGATATCTCTCTTTTTCTGACTTCATGAGTCTTTAATTTGCTAAACAGTATGGAGAGGATTAAAGCCGTGGCTTTGACGGCTAGATCCAGCCCATTTCTTAGCTTTCTGAGATTTCAGCCTCGTGGCTGAGGTATGGGCTGTAGCCACATTTATCTCCACAACTGTACGGGCGTTTCAAGGTCCTTGCCAGCAAGCAAGCTGCAACAGTGTGTCCACAAAAAAAAAAAAAAAAAAAAAAAAAAAAAAAACACTGAAATGCTCTCTCTGTTGTCAGACCTCCTGGTTCAAAGAGTCAGAGTTTGCAGTGGGAGGACGGCCCAGAAAGATATTTGCTTATGAACGCTGCTGAATTAATCCAAGATAGGTATTTTGAAAATACCTTGACTTCAAAATTAAAGTCAAAAGGTATGTTACTTTGGAGAAGAGATTTTGATTTGGTTTCCACGGGAAATGAGAGGCTGTGGATTCATTCTGAGGTAAGAAAAATCAGGTTTCATCAAGGAAGACCACCTGAGAAATCTCTGGCAGGAACAGATGGCTCAGTTGTCAGAGTTCTACATCCAGAAAGGATTCAAGATGCTGCCTGAGATGATCAAGCCTCACAGGATATTCCAATCAAGACTTGATCATAACTCTAAATTTTCTTTAGGTCCCCATAAGATTATCAGTGCCCCCAACCAGCCAGAAGTAGCCTGGAATACTCTGCCCACATTCCCCAAAAATAGACTATGGATATTTTCCTTTGTTTAAAAAAAAAAAAAGGCAGGGGGGAAGTGGTGCAGGATAATTATCTGTATTCTGTCAATTATATTTTAAATAAACACTGATTGGTCAGGCAGGAAGTATAGGCAGGTCAACCAGACAGAAAGTAGAGGCAGGGTGATGAGAACAGGAGAATTCTGGGAAGAAAGTCCATTCCTCTCAGTTTAGCGCAGATACTGAGCCATGTGGCTAACATAGATAAGGATAATGGGTTAATATAAATTACAAGAGCTGATAAGAAGCCTGAGCTAGTAGGCCAATCAGTTTATCTAATGCAGAAAAAAAAACTTATCAAATTATATACCTTATAGCTATAGTATGTCATTGACCAACTATATAACTTATCAGAGTTTTCAATAAAGAAAACATCAATATCTACAAGCATTTATCAAGTGTGTGTGTCACTTACTTCCGTCCAATGTGCCTAGTCAGACGAACCATCAGGCTGCGTGCCTCTTCTGAGCTGGACTGCGTGTTCTTAACAAACGAAACTGGCTTCTCCAGTCCATGTTTTTTCAAAAGTTCTGACACACTATAAGTGAAAGAAGAAATGTTGAACATTGTCCAAGGAAAGAGACGAAGTTTTTAAGCATTTAAATTACACTTAGAAATTTAGTAGAAAAATAAAAGGTATCACATATACATATGACCCAGTAATATATATTGTGTTAATTCTTACCAAAAATAAAACACATAATTACATATCAAGCTGCATATTTCTCATCGGCTTTTATTAGACTATACTTGGAATAAATGATCTATTCTTTAAAACATGAAATATCTAACTGAAAACCTTTCTGGCAAGCTGCCTCCACTCTAAAAGCACGCACAGTAATAAGGCAAATGTGTGACTTTAGTACTAGGCTTCAACGCTTGTCAGTCCACAGCACTACGGTGTATGGAGCACTCTGTTCCCTTAAATGCAACTTAAAATATTTTTATACTACCATCTCTAGTTTGAGTGAATAAAATGAGTAGATGGTCTCCAAATAATGATCCGTTTCTATATATACACTCTTACTAAAATGGTATCATCAGCAATTATACATTAAAAGGATAGTTGGTTGTTATTATTTTGTTCCTTCCTTCCTTCTGCCTTCCCTTTCTCCATTCCTTCCTTCCTTCCTTTCAATACAAGGTCTCACATACTCCAGGCTGACCATCAAGTCATATATCCGAGGATGATCTTGAACTTCTGATCCTCCTACCTCCACCTCCTAGTGCCGGGATAACCAACACAGACCACCACATACACATTTTATGGAGCTGGGGATCAAATCCAGAGCTTTGTGCCTGCTGAGCAAGCACTCTACCAGCTGAGCTACATTCCCAGATCCTAGTTTATTCAATTTGTATTTATAGTATATTTAAGAATTGTTTATGTATGTGTATATATATATGTATGTGTGTACATACATACATACATGCATACATAAAAATGAATGCTAGTAAATAACACCAAACTCCCTACAAGGGTAATTAAGACTATTCTGTCTCAAAGAAAGACAGCACAAGCTCAACATTTCATTATAAAAGTAAGAATACCCCACCAAAAATCCATCAAAGTTCCAACACAGTTTGGTATTATCCCAACATCACTCAAACACGCTATTGTGCTCCAAGTCTTATGAGTGTAATAGACACTATTTACTTACTGATGAAATTGTTGCTATATAAATTAACATTTCTGTGTACCTAGACAGTATGAGGGATTTTAATTTCTTAATGTAATAGAACTTTCATCATCTCATGAATTACTTATTATATGTAAGAAAGACTTAAGTACAAAGGTCATCTAGCTAGTGAGAAAAAATACTTGGACTTGGATACACACTTATCTGGCATGGTATCTCATGCCTATTATTCCAACACAGGAAGGCTGAGGCAGAAGGATAACTGGGTTTGAAGTTAGCCTGAGATACATGGCAAGATGTTTTAAAAAAAAAAAAAAAGAAAGAAAAAGCACAACTGTAAGAACAGCGCAGGAGCAGTAGAGGCAGGAGGATCATCCATGGACCCCAGCAAAACTGCATAGGGGTGAAGAAAGACTGAACTGAGGAGCACAAGCAGCTGTATATGCACACACTCAGGCTCCTCAGGTATCTGGCTCCAACCCCAGCACTCTGCTACTGTAAGACAGTACTCACATCATTGAGAAAACCTTCAAGAGAGTCACAGGACTAAGTGTTAAACTGGACATGAATAACAGGCCATAGCTGCATTGCCGGATACACACCATAATAAGCATAGAACAAGAAGACTTGTCTATTTTATTCACCTGAGAATTTTTTCCAGTTGGTCTACCATGTCATGAAGAGCTGTGGTCACTTTTGTCGTACGGCTAAAAAACATAAAATTTAGGTTTAGAAATGGGTTTTTAATAAAATATAAAACAACTATATGGAGTAAAAAAGCAAGTTTCTCTTACATGGAACAATATTATGCTGTCCAAGTAAAATTTGAGGCTTATTTCCTATGTACCATCCAAAGACCCCCAGGGTCCTACACTATATCCTTGAAGTACCAATAGCATAATATGACTATCAGGCCTATCTCTGGTCACACCCAGAAGCATACAGTGAAATTATTTGTACCTATTTCACCAAATCAAATCAATGGACTAAGATGAAAATTAGTGTAATCAAACATCACTCTCTGTTAGAGATTAATAAGATGTGAGCAACTAATTTCTAAGGCACTTTTGAGTTGATTCTGCTTCAAGGTAAAAAAGAATTATGAAGAGTTGTTTACTAGGGGTGTAGGTGTAAGTGTAGGTGTGCATGTGACTGCATGTGTGTGTATGTGTGTGTGTATAATAGTAAAGAACAAGAGGTCAATAATTTCAGAGGGAATAGGGGGACACAGGAGAAGTTAGAGTTGGAGAGGAAGGGATATAAATGATATAAACACAGTACTAATATATAAAATTTGCAAAAACCAATTTAAAAAATAGAGTCACAGTTGGTCTTAGTCAAAAGGCTAACTAGCAATGGAGAAAGGGCAGAGTAAAAACATCATGTACCATGGAAAAAGACACTAGGGAGCATGCCCACACGCTGGCCTTCTGCTATGCCTATCAAGTGCTGCAACCTCCCAAAGCAGTCCCACTAGGACTAATACTCAGAGGATACACTTAGTAGACTCTCAGGAGTGCTTTAACCACTTCCTCTCCTGGAAGAGAATCACATCAACTTCAGTGGTAAGGAACCAGGGCAAGTTCACCCATCAGAAGATCATCCTTATCAGGGAACAACTATAAAGGGAGCCACTGGGGAAGAACTTTTATGACAATCAGTATCAAAGAGACCACAAATTAATAAAACTGTATCCACAAAGCCAAATAAAGGTGGCACAACACACACGTGTGAGTTGTCATGTGGCTGCAGGGCTCAGCAGCTGTCAGAGGTCCTCTCTCCATGGGCCCCGGCCATTCTTCACTAACAGCCACTGACTGGACCCTCACAGGTACTTTAGAATCATGTACCTACTGAATTCTAGACAGAGTTCTCGAGACAGCTGGGTAACAGGAAAGAGGGTGTCCACCTATACTCTCAGGACAGCTGGGAACAGGGAGGAGGGTGTCTACCTATGCTCCCAGGACAGCTGGGGAATGGGGAGGACCGTGTCCATCTATACTCCCAGGACAGCTACGGGTAACAGGGAAGAAGATACCCACCTATGCTCTCGGAACAGCTGGGGAATGGAAAAGAGGGTGTCAATTTATGCTCTTGGGACAGCTGGGGAACAGGGAGGATGGTGCCCACCTATGCTCTTGGGAGAGTTGGGTAATGGAGAGGAGGGGAAGAAGGAACGAGGGCATCTATCTACGCATCTGGAACTAGAACTCTAAGTTTTGTTTTTAATCAACAAGAAACAGTTTGTTGACCTTAGAAAACACTATCCTGAGTGAGGTATCCCAGACCCAAAAAGAGGAACATGGAATGTACTCACTCATAATTGGTTTCTAGCCATAAATAAAGGACATTGAGCATATAATTTGTGATCCTAGAGAAGCTAAATAAAAAAGTGAACCCTAAGAAAAAATGTATAGTCATCCGCCTGGATAGAGGAAGTAGACAAGATTGCCGGGCAAAAACTGGGAACTTACGGGTGAGGTGGCATGGGGCTAAGGGGAAATGGGGTGAGAAACGTGAGAAGGGGAGGATGGGGGGAGCTTGGGGGAATGGGATGGTTGGAATATAGGAAGGGTGGGTACGGGAGCAGCAAAATATATATCCTAATTAAGGGAGCCATCTTAGGGTTGGCAAGAGACTTGACTCTAGAGGGGCTCACAGGTGTCCAGGGAGATGTCCCCAGCTAGTACCTTGGGCAACTGGGGAGAGGGAACCTGAAATGACCCTATCCTATACTGATGAATATCTTGCATATCACCTTAGAACCTTCATCTGGCGATGGATAGAGATAAAGACAGAGACCCAATTTGGAGCAACGGACTGAGCTCTTAAGGTCCAAATGAGGAGCAGAAGGAGGGAGAACATGAGCAAGGAAGTCAGGACCACGAGGGGTGCACCCACCCACTGTGACAGTGGAACTGATCTATTGGGAACTTACCAAGGCCAGCTGGACTGGGACTGAATAAGCATGGGTTGAAACCAGACTCTCTGAACATGGCAGACAATGAAGGCTGATGAGAAGCCAAGGACAATGGCACTAGGTTTCGATCCTAATACATGAACTGGCTTTGTGGGAGCTTAACCTGTTTGGATGCTCACCTTCCTGTACCTAGATAGAAGTGGGAGGACCTTGGTCTTCCTGCAGGGTAGGGAATTTGGACTGCTCTTCAGTATCGAGAGGGAGGGGGAATGGAGTGGGGGGAGGGGGAGAGGAGTGGGGAGAGGGGGAGGGGGCAATGTGTGGGAGGGGGGGAGGGAAATGGGAAACGGGGAGGAGGCGGAAATTTTAATTAAAAAAGAATAAAATAAAATAAAAGAAACCAAAATAAATATTGAAACTCAAAAGCTGGATTAGAAGATAAAATTGAGGAAATATCAGATCAATTCATAAAAGGTCAAAATGTGAGGAAAAGAATAAAAAAGATGCAAACAAATACATGAACAAATAAGATCTACAATTAAATACCAAAACTGGCAGACCTAACCTTTGAATAACAAGACTTGGAGGCAGTGGAGAGGGGAGTACAAATAAACTCATCAAAGAAAAAAACAGAACTATTTAGGAATGCACCACTGGACCTTATCCTCCCAGGTCAGAAGTAGAAAAATACAGGCCAATGAACAGCACATTGAGGCAGAATTCACAGCAAAAATACAAGCTCGGGATATTTGAGAACACTAAGGAAGACCACAAGATACTACTAGTCTACAAAGGGAAAAGCCTAATTCAGAATGGCATCAGATTTCTCTGCAGCATGGACAGGACAAAAGCAAGACCTTGAGACACCACAGGAAATGAAAGATCAATTGAGAATTTCAGGGAAAGTCAAAACACCGACATTAGTGTAGAGGTATAATTATGACATTACCGTGTTTGATGAGGAGCTATTTGAGATTGGACACCATTAAAATAAGAAGCTATATCACAAAGGAAGGTAAAAGGTAGTAAATAACACAGAGGCGAGGCCAAGTCCCCAGGTAAGAGCACAGCTGATGGGTCACACCAAAGAAAGACAAAGGGCAAATCCAATGAGGAGGGATTCAGAAGTGGGGAGGGCCAAGGAAAAAAGGGAGCTGAGAGATTATCAAGTTCTTCTGACTACTTTATGGTTCTGTCAGGAGCCCAAGAAAAAAAAAGAAGAAAAAGAAAGAAAGCAAGAATGATACAACCCAGGGGAAAGAGAAGGGTAAAGAGGAGAAAAGTCTCCCCTTGCGCTGACAAGGTTTACACTACCATGATGATGGTGGAAAGACTAGAGGGGGAGGAAGACTGTCCAATAACAACCACCACAGCGCTTAGAGCTCAACTACGAAATCCAAAGTCTAAGACTAGAAAGAAAGAGTCCTAGCTTGTTTTCTGCTTTTAAGAGAACACAATGAACAGAGCAGTTCAGGGAAGAGGGGGCTTATCTGGTTTATAGGAAACTGCTAGTCATCAAGAGGGGCCACACAGGACTTCAAATCACGAATCTGGAAGCAAAAATTAAGAGAAACCACAGAGGATGCTACTTACTGGAGCTTCCACTACTTACTCGGAGATCTTCCTTACACAGCCAGACCCACCACCTATGGATAACACCACCTAGGATGGGCTGGGCCCTTTGATATCAAGCAACAATTAAGAAAGTGTCCCACAGGCATCCCCGCTGGCCAATCTAATGGAGACAGTTTCTTAAATGGGATTCCCTTTTTACAGGGTGACCAAAAATAACTGGCACAGAAGGCAGGCAAAGAGAAAACAAAGAAATTTTCTTGAAACTTTTTGCTTTTTAAGGCAGACAGGGTGAGAACCAAGGCACTTGGATGGTAGAGATTAAAGCAGCCCAAGCTCAGGGCCAGCATGGCCCACAGAGAGAGTCCAAGGCAAGCCGTGCTACATAAAATTCATGTCAAAAAGAGCGGGGGCAGAGCATTTACTTTGTTATCCAATACTGGGAAAGTGGGCACCAAACAGCTGTTTGCTGTCTTAAAATGCTTCATTTCAACTGTTTTCTTGCCTTACCTTATACTTGCAAATTAGAAAAGGAATATGTCCCCATGGGCTCCTTCATAATACAATGGAGCCTCTCTACCAACATGTTTTTCTAAATGGCACTAACCTTCCCAGTGGAAGGGTAAGAGCCTCCTAGATGGTGTGGCATCCTATGCACAGCAAACTGCTTTCCTGAGCTGTCACATAGGCCTCTCACCACTTTCATCTGGAGATGTTGTCATGACTCAGACGCAAACCTGACACTGGACTGGTGACAGTCTCTCAAAGAAGGGAGGAATGGAGCAGGTGAGCAGACCCTCACCTGAAGTCTCAGCCACCCACTGCACCTCCACGCCAGCAGTAAGTGATTCTGCCCCAGCTGCACATGGCCTGCAGTCTAAAAGGGCACTAGACCTACATAAACTGTAGGAGGCTAGCGGAAGGGCAGACTCCATGTGGACAGGAGGCATCACCTAGATCAGACTTTACAACAGTGTGGCTGCTTTGGGGTCACTCATGTGTCTGATGCCTATACCCCAAAAGGAAGATAAATAAACACATTAGTTCATGAGGCTGAACTCAGAATTGTCCTTTGTTCAGTCGATCAAACCCTATGTAGGGAAAGCACTTAGTTGCATCTGTGCAGGAAAAGCTCTCATAGCACCTGCATTAGTTGTAAGTCAAGTTCAGTCCAAAGAACTGGTGGGACTTGGGTCAAACCGTGTGAACGAGAGTCCTCTTCCTAAGGGAGGCTGTGGCACGCAGCGCGCCTTGGGTCCCCACACAAAGAGGGTAACTATTAGTGATGCTACTGTGAAAGCTGGGTGAACATGATGGCAGCCGATCTGTGACTCTGTGAAGACAAAAAGACAAACTTCACCTTTGAAGTTTGAATATGAAAAGGCCAGATTCTGGATAATACTCTGCTACTATGTAAAACTTTTCTTCCTTTCCTTGTATCCAAGTCTATGGGAACAGTGTTTCAGGGTGGTTTGAAAACATGGTGACTGCTATCATCCATCTAACACAAAGTAAACACTTCCCTAACATGAGAAGAGAAGTAGAAAATTGAGGGACAGACTGAATTTACAGCAAGGAAGCCTTCCTGTCTAAATATTTAACGTCATGGAAGACGCTTAAGACAGAGGTTGAGCACTTTGGCTCAAGTACCAGAGGCGTGCAGACAAGGAGGCTGACTTGTAGTGAGCATCATGTGGGATGGATGCTTAGGAACAAGACGGCAAGGAAGAGCCAGGGAATGACAGCTACATGACATCCCGGGAGAGAACTACTAAATATGAATGAAGAAGAAAGAATTCACAAAATAAATACTGTTAGTTCATAAATACTTAAAGTTCAGTTAATGAACAAAGAAATCACTGCTGCAGACTTTTAGAGAATTCTTGTCACAGAGCTGCTGTTTCTTGCTTCCAGTGTATGAGGACCACGATTAAGGGAATGATGATAGAAATTACAATTACAGTAAACATCCATTTAGTAACAAAACAATGAAGGCTATCTCCAGACACCAAGCTGACAGACAGTTTTCATGTCTTCTCTATATGGTTTATAAACCATAAACCTTTATGGTTTGCAGGGCTGAGGTAGACTCAGGGCCACATGAATACTAAGCGTGCACTCCACCTCTGAGCTAACCTCCCCCCCTTTTTTTTTCTTTGTAGTTTCAAAGTTTTCTGTTGATGAGCACTTAGAAAAGTGGTGCCTTTGCTTTAAACACTAGAATAAGAAGACTCAGTGAGATCGGCCTCCTTGGCTTCTTACCCACTTCCCCTCTGTGGAAGGCATTCTAAGATGTCATAGCAGAGAGAGAGCTGGTCACTCCGTTCACAGTTATAGATACACTCGAGTGCTATGGCCATCAGCTGGTCCTGGTCAGGAATAAATTTTTGCTGCAGCTAGAGAAAATAAAGCATGTTGTACTCAGTGTCGGTTTCTTCCAGCACCACTGTCAACAGAATATTAAACAGTGCCATTAATCAGCCAAAGAAACAACTCTTGATTTTTCTGTAGCTTACAGAATTTTGAGGTATTTAATAATTCTAAATGAATTCACATTTTAATTACAGAATCAGCTAGAAAAGATCATTTGTAACCCACAAGCTTCATCTGCTAAAACCAGACTCTTCAATTTATGGCCCATTTCAAATAAAGTAGATGCAAGAAACAAATGACACAGTGAATTATAATGACAACAACATTAAAAATAACATTTCTACCCCAAAAGCCAAACTCTGTGTGTTTCAATTACAAAACATATGAAATCCCTGAAGTAATGTTACAGACATTAGAGCCTATTGTTTTCCACATTGCACTGCCTTGCTACTGAGTTGACCAATGGCAATGCAGTGGCACAACCATAGAGCACACTCTACTTCTGAAGCACAAAGATGGCCACTTCAGGCCTCTGTCCACATAGAATATTTCTTTCTCACAGCAAAGCAAGGATTCCTATTCTTAGAGTGTTTTATGAAATACAAAAAATAACCAAACGGTGCCTTATTTTCTCATCTCTAAGGCCAAGGTATTACCAGCACCATCCTATGAGGGAATGGGAAGGAATAAAGACTTTAATATACATAGAGAGCTTATGTTATTCCACCACAGATTTTGTTTCATCTCTTGATTACATGTAATAGTAGGATGTGGACACTACATAAGAATGAAACCAAAAAGAAACTTTATATGTTCAGTATACACAAAATTTTTCTTCACACATTTTGATCCAGGCTTGGCTGAATTCATTTGATTAATACAAAGGATGCAAAATCTGCAGTACAGACACCACAATATGCTTCTCCCCTAGACATAGGGCTGACAACTTCTCCTTGTCTTAGCCATATTTCACCCAAGATATGTTCTCAAGGATTCATTCTGCCCAGCTCTAAAGTCTACCAGGAACACAGGTACATTTTCACTTGTCACAGAATTCAACAGGACACCCCCAGATGCTGAGGTTCCTGGTGTGTGTCCTGCACATGTGGGTCTTAGTGGGCACCACTTCACTACTAAGACAGGACACCCCCAGATGCTGAGGTTCCTGGTGTGTATCCTGCGCATGTGGGTCTTAATGGGCACCATTTCACTACTAAGACAAGACACCCCCAGAGGCTGAGGTTCCTGGTGTGTGTCCTGCGCATGCTGGCCTAGTGGGCACCACTTCACTATTGAGACAGGACACCCCAGATGCTGAGGTTCCTGGTGTGTGTCCTGCACATGAGGGTCTTAGTGGGCACCATTTCACTACTTGGAGAAAGAGCCTTTTGCTCTCTGTATCCTTGACTATGATACTTTCTCTTCAAACCAGTGTGCATTTCTTTCTTAAAACAAGGAGTTGTATAAATAAATCACAGCACTCTAAAGACACTATCGATTCTTGCCTGTAAGGACTCCCTCCCTACAAGATGTCTCAACTTACACAGCCTAAGAGATACTTCTTCTTGCTCTCATCATTCCTTCCTTGGTATCCCTGTGGTCAGCAAGAAAGCATCATTTCTTCCTTCTCAAAGCAAAAGAAGAACATCTGTACAGAAATCCTAAGAAGTAGGTCCTCCCACCATTAGCACTAGGTTAGCAGCTGAGCTATGTAGCAGCAATAAAATCTACGAGAATTAGAATTTTAAAAAATGAAGTCTTAAAATTATACACTATGGACAACTAGAAAACACATAATTGATAAAAATGAAATATCAGAAACCAAGTAATAGAAGAGTCATGAAATAACAGGATATAAAACTAACATAGAAACTCAAGTTTTTATAAACCCAAATAGTAGTCAAAGGAAAAGAAGTTAGAGAAATAGAAACATTACATTAAAAACTTAAAAATTAATTTATTAACAAATGGGTATTATCTGTAGAAGAAACTTTATTAAACTTGTTTAAAACATATATATCATGAATATACAAGTGGGTGGGTAGGTGGGTGGTGTGTGTGTGTGTGTGTGCAGTCATGACACACAGGGTGACTGTCCCCAGAGCTATGGACTATCTAACAAAAACCCCCGTGTAAGCCATGGAAACCTGCTGTCCAGCTGCTGGTCTCCTAAAGCAGACTGAGCTACTGCCACTGTCCCTGGCTGTCTTAGACACAGAACATGGAAGAACCAAGCTAAACCTGACCTGGAAGTTTCCTCCCTGAGGACTAGCTCTTATACTAGCTGAAAGTGCTGTGTAAACAGCTGAGAGAGAGGAGCAATCAGTAGTCCCACCCAGCTGTAAAGTCCACAAAACCACACAGTGATTTCCCAGCGAGATCTGTGTTAACAAGATACCTAATTAAGCATAAGACCAATTGATGGAAGGGGAATTCATGCCTGGTACTATAAATACACCTTATTCTAAGATACAAAAACATAGAATAATACAACCTATTCTTGGAAAAAAGGTTGAACTTTATAAACAAATGAGTCTATCAGTCTCCATAAAATAACTTATAAATCAACAAAAATTAGTCAGAATGTAAATAAGCTATGTTGTGAAATTAGATAAGCTGATATTAAGATTCAGATAGGAAACTGTCCAATACAACTTTGACAAAACAGTGGGGACCAAACAAAACTGAAAAGAAATATTATACTCATCAGCTCCTGGAACATCTCACGCGATCTCTAATCACCAGAGAACTCGTGTCATAACAAACAGGGCACCAGAATATTGGGGACATTCTAGAATTAGATGTACATGCAAATGAAAATTTAAGTTTATAAAAAGGGTGACACATCAGGTCACTAGGGTAAAGACATGCATTTTAATAAATTCTGCTAGGATAAATATGTAGCTATTTGAGACAGCATAAAGCTATATCTATAACTCATACTATACAAAAGTACAAACTTCATAGATGAGGGGTTTCAATAAAAAGAATAAAATTATATAAGTACTCAAAGAAAACAAAATTCTACTAAAAGCTTTAAGTGGAAAAACCATCTTCAACATGACTCAAACCACAAAGTCTGATAAATCTGATGACACAGAAATTGAAAATAAGAATTTCACATGACAGTGAATGAGAAAAGACAAAACACTAGAGACAGGTACACAGAGAAATCACGGATTCCAGAGTCGCTAAAGGAGTAGGCCCACAAAACAGACAGCTACTTATCAAATAAACAAGGAGGGACGGAACCATCTGTACACAAAGGAATTAAACCACTAGCTGAGAGACCCAAAAAGAGCCCTAGAGAGGTAGAGGTAAGTTCCCTGCCAATAGCCTCATGTCATGGAGAGAAGTAAGGATGAAGAGGCAGACTGGAAGCCAAGTCCTATCCAAGTCACTCTAAAGGGCCCAGTGCTAGCCAGTCTACAACCACAAGCCACTGGGGACATTTCCATAGATTAATGACATGGTAAAAATATGATCTGCAGGAAGGTAACACCGAGAAATATGGAGACAGTCCTGGAAAGAAGGAGCCTAATATCCTTGCTACCTGTCTAGTGTTCACATATTTCAAGAAAGGCAAATGGCTACATGTTTTATTCAAAAGCACCTGCTAAATTTCCAGGTAAAAACAACAAAAAGCTGACTATATGCAAAGGTTTTACAAGATCCCATATGGATGACCTATCAGAAACCAGAAACAAGATTGCAGGAAGAATTTAAAGTCAATTCTTCGTTCCTCATAAAACATTCATTGTCAACCCGTTCTGCATCGCATGTGGTATTCTGCAGCCATCAGTGCCCACTAGGGCTCACCACAAATGTAAAACCAGCCACTAAGTGGAAGCTGATTTTAAGGGAATGAAAACTTTAAGTAATCAATGAGCAGAGGCATTTCAGACAGACAACCATCTTATAAACCCAGAAAGGCCTAAGACAGAGCAATGTTTTCCTTCCTGTTTAGGTTACTCAATGCCATGAGTGCTTATCTTAGTGAGTGACGTTCAAGGTGCTGAGGCCAATATGAAGTAGACTCAATCAGAACTAACACCTGGAAGAAGCCTGAATTTGAAGTGCCTTTGGCTGTGCTACCTTGCTTAAAGTCCCCACTCCAAAGACAGGGGAGCCACTGCACTGCCTGGAATAGCATATTTTAATCTATCACAAAATTAAGAGATTTTCACAGTGCAAAAGTATTTGTGCCTAACAAAATGGTTTTTACTCCAGGGAACCCAAACAGCACAGAAGCAAGCTTAAGAAGGCAGTCTTCTACAGCTCTAAGAATCACCAGGGTGATTGAGTATGTCCTTAGGAAAACCTAAAGACCTTCATAAACTCCTTGAATATCTGTGAGAGAAGACACTTTTGATTATTGATTACATCATAAATACACTGGACAAGAACACAGGTGCAGAATGAGGAGATCTAGGCAAAAGCGTGAAGACTTCATAGCATGAATCACCTTCCACTTCCTACCCTTACTAAAGAAACGGAAGGAGTTAAGGTTAGTGAAAAGTCTTCATAGTTAGAGTTCAACATCTGGAACTACAGATCTTTGTACTCACATATTGCAACACATGAAAACTATGGAATGAATGAGCCAAAATAACTGTAACTGCACAAACTTTGGAAAAATGTACATCAACAATATTGAAACATTTTTTAAATGACAATTTTGCTGGGCGGTGGTGGTGCATGCCCTTAATCCCAGCACTCGGGAGGCAGGAGGATCTCTGTGCGTTCAAGGCCAACCTGGTCTACAAGAGTTAATTCCAGAACAGGCTCCAAAGCTAAAGAGAAACCCTCAAAAAACCAAAAAAAAAAAAAAAAAAGACAATTTTCTTCTACTTACTGGAATCTCTTTACAAGACCCAATTATAAAAACTTATACCTAAACCTAATACTACAGACTAATGAAAAAGAAAATGAAAAGACTCTGAAGAAATTAGAGTTGCTACTTACATCAGGCTTAGAATGCTGAAATATCTTCAAGGGAAATTTCAAGTCTTCTTTTGCTAAAGTTACTAGATATTCCTTCAATAGCTCATTGGCTGCACCGGGAGACTGTTTCTCACAGCGGTGAAGAAAGGGAACCATCCATTGATAAGCACTGGTCACATAATTGTCCTCAGAACACTGTAAGGATAATTAACCACAGAAAGCAAACGATAAATTAAAAACTGGACGGTACTAGATAACCAGTCTAATATCAAACAGTGAAAGCCCCATACTTCCTGAAGCACTGCAGATCCCCACTCACTTCTGACCTAACCATGAGCAGAAGAATGTGTACCTTCCTCTGGGGCCGGTTGGACACAGTGGCTATAACTATGCACACCATCTATGCAGACTGGAACTGGCCAAGGGTCCCACAGGCCTAGTGCCAGCTCTGGGAAACATATATATTGTGACTACTGCACAGCCATGAGGTTCTCCATAGCAGAGAAAGAGTCTACCCAGAGAAAGAATAAAAAGAACATGTGAAAGGGGGAAAGAGACAGACAGCTGAGGCCAGGGAAGAGAGCACAGGCACTGAGACAGATGAGCAGACGGGCCCAAGAAAGGAGCTGCTCGAGAACAGAATCCCACTTGTAAAAGCCTCAAGTCTTCCACATCCTCGTTTTTCTTTTTCATTGTTTCTCCTTTATGACACGGGTCATTTCATCCATCATTTCTAAAAGAATACCATCACTTCTCATAATCATTTTAGGACATAAAACCACAACTCTTTGCAATATTTTTTATCTGTTTTTGAGGAGACTTTCTACACAGTGCTGGCTGAAACTCTCTATGTAGACCAACCTGGCCTCAGACTCATAGAGATCTACTTGTCTCTGCCTCTGAAGTGCTGGAATAAAGGCATGTGCCACTACACCCATCACAAACCTACCACTCTTAAGAAGGGTGTGACATAATACAATAAAATCTCACTGGATGGCTGCTAAGGAACAAAAAGGGAAAATACAGGAGATGAAAATGAGGGAGTGCACAGACAGAGGCAGCAAAGGTGAGTGACAGATAAAGCAAGGTATAAAGTTTGCCAGCAGTGTATTCCTGCTGGAATGTGCCCACACGTCTCCTTACTGGGCTCTTACATTTCCTATTTGGCTTATGCCACACACAGCAATAGAAGCTCAGGGATGCTCAGAAGGGCAGAGGGCACCTACACGCTCCATCAGCAATCTGAGTTTTTCAAAGTCTTTCTTCTGCTGCAGGTCTTTCAGAGTGAGGGTGAAGTCACACCCGGCTTCATAAACCAGTGTTTCCAGGGTAACCAAATCGTCACAGAGAGTCAGCAAGCCAGGAATATGGCGCTCTACTCCAAGACGTATAAGTGACAAGGAACAGTCAACCTAAAAGAGAAAAGAGACAGTAAGCTACTCACTAAGGCAAAGTGGAAACTTCCAGCGTAGAATTGAGCATGTAACCATTTCTATAAAATTCCATAGTCAGAATGTGTCTCACTACAAAAGAACTGGAGTCCTTTATCAAACATATCAGCATCAAACTGTTTCAAATGCATCAATCAGCAAGATGTACTGACGATACAGATATGAAGGGAGAGAGGCATCTTAATTCTTACATCAGAGTAACAAAAGGAGAGGGAAATGTGGCATAAATAGCAGTGACAATGCCAAATTAATTGTACTTTCACTACAGCACTGTGCTTCCTAAATGAAGCTTTGCTCTGCAGGCTTTCCTGCTCCATGCCAAGCCATCTGCAGTCACCCAATAAATATTTATTTCTTAGCTAAAACAAAGAACAACATTTCCTTTGCTTGAGCAGTAAACTGACATTTATCTCCTATTCCGTCATCACAATTATAAACGAGCATCCTCCGGTTGATGGGAAATCATCAGTTGTAGCCCACACTAATGTTTCTCTCCCATCCCTACTCTAAAATACATGAAGGGCCTATAAGGGGCTTGGTGTGGGAAGTCCTGTCTATGTGTTGCTTTTATTGGCTAATGAATAAATCTGTTTTGGCTAGTGGCTTAGCAGAATAGAGCTAGACAAGAAAACCAAACTGAATGCTGGAAGAAAGAAGGCAGAGTCAGTGAGAGCCATGTAGCGCTGCCAGGGACGGACGCCTCTGCTGGAGTGTACCGAAACTTTGCCAGTAGGCCACGACCTTGGGATACACAGATTAATGGAGATGGGTAAGTTTAGGATATAAGAGCTAGCCAGAAATATGTTTAAGCCATTGGCAAAACAGTATTGCAAATAATATAGCTTCTGTGTGATTATTTCGGGTCTGAGCAGCCAAAAATGAACAAGCTGCCTCCCACGAAAGGAGCTAATGTCAATCTAGGTGTCAGAGATACAAATGAGGTCTCTGACTCCAAGACACCTGACTGAAAGTTTCCACTGAGGCATATGCTATGTGACTTCCCCAGAGAGACATAACAAACATCTGTTCACCCTAGACAGGGCACTGATGACAGAGCAGGGAAAGATTCTGCCATGTCAAGATTTATGACCCAATGATTTCAACCCGGGACTCTTTCAGGAAAATGGGTAACTCAGAGCAACTAGACGCAAGAGTCTCCTCCTCTTCCAGGAACTGTTTCTTGCTTATGCATCCAGGGAAGAACTGGGCCTAAGAAGCAAACTCCTCACATCTGCAAGGAAAGGCTACTAAGCCCACCCTTTGAGAAGCTCGTGTAGGGGGTCATAAGTGCTCTTGTTTTTGGGTGGCACTAACCATGTGGACCCAAAGGACAGTGTTCACAGGGTTTACACTGAGAGGAATACTCAGTATGAACGCCAGGATGACCTAATGTGAATAACGAATCAAAGATGGACTGAAAGCAGAAGGAGCATTCAGGAGTACTGTAGCTCTAGGTGATGAGGAGTCCTGGCAGAAGTGCGCTGCTCACTCACTTCTTAGTGAATTCTCTTGCCCACACTGAGGAAACATTTGCTGAATACTCCCACATGGGCTGGACAAAAAGATAGGGGCAGTGTGACATCAGACATATAAGACAGGCATATAAGTCATTAGAAGACAGAATTTGGATAGAGCAGATAAAGAGCATTGTTGTGGGACAAGGCAGGAAGTATAGGTGGGGCAACTAGGAAGGAAGTAGAGGCGGGGTGACCAGGCAGGAAACAGAGACAGGGCAATGAGAACAGGAGAATTCTAGAAAGAGGAAACAGTCAGTCTGCAGCCATCACCCAGATACAGAGGAAACAAGATGAGACTGCCTCACTGAAAAAGTTACCAAGCCACATGGCTGACACAGACAAGAATTTTGGGCAAATATAAGTTATAAGAGTTAATAAGAGACCTGAGCTAATAGGGTAATCAGTTTATGATTACTGTAGACCTCTGCGTGTTTCTTTGGGACTGAACGACTGCAGGACCAGAAACCTTGGTCCACAAAGCATGGGTAAGAAGGATGATGGCCTGGCTTCTCCTGTCAGTGGGAAGATGAGGGTGCTGAGAACTCAAGAACACTCAAGAGAAGTAAGTGAATTCTGTACTGCATGTGTGCTGCTAAGGAGTCTGTGTAGCCCATGCAGTACCTCGGTGCAAGACCCCCAAATGATGGTCCAAATGAAATAAACAAACAAAACAAAATCTATAATGAAAGCAATGTCCACGCCTAGAATGGACACTTGGGAACATAAATCACAGAGCGACATTTGAGAAGAAGCTCTGAATGGGCCACATGTGTAGACAAGATTAGTGTCGACAGTAGTGCCCTGGGGAATAGTGATAAGGGGCAAGCCAAAAAACAGGAGCATGCGAAAATGAATGACTATGACAAGAACAAGAAACTTGAGCTGGATCACAGAAGTCCAGAAGGAAATTTCTACAAAGAAAACAGCAGCAACAGAAAGGATGTAAAGTTAGGATAAGAGAGGACCACTGGCTTCACTGTCACAACTTGCGGACGGTGGCAGGCACAGGCAGAATGGAGGGATGAGGAGGGCTGAGTCCAGGAGGAAAGAGACTAATTCTGGGCCAGCTATAGGGAAACAAGAAACAGCAGAAGCCTGGAAGTAGACAGCTTTACATTCTGCATGTGTAGAACTGAAGGTGAGGAACAGCAGACCTAGGAAAGGAGAAATTAAAGGTGTGCACGGAAGGAACACTAAGTACACGGGCGTGCAGGAGTAGAATCCAGAGCACAGGGGAAGAAACGGTGGCTGTGAACTCAAGGAGAGAGGCTTCTTCCTCTGGGAAAAGCCAGAAAAGGTCCTGATGGAAGGAAGTTCTCAGTCTCCCAAATGAGCTACAAAACAAATTACTTTCTGAGAGTGGGGAAGAAAACAATGGCGTAAGAGAAGGAACAGCAAAGGAACGAGAAAACGCTCACGGAAAGCAACAAAAAAGAGCAGCCACATCCCCAAAAACACTGGATTGGCAGACAGGTGAAGAAGGGAGAGGTAAGGCGTGATGCCATGGAAAGACTGGTACAAAGAAATCAAAGGCAGAGAGTGTGAGGGGCAAGGCTCAAGCAAAAGCAGGGCCACCGATACCTAATAATGACTGTAAGCAAACGAGTCACATCTGAATGTACACTTCTATCTTCAAAACACTTTCAAAACCTCAGAAGAATTTGCAGAAAACCTGACACACAGCACACAAAAACTACATGAGGAACAGTTGGAAGACAGCACATGAGCCATTTGTTGTCTTCCCCAACGTTTACCAAAGTACACGGGTTTAAAATCTAGCTACCAAAGGCGGATAGGAAAGAGGCACCAGTGAAGCTAACAGGAGTGTTCCGCATGCTGAGCCTTCAAGTGGGGAAAGTCACCACCATAAACACTTCCTTCACCAACAAACAAGTTTTGCTGAAGGCATTTATAAGCACTGAGGAAAAAAAAAGTTCCACATCAATTAAACCTCTAAAAATGAAAAATGTAAAATCCATGTCAGATATCACTTTGATTGCATCACAACTGACATGAAATGTCAGTACTTCACATGAAGTTAAAAAAATAAATAAATAAAAGCCATTATGAGAGTTTTTAAATAATGAAAGACAGGACAGGACATAAGCCAACTAAATATAAGAAAAGTACCAACGGCTTGCTTCATCATCGCCCCTGGTCTCCTAAAGGGAAGCCATGATGTCTCGGGATGCTTAGTACGACCTCTGACAGAGCAGCTTCAGATTCATCACAAAACTGGGCAGAACCCAGTGTTCATACAGCTGCTAAAACTCCTGCCCCACCAAGGAAGGGAGTAAGTCTGCCCTGCCGATGACACCGTGCACTTTAGACACGGGACCCAAAGGCCCCCGAGCTGAAACTCACCGAAAAGCCTCCTCCATGAGGACTAGCTAACATAGCAGCAGGAGGAACTGTGCAGGCTTCCAAAAGAGGGAAGCAACCAACAGTCCTACCCAGCCCTTAACACCCATGAACTGCAAGGATCAGCATGGCACAGTATTGGCACACACACTCTGGATGTAACCAAGAGCTCTCTAACTTGAATCAAGAGCTGCGCAACAAGAGGAAAATCATACCTAGTATTGGAATCATACCTAGTACTGGAAACCCAGCCAAGTACTAGGGATTCATGAGGTCAGAGACCTTGGAAGAGAACCTACAGCTGCCGTTTACTAAACAGACATCATCCCTAACAACAACCCACAGGCAAGTGTAGTCATCACCCTCATCAAGGACTTCTCTTAGCAACAGACAGAGACCACTACAGAAGACCACAGCCAATAGAAAAACAGAGTTGTGAAGTCAGGCCTAAGCCGAAGGTAAACAGAAGGCACACAGGACCAGAGTTCCTGAAAGGCACAGTCACAATCACCTGTGGTTGTACACTGTAACTGGGGACTAGGCAAATAGTTTTTAAGTTGATACAATCTAGTCAATTAAGGTGTAATTCATCTATTAAAATACATGGAAAAAATCAGGCATAGTATGCATTTACTTTGCGTTCCTGTTTTAAAGAAAGATTTTGAAGAACATTTCTTGTATTCATTTGCTTTGTAAGAATCTAAAAGTTACAAAGACTTCTGGGCAAAGGGCAAATGGACAGAAGCACTAAGAATTGCTCCTTTCAGCCCTCTGAATCACACCTGAGATTTCTGGTCATGTGCACTAGATGGACTGAATCGTCATCACCACTGAACAGCAGTGTTCTCTCGCCTCACCTGGCCAGCATGGTGCTCTATCTCCTCTGCTCTGCTCCGGTACCAGTCCATTGCCTTCTCCACCGTCAGCTGGGGCATCCTATACTGCAGCAGCTCAGGCTGCTCAGCATACAGGAACTCACTGTCGTCCTGGAGGCCAGGCTCCACCACCGTTCTGCAAAGCACAGCAGGAACAATTAATAACTGTCAGGAGTGCTGCAGAAAAGGACAGAGACAGGGATGAGAAGAGAGCGGCTTACAGAGGTGGGGGTGTCTGTGTCTCCATGTATGTGTTCACTTGCAGGTTAATGGGACATTTGAGGAAATTTAACATTTTCTAACTGGTTTTTCTGACTTCAAAGTTCAGAACGGAAAATAAAACAGGTATGCGGCAGCTCAACCAGACAGGAGCTGACAGAGACTAAAGAGCTTTACATAGCGCGCCCCACTGGTGCTTCTGCCGGCTGCCCAAATCAAAGCTCTTCCACAGGCCAAGAGTCACCAGGGCAGGAACTGTCCCCGAAAGATTCCAGTTGGAACTGGAATTCAGAAATCTCGTTTCCAGTTTTCAGGGAAATAAGAAATGCACCTCATCTGTGCTGATAAGTGCGCAGCATAGGCCTCCTGACAGCGTGCTCTGTCCACTGAGGATCAGACATCTTCAGGGAACCCACAGAAGGATCACAAATTACAAGGGGAACAGTGGATGACTGCTTTCTACACTAAAGATTAACAAAGGAATGAAAAGTAAGCTAAGGGTCTCAGAAGAACTTCCGGGCCCCTCAGGTGACTTGCTGCAGGAGTGCAGGGGCTGACGGCTGCTAGTACTCAACAGCTGAGACTTTGGGGCTCCAAACCAAATCCAAAGAACAAGTCCACCAGCAAAGGCTGGGAAACCTATGCACATCGCTTTAAAACATCCTGCACTCCTTTCATTCTTCAAAGTCATGGGGGGTAATACTATGCAAACCGCTGCGAAAAGTTAGAAGTGCAGCACAAACCAGGCTCTTGATTTTATTTATAACTGCTATTTGCTGTTGTTGTTGAGACTGTTAAAGTCACCCTAATACTGAGGTGGTTTATCCACACACCTAGACTACTCACTGTGCACCTGACACATGTTGCAAGAAAGTTCCATCTGCAGGAGAGTCCTTTCCTCAACCCTCCTGGCGTGACTCCCACTCTTCCCAGAGATTCCTGTCCAGTGCTGCACACACTGCCACACTGGCCATCCTGGACTCTGTGAACTCCGCCTCATTTCAGCAGGAACAACCAGCGGCAATTCCGAGTTCCTGGGACACTATTGCAACTCTCCCAGGTCAGCCCCTCACATCCTTTGATAGTGAATGCAGCACTCAGAGGAAGCCACTTGCCTTTTATTCGAGCCATAGAAGCTATGGCTCTTCTCATCTTTTCTGGATGCTCTTTTTCAGCTGTCCTTGCTAAAACATTCTGCTCTATAAAACATTAAACACCGGTGCTCCCAGCTCTCTACTCTTCTCAGGGAGCATCCTCCCTCCCATTCTCTTTTTTTCTTTCTCTCTTTCTCTCTGGACTCCCCTTCAACACCATCACATCCAGACTCAAGGTCATTCTGACTTTGATTTCCTTTCATGAAATAAGGTCATTCTCTTTAAATGAACATATTCTTGATATTTTAGAACCTTGGGGTGAAATACTTTAAAGAACATTTCAATCGAAGGCTTCAAATTCTAATTACTGACTTGATTATTTGTTGGAAGGAGGCTGCTTATTGGTACCTGGCTGCTCAGCCCCGAAATAATCACACAGAAACCATATTATTTGCAATACTGTTTGGGGAATCCAAACATTACCTTCCCTTTACTGTTTAAAAAAAAAAAAGAAAAGAAAAAAAAGGATTTAACTTTAACATAGTAAAATTACATATAACAAAACAGGTATTGAACAAGAATTAGAGTTACAATATTTGCCTCTGTATGCTGTGAATATCATTGACGAATAAAAAAACTGCCTTGGCCTGTTGATAGGGCAGAAATTAGGTAGGCGGAGAAAGCTAAACTGAATGCTGGGAGAAAGGAGGCAGAATGAGGAAGAAGTCATGTAGCCCTGCCAGAGACAGATGCCAGATGGAACTTGGAACTTTACCCGGTAAGCCACAGCCTCGTGACAATACACCGATTAATAGAAATGGGTTAAATTAATATGTAAGAGTTAGCCAATAAGAAGCTAGAACTAATGGACCAAGCAATGTTTTAAATAATATAGTTTCTGTGTGATTATTTCAGGGCTGAGCAGCCAGGAACTAACTAGTGTCCTCCTCCAATAATTATTAAATTTTTCTCCTCAGTCACCTATGTCATCTTTTTAATACCTGTAACTTGAATAGTAAGTAGACTTCTTTCATTAAATATTTGGTGTTCTATTCTAGCTCTGCATATTTATTCTAATGTCTAAGGAAATGCCTTGATTCTACCTTGAGTCTACCAGAGACTCCTATCTAATTTTTGTATACTATGCTGTTTTTAAATGCTCCTAAGTAAGCTCTTTTACTTTCTGGTACTATTTTACACAGTCCTGTGGTATTTAGAAATAGATTGCTTGTAGATTTTGCTCTTCTTCTTTGACAGCATCACATGCATCTCTAATGCAGTCTGCTCACTGTCCCCCTTCTCTCTTAGTCCTTCCCTTCAGTCCCACTGCACAAGTCCTTTCCCACACTCATCTTTTGTATTTTGTGGCCCACCAAGTGAACAGCCAACTGTATAGCCATGGGGTGGAGTTATCCACTGGAGAATGGTGGCTATGAATTGTTATTCATGTAATTATATTATTTTAATTATACAAACTACAGCAACTTATCTTCTGGATGACATTAACTGTAATTTTTGAAATTTTCTTCTTCTGCATAATGTCTCCTTTGAAGTGTTGTTCCATTTTCTGTATTTTGTCCTCCTCTCTGTTCCATCAAGCAGAATCTATCCTCGATGTCCAGAGAGCTCTATGGATGTGACAGGACCTGTTCACTTGTCAGCTCCACTGTGTCGTGGTTGTGCACAAACTTTTGAGGACCACACCTTGGGATCTAAAGAACTCTTTTCTGAGGCCACTTTGTTTCTCCAGAAAAGAACTCTACAAACTTCTACATGGGTAATCCCCTGCCTCTGGGGGATGAAGGGGTATGAAAATGTGTAAATTTTCTAGAAGTCTGGATCTTCAGAGCTTCACTTCACCATCTCTTCTCTAGATGCCCAGACTGACAGCCAGGAACATGGAGGATTGGTAACTAACAAGCAGTCTGCAGGCCGGAAGGATAAAGCTCTTGTCTCATGAAGGGAATTAAAGGAGGACAAATGAAGGGTTCTTTCCTGTTCTGATGAGTGGAGACTACAGGTACTAAGTGTGCCTCCTACTGGCTCTCCTCCCCACTATATGCACACACACCCCCTTTTGTAGCATTTGACATCTCCATTCTGAGGCTTTCCTAAGAACAGTCTTGGAAAAATAAGAACTAAAATTTAATCGAGAATAAAATTGCATATACACCAGGACCAAAACTATGCAAATCTATCAGCTCATTTGGTAGTCTGGAAGCAAATATATTAAAGGGAAGAGTTGTAATAAAGATCATTGTTTAAACAGTTCCCCCCCAACATTTGCTACATTCTCATTAATTCTTTTAATATATCCCAAGTCATTTGTGTTTTTTAAAAACTCCTCTAAAATACTCTAACAGAATACCACGGGTCATGAAAGTTTGTCACAGAGTCACGTGTGAGTCCATGCCACAAAGAACAATGATGCCTTGTGCTAGTTCATACTGGCCTGCATTCCAGTTCCTCACACCAATCTTCAGCTCGGTGTTTATGCTCAGCCCAAGGAATGATCTTCAAGGAGTCACCATTACAACTAAAATTTAAAAAAAAAACATGTACAGACTTTAAAATACAGGCTACCTACCTTCATAACGCATATGACTAGGAATACAGAGAAGGAATTGCCATGAGGATTTCTGGTTACACTATTCTAAGTGGCGCATGATACAGAGCATACACTATATAACTAAGCTAGCATACTGCCCTCTTTTTTGTTCATCCTTTAGCTATTTAAAAGGAAAATTTCAAAGGAAAAAAATACAGTGATGAGTTAAAGGATGACACGAGTACATAGTCACTTGTGTGTCTAAAGAATAATCAAGATTTCAACCCAGAGTTTTCTGCACACACCAGCAGCCTGTCCGATGCTATTTCACTGAGATTCCAGCAACTATGGAAATGGTCTGTCTGTGTTGTCCTAGTCCAGTGGCTCACAATCTCCACAGGCATATATTAACCACTGGAAATCAGGCAACTGACTCTAAGAAAGTTAATTATAATTATATTTATTATTATTAATGTCAATTTCAATAGCCACATAGATCAGATGCTGTCACCAATCTAGAACCCATTTAAAGCTAGAAGGAGAGAACCCACTTCAAACAAATGTCCTCTGATCTCTAAACGCATAATAGCATATTTTAAAAAGAATCAGCTTAAAGGAAAATGGAAGTGAACAAACATGTTAACATAGACAGCAATTTGCTAGAATTAACAGTCACAGAAAACAAAAACAGGAACGGGTTTTAAACAATATCTCCAGAGTCCCCTTTTGTTCTAACAGATCCATGTAAAAGATAGAAACACGCTCAATTAAGAATAAAGACAAAACTTTAAAAAGAAAAAAAAAACTTGAATTGCTATGCTTGTGCAGTTTAGTAAAATATTTCAGACTATCAATTGTGGCATTTTCCTAAAATGTACCAGTACCCTGGAGAAAGGGACAAATGCTCCTATGCTGTGAGACATGCTCTATACATGAAACACTCTGTATACACAGGGAAACTGCACTGGTAAAGAGATTCATCTCCATGTGAAAAGGAAAAGGAAGGTACCGGAGGGTCCTGCAGTGGAGGCAGAGCTGAGGGGGTTAGAAATGGAGCAGCAATGGCTCATCAATCAACAACATCATGCCATCAGATATTGAGGGAATAAATCAGGCAAAGACTAGGTCCCCCAATATTAAATAAGTTGATCAGATGCTCTACTAAGAGTGCTACTTTCAGCCAAAACAGAATAGAATAGACTAGTAAACCAGATGCCAAAGACACACTGTGAACATAGTTATGCTCACATTTTTAAGTAATGGAATCAGTCAGATGCTGACACAGGGCAAAAGCCACAGTATTATCCATTTGACACCAAATAGACTATTTTATTCTCATTCATGTCAGAAATATTTTATTGCAAACTTCTGGGATGAAAAGTGAGAAAGATAACATTTGAATGGAGATGATGATGATGCCCACTCTGCCAACTGAACAACAAATTAGTGCAATGAATCGAGAAGCAGAAAAACACATCTCGGCAGCTATTATAACTTTTCAAATCAAAGCAGACACGCTTCCTTAAGCTACACAAAATGTTTTCAAAAAGAATTTCAGAAAAACATGTTACAAGCTTATATTTGTATTTTCTACAGAGAATATATGAAACCCAAAAGTCCTTACTACAATGGTAGGTAAAGACAGAGTCCTGGGCCAGGCAAGCTGAATGTGCAATACACTCTAGACAAAAAAGACACTTTTATGGGTATTTGTTAAATGAAATGAGTAAGAAACCTATTAAAACTGCACAAATAATTCTGCTCAGAGGCCCACAGTGAAAGGGAGACCCAGAGAGCCCTGTTAGTAATAATGTGTTTTATTTTATTACCAAAGCACAGTTGCTGACTCCTTATCATGTCAGCAATGACCAGCAATACTCATCAGAATTTCCTTATCTCTTACTATGGCCCAAACAGTACATGGTGCTTTTAAACTGCAATACCTTCACTCATCCTACCCACCAAAAAAAACAAAAACAAAAAAAAAGCCAGCCATAATATTTTCTTCACCTTCCAGTGATAGAATCAGTGAATTACTAGTCTTAGAAAATAGTCTTAGAAAAGAATTTCTACCAAACATGGCTTACTTTCAGATCTGATCATCAATGCTTACACAATGAAAAACAAACTCCAAGCATAGGGTATGTCCATTCCTGCTCATCTCAGGCTACACAGTGAGACTCTGCCTCAAAGAAAGGGAACAGGCCAAAGAAAAACAAGCCAAACTTTTTGTTGCTTGGTTTTCTTGCAGCTGTTACTACAAATTATTTTATATTCCCTTTTAGAAGATCATAGTTCAGTACAGGCTCAAAGAGAATAGTACATTTTTAATGTTACCTCAAATAATAGCATCTAAGAGAAGAAAGGGTCTTTTCCCAAACCAAAATGAAGACACCTTAGGACAGGCTTGAGGATTGGTCTCAGTTGTCAACTTGAGGTCTGGAGTAAAAGGGAACAGGCTTCTCAGGATGTTTGGGGTTATCTTTATTTGATTAATTGAGATGAAAGATCCACCCACTGCAGATGGTACCCGCTCCCTGGGATGGGACACTGGATTTTATGAAAGAGGAAATAAACTGAAATAAGCATTCATTAACCACATTCTGCTTCCTGATTGTGGATTCAACATGACCAGCCACTTCAAGCTCTGGCCACCCCAACTCCTCAGCCACGATAGGCTGTACCTAATAATCAAGAGCAAAATAAGCCATTCTCCCTTAGGTTGCTTTTATCCAAGTATTTTATCACAGCAACTCAAAAAAGTAACTAACACAGGGTTTTTATTTATTTTGTCTACTGCTACATCCTTAGCAACTAAAACAGTGTCTGGCATTTAGCAGACTCTAAAAAATATGTGTTTACTGAGTTAAGTAATTAACAGAACAACAAAGAATTTTAAAAAGGTTCTCATGAATAATATAAAAAGTGAGAACTATAACATGGCAACAGAAGCAAACACTCTACTCACAATAACAGTCACACCTACACAGCAGAGACCAGAAGGAGATACGGAATGCAAACACTCTACTCACAATAACAGTCACACCTACACAGCAGAGACCAGAAGGAGATACGGAGTGCAAACACTCTACTCACAATAACAGTCACACCTACACAGCAGAGACCAGAAGGAGATACGGAGTGACCCTAATCTTACTGTGACATCAACAGAAGGCAAAGCTATTCGTCTGGTTCAGGATGCTTAGGGTCACAAGTGTTTAGAGCATTTGTGTTTGACTGTAAAAACAGATGGGCGTGTCACATGGGAAGGGGAAGACAACAGAGTCATCTCTAAAACTCACTGCCACAGTTCAGATGTAAAACGCTCCCAAAGGCTCATGCATTGGTACACTTGGTTCCCAGGTGATGACAACTGTTTGGGGAAAATGTGGAACTCTTTAGGAGGTAGGGCCTGCTGGAAAAAAGTGGTTGATCCATCTGTCTTTTCCTTTCTGAGTCTTTGTCTCCCAACTCCTCCCCTTCTTCTTCCTGAATGCCATTGTGTAAGACCAGCTACTACACATTCACCCCTTCCCACCATAATGGACTGCATCCCACTCATAAGCCAGAACAAATCTCCCTCTGTACAGGGTTTCTAGTAAATCTTACATCACACTGATGAGCAAAGCAACATACTAGCTATTCTTCACAATTCAAAACAACTTAATCATTCACAAGATAAACAGAATGTCAGAATGTTTAAGGAAATTTAGAGAAAAGCCTTTTCATTAATTGTGTTTACTTCTAAAATTCTAATCATCTAAGTCCATCGCCAATGTGAAATTACAGTTCAGAAAACACTAGAAATCCTATTGCTGCTACCCAGAACTGTAGAAATCTCAGCTAAACAGGAAGCCTTTAAGCCAAGCTCTGGGAACACAAAGAGGCATATACACACGCCTTCTTTGTTCATCTTTCTCTTCTACACACTCCACTTAATTTCAGAATTTAAATGCATCATCCCCAGTTAAAAAAATAACATAGTAGATTAAAGTTTTCTCTTTACAAAGCAATGGCTGCTTTTGTTTGACTTTAGGATTCTTTGAATTTGAGCCCTGTTCATATTTTTCTGAATAATTAACTATGCTGGTTTCATTTGAAGGTAGCATTTATCTGTCAGCAGGAAAGGAATGAATATAATAAGTCCTATTATAGTCAACAATCCTCTCACCAAATACTTCTTCCACTAAATATAAATGTTTTATTTCAAGCAAACTGTATGAAGAGCAGACTTCCAAAAATTCTTTTGTACATGTTCTATGCCTTAGAACCAAAGGCTGGGTAGACAGATTCTTGCTACTAATTGCCACCTTGTATGCACTGCTTTTAAGACGTAGACTTCTATTTATTTTTATTATTTAACAAAGAAGAGAATGTTCTGACAAAGCCTCCAAAATAAGGATAATTTGGAATACACATATAACTACATCGGGTTATTATCACACATGCCGAGATGATCATAGACTTGGTAGGAAGCCCATCACAGAGCCGTTACTACTCACAGCACCAAGACCAAAAAAGACCTAACCAAAGGCATCATTCTGAGTTCAGACATACAAGATTAAACTAGCACATACATTCTTAAATGGCACCCCAGCACATAATAAATGTTTAGTACTAACATTATATTATTTCTAACAACAGCAATAAAGTTATTCCTAAGTAGTAAATATACGATAAATATGATTTTAGTTAACATTGCAAGATGTAATGAATGGTAAGCTATAATACTATACTAATAATTATTCAAAATACTGGTCTTCCTGCCAAATGCAAGTATAAAAATGAGAAAGAAAATTATTTGAATATCTCACAGTTTGAAAGAATCATTACACGAAGTCCAACTGAATTCCCACTACAGAACTTTCCAGAAAAGTCAGTTATGTAATTAAGACTGTTCTATATAAGATAACTAATGTCAGCAAGAAATTGGTAAAGACATCACTAGAATAAAATTGGTATCTTCTACCATTACTACCTACAGCATAATGAAAAGCTGGCTCTAACTTTGAAAAAGAGACAATGAAGGTCCTGAGACCAGAGTAAGATAACTTGATTGGCCATAAGGGAAGTTACAAGGAAAAAATGAAAGGACAGCATCCACAAACCTAGGTGCAATGCTTTGGAAATTTTTGTTTGGTTTGGTTTGGTTTGGTTTGGTTTGGTTTGGTTTGGTTTGGTTTGGTTTTTCGAGACAGGGATTCTCTGTACCTTTGGAGCCTGTCCTAGAAGTAGCTCTTATAGATGAGGCTGGTCTTAAACTCACAGAAATCTGCTGCCTCTGCCTCCCAAGTGCTGGGATTAAAGATGTGTACCACCACCGCCTGGCTGGTGCAATCTTTTTTTAACTTTGTCAAAAATAAGCCCAACTGGAAAATGCTGAAACATCTCAAAAATAAATCATTCATGGAGTAAGCCTTACAATAAGTTAGCATTACAGAAATAAGAAAGATATAAACACGTTCTTTATTTATTTTTCAAGTCATATTTGTAATATTACATTTTATTAGTCAGACTTTTTGATACGATCACAAATATCCAAGACAACAAGGTTTATTTGGGTCTGTGGTTTCAACGATTTCACACTGACTCCAAACACTTTGGGCCTGAGATGAGACACAGCCTCAGAGAGAGAGGGCAGGATGGAAGTAGGGCTGCCAATTTACAAAAGCCAAGAGAGCAGAATAACACGATGGGCCAAGACCAAGACACCTTCCTCCAACAAGGTCCCACCTACAGTTCTACCAAGTCCCAAAGTCTATTCAGATTTGGAACCATTAACACATTCAACCATTGATGTGGGAGGTCCTTCTGTCTATGTGCTGTTTTTATTGGTTAATGAATAAAGAAACTGGCTTGGCCTGATAGGGCAGAGAAGAGCTAGGTGGGGAAAACTAAACTGAATGCTGGGAGAAGGAAGGCAAAGTCAGGGAGAAGCCATGTAGCCCCCACTGGAGACAGAAGCCAGATGGAACTTTATCCAGTAAACCACAGCCACGTGACAATACACAGATTAATGAAGATGGATTAATTTAAGATAAGAGTTAGCCAGAAATATGCTTAAGCTATTGGCTATACCGTATTGCAAATAATATGGTGTCTGTGGGATTAATTCGAGACTCAGCGGCAGGGAACAAACAAGTGGCCTCCTACAACAAACCATTTCCGCTCAGCTCCCACAGGATACAGTCATCCCAGGAAAGCCCTCTACACAGCTAGCTCTCCTGGAGTGACTCAGTCCAATCAAGCTAATATCATTACATGTCACATGCATCAAAAAGAATTAGGAGACCAACTCAAAATTGCTTAAGAATTTTCATGTAAACTAGTCAAGTCATTAGGGGAGGGAGAATATCTATTAAATGTGATGGTGTTGGAAAGCTAAAATGTAAGGACTCATGATGAGGACTATTCTCATCAAAAAGCACCTGCTACCAAATAAAAAGGAATCAAATAGAAAAACCCAATAAATCTTGCTTCCTAACCTTTATGGCCTAGGTTAATACAAAACTGTTAGAGAAAATAATGAAGTCTTTATTCCACATTACTTAATACCAAGCAGACCCTGACCAATCTTATTTGGCCTATTAACTATACCAAGAAAACCACTGCCAGAATAAAGAAACAAATAGATGACATATGAATTATCAATTACAAACCTGAAACATTCTGAAAGACTCAGCAAGTGTACAGGTGGGCATTACTAACTGGGATCCTGTATATGTTTAAAGTGCTCACAGATTTGAAATAGTATGGGGGGTAATAATGTCTTTATATCCTATTCATTATATAGCCAAAATTCAGCACAAATAATGTCTAAAGAAAACCATATACCATAGGAAGAGTAATTTCTTCATTGTTACCTTCAAAAACTCTGCATGTGAGCTATTTCATTTGAATCCACAGCTTTCAAACAAGGATACAATAAAATACAAAACAGCGCATAGGAGTTTGTTACCCAAGATGCATATGACTACTCCAATGTTTGAAGAAGGATCCTCCAGTGACAAAAGAAGTGGGGAGAAAGGAGAAGGTGCAAGGGATGGAGGGAGGAAGAGAGGGAGGGAGGGAGGGAGGGAGGGAGAGAGGGAGAGAGGGAGAAAGGGAGGGAGGGAAGGAGGGAGGAGCAAAATACTGTGATATAGGATAAGAACAGGAAGTTAAGAGGACTCTGAAAGAAAAAGGAGGCCTCAACCAAGAGTCTAGGTGAAATTTCTTGGAGATGAGAGTTGATAATTTTACACATATTCCAAAAAGATGTCCTATGTAGAGATAATATTCCTTTTTATACATATATCTAAAATTGTTAGGAATATTAAAATAAAGGCAATGCCTAAGTGTATGCATCCTGTGGTTTTAACCTTGCTCATTTGTCAGCTGTGAACCTGTACCTGCCTGAGAATCTCACAAGATTAAAAACAGTTCACTGTCAAAACATATCTTAACTCCCTTGAGATCTACTACAGAAAGGACTCACTTGACTCTCATGATTACTGGCTTTGTCTTTTTTGTCTGTATTTCTTCCTACTAAACATCAGGTACTAACCTAGGGTCTCCAGTAAATACATGTAAATTCCTACGGCTGACAAGATGGGTAAAGAACAGGCTGAGCATGCATGAGAACCTGAGATCCTCAGCCCCCATGGGAAAAGCTGGATAGATGGCTCATGCCCTGTGACCACAGCACTAGGGAGAGAGCAAGTATAGACAGGCAGATCCTGAAAACGCACAGGCCAGCTAGTGCCGCTGAAAGAGCAAGTTCCAAGTTCACTGATGGACCAGATCTCAAAACATTACCATGAAGAGTGGAGAAGAACACCATAGGTGAATTTTGTCTCCATACCTGCTCAAGGGTGAGCACCCTCATGTACATACACATCTCAAATAAATAGTAAGCACACTAGAGATGCAATTTTGAAAGTCACCAAATTCAGGATGGTGATCCAGCTCTGTAGTATTCCTAGACATGCATGACACTCTAAGTTCAATTCTCAGCAACACCCAAAAGTAAAAAATAAAGGTCCAAAATATATAAGGCAACTCTTAAGATACTAAAGTACAACTTGTCCTGAAAAGCCCACACCCATCTCATTCATGTGTTTTTTACTACACACCCTTACCTCTCCTAAGTGACTGCATCTACATCAAAATCATTTCTAGAAAATGCCAACTGTCTCGGTGTGACCTCTTCAATAACACTGTGACTTCTGCCTCTGTGACCTCAGCCTCACTGTGACCTCAGCCTCTCTGTGACCTCAGCCTCACTGTGACCTCAGCCTCTCTGTGACATCTGCCTCTGTGACCTCAGCCTCACTGTGACCTCAGCCTCTCTGTGACCTCAGCCTCACTGTGACTTCAGCCTCACTGTGACCTCAGCCTGTGACCTCAGCCTCATTGTGACCTCAGCCCCTGTGACCTCAGCCTCACTGTAACCTCAGCCTCACTGTGACCTCAGCCTCTCTGTGACCTCAGCCTCACTGTGACTTCTGCCTCACTGTGACCTCAGCCTCTCTGTGACCTCAGCCTCACTGTGACCTCAGCCTGTGACCTCAGCCTCTCTGTGACCTCAGCCTCACTGTGACCTCAGTCTCACTGTGACCTCAGTCTCACTGTGACCTCAGCCTCTGTGACCTCAGCCTCACTGTGACCTCAGCCTCACTGTGACCTCAGCCTCACTGTGAGCACCATCATCATCCCTTGAACACCATAAAAGTATTTGGAACTGGGGTAACCCAGCTAGCCAGGCTCAGTCCCAAGAACAAGTCCAAACTTCTAAACTCTCACCTAGAAAGCTCTGCATTTTCAGCAAAACTCAGCACCATCTCCCCACATCAGCAGCAGGTCATGAACCCAGTAATATGAAGTAAGTTTTTCTCAGGTTTTGTGAACAACATCGACAATTGTAACATTAAATAAAATGGGTACACACGGAATCAAGACATTTTTTTCTTTTTTTATTATTTTATTATGTATACAGTGTTTTGTCTACATTTATCCCTGCAGGTAGGAAGAGGGCACCATATCTTAGTATAGATGGTTATGAACCATCATGTGGTTGCTGGAATTGAACTCAGGACCTCTGGAAGAGCAGCCAGTGCTCTTAACCTCTGAGCTATCTCTCCAGTCCGAATAAAGACATCTTAATGCATGTTTTATTACCAAATGACTCTGATTGCTGAAAGCATTTTTCTTATTACAAATACCTACGTATAACCCCAGCAGCACAGACATTAAGGGCAACATTGAATAAATGGAACCTCCTGAAACTGAGAAGCTTCTGTAAAGCAAAGGACACTGTCACTAAGAAAAAAAGGCAACCCACTGACTGGGAAAAGATCTTCACCAACCCCACAACAGACAAAGGTCTGATCTCCAAAATATATAAAGATCTCAAGAAACTAGACTGTAAAATGCTAGTTAACCCAATTAAAAAAATGGGGCACTGAACTGAACAGAGAATTCTCAACAGAAGAAATTCAAATGGCCAAAAGACACTTAAGGTCATGCTCAACCTCCTTAGCGATCAGGGAAATGCAAATCAAAACAACTTTGAGATACCATCTTACACCTGTCAGAATGGTTAAAATAAAAAACACCAATGATAGCCTTTGTTGGAGAGGATGTGGAGTAAGGGGTACACTCATCCATTGCTGGTGGGAATGCAAACTTGTGCAACCACTTTGGAAATCAGTGTGGAGGTTTCTCAGGAAATTTGGGATCAACCTACCCCAGGACCCAGCAATACCACTCTTGGGAATATACCCAAGAGATGCCCTATCATATGACAAAAGCATTTGTTCAACTATGTTCATAGCAGCATTATTTGTAATAGCCAGAACCTGGAAACAACCTAGATGTCCTTCAATGGAAGAATGGATGAAGAAAGTGTGGAATATATACATATTAGAGTACTACTCAGCAGTAAAAAACAATGACATCTTGAATTTTGCATGCAAATGAATGGAAATAGAAAACACTATCCTGAGTGAGGTAAGCCAGACCCAAAAAGATGAACATGGGATGTACTCACTCATAATTGGTTTCTAGCCATAAATAAAGGACATTGAGCCTATAATTCGTGATCCTAGAGAAGCTAAATAAGAAGGTGAACCCAAAGAAAACATATGGTCATCCTCCTGGATATGTGAAGTAGACAAGATGCTGGGCAAAAATTGGGGGTGGGGTGGGATGGGAATAAGGGAAAATGGGGAGAGAAAAGTGAGAAGGGGAGGATGGGGGGAGCTTGGGAGAATGGGATGGTTAGGATAAAGGAAGGGTGGATATGGGAGCAGGGAAGTATATATCCTAATTAAGGGAGCCATCTTAGGGTTGGCAAGAGACTTGACTCTAGAGGGGCTCCCAGGTATCCAGGGAGAAGTCCCCAGTTAGTTCCTTGGGCAACTGAGGAGAGGGAACCTGAAATGACCCTATGCTATAGCCATACTGATGAATATCTTGCATATCACCATAGAACCTTCATCTGGCGATGGATGGAGATAGAGACAGAGACCCACATTGGAGCAATGGACTGAACTCCCAAGGTCCAAACGAGGAGCAAAAGGAGGGAGAAAATGAGCAAGGAAGTCAGGACTGTGAGGGGTGCACCCACCCACTATGACAGTGGGGCTGATCTACTGGGAGCTCACCAAGGCCAGCTGGACTGGGACTGAAAAAGCATGGGATACAACCGGACTCTGAACATGGCGGACAATGAGGGCTGATGAGAAGCCAAGGACAATGGCACTGGGTTTTGATCCTACTGCATGTACTGGCTTTGTGGGAGTCTAGCCTGTTTGGATGCTCACCTTCCTAGACCTGGATGGAGAGGGGAGGACCTTGGACTTCCCACAGAACAGGGAACCCTGACTGCTCTTTGAACTGGAGAGGGAGGAGGAAAGGAGTGGGGGGAGGGGGAGAGAATTGGGGGAAAGGGGAGGAAAATGGGAGGCGGGGAGGGAAATGGGAGGGGAGGAGGAGGCAGAAATTTTTTCAATAATAAAAAATAATAATAATAATAATAATAATAATAATAAAGAAAAAAAATAAAAACACTAGGCTACATAAAACCTAAGTAAACTAAGATCTCGTATTTCTTTGTTGGAAAAAGATACAGTTTTTCCTTCGTTATAACCCAGGCTAGCCTCAAACTCATGGCATGTGTTTTCCATTCCTCAGGTTGCCAAGAGCTGTAATTGCCAAGCGCAATTACAAACATGAGCCAGTACGCCTGCCTGACTGCTGATTCATTTCCAACTAAGAAGCTAATTGGGGACATCATTAGCACCTTGTGAAGAAATAATATAATATTGTTGAATATATGAACAGTCTCAGATTAAATATTTTTTCAACTATCCCTTTTCTACTCAGACTTTCTAGAGTCACACACTGGATTTTCAATACTTAGATCCAAACATTGCCTTCTCCAAGAAGGCTTTTTCTGGTCCTGATTTCAATAGAATGCAGTCTCTCCTATCTCTAAATATATCTGCATTCCTAATGTGAAACAATCACTTAAACTTTTATTAAATTCCATTATTTATATACATAGGTGTATGTATTTGGGCAGACACCTGCTATGGCTCAAGTGTGAGGGTCAAAGGACAACACGCAGAAGTTGGTTCTCTCATTCCACTATGTTGGTCATAAGGTTTAGTAACAAAGGCCTTTACCCACTGAGCAAGCCGCTTCACTCCATCCTCTCATTTTATATAGTTGACCAGATACCTATCTCTATACCTATCTCTCCAGTCTTCCCTACTAGATTATAATTTATGTGGTGAAAGAGAACATATTGCACTCATATTTCTATCTACCTATTCGAGCTAATATAATACCTATGTATGAAACAAAAACACTAGCTAAAATTTCTACTAAAATAAAACAAACTCTTGTGTGACTCATGTCTACCTTAAGCTGTCTTTTGAAAGGAAATAAAATCATTTTAAAAGATTCTAATTTTAAATCAGTTCACATATACTCATGTCTAGTTATAAATTTCAATGGAAAAAGGTTAAAACTGAAGAAAGGAAGAAAGGAAGAAAGAAAGAGACGAAATATCTGCTATACAAGATACCATTAATATATTCTTCACAGCAAATGACCTTCCAGAATGTTTATAAAACTTTAAAATTAAATCTACAGGAGCCATCTGTGGAAAGATCTCCTTCCTGTTGCTTCTCAAGGAAGATGAAAACAATACTGTTACACCTTCTGAACAGAAACTGCCCAGAGATGACACCGACGTCACTGAAAATGTTCCAGTTGTCGCCTTTCAGAGACTTTCAGGGTACTACTAATGACTTAGTGACATAGGGTGTGTGGATGATTAGGAGTCAGAGATGGCGGCACATGCCTAGAATAACGCTCAGGAGGCTAAGACAGGAGGAACACTGTGAGTCTGAGGCTAGCCTGAGCTACATTGTGAATTCATAGAACCTTTTTTTTTTTTTTTTTCAGAATAAAAGTTTTATTTTCGTTAACTCACAAAAAACCAATACAGTTGGTTCAAGGAGGCCACTACTTGCCCAGTCCCCAACACTATGAGCCTCAGGGAATAATATCTATACAGTTAGAACTCCTAATGGAGCTGTTAGAAATAGGTTTGCTCAGGGTCCACACGTGCACTATTATGTAGGGCCCACTTCAATTTCTTCAGTTTAAACTTCTTGATTAAATTAAACCATTTGCAATTCTGCACTGCCGCAGCACTTCGTTGAAGCCCTCGCAGAGCTTGACGTCACTCTGGTTCTGGGCACACTCCAGGAACTGTTTGATCTCAAGAGAGCAAGGTCCAAAAGACTGCTGGTTCATCACCTGGGCTCCCTGAGGCTCCTGGTAAGTGATGTCAGGCCTCGCAGGCTCAGCACTGCCACCTCCACTGAAGGCCCCAGTGACAGCATGACCCAGGGTGTGGCCCACTGCAGAACCCACAGCCACACCGGCTGCAGTGGTCGCCATCTGGGCCATCAGGCCTGGCTGCCGGGGTGCAGCAGCAGGTGAGCCAACTGCAGATGGTGCAGTCGCTGTTGCTGGAGGATGAGCTGCAGGCGCTTGTCTGGGAGCAGGCCTCATCTGAGGGGCCCGGCTGGCCGGAGGGGCCACCCGGGAAGAGCGGCTTCGGCTTCCACGCGGCATCTTAGGTCCGCACACACTCAGAATCCAAAGACTACGAAATGCCTTCATAGAACCTTTGAGTCAACACTCCCCACCAAAAATTACAATAACGATTTAAAATATGAGGTAAATCAATTTGACATAATCAAATTTGTTCTGAAATTGCTCATTTAGTCATTTTACATTTAGACTTGATAATATGGCATATAAATCATTGGGGAACTAAACTAACATAGTAATCAGAAACATGGAACTAGAACATTAATACCAAAAAACCGGGGGGGCGGGGTGTTGGAAATGGGAACGTCTGCAATGCAGTGACCATCTGTAGTCCTTCTGCATAGGGCAGGACACCTTTCAGAGTTTAATCTTCAATTGCAAATGACATTACTAAATGTCCACAGTTAAAGACACGCACACTGCAGAGCTGCCACACTCAGTTTCCTGAGTCATAAGAATATGCTGCTGACATGTGAGCCCATTAATAAAATCACAACACTTACATGATAAATACTTTGCAATAATAGCACAAAATAAATATTCAGTCTTTTCTTGTGATTATCCAGGAGTACATCATAATGAATATTTTTATTAACTGGCAACTCTGTCAAAGGATTTCACAGCTGACAGACACTGAAGTACAATGCTCACTTTCCTGTGCTACGGATACAGGAAGGGGCCTGGAGAGATGGTAACCCAGTGGTTAAGAGAACCTGCTGCTCTCGCAGCAGACCTGTGTTCGGTTCTCAGTACCCACCTGGCAGCTCACAACCATCCAATTCTAGGGGTACAATGCCTTCTTCTGGCCTCCATGGGCACAAGGCATGCAGGTGATATGTATATACACATGCCAGCAAAACACTTGCACACACAAAAAAAGTTAAAAATAATTTTTAATTCAAGCAAATCAAGTCTATATGCAAATGCAGTAATATGAGACAATCTCTTCGAACAGAAAAGAGATATTAATGAAACACTAGATAAATAAACCTGTAGCTTTAATCCATTTGGACTGAGTTTTGTGCATGGTGATAGATATGAATCTATTTTCATTCTTCTACAGATTGACATCCAGTTTTGCCAGCACAATTTGTTGAAGATGCTCTCTTTCTTCCATTGTATACTTTTAGCTCCTTTATCGAAAATCAGGTGTTCATAGGTTTGTGGGTTAAAGTCAGGGTCTTCTATTCGATTCCATTGGTCGACTTCTCTGTTTTTATGCCAATACCAAGCTGTTTTCAATACTGTAGCTCTGTAATAGAGTTTGAAGTCAAGGATGGTAATGCCTCCAGATGATCCTTTATTGTATAAGATTGTTTTCGCTATCCTGGGTTTTTTGTTTTTCCATATAAAGTTGATTATTGTCTTCTACAGATCTGTGAAGAATTTTGATGGGATTTTGATGGGGATTGCATTGAATCTATAGATTGCTTTTGGTAGAATTGCCATTTTTACTATGTTGATCCTCCCAATCCAAGAGCAAGGGACATCCTTCCATTTTCTGGTGTCCTCTTCAATTTCTTTCTTCAAAGACTTAAAGTTCTTGTCAAATAGATCTTTCACTTCCTTGGTCAGAGTTACCCCAAGATATTTTATGCTATTTGTGGCTATCGTGAAAGGTGATGCTTCTCTGATTTCCCTCTCTGCATCCTTATCCTTTGTGTATAGGAGGGCAACTGATTTTTTGGAGTTGATCTTGTATCCTGCCACATTACTAAAGGTGTTTATCAGCTGTAGGAGTTCTTTGGTAGAGTTTTTGGGGTCGCTTATGTATATTATCCATATCATCTGCAAATAACGAAAGCTTAACTTCTTCCTTTCCAATACGAATCCCCTTGATGCCCTTATGTTGTCATTGCTATTGCTAGAACTTCAAGCACTATATTGAAGAGGTATGGAGAGAGTGGACATCCTTGTCGTGTTTCTGATTTTAGTGGGATGGCTTTGAGTTTTTCTCCATTTAATTTAATGTTAGCTGTCGGCTTGGTGTAAATAGCTTTTATTAAATTTAGGTATGACCCTTGTATCCTTACTCTCTCCAAGACCTTTATCATAAAGGGGTGTTGAATTTTGTCGAATGCTTTTTCAGCATCTAATGAAATGATCATATGGCTTTTTTCTTTCAGTTTATTTATATGGTGGATTACATTGATAGATTTGCGTATGCTGAACCAGCCCTGAATCTCTGGGATGAAGCCTACTTGATCGTAATGGATAACTTTTCTAATGTGTTCTTGGATTCGGTTTGCCAGTATTTTATTGAGAATTTTTGCGTCGATATTCATGAGTGAGATAGGCCTGTAATTCTCTTTCTTGTTTAAGTCTTTGTGTGGTTTTGATATCAGGGTGACTGTAGCTTCATAAAAGGAATTTGACATGACTCTTCTGTTTCTATATTGTGAAATACATTAAGAAGTATAGGTATTAGCTCTTCTTGGAAGTTCTGGTAGAATTCCGCATTGAAACCATCTGGTCCTGGGCTTTTTTTGGAAGGGAGGTTTTTGATAACAGTTTCTAATTCTTCGCGACTAACAGGTCTATTTAGATCGTTCACCTGGTCTTGGTTTAGCTTTGGTATATGGTACTTATCTAAAAAAAATGTCCATTTCTTTTGCATTTTCCAGTTTTTTGGCATACAAGCTTTTGTAGTAAGATCTAATGATTCTCTGAATTTCCTCTGTGTCTGTGGTTATGTCCCCCTTTTCATTTCTGATCTTATTTGCGCTATGCTTTAGTCTTACGATTACCAGGTTACATGTATCAAACCATGCAAAGTTTTATGAGCTACTTACTTTCCGTCAGTGTGACAAATGCCGCTACCCTCATTTCTCTAACATGCATTGCAGTTTCTATAGTTTCTTTGAATGATGTGCACAGAGATTTTTAGTAATGCATGTGTCACCATATGGCAGAAACAATAACTCGATTTCTTATTTTAAAATATGTGCTCTATTTGTATGAATGAGATGAGACTTCAGACTAACAGAACACAAAAATTCTCCATTTTCCTTCTGATGTTTCTGAAAATATACACTTACTCCAAGGAGAAGTCTAAGCCAGTAAGGATACACGGAGTCTAAGGCTGAACTTAGTAGGAAGCTCTGTTGATAACTGCCAACAGCATGCACTCCAGGCACTGCTGGTGGCTTCTGCTTGCACATGTGTTGGTTAGTTTTGTCAGTTTGATGGCTAGAGTCAGCTGAGAAGAGGAAACCTCAATTGAGAAAACTATCCCATCAGCTTGCTCTGTAGGCAAGCCTGTGGACATCTTCTTTGTTGGTAACTGATGCAGAAGGCTCCCTCTGTGCACAGTGGCACTACCACTCGTGGACACATGGTCCTTAATTGTATAAGAAAGCACGCTGAGCAAGTCATTTGAACAAGCCAGAAAGCAGAGTTCCTCATGGCTTCTGTTTCAGTTCTTGCCCCCAGGTTCTGTTATGACTTCCCTGGATGATGGAATATAAACTTTAAAATGAAATAAACCCTTTTCTCCCCAAATTGCTTTTATCAGTGCTTTTACTACAACAATAAAAATGCTAACTACAATATCAGAGTCATTCTCCCGTTCATTCTCACAACAGGAAGAACTAATTGCTATAATCACCTCATTTTCTGTTCTTTTCTCTTTCTTTTCCTTTTTTTTTTTTTTTGTTTTGTTTTGGTTTGGTTTTTTGAGACAGGGTTTCTCTGTGTCCTAGCTGTCCTTGAACTAGCTCTTGTAAACTAGGCTGCCCTAGAATTCACAGAGATCCACCTGCCTCTGCCTCCTGAGTGCTGGAATTAAAGGCGTGTGCTACCACCACCCAGCTAATTTCTATTTTAAAAACACACACTTTACATTTTGCACTTCGTTGAAGTACCAGCAATAAATTAAACCCAGATACTAAGTCCTAGGCAGCAGAGAGCCAGCACCCTCCCTTAGCTGCATACCTCCACACTCAACCAAGTCATCCAGCTACCTTTCACCAGTGAGACATCTACACTTCCTCCACTTCCCAAGCTGGGTCTAAGTTTCCGTCTCTTAAACAAAGGGCAATTAACCAACAACACCCTTGACAACAGAGAGAGAGCAAGTACAAGGCCTGCATCAGCCTTACAGTATCTCAAGACAATGACCAAATAAGGACAGTTCCTGCAACCCCTCCGCCCACCGTCCCAAAACTTAACCAAGTATGTGCAAAGATATAAAAATAAAAACTCAGCCTATCAAAAATACACTAATATAACTGCTGCCTGCTAATTAATTATGTTTGAGATGACCTACTGTTCCAGCCATGCTTAAAAGGCCCTGTGTGCCTTTGTTGCGGTTGCCATTTTGTACAGCCGGTCGATGCCACATGCTGGTAAATAAACGCTCTTTGCTTTAACAATATATTTGAGTCTGGGGTCTTCTTCATGTTTTCTCGGACCCCTACAATCAGGTTTTAGTGATCATTCTGAAAAGATTTTATAGGGAAAAAAAAGGTGATAAAATAAAGAAATCTAGATTGAAATAAAGAAAATTCTTTCTTAAATGTGCTCTAATACTCAAAATTATGAAAAATAAAAACTCACTTACATAATGAGTCTCTCTACTAAGTAAACAAGAATCCTAACAAAGAGATGTGCTCAAAAGCTTGAGAAACAGCACTGGGAATACAGACATAAATGGATTTGCAAACTGACCTGGAATAGGTGGAATACAACCGTAAGTGGACTGGCAGAAGTGAGGAAAATAGGGAGCTAATGAAATGATACATCACATGTGACAGAGAAACATGATTTCAAAGCTTTGCACCTCACATTTCATCAAGGTCGAGTACACCTGATGACTTAAAAATAACTAAATAAAACACAAAATAGGCTGCTTTCTGGCCACAGAAATGATAAAAGTGGGTCAATCAAAACCGGCTAGTTGGGGACTAGCGAGATAGCTCAGTCGTTTAGAGTGCTTACTGCTCTCCCATAGGACCTTGGTTCAGATCCTAGCACCCTGTCAGGAGGCTCACAATGGCCTGTAATTCCATCTCCAGGGGATCAGACACATCTGGCCAACACAGACAGTTGCAAATACATGCTCCTGTCCCTATGCACACACACACCCATAAATGATTGAAATGAAAAATAATTCTTTACAAAAACACTGACTAATCAGGGTCAGTCTGGCCTGGCCAGTGAGTGCAGCATGTCCTCCAGAGGTAAGCTCTGGGCCTGGGTGCTACAAAGGCACATGGTGAGGCACGGTGACTTCAGCACCTCTCCTGAGTCCTTCCAGTGACCCAACCAAAAGAAGTCTGGGAGAGGAGGGAGAGAAGCAGGCATCCTCCCAGGCTCATGAGACAGACAAACAGATGCTACCTACAAGCAAGGGTCAGACTGCAGAACTGGCAAGCACACTGTTAATGGTACTCTAAACCCTTCAAATGAAGCTGCTTACAACTTTATTAGGACACCTTCTGAAAAAGAAAAGCATATATCCAATTTGGTCATATAAAATCCCAGATTGAGGAAGTACCCACTGTCTGATCCACTCTGGTTGCAAGACAAAACATGAAGATCAGCATAAGAAGCAGAACATCACTAGAGGTTGTGCTCTGACCAGAAAACACCAGCCCAGGAGCCCAAGAAGGAAAAGCTAGGCAGACACAGAAAGTGCACTCAGGGAAAGTCTCAGAAAGAGACACAACGTAATCAATTATGATTTGTACACTGCTTTGTTCTATACTGTTTCCATCCCCCACCGCCTTGCCTTGCTAAGTCTGACTCACCCCAGGGATCGGGTTAGACTGGGAATGGGGTCCCTTGTCTCAGCAGTCAGTGCTGGGGTCGACTGCAGTTCTGTGAGTACTTTTCTCTCTAGCATCCCACTGCCATTCTGCCTGGAGCTGGGGCCGCTGTGTCACCTGCTCGTGCTCTATTCACTCTGCTCCCTTCTACTTTTCCTGTTGCTCTAATATTACTTCCTAGTCAACCTAACGGATTCCCTTTTCATTCCTACAACCCTTAACTAATAAATCAGTACAAGTACTCTCTAGGCTTCTTCATTCTCTAACAACTACTAGAGTTGAAGGGGCAATTATTTTGAATTAGCTACTAGTACATTTAGTATTGAGTATATCACTTATAGCTGATGTGGGATGGTCTTCTGATTTGAGTTGATTTCATTGGTTAATAAAGAAACTGCCTTGGCCCTTTGATAGGACAGAAAATTAGGTAGGCGGAGTAAACAGAACAGAATGCTGGGAAGAAGGGAAGTGAGGTCAGATGTGATGAAGCTCCAGCCCAAGATGGACGCAGGTCAGACATGCTGAATCTTTCCCGGTAAGACACCACCTCGTGGTGCTACACAGATTATTGGAAATGGGTTAAGCAAGATATGAGAGTTAGCCAAGAAGAGGCTAAATATAATGGGTCAGACAGTGTTTATATGAATACAGTTTGTGTGTTGTTATTTCGGGGCATAAGCTAGCCAGGCGGCCGGGAGCTGAACAGCAGGAACGCAGCCCGCAGCTCCTTCTACATAGGGCTGCTTTTGCAGTTTGAGGAGCCTAATCTTTGGAGATTATATCCAGTGTTATGAAAACACTGGGTCAAGGTTTAGCTACTGAGAAAAAAAAAATGTCACAGGTAGGACCAACACACCAAACATACTAATCCCACTTCAACTCCATAAATCTCTCACCTAAAATAACAGCTGATTTCAAAATTTCCAACCAATAATCTAATCCAAAATGCAGAGACCCAAAGAAACATGAAAGAATCCAGACACTAGGACTCCTTGCAAATTGACCAACACTGTACTAACAGATTACGAGAGTTAATTAAGCTAAATCCCAAACAAAGAATTCAAAAGAATGATTGCAAGACAGCTCAATGAACTCAAATAAGCAAAAACTTCTGACTGAATTCAAAGAGAATACAATAAGCAGGTGAATGAAATAAGCAATTCAGAATAAGACATAAATGAGGAATTCAATAAAGAGATGGAAATGCCTTTTCAGTGAGTTAAAACAAGAATAGACCATTCAGGTCAATGGATCCTGAATAAAACACTCACATGGAGCTTCCTCCTGTCTCCTAAGGACACCAGTGGCCTCTTATTTCAATGGAGGGAGTGAATTTACACAGCTGCCCTGTGTCGTTTAAAGAAGAGCTAGTGTGCGGATGTGTCATGGCCTAGGACCCCAGCACTCAGAAGTCTCAGAGGCAGGAAGTCACTGCATGCTGGAGGCTGTCCTGCTCTGCATGTTGAGTCCCAAGCCAGTGAGAGCTTCCTAGTGAGACTCTTATCTCAAAAACAAAAGTACAAATAAAATAAATAAAAAGATATTGAGGTCTCCAGGAGAGAATAAGTGGTAACAATGGGGTTTGATGTCTATACTGGCTTAGAATCTAGATGCCTGCTGTGACCACTTACAAACAGCCTTGATGTGAAATAAAGAGCATTAGTCCAGCTAATCATATTATGAATTCACCTTTCTGTCTCTAGAATTTCAATGAGAGACAAGGCTGTGGAGCGGTGCAGGATGCAGACACTGCAGGGTCCCTAATCTTATCAGAACTTCAGTTCAATTCCTGAAAGAGATAATTAATTCAAGCAGGCATTGTCAGCCTAAGCAGTTTTTAGGCAGAAAACAAGTCCATGTGAAGGGAATCCTATTTGATAAATACATTTTTGTTCATTTTAACTAAGTTTTAAAAGATTATTTTTTTGAAACATAAGGTGTCTAGCATGAAACACACATATGCACAGTCATAATTGATCAAAGGGTAGCATACCAAGCCTCAGGCAACAAGACTGAGTACTCATGTGGAGAAGTGGTTTCTGGGAAGTTGGAGAGGATGGCAAGACGATGAGGGAGCAGATCGGAGCCATGGTATGTCAGCAGGATCTCCAGGGCTTGGACATTACTCTCCTGGATGGAAGGCAAGGCACAAGTGTCTACTAGGAACTTCAGAAAGACTGATTTTTACGGCAATATTCAAAACTTAAAACTAAATTTTGAATACAGTTCTGATGCTATTTAGAAATACCCTTTGTTTTTCCTTATTTACATCTTTCTCAATCTAACAGTATAAAATTATTTATTTTAAAACTCTAATGGTAACATTTTCAAAACATACCTCATTTTCTGTATAGTTGTTAATATTACAATGGAAAAGCAGAGTGTAAGAGTATATGCATGCACTAACATTAACTACACAGCTCGAAGATTTAGTGGTAATAACCATAATTACTCTATTTACAAAAAGTAATTACCCGAGCATACGTTCTTGCTGAGAGAACAATATTCTGACTTCTGAACTTCTTAAAAAATTCAGCATCATATCTCTGCTCAGATGCATGAGGCGCCCCTAGGATTTCCTGAAGGAAACAATGACAATAAATAGGCTTCTAAATATGGATGACAAGAAAAATATTACAATCCATTATGCCGCTGCCTGCCGAAATAAATATGGCCCAAATTAGTTTATTTCAATTACTAACTGCTAACTTAAGTACCTTACCTTTTTTTTAAGGACTATATTAGTTTGTAAGTGCTATTAACATTTCAGATCTATAAGTAAATGAAATAGTAAAAATTAAATTGGTTTCTGTAGGACAACCAAAAACCACCTGAAAACAGCAGATAAGCAACAGTTACCATGGCTACTGTTGTGGGTACCCACCATTGCTACATAAGAATGCCATGAATTTTACTACTGCTACAGTAAGTGGTGTTAATACAAGTGAGGCTTTCTTTCACTCAGCAAACACAAATGAACTAAGAGTCTACCATACCCTACGGCCACTGTGAAAAGCACTGGAGATACAGCAAATAGCTTACAAACAAATTAATAGGAAATGAACCAAATGTATCTTTTTTTTTTTTTTTTTAGACAGGGTCTCTCTGTAGCTTTGGAGAGCCTGTCCTGGAACTAGCTCTTATATACCAGGCTGGCCTGAAACTCACAAGATCTGCTTGCCTCTGCCTCTTGAGTACTGGGATTAAAGACATGAGACACCACTGCCCGACTGAGCCAAGGGTATCTTTTATAGCATTTGCCCAGCACCAGAGACCTCTGAACATGAACTGCATATCAGATGATATAAGGAAACTCGGGTTGATTTTGTTACAAGTAACAATGCCATTGTTGTTTTTCCAAGTCCATATTAATTACAGCTATAGCCACATGGGTAAAAATGATAAGGTTTATGGATTGTGAAAAAAGGCAGATGTAGAAAAGCAAAACATAAAGGCTGTGAGACTGACAATGTTGAAAATGTCTGAAGTTGGGAAGGAGCTCCTCTGGGTCCGTCACACTATCCTCTACACCATTCTTCCAGTTTCAATTTTTTATAATGGAAGGCTAAAAACATTCTGACAAACTTACAACGAAATGTTCAAATGGAAAGTAGGCACTGCTTATATAGCTTTTCTTTCCTAGTTGTTTACAAACTTCTATACATTTTTCTAAACTGCCAAAGTGTTCCTCAGCCACCATTCTTAAGTAAAAACATTCTTTTAAACTGGTACTACTTGATGGACACTCAGTTTCCAACCTACCAAAACTAAAATCTGCCTACATCTCCACCAGTATGACTCTCCTTCCTTCAGGAATGGCCAAAACAAACAGCTCTGAACCTTTAATGTCTCACACTCCACCCACGCTCTGGACCCCATCTCAACTCTTTCTATGATCATTTAGGTGTGCCTCTTTTCTTCCACTCAATAAACTCCTCCTCATCCCTCTACTGACTGATTCCCATTAATGTCCAAACAATGTCCCTTCCTCCCTCTGCTATAAAACACCAGGCAAGCACACATTCTCAAGGACACGCCATCTTTGATCATACCCTAGGCCTTTGTCCAGACTCCAATTATCAACATAAGCTTCCCATCAGTGGGATCTGCTTATGCTTCTGACCTATCTGGACAAGCCATAACTTCTCGGTTTTCATGTCCTCAATAAAAAGGATAGCAATGATGGCCACAAAGGACTGCTAGAAAATTACCAGATTGTTGGGACTAAGCACATGGGACATTGGCTGATGAACTGTGAAGGTAATTTCACGTGTGTTTCTGAACAAATTTTTACAAGGTCTACAGTGAGTCAGATACCATGCTGAGCTCTGGACTTAAGGAAACTAAGAAGACCAAATTCTGAATTCTACCTTCCTATCTCTTATAAATCTGCCTTCACTTGTCAAGGTCTAGCTCATAGTGACTTCCTTATAGAGACATCCTGAGTATCTCTGAGAATTCAGTATGCTTCTCTCCTCTGCTGCACTGATTCTTCACACCGTGACCTTCACTAAAAATCTGTATCTTGAGGACTCCAGGAAATCTGTGGCTCATATGTCTCCCTATGTCCATCAACAGCATCATAGCTAGCATGTAGGAAGCACCTAGGTAAAATGTAAATGAATTAACTTATTTACATGGAATTAAAAAATTGGCCATGCCCAATGATGAAAATGCAAAGCCTGTCTCTACCACTATGTAACTGGCAAACATGACAGCCAAACATTCTCATTACACAGTATTAATAGGCAAGTTTGTCCAAGACATCTACTTCTAAAAGGTTAATTTCCTAAAAAGAGTGGCCTCAAAAGGACTTTAAAGGTCACTATCATAATATAATAATACACTTACTACTGTCATACAGAGATTAGCCATTCAATAGCCAATGAATAATGAAAGAAAATTAAGTGCAGTCAAACTCAACATTACAAGGTCCTTTTCTAAGATTTTATCATTCAATAAAATTAAAGTGGATTATGAAAATAATGAACCATACTGTATGACATAGGCACTTTCCAATATGTTTATGCTTAATATTACCTCAAAATGTCCCAGAACTGAACTGAAAAAGGAAATGCTCTAAAGGAAAACGACCAGCCAACAACCAAGCCAGAGGCAGCCAATGAACTCACCAGGAGCTCCTCACAGCTTTCTCGTTAAAATTATATTAAAATTATACCCTCACTGTGAAGAGCCACAGGAAGAACTCGGTGTTAGTGTTTCCTTCTACTCCTCCTCTTCCTTTTCTTCCACCTCCTCGTCCTTCTTCAGTCTCACTATGTAGCTCTGGCTGTCCTGACACCGCCACCCACTATGTAGGCCAGGCTAGCCTCAGGCTCACACGGATCCATCTGCCTCTGTCTGCCAAGTGCTCAGCCCATGCCCACCATGCCCAGCATTTTTTTTAAATGCTCGGTCAGAGTGACAGGGATCTAATTTCATCGTCTCCATGTCATCTCCAGTCTGCCAGCAGCAGTTTTTCTTTCACTGTTTTGTTTGATAACGTTAAAGGGGTTGGGGAATCCAAGGCTTCTGAGTTTGCCTGAATGACCAGAAGTGTTAAATACCTTCAGCACTCTTAGGCCAAGGGCATGGCCACAGAAGAGCGCCTCAACACACTGCTCAGCAGAGGGCAGCTGCCTAGCCCCAAATGGGAAAAAAAAAAAAGAAACCCGAGCAAATTTAGATAAGAGGATCCCATGAATCACACACACACAAACTGAACTGTTCCTAGCCATTGAAAGTGGTCATTTCCACCTAGTATTTTTGTTTACATTTTGTCTTCTGAAATAAAGTCTCATTCTACAGCCCAGGCTGCTTTCAAACTCAAGACAATTTCCCTGACTCAGCTTCCAAAAAATTACCACCATGACAAGCATGGGCTACCAGATATCCAGCTTCTACTTCCATGCTTAACATGGAACTAGTACAACACAACGTTAAAATACCCAACATGGGATATATGTGCTCGTGTTCCCAAAGAACAAAGAATTATATTGCTTTTAAATTCAAGAGTGGCCAGGCGGTGGTGGCTCACGCCTTTAATCCCAGCACTCGGGAGGCAGAGGCAGGCAGATCTCTGGGAGTTCGAGGCCAGCCTGGTCTACAAGAGCTAGTTCCGGGAAAGGCACCAAAGCTACAGAGAAACCCTGTCTTGAAAAACCAAAAAAAAAAAAAAATTCAAGAGTGGCTCTAATAAAGATCAAAGACCAATCAACTAAACTCAGTTCACTAGCAAGTCATTAAAGTGGGCAAGAATGTTCATTCTGAAATATTGACACTCAGTATGCCCTGAAACTCAATACTAGAATCAAGTCTATGCCATTACCAGGAAATAAACAATTATTAAATTAAGAAGGATTTTAAATCTAGAAAGCAGATTGCACAGAAATAAAGCCTTTTTATCGTGTAGTCTAACAAAACAACTTTTGGCCTTTTATAATTTCTAATTTTTGTCAAAAACAGTCTAATAAAGAATTTGATTTTTCAATAAATTAATTTTCCCATATACATAACCTCAGACACTAGGGCAGCAATGCACGTGTCAGAGAAGATGATGAGCATGGCTTGTGGGCTAAGCTCATTTCTCACCTCATACGTTGCAAGTCGATCTAAGAAGGTTAATAACTTCAGTCTACAACGGCACAGTTCCTTTTGTTCCAGGGTCAACCTGTGTGGAAGAATTCGATTGAGCTGCTCACATTTACAGACACACTCTTCTCTAGGAGGGAAAAGAGCAAGAAAATAGCCCTTGTTCCCTTAGTCGACAGCTGTTAAAACTGTATGCAAAATCCTGAGGACTAAACAAAAAGCGACTGCTCAAGTTGCTGCAGTAACATAGTGAGTCGCACAGCAAAGAGCACAGGGAAACTGCCAGGGATTTTACCTCCAGTGAGCAGTAATGAACGACTCACGTTGAAAAGTTCACTAATTTGAGGAGCTCGCGTCTCTTCTTGAGCTCTTTCTGACGTTTGCTCTTGGCAGACTCTTTGTCAGCTGGAGTAAGCTCCTCATAGGCAATGCTCTCAATGTCTACATCACCGGGTAAAGTGAATCTGCAAAGAGAAAAGAACTCAGTTGACTTCTATTAGCTTAATTTGTTTCTTCCATGTAACGAAAAGTTGCTTTCTCCTATATTTATTCAACTAAGTTAATTTCCACCAAAAGAGAAAAGATCACTTTTTAAATTTCTGCCAAACAGCATGATTCATTCACTATATCCACAGGATAAGTAATAAGGGTAAGCAGTGATGGCAGACCTCTCAAAGAAAAAAAGGTCATCTACCCAAAGAAACGTAAGGAGTCGAATCGAGGTGCATAAAACAGGTTTCACTATTTGAACCACTTCTGTCTATAATCGTGTATGTATGCATGTGAACAAATAGTTAATTTACTGTATTACTAAAGTTTTACTTGATATTCAAAGGATGGAAGTTACATCACATGCAGAGGTGGTGATAAATGGCTTTTCCGGGCACTAAAGAGAGCCCAAGGTAACTCCGGTTTAGGATCTGCACCACTCCATCCTCCACAATCAGAGGAAGTTCTTCCTATCCGGTTAGTCGGCACAATTGTCCACACAGGTGCGACTTTCTTAGGAAACTTTAGATCACAGTACCTTTCCACACTGTGTATTGATTAACTCAAGATACTGCCCCACCATGTGACATGTTTCTGACATTTGTGATGAGAACACTGGCATCGTCTTTTGTATTTTCCTGAACTATACACATTACTATGTGAACTCCAAAGCTCATTCCTTGAACCTGGTCATGATTTTGTTCCTCTCAAACAACCTCCCACCTCCGTTCCCCTTTCCCGTCCTTCTGCTCTGGGACCCACTGTTCCTCTCACTGGCTATGAGAGCTCAGCTCTTCTCTCCTGCACATGGGAGGTAGGTCCACATGCAGCATCAGTTACCTCACTCAGCCTTGTGACTGACACTCAGTTCCATTTACACTGCTACAAATAACAAGCTTTTGTCCCCTTTTCTATGAGTTATTTATGTCATGTTATGTGTATGTATGAGTGCCTGCATCTACCTATGTGTACCATGAGCACACCTGGTACCTGTGGAGGCCAGAAGAGACCATCAGATCCCTAGAACTGAAGTTACAAGCAGTTCTAAGACACCATTTGGATCTTACTAAAGCAGTAAGCACTCATCTATTTGTGATTTAAAGATTAATTGTGTGTGTGTGTGTGTGCACTCATGAGCACATGTGATTGGATCCCCTGAAACTAGAGTTAAAGGCCATTGTGAGGTGTACAGTGTGCATGCTGGGAACCCAGTTTAGGACCTCTGCACATCACTGAGTGTGTATGGCGTGCATGCTGGGAACCCAGCTCGGGATCTCTGCACAGCAATGAGTGCTCTTAACCACTGAGTCATTCCTTCAGTCCCCAGCTTTCTGATTGTTATGGCCAAAATAATGATTCTAGTATTCTATTGTGTGAATGTGCCGCATTTTCTTTATCTGCTTATTTGTACACAGACATCTTAGTTGATTCCATGTTTCAGCAACTGTGAACAATGTGGTTTTAAATAGGGGTATACATTTTCATTTCCTTTTTATAAATATACACTAACAGAATTACGAGATCACCTGGTATTTCTCTTCTGTAATTCTTGAGGAACCTATATTTCATTTTCCATGGTGGTTATATCAATTTACATTCTCCCTAAAATTGCATAAGAGTTTTTCTTTCTCAGTGTCACTAACACTTGCTATTTTTATAACAACCATTATAACTAGATTTAAATAATAAGTTATGTGATTTTGATTTGCATTTCATAAATAGGAATATCACATGATGTATGATCTTAACAGACTAAAAAAATGTTAATCTCATTAAAATGCTTTAATTATCGGGTATATACTATCATTTATATCTCAACAAAGTCCCAAATGTCATGTAAGCAATAGTTTGTCCAACAATTTAACACTATTATTATATTACTAACTAGCACTTAAATAGTGTTAAATGTCTGTGGGTACTTTCTTTTTTATTATTTTATTTTTTATTACTTTAAAAATAATACCAATCAAAATTGCCACTTCCTCCCCTCCTCCCACATCCCTCCCACTCCCCTCACCTATCCTTCCCCCCAACTCCCTCCAGTCCTAAGAGAGGGCAAGGCACCCTGCCTTGTGGGAAGTCCAAGGCCCTCCCCACTACATCCAGGCTGAGCAAAGTATGCATCCAAAGAGAATAGGATCTCCAAAAGCCAGTACATGCAGTAGAGATAAATCCCAGTGCCATTGTCATTGGCCCCTCAGTCTGTCCCAACTGTCAATCAACCACATTCAGAGGGACCAGTTTGATCCCATGCTCATTCATTCCCAGTCCAGCTGGAGTTGGTAAGCTCCAGGTTAACACTAAAAGTATTTAGTAGGACCCCACAGGCTGACATGTGAAGCCAACCCTGTTGGTGCCACAAGCCCCAGCATTTAGTGAGTATGTATGGAGTGTGATGTGCCCTCAGCACTAAACCACCACTGGCAAATATATGTAACCTAAAGAAAAGCAAGCCCTGGCCAACTGCAACAGCTTCAACGGTGTGCCTTTACAGCTACCTGGCCCAATGCCTCAGCCAACCTTTGCTCCACATCAACTTTGCGGTGAGCATAAATCTCCAAAACTAACCTGCCATCGTCCGCCCCCTTCCCTATCGCCACGAGAGCCTCCAGGTCGGTGCCTTTCAAGCCATATTGTAGCAGCTCCTTGGCAGCATCCACATTTTCAGGAACCCTCTCCAAACACTCATGGAGAACCCAGGACCGCTTCTTTATTTTGCTCTACATACAAAGAAAAATACACAGGCATTTAACAACAGATGGCATCATATAAAACCAGATTACTGCTATCTAGAATTATAGGTAATAACTAGATAATTATAGATAGTAACTCGACCTCTTGTATTAGGGTCACTAAAGAACTTGGTCCTAGTAGCTCCTTGATGTCGATCTAAAAACCAAGAACTCAGTTCACTATTGGTAAATGTAACTGGACATGGGAGGTGTGAGTCCAAGAAGCATTTAGGATTTTTAGTTTGTTTTTTTTTAAACTTTTCATACAATATACTCATCATACTGTTTCTCCATCCCTAACTCCTTCCAGATGCTCCAGACTCCCCCACCAACTCAGCTCCGCGTCTTTCTCTCTGTGTTTGTCTCTCCAAAGGTGATGGGGACCCAATAAGTACCAAAATGAAAACACTACTTGGAAAAAAAAAAGCATAGTCCTTTATGTGTTGAACAACTACTTCTGGGCGTGGCCTGCCCTGCAGTTGATACACTTAGTGACATCCATAGGAACTACTGCTGGGCGTGGCCTGCCCTGGAGTGTCATTGATACACTTAGTGACATCCATAAGAAAAAACTGATTTTCCCTTTCCCAGCAGGTATCAGTTACAAATAGCTTCTTGGTTAGGGGTGGGACTTTGTGTCTACTTCCTTCTCAGTGTGTGGTTTAGACCTGTGTGGGACTTGTGCATGTCTGCGAGTTCACACATGAATCAGACTTGCTGTGTCTGGAAGAACCTTAGTTCCTTAGTCTTCTACCTCCTTACAGCCTTCCTCTTCCACACAGATACTTGAGTCTGAGCCCAAGCCGAGAATGGTGACAGCTATGGGTCCCTGGCAGAGAACAGCTCTGGGGAGTCACAAAGGAGTAGAGCTGGGTTAGAAGAAAAGGCTGGAAGGTGTGGACAAAGAATTGGGGATGGGTGGTGGCCTTGGGTTCACACCAAGAAATTTGCACCGGCATCATTCTGTTTAACTCTGATGAGCCACAGTGAAACACAAAGCTCTCTTACCCTTTTCTAGAAGTATAAAAAAAAAGATCTTTTGTAGCTGCCTCTAGATTGTGTTCTGGTTGTACAGAAGAGAATATAAAGTAGAGGGGTAAAATAAGGTATTTTCCAGAGTGGGAAACATGCTTAGCTTCAAAACAGAACTACGGGAACACCATGTACTGTGGTTACATCTTAATTTGACTGTGAGGTCAAACTTAAATCATACAAAATCATGGTAAGCTGTTCTTTAAAAAGCTTTTCTTGCCAATCCTGGCCATTGTCTCTACCAACGTGCCAGATCTGACCTATATCCTGCTTCTGGGGCATGTACTGCTTGCTAGGACTTAAACTTTCTGAACACCACCTCAGGTTACTGGCACCCAGGCAGAAGACGGCCAGCTTCTCTCTCCATCTCAAACCATTAGAGATCAGTGAGGTCCAAAACAATCCTAGAACATCTTTCCATGCAATCTGTCCCAACTATTCTTCTCCTAAATGAAGCCTCTTGGTGTGAGGTATTCCTTCTAGTTCTCTTCACCTCTTTATCATTAATCTCTGGTTAGCAGAAATGCAAATCTCATCATTGAGATTCTCCTAATGATTCTTAAGTAGGTCCTGACCAATGTTAGTTGAAGAGAAATTCAATAATGGAAATAATCCCAGAGATGACTGGTTTATTGGAAAGTGTAGATTTAATATCTTTAGCATCAAAATCCTCCTGCAGAAAAAAGATGTTCTGACAATTTTTCCAAGGTAGCACTTCTTTACATATACAAAAATTAGCAGTGTGAAATACTCTATAAACAAAAGATAATCCATAAATATTAATTTCATCAAGTTACCACAAATATTGACACATACCAAGTAATTCTGAATTGAAGCAATGTTGACAGCTGACTTCCTCCACTGCCTCTGATAGACAAGGTCGGTATCCAGGCCGTACGTGTGAGCCAAAGACAAGGCTTCTTCATACTCTTCACTTTCAATCTTTGTCAAAGAAACAGACATGAATTACCCATGAGGCCGTTCTGGTTAGAGGAAGGATCAAGACAGTCACCTGACCTATGCGACAAGTTATGAATACACATGCAATGTTACCAGAAGCACATAGAATTCTAAGAAGCAGCTAAGTCTCCTGACTTCCTTTTGCACTTTAACAAATATGATAAAAAAAGTTTTAGCTTATACAGTCAAATGGACACAAAACTGAGACCAGAGTAGGCAGTAGTCTGGTTCAGGTCAACATCATTCAAACAATTGCCAGAGCACAGCGAGTCATTCTGAGAGGTCACATAGGCTTTCAGGGCAGCTGCTCAATGCTTCCCTCACCATCTGTGATCTAGTAGAGAGCTGTACCTAGGGTAGGTAAGAGGGACAACTGAAAACACAAATAGGTAACAAAAACCTCAGGCTAGGACCAATGATGGCTCAGTGGGTAAAGGTACTTCGCGCCAAGTCTGACAACCTAAGTTTAATCACAAAAACCCTCATGGTGGAAGGAGAGAACTGAATCCTGCATGTTGTCCTCTGACCTTTAAATATGCACCATGGAACTACTCAAACACACACACACACACACACACACACACACACACGCGCTAAATAAATTAAATAAATAAATGTAATGAAAAAATTTAGGCCACAAAGTGGATAACTAAACAGCGTGAATTGTTTTCTTGTTTGTTTTTCTTGTGTGTGTGTAAGGCACGCATGCTTGCAGGCCAAAACAAGATAAATGTCTTCTTCAGTTGCTTTCTACCTTACGCACTAAGGCAAGGTCTCTCACTTGAACTCAGAGCTCACGGATTCAACTATTCTAGCTAACTGGCTTCAGGGATTCCAGCTTCACCTCAGGAGCACTGAGTTCCATGCAGACTGCATGTCCACCAGGCATTAAACTGAATGCTGGCATGTGAACTCTGACCTCATGCTTAGTCCTCTGGGCTGTCTTCCAGCCCCTGAGTTCTGTATCCACTGCTTTGATTCTGATTACTCAGTTAGAAAGAAGGTATCATTCTAAAAGCTTACAGAACTGGTATTTCTAACATTTCAGAGAGACGACATGCACATGCCCTCCTTGAATTTCTTTTCTTATTGAAATAGTATAGCTCTACAATAAACATGAGCAAGGAGCAGCAGGATGGCTCACCTTTCTCTGATAAAGTTCCTCTGGAGTTGTAGAGCGCAGACTCACAAGGCGGTAGTTCTTAGTAATAGCTCGCGGCCGTTTCCTTGGAGGTGCAAACCTCTCCATCTCTGTCACTAAGTAAAGACCTTGTTTGATATAACCAAAATAGCGAGCCTTGGCAGACATGTCATGATCAGAGTCAGAATCCTCTTCTCCTTCATCTTCTTCCTCAGCCCTCATCTCCACACGAGATCGTTTGGGGGCAAGTTTAATTTCACACTAAATTGAAAAGAGAGATGTAAAATTAATTATAGGAAACAAAAGACAGATTTTTAAGAGGCAATGAAAAACTTAATTTAATTATACTCTGGTTTGATTCATTATGTGTCATTCACAACGGATCCAAAGGAAACAAAGCAAATCAAAGGCCTAAAATATACACATTCGTATGGTTTCCAAATCTTTAAAGCTGAAAACCACTTTTAAAACAGGACATTAATATAAATATCTATAATTAGTTTACAGAAGTAAAAAATTGGAAATGTGAGTTTCTTTAACTTTTAATATGTCTGTACTTGCCATAGAAAAACAAGAAGGTAATTTAGAAAATGGCATGAAGGTATTTATTTTGGTTGCCAGGAACAATCTTAGGATGTCCCTGCCCACGAGCTTCACAAATGCTGAGGGTGAAGGTCTGGTTGCTAGGACAATTCCACTGAGACTTAACAGAACTGGGTTGATGTTGAATCCATGGTTTTCTGTAAGGAAGATCTTTGATTGAATGATAAACTTCAGACCTAAGAATGCCTTTCACTGTGCCTACAGAAGTAAAGCTGCAGAAGACTGCACCCCTGAAAGAATTAAATAAGAACTCTAAACGAGCAAATGCAGCTATAGAGAAACAGCCTTGCTGAACAATGGAGCCACATGCCTTTAATCCCAGCACTCAGAAGGCAGAAGCAGGCGGATCTCTGTGAGTTCAAGGCCAGCCTGGTCTACAAGAGCTAGTTCCAGGACAGGCTCCAAAGCTACAGAGAAACTTTTTTTTCCCAAAAAAAAAAAAAGAAAAAGAAAAGAAAACAAGAGAGAGAGAAAGAGAGAAAGAGAGAAAGAGAGAAAGAGAGAAAGAGAGAAAGAAAGAAAGAAAGAAAGAAAGAAAGAAAGAAAGAAAGAAAGAAAGAAAGAGCCTCTACTTTCAACTCTTTCACAATAACAACTTTTTTCTGAAAGGAAAAAAACTTTAGGTTACCATACTTTGAGGAAATAATAATATAAACATTAAGTAGTTCCTAACCAGGAAGTAATGATAGCATTCTACATTTTCAAATGATTCATCCCAGAGAAAAAGAAAAATCTATCATGTCCAGCAAAGATGAAATGTTTTAAAGGAAACAAAATTGCTATAAATGTTCTTTATTCTCTTAGCAGTGCAATGCATTTGATTCATGGTGATGGGGTTTATCACATTAGACTCAATATTTTATTTCAATAACAGCCTTCTATTCCAACAGAGAACTGTATCTCACACAATTAAAAAGCCAAATAGTCAGTTTAGTGCCCATGTCCTCTCAAAGAGAGAAAACTCACCTCCAAACTTAAGAAACCCCCATCGTGGGTAGCAGTGACTTGTGGGGACGGCTCAAACCATTCACAAGATTTTCCCAGTAAATTCTTCAAGGTTTTCGCTGATGAGACAGTTAATGCACCAGAGCACCGAGCCAAGGTCACTGCACCGTCTGCCCACCAATTGACATCAATCAATGGGTAGAAGGACTCTTTATCTAGAGGAAGAGAAGCTGTGAGTACATCTGCAAACGTGGTTTAAGTGCAAAACATTTAACGTAATATTTTAAACTCCAAGCTATTTCATATTTAGGGGATTTCAAAGATGCCTTAAAAAAGGAAGAAAAAAAATAAACCTGAAACCATCCTTCAAATTTTTACCCAGGTAAAGATAGAAAAGGTACAGTAAGTAATTCATTCAAGAAATGCCTAAGTGGCAACAACCAGGCAAAGCTATAAAAGAAAGCAAAGAAAGGTCATTCTCTTCAAACAATGACACACAGTTGTCAACTGGAGTTCAGTGCTGAACTCTTCCATAGCTTTTGTAAGACCCTGGGTTGGAAACCAATGGGGGGGGGGTGGACACAACACAGGACAGCACACAATTCATCAAAGACATAATTATATACTCAAGAAGGAGATATGCAACCATTTTCAGCATAGTAAATTGAGAAGTAGATGTATATAAATCTCAGAGATACAATGTTATAAAAGATCTTTTAAAATGTATTCCTATCACTTTCAGAGACATTTAAAAATCAAAAATGTATAATATTAAAAAAAATAACAGCTTCCAGGGAGATATGCTCCTAAACATTTAACTAACAGAGAAAAAAATTCAATAAAGAATTCTGATAATAAAATGATTATGGTTTACCAAACTGAGGGATTTAAAAGGAAATGTCATGATATTTTGTTATGATTTCATAGCACATTTTTAATGATGATTATTCCACAATGGATATAATATTGCTTAACGATGATGCCTATAAGAGTAAGTCATAAAATTTAAAGCATGCTTAAACTCAAAAGAGAAGATATTTAAAGTATACTTAAACTAAAAAAGAAAAGATGTTTAAACTAGTTAGTCAGACTGAAAACAACTCACTAATTAAAAAAAAAAAAAGTGACCCTAACACATTTTTTGAGATGGAAGCCTCAGATAGTTTGTTTAAATTAGGAGTTTCTAGAATCATGCTTGCATCTGGGGCTTATGTTCCAAGCAGATGGAATTTAAAAAAAATAAATAAATAAAAAAAAAGAAAGAAAGAAAAAAGAAAAGAAAAAAACTACTTCATTCAGATATCAATAAAAAAGATAAATAAATAAACGATGATGACTTCAAATGCAGGAATGCTGGGAAATGATGAAGCAACAAAACATAAACACCATGTGCCAGAAGGGGAAAGAAGACACAAATGACGGCAGAGACAGCCTAGTCAATCAAAGCACAGCAGAATAAAGAAAAGGCCTGAAGGCAGCTACAGTCTCAAAGAAACTTGAACTGAAAACCAACCAACCCCATTACATATTGTACTCAAGATGCTAAAGCTAACACACAAACAATATGAAAAGTTACAAGAATAAAAACTTCACACTCAAAGGCAAAAAAAAAAGAACTCCTGTCCAACCTCTGAGCAGAAGAAAGCAGAATGGAACAAAGAGATGTGTGAAGGCCTGAAAATAAATAGCTGCCAGCCGTGACTACTACATCCAATAAAGTTATCTTTAAAAAAATCAATAGAAAAAGAAGGCATTTCAAAGTAAGTGTCAACTGAAAAAATTCCTAAGTACCTAGCCAGCTCTGCAGGAGGTACTTAATGGACGCCTACACATAAGGGCAGCTTTAATCATAAGAGCATAGGAAAGAATAAATTTCATGAGAGAAAGAGAAGAACAAAAGAAAAAGAATCAGCCATGTCCAACTCAGGAAATCCCTGAAATGAACAAAAGGAGAAAGAAAAAGACAACAATAATCAGACCAACCAGGTGAATAACCCACAAAACCACACAAATCAGCACACGACTACTAATAACAAGAATAGAGATACAGGCAGAACAGATGGTTCAGTGGTTAAGAGCACAGGCTGATCTTCCAAAGGACCCAAGTTCAATTCTCAGCACTCACATGGTGGCTCACAACTGTCTGTAACTTCAGTTCTGAGAGATCTGACACCTTCACACAGACATACATGCAGGCAGAACACTAATGTACATACAATAAAAATAAATAAATCATTCTAAAAAAGACTAAAGATAAATGGCCATAACTTTTCAATTAAAAACTCAATTGCTGGTTGGAGTAAGAGCCAAGATGTATCATTTGGTTGTCTAAAAAACACATCTCATATAAAAGGCTGAAAATATTATACTCCAAAACAAGAAAGAGGAACTATACCCAAATCTGATAAAGGGGACATTGAGTCCAAATTCGTCAAAGAAATTTTTAAGAGACTACTATATATTAATAATGGAAACAATCTATACAGAATATGCAAAAGTTATAAGTACATGACCTGAACATTAGTGAACACAACTTCAAAAACAAAACTATTAGACAATAAACAGACGAGACAGGTCCAGATTCAACAATATGCCATTTTAATACCTCACTAAATCGACAGACAGATCATCCACACACACCCCTTCAAAACCAATTAATACATAAACTTCAGAGTCAAACTTCACCATATCAAATAGATTGAACAGATATCTAAATACATTCCACCTAACAACTCTGGAATATGCATTCTTCTCAATGGAACTCTCTCTAAAATAGATTATGTATTAGGTTACAGAACAAATCTTATCAAAAACCAAAACAAGAAATACAATCATCTCCAGCTGACCTCAGCTGAGGCTAATGGACTCTGGACTAACAGCTGGGGAGCCTGCATAGGACTGAACTAGACCTCTGCATGTGGGGGACAGCTGTGTGGCTTGGTCTGTTTGTGGGGCTTCTGGCATAGGAACCAGATGGTGCATGAGCTGGCTTTTTTGAGCCCATTCCCTATGATGATATATCTTGCTCAGCCTTGAAACAGGAGGTAGGGGTTTGGCCCTGCCTCAACTTGAAAAGCCAGGCTTTGTTGACTCCCCATGGGAGGCCTTACCCTCTCTGAGGAATGGGTAAGGGGTGGAGAGAGACAGTGAAGGGGGAACAAGAGGAGAGGAAGGAGGGTGGTCTGTAGTTGGAATGTAAAATGAATTAAAAAAATAAAATAAAAAAGAAGAGAAAAATAATAAAGTTTATAAAACTTAAAATAAAACCATCTCTTGCATCTTATTCGATCATGGTATAGTAAGGTAGACTTCAACAGCTGGGAAACCAAAGAAACCACAAAATCCACAGACTGAGCATTCCTGAAGGATAAGCACATCACTAAAGAAATCAGGGAGGAAATTTTTTTAATTCCTAAAAGTAAATAAAAATAAAAGCACAACTTAGAATCTTTGAGATCCAGCAAAGATGGTTTTTATTAAAATGAAAGTTTATAGCTATAAGCTTTTGCATGTGCACTCAGAGTTACCTCAGATAAACAAGAGGGAATGTTATTAAAGTCTCAGGGAAAAGAACAACAGCAAACACCTCCCATCATGCCAGAATTAGCCTGACACCAAATCACAGTAAGGATGGACAAAAGAGAAAACTGTAAACTGAAGTTCTTAATAAAGTATTGCGAACCAAATTCAATAGCCCATGAAAAAGATCATATATCTAGAGCACAAAAAGTCAAAGGAGCTCTCATTTCTTTAGTTTCAATCTACTATTTAAGAATTACTTTCACTTAATAGTATATCTTGCTCACTTTACAAAACAAATTATTTCAAATATAAAAGTGTATATAAGCCAGGCGGTGGTGGCGCACGCCTTTAATCCCAGCACTTGGGAGGCAGAGGCAGGCGGATCTCTGTGAGTTCGAGACCAGCCTGGTCTACAAGAGCTAGTTCCAGGACAGGCTCCAAAACCACAGAAAAACCCTGTCTCGAAAAAAACCAAAAAAAAAAACAAAAAAAAAAAAAAAAAAAAGTGTATATAAATTTAGAGAGAAAAACCTATAAACCTAGTAAACAAAGAAAAGCTTAAAAAGAAAAAAAAAACCACATGCCTTGCTACAATTCTGTGGTAATTCCAAGGTGACGCAGGAGAGTCTAGAGGCTTTTTATATCTAAAGAATACGTAAGTGATAAGAGGGGACGTGTAAAGCTGTGACAGACATAATTCTTACATCCACTGACCTTTTATTTTCTTCCTCTTCTCAGGAGATGACCTCCAATCAGGATTAAGCTCATCGTGTCCCGGCTAAATAAAAAGATTTGTGCTGAATTTATTTTAAGTCAAACATGTAAAATAAATATATAAAATAAAGAACAATATAATATATAAAATAAACAAGTTCCCCAAGACCGAGGAAATTTTCACAATTGAAAAAAAAGTGTGGAAATGAAGTTTGCCCTTGCTCTCTGTTCCCTGGCATAGCAGTGAGGAGAAACAAATGTTACTGCCCTTAGTGGTCACAGGCAGGAACTGTGCCTCAATATGCATACAAGGTAAGTCAGAAAGTAGACAACCGAAATAAATAAAAGCTAGTCACACTGCCGGTTTATTCTATATGCATGTCCCCACACGAGGACCATGTAATCTATGCAGATGGATATGCCAAGGGCAGGAGCACCTGGTGCTCACAAGCCACAAGGAAGCACACCCCAGGTCACCTGCTCTTAGAACTCCATGGACACAGTCTAAGGAACAGCCTTGCTTTCCTTCTTTTGTATCTCTTGGAGCTCAGAACATTAACACCACACCCCAAGGGACATCACCTTACAATGGTGACTTCGAACTGACAAACACCTAAAACAATGTGTCTCTGACCTTCTCCTGCTCTATCCTAGCCCCTTACTCTCCCCAAAAGGGAGTCACAGGAACCAGAAATCCTCTCCCACAAGGAGGTCAGAAAATTAGGGCTCCTACTCCAAAGAGAGCCATACATCCTACAAGGTTCTTCACCTATAATGACTCTCTTGCCACTGGGTCTAAACACACACATCTGTGGTGGAGGATGCTGACAGAAAGGCCACAAAAGATGACAGAGAGTCCCTGCGGACCTTGCCTGTGGCCTATTACTACTAGATTACAACCTTTGTGTCCAATCACATTTCTGCATGGCTGTCCTGAGAGTTATCAATCATCACCCTATTCCACTCCCACAGTTTCTGGCACCTAGTGTTTGTCAGCAGAGAAATGACTTGCTCTAAGACGTCAGGATGAGGTGGATGAGATCCTGGAACTACTAACAAAAACCAACAAAAAAGAGAAATAAATAAATAGGATCTGCTCTCCAGAATCTGCCTACAGAACCTGTTAGACAACAGAAAACGAATATTTTTTTTCTTTCCAAATACAGCTCATTTTCCCTCCCTTGCAAGAGAAAGTCAATGATTAACAAAATGTGCTGTGCCTTTCTCTTAGGGACTGACCTTTTGTTATCCAGGTCTGTGTGACCCTATGTACACGCACCAGGGAGGTGAAGGATCTACCTTTCTGCCCCACCTCTCTCTACTTAGTGTCTGTAAAAAGCAAATACACAGTTGCAGTACAGCAGTGGTCAAACAGATGGTCTTCTAAGAACATGGTCATGTTGTGTTTATAGACCAGCTAAATTGCCAGAATAAACTAAAACAATGTTTTCTTAGATCTAAGGATTTTATTTCCTGATTTTTTTTAACCACTAGAATCAGTCTCAACCTCTCACAGAACAGGAGCAATATTTCAAGTGTGTATTCACTGTACAAATATTTATTAGTGTTTAATATGCAAAGCCCATGGAAGTGCTTCGAGTGAGATGTGCGTAGTGCTGACTCACAAGAGTCCACAGTTTTAGTGAAGTTGTGAAAACAGCTGTGGGCTCTAACAAGATTAATCACACAAGCTCCCATCTTCCCACTTGTCCTTCATGGATTCATCATTTAACAAAATTAGTCGAACACCTACTCTGTATCAAAGAGAAATACAATTAAAATGAAAAAGATAAGCTTCTATCTCACTTTCTACACCTACACAGATGTACAGGTTGGAAAGTAATAAAACTTCAGAGAAAAATTAAGACCAAAAACAAGATGTAAAGATATAAACATAACATATGGGAAATGTATGAAACAAAAATTATTGAAACAACTTTACTCTCTTGTAGACATGAACAAATTTAGTACAGAGATTTCCAGCCAGATGGATTTTTCACACTGACAATGAAAGCCAAAGTATTTAATCAACTCAAAACTGGATACAAAGTAAATTAGAATAGGCACTCCCATAACTATCTCTAATCATTAGTCTTCACAGAGAAAATACTCAATCACACAAAGTATATTATAAAAACTAATAAAGCAGCAAATTGCATGAAGAAAGCTCCAAATGAGCTGAATCCACAATTTTGGTAAAGAACTGTAAAGAAGTACAAGGCAGTAGTAACAATGTTTTCTTCTCAGACAACAATTATAACCCAGCTATATTACATTATGCCATAGAATTGAATATCAATTCATTCATTGGGCTGTCCATTCCTTTCCTAACATAGCCAAGAGGGAGGCAAAGCTCTGCCCTGCCTGCTGGACCAGGCTCACTTGATGACTGCCAGAGGAATGAGAAAAGTCCAACTGTCCATGTATTTGTCAAAACCAGAGAGTCCTCTTCAAAGGAAGTCCAGCAACTTTGCACACACATGCTCATCTACCCAGTAAATGGCAGTATTCTGCCCTCCCTGGTGGCTACTGCATTTGCACATATTCAGTGTCTGAGTATGAACTGCACATCAGCGCATGTCACCCAGACAGGCTGCGAGGTGAAATCTCTTCCTCGAGTACATTGTCTCATACACTAGTACTTCATTTGCTCAAACACACGTCTGTACTTCTAAATGGAAACACTGCCACTCAAAATTCTGACAAAAAGATGAAATCTCGATTTCACCACATAGTGATAGCATATTAATTTTTTGTACTATTTTACATCTATTAAAATGGGAACTTTTGCTAAACTGATTTGCTATAAGTCCAACTGCTCTGTAAGAACCTAAGCTGCAATGTGAAAATTTAGTTCCAAGAATACTACTCCCCAATACTACAGTTACAAATCTCTCTCTTTCTGAGCTTTTCTTTTTAATATTAAAATGTTACTTTAATTTTTTTCTCTATAATTGTCCTGGCAAGACTGTGACTATCTTAAGAGACCAGACTAGCATCTACTATGTTTCTTACTGCAGAGCTCAGCAGATTTAGCATCATGGTTTTATGCTAGGGCTACCATGGTTAAAATGGAACAGTCACAGCTAATCCTTATGTTCACTATAGTGCACCAGGTTTATACCACATAAGCTCTAATTCCCAATGCAAAATACACAAGCTAGTGTCACCACTTCCCAGGACACAGGTGAGACTCTGACAAAGTCAGTTGTCCAAACAACAGAAAATTACCACCTTCACCTTTCGTTAGTGATCGATGCCCCGAGTCCTCTAAAGACCTGCAACAAAGCTAAGAGTTTACCAAAAAGTGACTTCATCAATTATTTACTCTGCTCCCTGTGTTCACTAACTAGTTCTTCAATAATGAAGCCCATCTGAGGGGCAGTGATGGAACCGGTGTTCAATCTGCAAGGTGCAAGGAAATAGAACTTGTCTCTGAGCTTTCTAAGATTACCAAGTAATGAACTGATGTAAAACAGTAGAACCAGAAAAGAGTGATCGGGGATTTCTGACCCTGACACACTTGAACCCACCCTTTCAAATAACAGAATCCTCCTAAAGGAAGAGCATGAAGACAATGTGAACACGGGAGTATGCTGAGTGTCCTGGCATTCACTGCTCTAATAATGAGCTCCATCATTTTCTGATGTGGGAGAGTCTTCTGTTTTGTGTTGATTTCATTGTTAATAAAGAAACTGCCTTGGCCCTTTAATAGGACAGAAAATTAGGTAGGTGGAGTAGACAGAACAGAATTCTGGGAGAAAGAAAGCCGAGTCAGTCAGTTGCCATGATTCTCCTCTCCGAGGCAGACGCAGGTTAAGATCTTTCCTGGTAAGCTACCACCTCGTGGTGTTACACTCATTAGAAATGGATTAATCCAGATGTGAGAGTTAGCCAATAAAAGGCTGGAACTAATGGGCCAGGCAGTGTTTAAAAGAATACAATTTGTGTGTTGTTATTTCAGGTAAAGCTAGCTGGGAGCCAGGCAGCGGGAAGCAGCCCGCTGCCCCACACTACAGAGTGACACCCAACGTGGTAACTAAATCCACTTAAAAACCTTAAAAGACTTAAAAAAAAAAAAAAGGGAGAGAGAGTTTAATGCAGCTTTTTGCTGTTTGTGGGTGGCTTGCCTAGAAGAAATTTTCCTGACTCAGTAGCAGGAAAAAACTGGCTGTTTTAAAATGCCGGCTTTCTGGGCTGTGCCACCATTGCGATCTCTGTCTGGCTCCTGCGGGAGACAGAGCTTTTGAATGGAGCTACATCTTGCTTGATGGCAATGTGGACTGCTGAGTGCCTGGAACTGTGTGTGGCTCAGGGGCACCAAATGGCTCTGAGGCGAGAGAGGCTTAGCTCCACCATGCTGGACTGTGCTGGTCTCAGGCAGGAACTATCGTAATTACCCTAATAACAGCACAGTTAAGGTTTAGACTGGCAGTAAACAGGCTGTACCGTATTGCCTCTACATGGTGCAACTTAAGTTTTTAAGAAGTGCTTAACATTTTAAGAAATGCTCCTGGATAGTAAAAAAATTACAGATTCGCAATAAAACAGATTCAGACATAAAAGACTACTAAATGGATCACAGTGTTAGATGACTGTATATATGCTTGAGAAAGAGAAGAAAAACAATATAGAAAATAAAGTTAAAAGGGTAAAGTCTTTAAAGAGACAGAATAAAGTAAACTGATAGAGTAAAAATAAGCCATGTAAAAATGGAAAATTCACAGAGAGTCTGGATTCTTTGTACTATTGTGTTTTCTTTAAAATTTTTGACTGTGAAGGAGCTAAGTACAGAGAGACATTTCATTATATGGGCTGCCAAGTGGAACCAGAATGGATATCATAAGGGTATTATGACTTCAGAATTTGGGTCTAAGGATATGATGCTTTGGAGAGGGTCTTCTTTTGTTTTCACAGAGGATGAGACCCTGTGGATTGCTTCTATCCAAATATGGTATGATAGACCACGTCCCCCTGAAAGGTTACTGTGAACACCTTCAAAAAATACTTCGCTCAACTGCCGACTGAGATGAAACTAGCACACAGGTTACACCATGAAAGACCTGAATAACAGCGCCCCCACTCAGCACGAAGCAGTTTGGAGAGAAAAAACTGCACCCATGTTCCCAAATATTGTTTATAAATGTTCTTTTACATTTAAAGGGGGATATGATATAGATATGAATAATTTACATTGGTATAAATTTTGCTTTATTGGTATTAAGTTAAGGTCAATTTTGTTATATGTATTTCTGATCTTGATTAAGGTATTGTGATTGTGTGGTTCATTTAAAAATGTAATGTATAATTAGAAATAAAAGTTGTTAATGGATAATCATCGATAATAGTAAAGCTTGTAGTTATGTTAGATTTTCTAGATATATAAAGATATATTTCAGTTAGACAGACATTCTTCATATCTTTCAAAGGCTACAGAATATGGCATTTAAATGTTTTAATAATTTAGGGCTTTTCATGACAATGAGACACATCTGCTCCTGGCAGCACCAATCTACTTCAAGAGGAAGAGGGGCATCGAAGAGGTTCCTTATGGAGTTGGTTAGTCATTTGGGCAAGAAACTGCTCTTGCCTAGACTGTTGCATAAACTGGATACAGAGAACCCGCAGAGAGAGGACTGCTGAACTTGCCTAAAGGTGAGATGGTTTTTCGGGGTTCCTGACTCATGAAAGAGTCTGCGAGACATTCTGCAGGACACAGCAGAAAGTGACTGAACTGTCTTTGGAATTTCCTGCTTCATGGAAATGTCTGCTGGATACTATGGGCCTGTAGGCCGAAGATGGATGCCCCAATGTCTGAAGAGCTGAAGCTCATGGGAGCATCTGTGATAGAATGACGCTCTAGAGCACACAGTCAAAAGGACTGTACAGAAGCAGGTAGATGAGCACAGAAGCAAAGTGTACACTGACTACTAAGACGACAGGAAAGCGGAGAGCTTTGCATTTTGACAGAAGGATTTTCATAAAAATAAATAAATAAATAATTTCATTGTTTCCAAATTTAAACCAAAATTTCTTTTTAAGCTAAAGTCAACAGCAGCCTGAGAGGTGAGGTGGGTGTCTGTAGCATCCCTCTCTGCAGGCTGAGCACTAGAATACAAAGGGAGGACATGATATCACTAAGCATCAGTTGACGACAACTGATGCAGGATTAGGCTTAGCAACTGTGGCTAAACCCTGCTCCCTCAGCAAAAAGCAAAGACACTACAGCTTACACAAAGCCCACTGTGATAGCAACAGGTCCTGGTTTTCAACTGTGTGAACACAAGATCTATTATTTCTGGTTTACTTAGGTGTTCAGTCGGAACCATTCTTACCAAAGCAGAAAATACTGGCGTGTATTTCGAAGTGCGAACTGTTAATAACAGATACAACATGCAGGAGAAGAAACTGGCATGTAAACACATGTAAACAGACACAACAGCATGAGAGTAAGGAGGCCTATGATTTGCACAGACTGGAGACCATGCTCAACCTGAGGGTGGTGTGGGGAGTACTCAGTCGGAGCCACAGGAGTGAATATCTAACAGATGGGCATGGCGGCAGCCCCCACCCGTGCTGCCATACAGATGCTCGGTGCAGCTCTGTCTAACGACTCACTTAGTTGATACAAACTTTTAGGCTCAAGTCATCTCTTCTATATATATATATATATATATCTCCATTTTGGAAAATTCGTATTTCCTTAACTACATATTAAGTTAAGTTATTTTACTTAACTACATATTTAAAGTTACAAAAATAAATCACCTACACATTCCCAGATTTCAAGGTTTTTAAGCAAATTTAATAGTGGAACTATTAAAACTAAAGGAGGATCTGGGAGGAGTTGGAGGAGAGAAAATTATAACCAGAAGATATTGTATGAAAAAAACTATTTTCAATTTCTAAAAAGAAAAAAATAATATTGAAGAGTAATTAATCATAATGGGGTTCGCTCGTAACGAGCGATGAGCACATGTCATCAGGAGCACAGAGGCAAAGGAGACCCTTCAGAATGTCAGCAGACATCAAAAGCCCACTACTCAGTTCAACCACTAATAGTGCATGCACTGTATACTTGCGATTCTAGATAGAACATTAAGAGTGCTTCAAGAGCTGGTCAATATTTCTATTAAGTGAGAGAAAATAATGTAAGGAGACAAAACTGAGGTACCCTCACTGTCTAAAACGTCACCATTTAAAAAGATATGTCCCAAATATGGGGTGCTCATGAGCCTCCCAAATGAAAGAAGCCGAGCTTTACTACCACATATAGAGAGCCAGGTGAACACGCTGCATTTGGGGGATTCTCTGAATAATTCAAAGTAGAAACTTTGTCTTGGGCTTCAGAAAACAGAAACAACAAGATGTAAATGTCAATTGGCTACGCTCTACTCCAACCAGCAGCCAGTTCACAGCAACCTAGTGGAGGACATGTCTAAGGCACACAGCTAATGCACTGAGCCCTGTAAGGGGAACTCTCTACCGAGCTATAGTTTCATTGCATGACACAGTACACATCCATACATGCAGAAAAAAAAAACTATCATACACATAAAATAAAGTAAATACATGTTAAACAAATTTTACAGAATAACAATCTCTACTCTGTCCTAATACAGGGCTCCCCATGAGTACATCTGACTTTTCCAGTATATTATATTATATTATAATTTTAATTTATATTTCCATTATTAATATAAATTAAAATGGTTGAATCTAGCTGATTCTAAAGAACAAACTCATCTAATTCTTAAAATTTGCTATCTCAAGAAACTAAACTACTAAAGATGCCCCATCGTTCTGCAAGGACAGAAGGCAACTGCCCTCGGACCTAAGTGAGTGCAGAGCGGGCTCCAGGATTTAGAAAGAAAAGGAACCCTTTAGCATTAAACTATCTAAAGACTTGTTAAAAGCTGGTTTGGTGGAGTTTTACAATCTCGATTCTACGCTTGCTGAGCATTAAGGAGGATTACACAAAGTTCGACAGAACTCTTGGTATGTAGAGTGTGCCACGTTCCAAGTTAGAACTGATGCAGAGAACCATTCAGTTCATGACTTGTCCTTATCAGGTGATACAATAATTTGACTTAAGACTAGGATGGGTTTGGAAAGATGAGGATAAATAACATCAACAAAACGAAATTACTATTACTATTTTCAAACCTCACCCTCAAGAGCGACCCTAACGGAGGACACACCTGCTCATCTTGACTCCAGACACCTTGTTGCTTCAGGGATGGAATGGCCCAGATACTCAGCTTCCCTGAGAAGTGGATCGCTGCAAGGAGGCTCCCGTCTGGAGAAAGGCTCATCTTGAAGATTCCATCCTGTACGGGAACAGTGTGGTGAGAGCAGAAGACGTATGGACAGAAAGAGCATTCAGAATTAAAACAGTACTTGGCAAGGCTGCATGTTACAAGCCATTATGAGCAGCTGAGAACTCTGCCAATATCACATCAATCAAGTACCAAGATTTCCCAGTAACTTTTACAGCTGCACTTTAATAGATTATGAATTCTTTGAAATGTACAGCCATACTTGGGAGTAATGGTTAAGGGGTGTGTGGTTTTTTTCAAGGTGAAAAAAAAATTGTTTCTAAAATTGAGACTGGGATGGTGGTATAATTCTGTGATTACAATAAGAACCAGTGTGTCACTAAAAGGGGACTATACAATTTCAATAAATCTATTTCACAAAGTCATTAAACCACATGTTGGATTGATACAATTTCATGTACCTCTCACTTACATTAAAGGACTAGCTCAAATGTCCATTGTATCTTTTCTTAACTAAAAGCACTAATTAAAGGCTTCTGCTACTGGCATCAATATTTAAAGTAGGACTTGTACCTTCTCTCAAATACTGTAATAAAACTTCAATCTTCCTTGAGACAAGGGAGCTCTGTGATGTCAAATAGAGTGCTATATTGATATTAAACTCCTCACTTTCTTCAGTTGCTTATCACCTCTATGAAATAACTAAAAATCAGTGGTTTCCATTACCTACACCTTTCAATTGCATAAGTGATATTAAAATAAAAGTATTGAACTCTACTGAAAGCATTCAAAATGTTCTAAATTTCTACATATTTTGAAAGAAAAAATGTCAAATCAATAAAATGTAATTTTCTAAGTGATGCTCCTTTAACATTCCACAAATACTTGCTGAATATGACATATTGAGCAATAAATACTGTATGTCAGCTTCTGTTTTTGCACTCTGCTATCAGCAGTAAACAAAATAAACACAAATCCCTGCCCTTGGGACGCTTGCCAGATGTTAAGGATGCAACCCTTGCCTGGCATCCACGAAACCCTTAATTTGACTTCAAGTAGTTTTAGGGCTTTTTTAAGTTTATATATTTTAGTCTAGTGTAATTTAGAATAAAGAATAAAAAAGAAGGGAGGGAGGGAAGGAAAAAGGAAGAAAGGAGAGAGGGAAGGAAGAAGAAAGGAAGAGATCTTTCAAACTGAGACAGTCTGATTAACAACCTGAGACAAAAAACAAAAAAGTATGAGGAATAGACAATACTTGAGAAAAACACTCCAAGCCAATTCCAACCATAAATATGAATAAATCTAGTTATTATTACTATTACAGTCTTAAGACATATATATCACAAACAAAAGCTTATTATTTAGAGCCATATGGCATTTAGGAACATTAAACCATAATGTTTAAATGAACATGGAAGGCTAGAGGATGGCTCAGTGGGAAATGGTGTTGTCCACACAAGCATGAAGACTGAGTCTGAACCTCAGAACCCACCTATTAGACAGACATGGTAGAACTCATCCGCTATCCCAGGCCTCCTGCAGCAAAAAGCTCTGAGGCCAGTTAGTCTGGCAAATACAGTGAGGAACAACAAAGAGATCGCCCCCTCCCTCCCTCCCTCCCTCCCTCCCTCCCTCCCTCCCTCCCTCCCTCCCTCCCTCCCTCCCTCCTGTTTTCTTAGAGACAGGATTTCTCTGTATAACAGCTCCGGCTGTCCTGTAACTTGCTTTGTAGACCAGGCTGGCCTCAAACTCACAGAGATCTGCCTGCCTCTGCCTTCCAAGTGCTGGGATTAAATGAGTGCAACACCAATGCTAGGCTGAGATCTTCTCTTACAAGAATGCAGAGACAAGAAGTGCCCCACTGTTGTCCTCTGACCTCTACACATGAACATGGAATGAGCACAGGCACAGTCACACACAGAAACATGTGCACACACATGTGCTCATACATGTCATGCACACGTACCAACAAAAAGTATTAAAATTCAGATTAATTATTGGTACCACTGTGGACATGAAGAAATTAAGAGAGCAATAACAGCCACCACCACACATTAACTGAGTGTCTATAAGATGACAGTCACTGATTTAAAGTCTGACAAGTGAATACAGAAAAGAATGAACTAAATAGTAGCTATACAGTTACATTAACAAAAGGGGCAGCTCACTTTAAAATACTCATAGCTAAAAGAAGAAAGGTTTTATTTATTTTTTTCATTTTTGAGACAGATGGGGCTTGAACACTTAACAATTCTCCTACCTCAGAATACATCTTAAAGATAATACAACTGCTGTAAACTTAAGTGGTAAAGTAGATCATTATTCTAAAATCCACGTAACCGGAGGCCTTGACTCCTCTTGTGCACAATACACCTTCCTTTCTATTCCTTCAGCTTCCTCCACAGCCAGAGGAGGCAGAAAATAACAGCTTTCAAAGAGCAAACCTGGACATCACGTCTGGTTAACGGTACTGGACAGGTCACTCATCTTGAGGCTTCAACTTCTTCATCAAGAAAACAGTCATTACCATGCCAGTCACAGAGCTTGCTGTGACGGCACATGAAATCATCTGCTAGTTAGACTGTGTTCACGACAGGAAGAAACCCTTAGGTCCCCCTGCGCACCAACAGCTCTGAAATTGCAGCACTAAAAGTCTACAGGCCATGAATAGAAATGTCTAGGTACAAACAAGATGACACATACAGCATTCAGATATTTTCTGGAAAGCCCTGGGTTCAGAATACTAAATTTAAAAGCCCAGACAAGTTAAAGATTTGGGGACAGTGTGTCGAAATGCAGGATCAAATTACAATGAAATTAATTGCTTCCTTCTCTCTGCTTTGCTCAGTCACAGAGGATCATGACAGAATGAAAAGAGCGAGAGCCATCTGATGAGAATAACCAATAGCAACAGGCCGAAACAATCCACAGCTTAAGTTCCAGGTGGTATGACCATAAAGAGAAACAGTATCTTTACACTAACCATACAGACCCACACCTCCTGCTAAATCAAATCAGCTGACACACAGAGATGACACAGAGAAGAATCAAAAATATCAATCCCCTAGATAGGTCTTATTCCAAATATTGCTATAAGTATATTATCCTAAATATAAGGATGCAGAAATGATAACAAGGAAAGCCAAAACTAAGTGCCCGAGGAACCTCTAGCTACTGGAGCAGACAGTATGTTCCAATAGGACCACTGCCGCTCCACATGCCTGCACATCCCACCCCACACCAGAAGACTGATCCTCCCTTCCCTGTCTGGGAACTTCCTCACCTCAAGATTCAAACCAAGACACCCCAAGAGCTGGATGCTTCTTCCTCTGCTGCACTTCAGATGGGAATAGTGTGTGCTCTCCTCTGTTCTGCCCTGCCCCATTCTGCCCCGCTTCAGAGTTTACCATATCACATTGTGGGCTTTGAGATGCCTATACTAAACGACCTTTAGTTCTCAATGTTGACATTGTGCCTGTCTTAAAGTACACACCTACAGACTGAAAAACAGGAATCCTAAAACTCCACACTCTCTAGCACATACCTCAACAGGACTAAATTAAAAACAGCAAAAGAACCCTAGTTAAAGGAAAGAGTAAGGTCTTAGAAATCATGGAGAATACAAAGGGGAGTCAGGGAGAAAGGGAAGTGGCATCCTCAACAGTAGCATGGTGCTGCAGATACCAGCACAGGCAACACAGCACATTAGGACAAACAAACTTCAAGACAGAAGCCAAGTCATTTAGTCTTACATATGTTTCTTCATCTGCAAAATGAAGGCAGCTCCAGGAAATAAGAAAAGAGGATGCCAACTAGAAGACAGTGTAATTACACAGAGGATTAAAGATGAAAGAGACTGTAGACACAGGGCACTAGGGCACTGTTACCGCTCAACTCTACAGACGGGATGTCCGCTCTATCCAAAGTACATGACTGTGCTGAAGTCAATGGCAAAGAAATAATTCAAACTTAAAATATACTGAATACTAAAGTAGCAACAGAAGTCTCATTACATTCATCCTGATAATTTAGTGAAGAAATTAAGGAAATAGAAAAACAAGGCCATTTTACTCTTGCCAAGACAAAAGTATGATTTGCTGTCCTCCACAGATGGAGCCTCCTGTAAGAGTCATACTAGAACAGCAATGTACCCACCTCCCTCAGAGGCAGCTGCTGTGTGACCACCTCTATTCAAGGGCACTGTCAAGGCCTGTGCCCAGCAGCCACACCTCTCTTACCAACATAGTTCATCATGACTCTTCCACTGAGTCATCACCAGTCTCCCATTTGAGAATGAACTTCTGAATTTTATCAGAGAGACAGAGGGAGAGAGAGAGAGAAAGAGAGAGAGAGAGAGAGAAAAACAGACAGACAGACAGACAAACAGAGAGACAGAGAGAGACAGAGAGACAGAGAGAGATTTCTTGCCAGAATAAAATCCTCATACAATTCTGGAAAAAATCTGGGCTGGGCGTGGGGGCGCACGCCTTTAATCCCAGCACTCGGGAGGCAAAAGCAGGCAGATCTCTGTGAGTTCGAAACCAGCCTGGTCTACAGAGCTAGTTCCAGGACAGGCTCCAAAACCACAGAGAAACCCTGTCTCAAAAAACCAAAAAAAAAAAAAAAAATCTGGAAAGATATATGGCTTCTAAGCAGAATGATTTGTTCAGACTATACTTTCATCCTTCAAGAGGACTGGATATGTTCTATTATTTTTTTAATTAATACATACTAAAAATATACAAATTTTCCATAAATGGCTCTAGAAACTCCTATTGTTGCATACACCAGATGAAGGCCTAGATCATTCAAGGCTTATGATAGTTCCCTTGATTGTCCTCTTGATCAGACAGAGAAGCAGACAGGTGAGTGACAAGGACAACTCCAAGTGTGTCTGCCAGGCTGTTCCAGACACAACAAGCTCATGAGGGTTCCAACTATTAAATGGTCTAACGTACTGATAGATTCCACCTTAGAACCAAGCATTGGGAATAGGTGGAACTGGGGAAGGTGGGTGACGTAGGAAGGTCATCTGTCTATGTGTTACTTTCGTTTGTTAATAAAGAAACTGCCCTGGCTTTTTGATAGGCTAGCCCTTAGGTGGGTGGAGGAGACTGAACAGAATTCTGGGAGGAAGAAAGCAGAGTCAGGCAGACGCCATACATCTTCTACCCAAGACAGATGGTAGTTAGACTCATGCCTGTAAGCCACAGTCAAGTGGCGATACACATTAATAGAAATGGGTTAATCAAGATGTGAGAGTTAGTCAGTAAGAGGCTAGAGCTAATGGGCCAGGCAGTGTTTGAATGAATATAATTTGTGTGTTGTTATTTTGGGTGTAAAGCTAGCCGTGCGGAAGCCAGGCGGGAAGAAAAGCAGGCCTGCTCGCCTCATCACTACAGGTGGGCTATACACTCCTACCCAGATACCCCCACTGATTTTGTTGGAGCAGGTTCTGCCAGTGGGGCCGGGCTGGAGGAAGCAGGGTCCTAGGCAAGGGGCCACACAGGCTGCATGCCACACCTCTTTCTGATACTGTTCCACTATGCCCCTTCTCCACCCGAGGTGAGCTGCTCTGCCTGTTTGCCAGCTGCCCTACAGGAACAGTCCTGCTCCGCCAGCTCCCGTGAACCTGATGGATTCAAACCTCTGAAACCATGAGCATGTCCAGCCTCTCATGCGCCAGATATCTGGTGACAGTGACAAAGGCCTGACCAGCCAAGCGTCACTCAACTTGGACCTTAAAGGCACTCCACTGAGAGTGTCTGAGAAACAAACTTAGGCAAACTTACATTACCTGTTCTTGTCCCTGACGAGTGTAAAACTTGACACTTAACAGCTTTAATAATCCCAGTGTCTTCGGCACCTACAAAATTAAGATACATCATATAAAGAAATCTTAATGGAATGTTTTCTTCATTACCTAAAACCCTTTTATCATGGAATGAAAAGCACACATTAAGTATTTTTTCAAATAGTTAAAAAACCCACTAGTGGGTCAAGGATACACCTCGGTGAAGAAAATGAACACTGTATGATTGAGACAGCTTACCACAAAAAGAACAATAGAGAGTTGAGTGTAGTTACAATGTGGTTATCAAGGCCCAAGTAGCCCAGTATTAAATTGACTTTTTAAAAAATTGATAGCCTTTAATCCCAGCACTCAAGAGGCAGAGGCAGCTGGGTTTCTGGGAGTTTGAGGACAGCCTGATCATCAAAGTAAGTTCCAAGCCAGCTAAGGCTACACGGTGAGTAAAATCAACGAATGCCAATGATCTCGACAGCATTCTGATGGGGTGAGGGAGTCTACCAAGTGGGAAGGTCTAAGAAAAGTCACAATCAAATGCTTTCTTCAGTAGACAAATAACAAGTCTAACACAGCACACGCAAATTCAAATCATAGCATATTCTTGGCTGAGGCTAAGTTTGACATTTATCTTACTATCACTGTGAAAAAATTCAAAAGTTCCCATAGAAACTTCATTCATTTGGAACTGAATCTATTCTTCCAACATACAAGGGGAAAAATAACATTTAGAAACCAGTATTTAAAACAAGAAAAGTGATAACTATAATTTTTGGAATGGAAAAGGTGTTATTGAGAATGTAGAAAATTTGGAACCACCATGCTCTGATTCGGGAATTATCAAATAGTACAGCCACTCTGGGAAAGTTTAGTAGATCCTCAAAACTGAAACAAAATTAAAACATGACCTACTGATTCTTTCCTAGGTGTACACTATCACTAAACTGTCTACTTTAAAATAACTGATTTTTTACTATATGAATTTCACTCCAATGTTGTAATAAGCAAAATGGAAGCTAGGTATGGTGGCTCACACCTATAATACTCAGAAGGCTACCACAAGACTATCATGGTTGTGAGGCTATCCCAGGCTACACAATAAGCATCAGGCCAGCCTAAGATAAGTAGGACACCCTGTCTCAAAAGCTCAAAACAAAACAAGGCAAAGAACTAGAGAAACAGCTCACTAGTTAAGAGTGCTCACTGCTGTCACAAATGACCCAGGCTCAGTTCCCAGCACCCACATAGTAACTCATTATCACTTGCAACTCCAGTTCCAGGGGTTGCAACGTCCTCTTCCGGCCCCCACAGGCACTGTACATACTCACATGCTGTGCATGTAAACCCACATAGAAAAACATACATACCTATACATAAATACATCTAAAAGCAAAAGTGCTTATTATGCAGGTAAGGTTAACAATTATGCTACCAGAGCTTCCAAAACACTGAAGATCAGTGATGGCTTATCTACAAACATCCCAATATTTCCTCCAAAAACAACAGAGTACACGAAGATATATAAATGAGAACCATACAATCAGTTTAACTTGAAAACAGATGATGATGATGATGATGATGATAACTTCCAAAATAACTGTACATTAAGAGAGAAAAATTATCCAGTACCAGTTTGTCACATCCATTGCTCCTGCTCGGTGATGAACAAAGCAGATGGGAAAAGTACTGCAGGGCCTAAGAAGGACAACCAAGGAAAGATAGCAAAGAAGTCAAGGGTCCATCTAAGTCCAATCCAAAACTATCAGGTCCATTTGCTGCCTGATAACACTGAAGAGTACCCATGTCATCAAGACATGGGCTATAGGGAAAGGACAGACGTGTCCTTAGAAGGAGCAATCTGACAGGCACACGGTTTCTGAGGAAGAACAATACGAAGGAGAAGAAGCATCTTTTGACAACAGAGGTGGACTAATAGAAGAAGCAAAGAAGGAAATGCAGTGTGCTGCAAGACAGAAGCCCTGTTTCTGGAGCCCATGGCCCTTCCCACCAACATCGACAGAGCACCTGAGGGTCACTCTACCGACCACACAGGGAACCACTAACCCAGGAATCCTGGAAAATATTCTAGTATCATTACAATGAACAAGAGGAAGACTCAGAAATATCTCATAGATACTGAAAGACAAACACATAGATCAACAAGTTCTATAAAGTTAAAAAGAGAAGGAAATCAGAAGACAAACATTCACATATGTAAACAAGGGTAGATTGCGCTACAGAAAACTACTAAGAAATATAAGGAAACAAAATTATTGCTTTAAGTAAAACAATGTGCTTCAACAAGAATTTAAGAATGTAGGAAACTTTTAATTGTCCTAAGTTAAAAACTCAGTAACTAAAAAGAAATTTGACAAAAGACTATTTTAAAGGAAGGAGAATAATGAAATATTAATGGCAAAGAGTATTAGCACATCTGAAAGCTCAGAGTCTGGGAGAAAGAGACAGGATGAAGGGAGATGTGAGAGCTCACACTCAGACACTGGGAATGGGAAGGAAAACGAGCAGGAGGGAAAGGGGGAAAAGGCACAGGAAAAGGTGCTTGGCGGCAGCAGCAAAGGAAGACCCACACAGGACAGAGCTGAGCAGACAGGAGAATCTCAGGGGAAGTATGCAGATTGCACCCCTCTTTTCAGAGAAAGGACTTTTTAAGAAAACAATATGCTCAAAGTGCCTGCACTATTTCCACAGGATAGTAAGCATTGGAAAAAGCAAAACATCAATAACAAAACTTCAAGACTTTCATTCATTTCCACATTTCCTTATACAAAGTTCAATCTTAAAACGCCAAACAGACAACAATAATTACCATGCATATTGTCATAGGAGTTTATCAACTGCCTTCAAAGAGATTGCTTCACGAGGTCCTGACAAAAGCCTCATCACCCAAGTGGCAAGAAAAGGTGTGGGGGGGGGCTGGAATTTCAGCCTTCTAACTCCAGAGCCTACACCCATTCTCTTCCTCAGCTTCTGAATTCTAACTGGGCACTGTTATACTTTATTGTACACATTTGTAGAGATAGCTATGCAAGTTTTTTTTCCTATTACTTGGAGCAATAATTCAATGTTGAGCAATGATTAAGTAAAGTCATGTAGGACACTAGCATTCATCTGGAAATGTTGATCAATGCATATATTGAATTTTGTATAGTCGTTTTAGAGCCTGCCAGCAGCCTGTGGGAGAGGGTGCTCACTAAGCACAGCAGCCACCTCCTGATGAAAGGGACAAACGTTATAACCGCCAATGATTCTGAGGTGGGAAGGCTATGAAGAAGGACTGCAAGGTTAGCTGCACAACACACTTGAAAGCTACTAATGGCATCAAAATACATTTGCAGCATTTCAAGAAGTCAATCATACAGCAGGGCATTCACTCTGCAATTCAATGTTTTTTCTAACTCATTTTGTCAGTGGACAAGCAATTTTCTCTTAAGAGAAGTCAATATCAAAGCCCCTTGGGCTTGAGACAGGAAGAGTACACACAGCAGAGCACTTTACAATACAGAACTCAAAAGGAAGCCGAGCAGAAGCGCACAAACCCAAAGGAGTCCAGGGTAAAGGTCTGCTGCCAGGTGACAGCACCCGGAAAACTCCCCTCTGCAGGGCCACTTTCTATAGATGCCCTCAATGCTGCTGGACCAAAAGACTCAAGGCGCCCACGTGGTCTTTCCTTGTATTCTCCACACTCATCTGTTTCTTTCCTTTTCTCACTTTTTTTTATTATTAAAAATTTCCATCTCCTCCCCTCCTCCCATTTTCCTCCCACTCCCCCTACTCCCCTTCCCTCTCCAGTCCTAAGAGAAGTCAGGGTGCCCTGCCCTGTCGGAAGTCCAAGGACCTCCCCCCTCCATCCAGGTCTAGGAAGATGTGCATCCAAACAGACAATAGAATCAAAACCCAGTGCCATTATCATTGGTTTCTCAGTCAGCCCCCATTGTCAGCCACATTCAGAGAGTCCAGTTTGATCACATGTTCATTCAGTCCCAGTCCAGCTGGCCTTGTGAGCTCCCATTAGATCAGTCACACCGTCTCAGTGGGTGGACACACCCCTCGCGGTCCTTTTCTCACTTTTGATGTAGAGAAATTTCAAGCTCCAGAAAAGACAACGTGATTGTTGCGCTGACCAGTCATTTACATTTTGCTACACCAGTTTGCTTTTCATACCTGCAAAAGCTTTTCATATTGTAACTGAACCACCTGAAAATAAGCTGTAAGCATCATACTTGTTTTATGCAGATTTGAAGGATAAGATTTTTCCAAGATCTGTTTGATTTATGTCACATAAAACTAGAAGTTACAAAAGTCAGTGAAAAACACAGCGAATAAGTTCCCACAACATGAAGTAATGTGTCCATTTCTTCAATCAGTCCCCACCTCAGTCTTTTCGGGGCAGATAAGATTAACAGTCAGACATACAGATAATCTGAGAGGAAATGCGATAAGGAACCAGGGCATCCGATCCAAGCTATGTCTTCCTGTCTTCCATCATTAAGCTCTATTTGGCCTAACACTCCAGGGCTGAGAAAAGTGGCTGCTAACAAACTGCCTCCTCTCTGAGCACTGGGAAAATGACCAAGCAGGAAAGCAGGTAGATGGATCATAAATGGAAGAAGAAAAACCAGTATTCCATAATGGAAGCTGCAAATACCAGCTGATTTAAGGTTCGTGCCACAAAAAACAGTAGGCTGGTATCGTTTTGAATTACTTTGTTGGGTTAAATCACAATTATTTATTTCAATGCAGGCCAAGTCTAACAATAACAATGAAGACTACTATAACTGCTAAAGATTTCTTTTTCAAAAGCTCATCCTTCAGAATCTTTTCCAACACTGAGCCATTTGCTAGTTTGGAAGATTACTTTTAAATCAATATATTTTAAGAAAAATAACAAGACAAATACAATCACTTGTGAAATGAGCATATTCCCTTACACTATGCTTTAGTTTCCCTGTTTTATTCCTCACTTTAAAAACATACAACTCGCCGGGCGGTGATGGCGCACGCCTTTAATCCCAGCACTCGGGAGGCAGAGGCAGGTGGATCTCTGTGAGTTCGAGACCAGCCTGGTCTACAAGAGCTAGTTCCAGGACAGGCTCCAAAACCACAGAGAAACTCTGTCTCGAAAAACCAAAAAAAAAACCCATACAACTCTCATGCACGACAGGCATACACTAAGTACAGGGCTCATAACCTCCATCAAGTGCTTCTTTCATACAATTTACCAAAAAAACCAAGACACATATAAGTAGAGTATGACCAACATGATAGACATAATTAGCATTTATCGGTACCTAACTGATTTCATATTTCTGGACACACAGAAACTATTTCCAATCTTCTTTGGAGCTAGGAAGGGTCACATGGTTAGTTTGATAAATAAGCAAAATTGGTGTCACTTTTGGGATAAGTCTGAGAAAAGTTCCACCTTTAATTCCTCTCTGCCCTTCCTAAAGCCAGCAGTGGAGACAGTGGGACCTCAAGAAGTCATCGTCCACAGATTCTCTAATCTTCAGGTATAACAAACTGCCTAGAAAAGACACAGCAGCAACAGCAGACTTGGCCAGGAATTTTGATGCGACAAGCCACAGACATTTTAGGTCTTCCAATATGTTTGTGTGACTGTATGATTATTTTCACACTCAGCCTAGCCTACTCTAATGCTACAGACTAACAGGGTGCTATACTTGGGATCTGGAAAGCACCTCTGGTCCAAGTATTAAAGGCTGGCTGGTTGCTAGCATCAGTGCTATTGGGAGGTGGTGTTCCCTCTAGGAAGGGGTGTTGTAGAAGGACAGCAGGAAGGCACACCACCCTAGAGAGACACGGGGACCCTGGTAGACACTCATATCAAGGTCATGCTTTCTCTAACTCTGCTTCTCCCTGCCTCTCAGAGAGGCCATGAAGTAAGCACTCTCACATCATGTGACCCCATCACGAGCTACAATGCCACAAGAGAACCAAGCCACCATCAGCTGAAGTCTCTGAAACTACAGGTCAAAATAAACTTATTAGGTCAAAGGTGAAAGGCTAATACAAGGAGTGTGTGGCACAAAATAGAGGTCTAATAAATGATAAAGAATGAATATGGAGCAATAAGGGCATTTGCTATAAACACGGAAGGATGTATACCAAGGTAGTTAAGAATGTGAACTGACACGCTAGTCTCACTTGCTGGTTAGGTGGTCCAGAGCACTTTCTGGTTAAGTGACATGGGCTAACCCAACTGAAGGCACACTTAGGTGAGCTAGCATGGGATAAAAGCACTCTGAACAGTTATCAACACAAAAACAGCATGCTAAATGCTAACGACCAACTGAGGAAATATAAGTAATAAGACAACAGACAGGCTATGCTGTTTTCTCTTTTTTACACTTTTGTATATTATTTGTGGGTGTGTACAGATATATGTGTGCACACAAGTCCGAGCCAGAGTGTACAAGAAAATAACAATGCAATCATTCCTCACCTTTTGCCTATGAACTCAGGCTGCCAAGCTTGCAAGGCAAACACAGTTACCTGCTGAGTAGCCTCATCTGACCTACACTGTTTTTCTATTGTCTGAAAATATCATTACTAAAAGGGAAGTCAAGTTAAATTCAATACATTTTACTATATTTGATATATAGTAATAACAAATAATATTTTAGTTATATTATTAATATTATTTGGGATATACTATTCATTGTTATTAATACATTTTAAGAACATTTTAGTTAGAGTTAATAAGCAAGTGAGAATAAGAAAACACTAAAATCACAGAACCATTAATCTCCCTTTTTTGAGACAAACGTTGCTGGTTATATCTTTCACAGGTTTCCTTGTCTAACACCAATTAGGAAATAGTCCAGATAATTGCACTAGCACATACCTCAGTGACCGTATCTCTGCTGCTAGTAACTTGCTTATAATACGGTGAGCCTGAGAGGACTCTCCACGCAGAAAGACCACAGCTAGAAGCTTTGGAAATGCCCGGTTCAGTAGTTTCACATCCACCAACCAGTAAAAGTCTAGAAATAACAAGACAGAATTAATAAATTACAAATATGAACAAGATAACAAGAAAACAGTGCAGAATTAGCCCCCTGAACATAGAAAGCTAAAATTGTTGTCATTATACCTAGACAATTACTATTTAAGAACAGAAACCTAATGGTTTTTCAATTTGAACTTCATTTTCACTGATAGAGAAGCAAAGGATAAACATTTAGGCACCTAAATGCAACCAGAAATTTAGAAATAAAGGGAAATGTCTGGAATTTGCAATGCAGCTCACAGACATTGGCATTATCAAACCTAACAAGCATTGGCAGGAACCAGACACACACTCAGTGACGCCAACACCATACGCGATGCAATGTGGCCCAACTGCAGCCTCAGAAAGACATGGCAGCAGCTGGGTGCGTGCCATGGGAAAGAGCACACAGCAGTAACTGCTCAGGGGTAAGAGTAGGAGAGCAGCATGTTACTCATGATTCACTTCTGCCTGTCATACTCCATCAGCAAAGGACAGACCAGTTACTAAGAGGGCAAACAGTCTACTAAACACTAGAGAGTCAAAGATACACTATGCAGTCACAGCAAAACTGAGCTGGTAAACAATAAAAGCCAAGCCGCCACTTCTGCCAGTTAAATCAGGGTCGGCACATCTGGCAGAATCCTGCATAGTAGCAGGATAGTGATCCTTACAATCACTTACGTGGGGAGGAGGGGGCATCAAGGTAGAGCCAGGAAGGTGATCAGTGGGTAAAGCAATTGCCATGCAAGCCTGATGTCCTGAGTTCGAACCCCAGACCCAGGGAAAGGTGAAGAGAACTGACTCCACAGAGTTGTCCCCTGACCTCCACATGTACATATGTATGCACAATAATAATTACTAAACAAACAATGATAAAAACTAAAGGTGAAGTTTTGATACACTAACAGGAAAACATCCATTGTTAATGTCTTATCTGTCATCAATGACAAGAGACAACAGAAATAATAAGAAAAACAATCCACGCATTTCTTAGTGGTTAAATTAATAATTATAAGAATGAAAAGGATTTTCATGTTTTAAGAGAGCCCACGACCAAAGAGAGTAGCTCCCTGGACCTCTGCTCACATGCTGTACCCACCCCATCTACCACTGTCTCAAGTGACAGGACACTGTGTCAAACTCTGCCACACCAAAACCAACAAAGCCTCGCCACCATAAAGCCCCCGTCTGGATGAGAAGAGGGTGAGCTTTCACCACACGGCCACTTCGTTCTCAGCCACATTCAAGGGAAACCTACAACTTGAAACATTTTGGTTTTTGTCTGTCTGTCTGTTTTTAGTAAGGATAACACCGTATTTCATGAGGTTTATAAGATCTGACATAGCAAAAGACTAAATTATAGAACCATATTAACTTATACTTTTTTTTGAGATACTCTACTATAAAGGCAGTGCTGACCTCCCAATCCTCCTGCCCTGCCTCACAAATACTGGGACTACAGACATGTACCACATTTAAGTTTATAACTGAGTAATATAAACTTATAAATATCAATAGCTTGACATCACATGATGACCGCTTATATTTCACCTTTGAGACTAGTACAGGTATATACAAGGGTTGTCAAACAGAACTACTCTATTGTAAACACTGACACCTGAAACCCTAAGAAAAACATATAGATCCACCAGAAAAGACAAAACAGACAAGATAGCCTGACAAAATTGGGAGCATGGGGTGGGAGGACATGGAAGGGAGAAAGGAAGGAGGGGGAAAGGGGAGGGGTGAGGAAAACTTGAGGGAATGGGATAGTCAAGAAGGAGGAAAGACAGAGATGAGAGCAAGGAAAGAGATATCTTGATTGAGAGAGCCAAGCCATTAAAGGGTTAGCAAGAAACCTGGCTCTAGAGAATTCCCAGGAATCCACAAGGATGACCCCAGCAAAGACCCTAAGCAATAGAGGAGAGAGGGCCCAATCTTGACTTGCCCTGTAGTCAGATTGATGAATATCTTAAATATCACCATAGAGCCTTCGTCCAAAAACTGATGGAAACAGAGGCAGAGACCTGCATCAGAGCACTGGACTGAGCTCCCAAAGTCCAGTTGAAGAGTTGGGGGAGTGAGAATATGAGCAAAGAGGTCAAGACCATAATGGGTACACCCACTGAAACAGTCTACCTGAGCTAATGGGAGCTCACAAACTGCAGCCAAACTGGGAAGGAACAAGCATAGGACCAAACTAGTCCCTCTGATTGTGGCTGACAGTTGCATGGCTGGACAGACTGGGGGGGCCACTGGCAACAGCACCAGGATTTTATCCCTACTGCATGTACTGGCTTTTGGGGAACCTATTCTCTTTGAACGGGTACCCTGCTCAGCCTAGATATAGTAGGGAGGGCCTTGGACCTTCCCCAAAGCAATGTGTCTTACCCTCTCTGAGGAGTGTATGGGGTTGGGTGGGAGGGCATGTGGAAGAAATGGAAGTAGGGGAGGGAGTGGAACTTGGATTGGTATGTATAATGAAAAAAAAAAAGTTTTCTTTTAAAAAAATAAAGGAAAAAAGAAAAAATTAAAAATGTATCAGCAACCTAGCTTCTGTGCTAGGCAGCAAAAGAGATGTAGATTGCCAATCAGCTGCCCCCACATAGAAATTACCTTGGCTTCCAGGTGGGTCCATGAAATCACAAGGATCCCAAGAGTGGAAGGAGCAAGCAAAAGTGTCTGGCTCAGAGTGAAGTAATGTGTGACAGACTCAAACTGGCTCTGGGCAGCTTTGCAGGTAGGCAGGCTAACAAGCCAGGGAATCTGGAGAGTCTAGAAAAGCCAGAATACCCTCCATAATGGCCCTACTGGCACCTTGAGCAGCCCACTAATGCTCATTTCAACCTCTGACCTCCAGAAGCCAAAATCAGTGCAGCTCTACCAGCACGTTCATGACGATATGGTAGAGCGATCCCAGTAAACTACGGCACACCATGCTTCACCGCCAGTCCTAAAACCCCAACGACTATCAGACTCCAGTGCCACACGGTGCTTCTCCGCCCCCAGCTGCTTCCTAACTTGTTTCTGAACTGAGCCAACAATAATGCAGAAAGAGAGAGAGGGAGTGAGGGGAGGGGAGAGAGGGGAGGGAGGGGGGGAGGGAGGGAGGGAGGGAGGGAGGGAGGGAGGGAGGGAGGGAGGGAGGGAGGGAGGGAGGGAGGGAGGGAGGGAGGGAAGGAGAAGGTGTAGGAACTTCAAAACTGAGTAATAATCTTCCAGTATCCCAGCTCAGAAACCTATGACGTCAGGTAAGTACCTCACTGAGAGAAACACAACTTCAGCCTTCGCTCACGTCCTTTCTCCTGCTCTTTTTCCAGGCAGTACTAACTAGTTCACATCAGAAAATGAAGAGAGAACAATTCGAGAGGGTGGCTGGAAGCTTACTGGACTATTTCGACTCCAAGCAAACACTCAGAGCTAAAATACAATTTTGCTTGTTCCCCAAGGTCAAAGATACAGTGGGTCTCCAGTCACATGACAGCACTGTACGTGTCCAGAGCATTCGCTCTGTGCAGATCACTGCTCAAGTAAATATTCCCAACTATCATTACCCTCATAAATCTAACTACCAATTTGGAATAAAAGTACAGATGAAAAAGTTAAAAATACTTTAAATGATAATACGAAGCTGTGATCAACAGAATCTAAGCAGTGAGACTATGGAAAACAAAAGGCATGATTCCTTCAGGACGCATGTGAACTTACACACATCAACCCAAATCATTACGTTAATTTTGATATCACTTTATTGATTCACAAGGTTCACAACACTGACTGAGAGCTAACCTGCAAGAGATTATGAAAATGAAAATCAAAGCAGGCCACTGCTTGGCTGAGTAAATAAATATTCCTCCATGTAACTGCAGCATTAGAGGAGGTTTCTAGGACAACAGACATGCTAAGGAGCAATATCGTACTGGTAAAGCCATGCTGATGGAAGAAAAGCCAGCCAATGGCAAGGAGAGGAGAGGAGTCTCAGACCCAACATGATACACTCAGTAAATACCTGCCAGTGGCCTGCAAATGGAAAGCTCCTCCCTCCTCCTTAAACAGCACAGAACATACAGAGGTACTAGGGCAAGCCATCTCCACAATGACAATCTTCACTCATGCTAGATTTCAACAGTAACAGAGGAGTATTTAAGGCAGGAAGGGGATAGGGGCAGTGGGGATAGTGGGAGGTGGCAGTCGCACGCTGATTAAACAGTACAGGACAATGTGAACACAAGAGTATGGTAAAGCTCACCAACAAAAACTGTTCAAAACACCCATTAGAAAAGTGATATACTTGAAGAAAGAAAGCAAGACAGCAAGTTCTCTGTTGAACTATCAACATGTGAATGACACAAACCCTTCTTAAACTAATATACAAAGTGCAGGCACTTTCAAAGGAAATACTAGCAGAATTGTTCACAGAACTGAACACACTGAATTACATGGGAGAGGGGAGTGCCAACTCAGTCCACATGGGACAATCCACCCTGCCAAGCTGGGTTTGGTGTGTCTCAACTTGAGAGCATTTCCCTGTCTTTGTGTCATTAAGACATCCACACAGACAAGGGTGATGATGCATTCCTGGAATAGCAATATTCGTGAGGCTGAGGCAGGAAGATGGCAAGTTTGAGGCCAGGCTGGCCTAGACAGCAAATTCCAGAACAGCCTGAGCTATACATACTGAGGAAAAACAAACATTTATATATATGCATATGTGTGTATATGTATGTAACACATATATGTGTGTGTGATATACTAAGATTCTACTTAAAATTTAAAACTTGTATTTACAGATTAAAAAAATTGTAAATGGGGGAAGTTTATAACATATAAAGTTAATAGTACATCTGTATAAAGGATTTAAAAAGATCTGCCACCAATTCAAAGGAATAAAATAATGGACAAGGAATAAATAAACAATGGAAGGACATAAAAGAAATCCAAAGACCAAATGTGCAGATTTATACCAACCCCCGTCAAAGGTTTAGTAAATCTTACAAACCGGTGAGATTACATTTACAGTGAAAATGTTTACCAATGTGAGAAAGTTTATGGACATAGAAACTACAATCATTATTAGTGTGGCTGTGTTTACAATGTAAAGTGGAAAAATATTTTTTTAAATATAATGAAAGGTCACATGCTAAAATCATGAAAGCTAAGCTGGCTCTGAGGTTTAGAGCACTGGTTGCTCTTCCTAAAGACCCTAATTCAATTACCAGCACCCACATGGCAGTTCACACCTCCAGTCCAAAAGGATCCAACACCCTCTGCTGGCCTCCATGGGTACAGTATGTACACAGTACATAGGAATAGGTACAGGGAAGGCACATCCATACACACAAAATACAATTCAAAGAAATATAAACAAAGTCATGAAAGCTTCCTCTTGGAGGGTTAAATATAAAAAAGCAGCAGGAACTTAATAGCTATAGCTTGAGCATTCTCTGACTTAACACCAAAATTGCTATTAGATTTTTATAGAAATTAAGTCTAGAAACAGGCAATAGGTAGGAAATAATTTATAGACTAATGTCCTCTTCTGCTTCGTTAAGTTCCTCCACCAAGAATACTCAGATGCAGGGCATAGGCAGAAGGGTCAGGCAGATGTTTACATTCAAAGTCATACGTAATATTGTCATATATACGACAACCATATTATCATATAAATATATTTATGTAACTGAATTATATAAAGATAAAGGTTAAATGTTTAATTATAAATAAAACTCTAAAGCACGTGATTCACAAAGCTGCTTTTCTTTCTTTACCTTGCTTTAAGTAGATTTATTTTTATTTACTTTTTGTTTTCTACTGTTTGAGAATTTCATACACAAATATGTTTGAAGCAAATCCACTCTCACTCCTCTCCAACTCCTCCCATACCGTCATCGCTTTTCCCTCCCAAATTCATGAGCTTTTTATTTAACCCACTGGGTAAGCATAGTACTTCCAGCATGTGCAAGGGTGTAAGGCCACCCACTGGAAAACAGGCAGCCTACCATGGGCCATTTCCAAATGAAATGGACTCTTCCTCCCCAGTAGCCATTAAGTGCCAACAGCCCTTCAGCTATGAGCAGGATGCTATGAGACCCTCTCTCATCCAGTCCAGAACTGTGGCTGCCTTGGTCTTATGCATAGAGTCACAGCTGCTGTAACAAATTCCTGTCTCATGCTGCTGTTCAGTGAGCCAGGAAACCGTGCTGGGTGGGTCAGAAGCCCTAAGAGAGAACTCTGCTACTATTCAGCTAAATGGACACTAAGCTAAGCTAAGTGTGACCTAAAGAATTATCTTTACAACCATGTGTTAGTGCAGCTCTCATCAGAGAAGCTGTTTCACAGAGATTCACAGAGGCTCAAAGGGAAGAAAATAAGAAGCTATAGAGTGTTCGGCCTTAGTTGGAACATCTACATTATATGGCTCTCCCCAAGACTCAGGGGTCATCATCGGAAAGGAAGCAGAAAGAATGTAAGAGCCAGGAGTCATGAAGGAATGCCACAAACAGTGCTTTCCGGGCCGCAGCACTCATCAACAAAACTACTTTTCCTTCACAAAAACAAGATGGAGAGAGAAAGGCTCTTTCTTAATAATCTTCAATATGAAATCATGTAGGTATTAGCAGAAACTATCACGGTTTGGGGACTCAAGGCATGAAGCTCAAAGACCTTTGCACAAATGTATGTAATCTGTAGACATGGCTTTCTCGTTAATTTTGTATACGAAGTGTTCAGGAAGTGATTGAAGGACTGTCAGACAAGGACATTTCTAACTCTCCTGACAGCAATAAATACCTGAACTCTCCCATTTCACAGTCAATGTGTATCAAGTGTACAGCCTGCTTAGCAGGTTTTGCATTCTGCTATGTACGTTCTTTGCTTCTCTTACACAGAAATGAGCAGGACCCAATCCACTGCAGATGAAGTTATTAGTAGCCATTAGTAACCACTAGCTACTGTTGCACAGAACCTTGGCAGCCACCATAGAGCTAGGTACAAAACTGCATCAGAGGGACAAGGGCATGAAGAAAGATGTCAGGGAGGGCTTCACAGGGATGCAGCCTTTGAAAAGTTCCCAGACAGGCAAGTGCGCTAAGTTATAGTACTCAGGCCAAGGGAACATGCTGCACAGTACAGCTAGGCTGCAACGGTACACGGAGAACTGCAGGAAATGCAGTGAGTGTCTGCAGTCTCTAAAGAACAACTGAGGAAACAGGAGACGAAGCACCCTTAGCCTCACAAATATTTAATCATGATCTCTTCCTTGAGCACTTAGCACAATGCACGGCAACAGTTAATCAAACCATAATTCTATCACTGAGCGGGAGTCATTTGGGTGGTGTCCACTTCATCACTGTATTCTTTACAGCATTTACCCAGTGTGCTTCACTCTGGAAAAATCTATCTAGGTAGTTTGTTCAAAGAACTGGAGCTGCACAAAGATAAGACACAGTCTTTGTCCTTGGCTTAACCTCTCTAAGCTGCAGCTCTCCCACCTGAAAAATGAAGTTTAACCAATGACAGATGAAGGCTGTTCCAACTCTAATGCTCCAACTCTCAAAGTCAGAGAAAGAACACAGGTTCCAGAAAATTAAATGAATAAAGTGACTGGGTAAGAAACTACACACACACACACACACACACACACACACACACGGAGGGGTAAGGAGCCAAATTAACTTGAGCCTTGAGCTTAAATAAAGCAAGGGGGCAGAGAACAGGGTCAGTAACAGAGAGGCAGGCACAGCTGCCTGAGAAAAGGACAGACAGGCGATGCAAGTCCTTCAGTACCAAGACTTTATGTAATGCTGATGAAGAGTCACACTGAAAAAGCATTTCAAGAATTAGAAATGGCTTATTAAGGGTTTTAATTCTAGAAATGTTGGAAGAATCTGCCATCTAGTGGTGTGAAATCCCTTCTGGCCCACAAAAAAAAAAAAAAAAAAAAAAAAAGAAAGAAAAGAAAAGAAATAACCAACAGTTCCTGGTGTTGTATATTGTATACAATGACCAGAATGCACACAAAAATGAAACAAGGAAAGAAAAAGATAATAATGGCCAAAATTTTAAAATACTTAAAGAACTGGAGGAGCTCAATGGTGGAGCACGTGTCTACCAGACAGAAGGAAAAAAGACCAGGTATTAGGTCTTCTTGGTAGTTCTGGTAGAATTCTGCTTTGAAACCATGTGGTCCTGGGCTTGTTTTGGTAGGGAAATTTTTGATAACAGCTTCTAATTCTTCGCAACTGACAGGTCTATTTAGATTGTTTACCTGGTCCTGGTTTAACTTTGGTATATGGTACTTATCTATAAAAGTGTCCATTTATTTTACATTTTCCAATTTTGTGGCATACAGGCTTTTGTAGTAAGATCTAATGATTCTCTGAATTTCCTCTGTGTCTGTGTTTATGTCCCCCTTTTCATTTCTGATCTTAGTGTATCCTCTCTCTGCCGTTTGATTAGCTTGGATAGGGGTTTATCAATCTTGTTGATTTTCTCCAAGAACCAGCTTTTTGTTTCATAGATTCTTTGGATTGTTTTCTGTGTTTGTATTTTATTGATTTCAGCCCTCAGTTTGATTATTTCCAGTCTTCTACTCCTCCTAGGTGAGTCTGCTTCATAACCCCAGCAGCACAGACATTAAGGGCAACATTGAATAAGTAGGACCTCCTGAAACTGAGAAGCTTCTGTAAAGCAAAGGACACTGTCACTAAGACAAAAAGGCAACCCACTGACTGGGAGAAGATCTTCACCAACCCCACAACAGACAAAGGTCTGATCTCCAAAATATATAAAGAACTCAAGAAACTAGACTGTAAAAGGCTAATCAACCCAATTAAAAAATGGGGCACTGAGCTGAACAGAGAATTCTCAACAGAAGAAGTTCAAATGGCCAAAAGACACTTAAGGTCATGCTCAACCTCCTTAGCGATCAGGGAAATGCAAATCAAAACAACTTTGAGATACCATCTTACACCTGTCAGAATGGCTAAAATCAAAAACACGAACGATAGCCTTTGCTGGAGAGGATGTGGAGTAAGGGTACACTCATCCATTGCTGGTGGGAATGCAACTTGTGCAACTTCTATGGAAAGCAGTGTGGCGGTTTCTCAGGAAATTTGGGATCAACCTACCCCAGGACCCAGCAATACCACTCTTGGGAATATACCTAAGAGATGCCCTATCATACTACAAAAGTATTTATTCAGCTATGTTCATAGCAGCATTATTTGTAATAGCCAGAACCTGGAAACAACCTAGATTCCCTTCCACGGAAGAATGGATGAAGAAAGTGTGGAATATATATATATATATATATATATATATATATATATATATATATATATATATATATATATTAATTAGAGTACTACTCAGCGGTAAAAAGCAATGACATCTTGAATTTTGCATGCAAATGAATAGAAATAGAAAACACTATCCTGAGTGAGGTAACCCAGACCCAAAAAGATGAACATGGGATGTACTCACTCATAATTGGTTTCTAGCCATAAATAAAGGATATTGAGCCTATAATTCGTGATCCTAGAGAAGTTAAATGAGAAGGTGAACCCAAAGAAAAACATATGGTCATCCTCCTGGATATGGGAAGCAGACAAGATTACCGGGCAAAAACTGGAAACTTGGGGGTGGGGTGGGATGGGGGTAAGGGGAAATGGGTTGAGAAAAGTGAGAAGGGGAGGATGGGGGGAGCTTGGGGGAATGGGATGGTTAGGATAAAGGAAGGATGGATATGGGAGCAGGGAAGTATATATCCTAATTAAGGGAGCCATCTTAGGGTTGGCAAGAGACTTGACTCTAGAGGGGCTCGCAGGTGTCCAGGGAGATGTCCCCAGCTAGTACCTTGGGCAACTGAGGAGAGGGAACCTGAAATGACCCTATGCTATAGCCATACTGATGAATATCTTGCATATCACCATAGAACCTTCATCTGGCAATGGATGGAGATAGAGACAGAGACCCACATTGGAGCAATGGACTGAACTCCCAAGGTCCAAATGAGGAGCAGAAGGAGGGAGAACATGAGCAAGGAAGTCAGGACTGTGAGGGGTGCACCCACCCACTATGACAGTGGGGCTGATCTACTGGGAGCTCACCAAGGCCAGCTGGACTGGGACTGAAAAAGCATGGGATAAAACCGAACTCTCTAAACATGGCAGACAATGAGGGCTGATGAGAAGCCAAGGACAATGACACTGGGTTTCGATCCTACTGCATGAACTGGCTTTGTGGGAGCCTAGCCTGTTTGGATGCTCACCTTCCTAGACCTGGATGGAGGGGGGAGGACCTTGGACTTCCCACAGGGCAGGGAATCTGGACTGCTCTTCAGACTGGAGAGGGAGGGGGAATGGAGTGGGAGGAGGGGGAGATGAGTGGGGGGAGTAGGAGAGGAGTGGGAGGAGGAGGAAGGAAATGGGAGGCGGGGAGGAGGCGGAAATTTTTTCAATAAATAAATATTAAAAAATAAACGAAAAAAGAGCAGACTTGTCAAAATAAGAAAGGGCTCAAGAAGTATATAACATCATATTTCACATATGTGTACACACACACACACACACACACGAACCCATTGTTCCTCTCAAACAAAACTAAGTAAAATTCCTATAAAATAAGTCAAGGTAAGTCTTGTAGTTCTTCATTCACTCTCAAGAATAAACAACAGGCAGCATTTAGAACATAGGAAGAAATTCAGTTTGGCCAAGTTGATTTCTCTGGGAAGGAGGGAAGGAAGAAGGGAAGGAAGGAGGGAGGGAGGGAGAAAGGAAGAAAGGGGGATTATAGAGTGGCTCTTACATCTACACAAGAAAATATAATCAAAGCACAATAAATATTCCTCAAGATTAGTAAAAATCCAGACATTAAAAAAATACCAAGTTAAATCAAAACACTCAAAAAAACAAAAGACAAGAATGGAAGATGGAAGGGAGGGAGGGAAGGAGAAAGGGAAGAAGGGAGGGAGGGAGGGAGGGAGGGAGGGAGGGAGGGAGGGAGGGAGGGAGGGAGGGAGGGAGGGAAAAAAATCATGAGATCCAAAGCAACAACCAAGCAGCAGAAGCAGCATCAGCCCCATGAAGCTGAACTCTAGCACAAGAACCAACACAGCCTACCAAGGAATCTCCAGAGGGGCCCCAAACTGATTCCCATTTTTTATTTCAATAATAGGCCAAGGTCAAGCCACAACTGATAAAAACTTACCACCATTACCACATATTACCAATCATTCCTCACCACAAAGATAAAGAGGCTAACAAGTTGTAGCCTACTTAGCTAGTATCCATCTGGAGACCGCTAATGACCAAACTCTGCCAGCATAGTGAGTTACATATTCAGAATATTTTGATCAAGGGAAAAAGCAAACAGAAACCCACCCAGGATAACCAAATCAGCACCCATAAAGCATAGCTCTTCAGCGTTCAGCACTCCACTATTTGAAAGTGTTCCCTACTTCCCTAACGACTATGTGTGTCCTCTTCCACCTTCAAAGCCTCCTAGAATAGCACAGCTCCGACTACTGTGTGGTAAGGGACAGATTTGACATAACTACTCTTCAGCATTGCAAGTCACCCTTAGCTGACGATTATCCACTTCAAGACAAGCTAATGTCCTATCTATTGTCCTCTGTAAATGCTGTGTCAAGTTTGGCTTAAGACAATGTTCACTTCAAAAACAGTATTTTTTCAATCATCCAAAGGCTTGAGCTCTCCCTCTGCACAACTCTGACTTGCATTATTCATCAGTCAGGTACTTCCCATGGACTGTATGAAAGACAAGTGTTAGAGATAAGATGTTCAAATGAAAACTAAAGGGCCTCTTTTTCTTTCTAATTTATTCAATTATTTATAAGCAATAGTGCTATGGCTTGGATATGGTTTGATTGTAACCCAAGGCTCTGGTTCCATGGGTTGAAATTTGATCTCTATTGTGAAGTACTAAGAGGGTAAACAAAATTAACCTAACTATAGCGCTAAGAGATGGGGACTTTTATGATATGAGGAATAGATAAAACAATTAGGGGAACCTCCATTTGGGAAATCTCCAAACCTAGTGATAGAGAAACCAGACGGTGGCTGGGAGCTGTCTTCCCTCTTCCTCTCTCTCTGTCCTGCCCCCAATTCCCCTCCTCTCTCTCTCCTGCTCTCTTTCCATGAAAGGCCACAGGATTCCAGCATGAAGTCTATCTACCAGATAATGCTGACAGACATTGGACCTTTAGGACTCTAAGCCAAAATAAAGCTCTTTTCTAGAAAGAAAAAAAGGAAGGAAGGAAGGAAGGAAGGAAGGAAGGAAGGAAGGAAGGAAGGAAGGAAGGAAGGAAGGAAAAAAGAACGAAAAAAGAAAAAGCAAAGCATGCCTCCGGTATTTCCTGACAGCAAGTACAAATGGACTGGCAAAAACAGTTTATTCTAGTATGACATACATCCTGAAAATTCACGATATAGCCAGGTGGTGGTGGTGCACACCTTTAGTCCCAGAACTTGGGAGGCAGTAGCAGGCGGATCTCTCTGAGTTCAAGGCCAGCCTGGTCTACAAGAGCTAGTTCCAGGACAGGCTCCAAAGCTACAGAGAAACCTTGTCTCGAAAAACAAAACAAAACAAACAAATAAAAAAAAAATCATGATATAGAGGATCCAAAGTCTAAAGAGGTCAATACTACTGAACAGTAATTTTGTAGTTAACAACACCTGATAGAAATTCAAAGTTGAATAGAACAAATTTTTGCATACATGTATTTACAATTCAATTAAATTAAGAACAAAAGCAAAAAAAAGACTATACCCTGATTAGTCAGTGTCGTTTAAAATGTATATTAAACAGTTTTTTTTTTTAAAAAAAAAAAAAAAAAAAGGAGGAGAGTGGTGGCACCAGGGTAGATGGAGAAGGGGAGCAGGGATGAGTGTACCTCTTGGATTGGCTTAGATATGGAGGGGAAATAAACAAGCATGACCATAGAGTGTATTCCCAAGATGCCCAATTAATTTCTGTTTTATGTTACCCAATTTACCACCTCAATTTCTCTTCTTGAACAAAGCTTGCAGCACCAGACAACACAGTAAATTTCATAAAAAACCATGAGTTCGTATGTTATCAATTCATTCCAACTCTACTATGGCTGATTTATTGTGCACTTATAAAACCCTCACAGATGATGAATGTCACATGTTCATATTACTACAGAAGGAGAAAACAAACAAAGCTGTGATAAATATTTCACCTTCTTTCATTTAAAAAAGACCACACAATGAAAATATAAACCACAAGGCAAATGTTTTATCATTCCCAGTGGGATATTTACATTCATCCCTGCTTGACAGCAATTCTCCACCAGAAACATCAATGCCATCCATCTCTGAGCCAACTGCTCTCGGGAGTTACCTAGGACTGGAGAATCCAGGAGAGCATCTCCTTCAGTGAGAGAATATACCGAACTTTCTAAAACTCATTAAACAGACCACTACCACTAAAAAACAGGTAGTTAGGTGCTTAGATTTTTGTATCATGGTGTTACAGGCATGCACCACCATTCCTGAGTTGGTAATTAACAAGAATTTTTAACTAACCAGAGAGTAAATTTTAAAAAGAACATATGTCACCATAATTGGCCTACAAATTTCTACATGATTTGGCACTCAGCATTATATTTTGACCTCAGGTCATTAATCTACTCGTCAAATCGTGCCTTTCAAACCGGCCTCCCTGCTCTTCCTAGACAACACCAAGGGCATTACCAAGTCAGAGCTAGCTATTCTGTCTGCATGGAACCCTCAGGTCCTAGAAATTCAAAAACAACTACCCTCACCTTCTTGGTGAGGTGTCATTTTTTTGTCAATGGAGGTAACCTAGACACATTTTTGTTGGGTTTATTATTATTATAATTATGTGTGTGTGTGTGTGTGTGTGTGTGTGTGTGTGTGTGTGTGTGTGTACAATGCCGCAGCACAGGTGAGGACAGCAGAGGGCAGTTTGTAGGAGTCAGTTATCTCCTTCCACCATGTGAGGGAACTCCAGTCATCAGGTTTCATGATAAGCACTTGGCCTGCCCACACATCTCACCAGCTAGACACTCTAACCTGCCATCTATTCTTTACTCTCCATCTCTGACAACCTTTTTCAGGAGTACTTATCAGCTTCTCCCACCCTGTATGTCCTTTACTTGTCGCCCATGGTCCCCTCTACAGTAGGTTACATATGGTCTAGCAGAGGGTACAGAGGGTAGATATCAACGTGCACTGGGAAGAATGGAAATGTACTAGTGCAATACTATGAGCAGTCCAGTCACACCACAGCCAGCACATTCTAGCCACAGCAGGATTCACTCACAAACTATAATAGGAGCAGTAAAGGAGAGCAGCAAAGCACCATGCAGACCTGCAGAGTGGGTAAGAAAAATAAATACCACTGTCCACAAAGACAAGTCAATATATAACTAGTGAAATTGGAAATAAAAAAGTAGGAATGTGAGCATTTTACTACAATCTTAAAATCAAAGAATCAAGTAGTACCTAAAAGCGTCTACCTGTAGAAAGCAAGAATTTGAAGCAAGGGATATTTTAAAATTACTTAACACTTAAAATTATATCCAAACATCATTCATAAAAATAAAACATAAAAGAAAAAACTGTAATGGTAAGTGACATCTTGGAAAGTATTCACCATGTGTCCCACACATCCATAATTAATATGCAGATTATATAGATTATACAAAATGTCACAACCAAAGTAAAATAAACCCTATGATAAGCATTTCATAGTGAATAAGTGTGAATAGTCAATTAGCATACAAAGAGCTGTTCAACAGCATTAGTAGACAAGGAAATGCAAATTAAAATTAGAATGGAATATTTTTTGTTATTGGGTTCTTGCAGAGCTGAGAATGAACCAAAGACCATACACTTATACCTCTGCGCTGCACCTTTTCCATCCCAGAGGTAATTCTTTCATAATAGGTATTCAATGTAATATCAACCCCACCACCAAGAGTACAAATTACCAAGGTTATTTTCATGTCTTCCCACAAACTGATGGTAAGGCTTATTGCTGAAGACAACACCTATATAACTCATTAAAAATGGAGCTGGTGCCTACCTAGAGCCTTCACTCTTTGGATTAGTGCTTTTGGTACTGGCAGGTACTCAACATACTACCAAAAGAGGAAGGTAAACATCAACCCAGCTACAAAGCCCTTGCTCTCCAAGAGTGGGAAAACCCAAATACTACTGTTCTACTGAAAGGACAGAGCAATAAAATGACTCCTAATGACAATCTGCTACACTCATAGATCTGTGCCTTACTTAGTCATCATCAGAGAAGCTTCTTCCCGCAACAGACGGAACAAAACCAGAGAACCAGAACCAAACAATGAAGAGAGTGAGAGACCTTGGAATACTCAGCCCTAAACGTGATGTGTCCATCAAATCCCTCCCCTCAAGGGTTCAAGGAACCCTTTGGAAAAAAAAGGCATAAAGAGTCTAAGAGCAAGAGGGGATGGAGAAAGCCAAGAAAACAAGGCCCTATAAATAAAAGAATAGATGCACATATGAACTCACAGAGACTGAGGCAGCATGCATAGGACTTGCGCAGGTCTGCACCAGATGAGATCCTAGAGCTGAAAGTAAAAGGAACACACACACATACACACACACACACACCTAAACAGGGATCCATCTCTATCTTACAAATAAAGGAGTTTCCTCTCAGAAAATCTCACTGGAGAAACAAACTACTCCAAAGGGGAGGCAGAATGCCCAGTAGTAAATGGTCAACACAAAATAAACTCAATGGTATCTTTGGAGGTTCTTTGTCTTAGAGTGTTAAGTCAGGACATTTTTTTTTATTTTAAACCTCACAAGTCCTTTGCTCATATATTCTGTCTTTTGTGTTTTTATGGGATTCCCATGTGTACAAACATGTGCCTCTGAATCTATATGCAGTTCTTGTGCTTTTTCTTTGGCTCTTTTTCTTATTTGGTTGTTTTGTCCTATTTCAATGTGGTTATCTTTGTTTTATTTATCTTATTATTATTCCTTAGATGCCTCCCTGTTTTCTAATGAAGAGACAGAAAGGCTGTGAATTGAGATGGGAAGGGAGATGGCGAGGAATTAGGAGGAATAGGAGGAAGGGAAAATATCAGAACACATTGTATGAAAAAGAATCTATTTTCAATAAAAGGGAAAAACACAGCAACAACTGATGTGGGATTCCCCTCTGTATGCTGTGAATACCATTGGTAAATAAAGAAACTGCCTTGGCCTGTTGATAGGGCAGAACTTAGGTGGGCGGGGAAAGCTAAACTGAATGCTGGGAGAAGGGAGGTGGAGTCAGAGAGAAGCCATGTAGCCCCACCAGACACAGATGCTGGGAACTTTACCCTGTGAGTCACAGCCTCATGGCAGTACACAGATTAATAGAAATGGGTTAAATTAAGATATAAGAGTTAGTCAATAAGAAGCTAGAGCTAATTGGCCAAACAGTATTGCAAATAATACAGTTTCTAAAAAAAAGAAAAAGAAAAACAGAGAAACAGAAAAAGAAAAAAAACAAAAAATAAAACTTAAAAAAATAAAAATACAGTTTCTGTGTGATTATTTCTGGGCTGACAGCTGGGAACAAACAAGAAGGCCTTATTATGGACAACAAAAAGAAATGAGAAATAACAGAAAGGCTCATATGCTGATGGTAAATTGGTACAACTACTGTGAAAAGTGGTGGCATTATCTGATGAACTTGGAGATGTTCCTTCCCAATAGTCCAGCCCGTCAAATCTTGGTTCTACATCCTGCAGATACTCATGCACATATGTACCAAAGTAATGTGCAATGTCTGTTAGCACACTACAACTTTACAACTTTTAAAACATCCTGAAAAAATCAAATTTTCATCTACAGGAGAATGAAGAAACATGATGCATAGTCAAGATAAAATGAAATTCCCTACTAGTGTTAATAAATGAATTAGAGCAATATAAATCAAACATCAAGTAAGAGAGCAAGACTGCTGTATCTTCTATGTGATTCCATGGATATGAAATGAAAACAAGACAACTAAATATGAGGAAGTGATAACACTGTGAGGAAGGAGAGGGAATAAGATTACAACTAACAGTAATGTTTAGTGTTTCCTCTCTAACAAGCCAACGGGATCATGAATGTGGGTGTGTGTGTATGTGAGTGTGTGTCCCTGTGTCTGTGTGTGTGCCTGTGTCTGTGTGTCTATGTGTGTGCATCTATGTATGTGTGCCTATGTTTGCCTGTGTGTCTATGTGTGTGCATGTCTGTGTGCCTGTGTCTTTGTGTGTGCATCTATGTGTATGTGCCTGTGTTTGCCTGTGTGTCTGTATGCCTATGTCTGTGTGTGTGCCTGTGTCTGTGTGTGTGCATCTATGTATGTGTGCATGTGTCTGTGAGTTTGTGTCTATGTGTATGTGTGCCTGTGTCTGTGTGTATGTATCCATGTGTGTGTGTGTATCTGTGTGTTTGTGACGATGTGTGTGTGCCTGTGTCTATGTGTCTGTCTGTATCTATACTGTGTGTATGTGTCTGTGTGTCCATGACCAGATGTATGCAAGCTCTTCTGCCTTATAAAAATTTTATAAAATCCTGAACAAAAAGTCATAGACTTACCTGTGACTGGCATACAAAGCTTGTACACATTCTTAGTCTGAGATTCAAGCATAATGACAGAACATTTAAGACTCACTAGTAGACACGAATTAAACTAAAAATTTAGATCTCATGTTTTGTTCATCTGACTCAAAAATCTATCCATTTAGAGAACCAGACAGGTAACTTGGCCAACTAATAAAACACATGTCAATTTCAGTCTCCAGTTACAAAGAGGAAACATCACCAACAGTAGAAACATTCATGGTTTCAAGTAAACCCCAGTGTGGATGGTGAGTAAACAAAGAAGCAAAGTAACTGTGAAGAAGAGGGCAGAGGTACCGAGAGATACAACGCAAGCAACAAGTTAACCTGACTCTATAAGTGGACAGGTGATGTCCACTGAGACCCTTTCCTAGGAAGGCACTGCAGACACGATCCTTCCTTACTCCAAATAGTGACAGGTATTGCATACAGAAAAGAGAGAGACGGTCTAGAAGGCTAAACTAGACAGGACAGGACAGGACAAACTTCTCAATGAAATTTCCAGTGTCTTGTCTGGCTCAGAGGCAGAAGGACCAGAATATAAATACAATGTTATAGATACTAAATGCAATTATACACAGGAGTACAGACTGAAGACACCAAGATTTATGTATGCACCTAATAGTCCAGTAAATAAAAGAACAGAGGGCTGCTTACCTATGACCAGGGTGGTAAACAGCAGTATTTATCCCATGAGGATAATGACCACTAAAGCTGAAACTGTGACTCTCTTGGTAGCTCTGATTTGTTCCAACACTAAGTTAAAGAAAGCAAAACAGAAATAAGTAACATTAAACCACCATGGACACCAGTAGCTACTGTAGCAGCTAGGCTTTAGGGACAGACAACACCAGCCATTATTGAATACATAAAACAACCAGACACACTACAGTGGAGAGATGACTGATACAATCATATTGTTGAAAAGTCTGAAAGTTTCTTATAAAAATAAACTACATGACCCTATGACCCAGCAATCCCATTGGAAGATAATGGCCCAGGAAGGATAAAAATGGTTATCCATAAAGACTTATGCAAGAATGGCCATTGTACAATCTGTGTCATGATCCAATGGTCAAGAATGATCCAGTTGGCCACAGCCCCAAACTGAAAAGTCTATCTACAAAGGAATGAATAAACAAACCATGAGATACCTGTGTATATAAATGTAAATATATTTGTATAATTCATGTAAGATGAATCATTGGTTAAAAGGGAATAAAGTAATGATATACCAAAATACATGAATTTTAAAATATGCTGAATGAATGAGATTTCTGCAAAATATTATATATATGTATATATATACATATATATTATATGATTCCATTGATGTGAACTGTCTCAATAAGCAAAGCTAATTTATGATTAAAAATAAAGTCTTTGAAAATAGTAGTTGTCATGGGTAGATGTGGAAGAGGGAGGGAGGAGGGAGCTCTCTAGTATGGTGACAATGTTCTATTTCTTGACAGTGGTCTGAATGGTACAAATCAGTGCACTAATCAAACTCACAGAGAGCTACAATTAAGATATGTGCATACCACTGTCTGCAGAGTGCATCTCTGAAAAAACTATGAGAAAATAATGAACACTTAATAATATGCATTCTCAAACATTTGACATTTCTAATGCACTATGAAATACAAGGAATAAATGTATGAGTATTTACTATACAAGTCTTTCGAAGTGCCTAATGTATTTGCAATTTTTCATAGTTTGACAAAAAGAAACATCAATATCAGACACTAGCTCAGAAGAATAAACATCACATCAAAATGATTTCCAATGCATTTTTACCTGACAAGGTAACTTCTAAGTTCTCCTCGGTAATTGATGACCAAGAGCTCTGCAGACCACTGTGCACTTGCTTTGTATTCTAAAAATACCAACCCAGCAATGGCATAGCTCAAGTCACCAGGAAAAAGAGATGCCTGAAACAGGAAATTAAGTTATTATAGAGGTAGCAGAAAAGTAGCACATAACTAGACAATAATTAGCTGTGAAACCAAGTTTAGACCACAGCAGGCTCCTTGAAATGCTCAGCCAAATTAGCACATTCCTATTCCAATTCCCTGTAAAATCAAAAGGGGGGAAAAAAGCAGGAGATGCCACCATTCAGCCTCTTCCCAGACATAAGCTGTCAAGTATTAATCTCCACTGCAGCAGTCTATGCTAAAAAGACTTCAGGCACTTTCCACATGCCTACTCAACAATTCAAAGGGGAGGATGCACACTTGATGTCAGCCTTTCCATCAAGCACCTATCTAACCATGCTGATGGAGATCTGAAAGTCTAAGCACATTTGGAGGCATACATAACAGTATCTACATAGAACGTGATCAGAATGCTCCATCTTGGCAAGACTATTTTAGGCTAAAGCAACTAAAAATCAATGGACAGACAAGGCCCTCTATTCTTCCATGACTTAAAAATGAGGCACAAATTTCTTTTGGTGATAGTGTCCCTCTGAAGTAGGCAGAGAAAAAGAGGTACACCTAAGTAAGCATGTGAGTCTTTTAAAGATCAGTGAGTCCTTCGTGTATCTCCACATCATTTCACACAGCGCAGCAACCTGAGCAGCCCACACTCCATTGCCCTTGTAGAGCCACATCTCCACAGATTACAGGACTAAGCTCCTGGCCCAAACTATTTCCTTAGGTTTTTCACTCTTCTATCAAGCCCCATGCATTCAGAAATACAGGTACCAAATAAACATTTTATTATGCTAATCTGTCTCTTTTAAAGATTAATTTGCAGGCCCACAGAAATTAATTCAAGAAAATGGAGAAAAAAAGTTTTGTTCCAACATTTCAAAGAGTTCTTCGTGATCTAGAACTGTTCAACAAACACCCACAAAGGCCTGATCCAAACATAGAGTCTACAAATATGAATATCAAAATCAAAGCACTTGACAAATTTCACACTTAGTACCAAAGCAAAAAATGCAAACACCTCACAACAACATTTAACAATGATTACATGCTAAAATGATCATGTGCTGGATGTACTGTAATTAAATAAAACACAGTCTCCATAAATTTCACACGTCCCCATGACAACCACTTGAAAATGTAAAATTACCCTTGACCGCATAGATAGCACTCATTACAGTTCCACTGGACAGCACTTGCCTGTTAAATGGTAATTTGAACCTTAGTTAGGTTTTGTGGAACTTCTATAATCTGAGCTCTGTTCAGTCTTTCCATGTTTCCACTTGTTATTTCTTAGGAAAATCATTCCCTATCATTGGTTCTCAACATTAACTTCCTAAGTCGGTCCATTGCTTTTTCTCTACTCTCCCTTTTAAGGTAACAAAGTCCAGCTGCTCTAGAAGTTGACTCAGTTGCAACAACTCACATGTTTTTTCCCTCACGATAGCCTATCAACAATCCATACCATGATAAAAGAGAAACTGAGATGTCCTAAATGAAATGATGAGGGCCAGAGATGGAGGAAGCAGTGCATGAGGCCAACACACTGTTCATGCTCCAACTGTGACTTAAACCCCATCAGGACCAACCACCAGGCCCACACGCAATGTAGCTTGACTGTTCAGCTAGTCAATCCATAAACAAGGACTGCTTCTCCTTACAGATGGTCCTCACATCCTAAGCTTCCCTTCTTCACATTATCCCATCCCTCTTTTCTATAGCAATGTAGATCCACTGAAACCGTGCTTCCATTCTCCTGAGACTACCACACAACCCTTCACTCTGAGTCCAGAAGACAGTTTCTAACTGGAGCCTTGCTCCTGAAAGACAGGAGAAATTTTCCATGGACCTGATTCTTTGCTAGTCTCTACCTCATTGACTGAAAAAAAAACCTTTTAAATTCAGACATCCCCTAATCTTAAGAGTTTAATCACTTCTGAGCCGGGCGGTGGTGGTGCATACCATTAATCCCAGCACTCAGAAGGCAGAGGCAGGCAGAGTTCCAGGACAGGCTCCAAAGCTACAGAGAAACCCTGTCTTGAAAAACAAAAACCAAAGAGTTTAATCATTTCTGTTCAGTTCTTGTTGTAAAATGGCTTATGCCTACAAAGTGCATTAACAAATACAAAGAATAAAAACAATATAAGTACAATTATCTGACTAGATGCTAATATTTTAAGATCATAGCTTATTATTCTCATTTATACTTGTATTTCTCCTCTCTTCACACTCATCCACTGCAACTTATACAGAGAAGACACACGTGGCACGTGATTTCAAATGTACACACACCGGGGAAATAACGAAGAGCTCACTTCCCATGAGGTCAAACACCCTTACAGTCCCGGTACTTTCAGCATAAGCCAGGAGCGTGCAGTCATAACTCCAGGCTACCCGTCTCCACTGGGGCTTTGGGTCCTTTGGAACTAGAGCAAAAAGAAAAGAGGCATTTCAAACAATATATAATAAAGAGAGAAAATAGTTTAAGTGATTGTAGCTAACATAAATAATTGGTAAGTACCTCATCTCCTAAAGTGATCTAATGCTCAATCAAAACAACAGTTCCCAGAAACCTACTTCAGGGCACAAACCATGGCAAACTTTGGCTCTGTTACTTCATAAGCAAAGCAGCTTACTGATGCCAGAGCTCTGATAATTGCTGAACATGCCCTACACTAGTAAGGGCTCAACAATAAGCTACTCCAAATACTGATGAAACTGAGAGTAATCAAAAGCCCAGAGCACAAGTTATTAAACTGTATTGCTGTATGGGGTGGCAAATCTAACTGTGGGAGTCAAGAAAAATGTGAGAATGATAAAAATATTTTGGACACACAATGACCAAAAATTGAATCAAAATCAAACACAATAAATCTGAAGTGTTCCTAGCCGTGTTCACCCATACTGTACTCCCTAGCTATAATGCGGGCTCTGAGCACACAGTACACAAACCTTGGACATGCACGACATGTCAGACCATGCAACACCAAGGAAGACAGCCTGAAATCCTCACTAGGACTCAAAAATGACAGCATACAATGAACTAGTCTCTTTACTATACACACAAAATTGTCTGCTCTTATAGAAAAACATTTTTACAGAAAATAAAGACTTCTAATACTTTCCTATTATTTCTCAGCATGTATCAAATATTTGGACTGTACTGTGTTTGAATGTTTTGTTTTAAAATTGCTAGTTGAGTTGACGGATTGAGAAACTTCAAAGAATTTTGGTTTAGAATTAGGGCACAATTTTAAATGGTATTAAACATACTTCTGTCATTTGGTACTATGTATTTTTGTGAAGCATATTCTCAGCATTGATGACTACAAAATCAAAGTGTCAGCCAAACTCTACAAAACATTTTGACATTGTGCAGTACCACATAAGCAAGTATCTCATTAGTATGAAGGTTTGTTTTCCTCCTTAATAAAAGATATTTGTAAATACATTTTGTATGGTTTATTTTCAATAAATATTTTATTTGTAGATCTAGTTTCTATATCTATATACCTGGGGACAATAAATTTCACAGACAAATTAGAGTCATAAGTAGAAAAACATTTAAGCAGCATTAGCCTAGAGTTAGTAAAAATCAGTAATTATTCCAAGCAACTGAGTTCAGCTCCTCTAAAAATCCACAACATTAAAAGTACAACCAAGAGTTTTTAAGTAAAGGCAGTGAATATTATCAGAAGATACAATCTAAGAAATAAATATGAAAATAAATTATATATACATATATGTATATATATAAAGGCAGATAAATTAAGAGCTATTCCTAATCATAAAGTTTTAAACTTTTGATAATAAATATATTAATAGTCCTAATAAAAGCCATATGCAAATTGATTTTAAAATTACAAATAAATCTTCCATATGACTCTGAAGTCTCATTCCTGATTATTTTCAAAGCAAATGAGATCTATGAGATAACTACGCTCCCATGTTGTTACTTCATTATTATAACAGACAAGGAACAGAAAGTGTATTTATCAACTGATGATAGATAAATAAAATCAGATATATACATGTGTTTAATGGAATACTTTTCAGCCATAAAAAGAATACAGTCCCATCATTTGCATCAACATGGAGAAACTGGCGATCTTTATGATAAATGAGATGAGCAGGCACAGACAATACTGTGCAATCTCATTCATACATGAAATCTTAAAAAGCTGACCTCACAAAATCTGAGCACACAAAGGTAGGTCCAGAGAGAGGACAGTGGGGAGGGTGAGATGCAGACATGATGATTGATGGGTACTAAGTTACAAAGAGCATGCGGCCTCTGATTCATCCCTGCAGCCAGGTCTCATCTCCTCTTGCTCTGACTCTTACAATAGCCTTGTACCTACTCTTCACACGTGTGTCTCTCCTCTCTTCCCACCTTGGCATTTTCCAAAGGTAACTTTTCTTTTTTTTTTTTTTTTTTTTTTTAGTTTTTCGATCCATTTGCATGCAAAATTCTAGAAGTCATTGTTTTTTACCGCAGAGTAGTACTCTAATGTATATATATTCCACACTTTCTTCATCCATTCTTCTATTGAAGGGCATCTAGGTTGCTTCCAGGTTCTGGCTATTACAAATAATGCTGCTATGAACATAGTTGGACAAATGCTTTTGTCATATGATAGGGCATCTCTTGGGTATATTCCCAAGAGTGCTATTGCTGGGTCCAGGGGTAGGTTGATCCCAATTTTTCTGAGAAACCGCCACACTGATTTCCAAAGTGGTTGCACAAGTTTGCAGTCCCACCAGCAATGGATGAGGGTACCCCTTTCTCCACAACCTCTCCAGCAAAGGCTATCCTTGGTGTTTTTGATTTTAGCCATTCTGACAGGTGTAAGATGATATCTCAAAGTTGTTTTGATTTTTAGTTTTTCGAGACAGGGTTTCTCTGTAGCTTTGGAGCCTGTCCTGGCTCTTGTAGACCAGGCTGGCCTCGAACTCACAGAGATCCACCTGCCTCTGCCTCCCGAGTGCTGGGATTAAAGGCGTGCGCCACCACCGCCCGGCTTTAACTTTTCAAATAGGAAGATAAACAGATAACATCTTCCTGTTGCCCTAAAATCCCTGATGGCTCTGCTTCCAACAACACAAGTACTGACTTCTCAATATACACAGATGATCCTTCACAAAAGACCCCATCATGGTGTTCTAGCTTCCCCTCCATCGCATCCCCCCTGATACCCCCAACACCGACCTCACCACCTGGGAAATAAACAAACCTGTGCCCTCCACACACTTCACTACCTCTGCTAGATGGTCCCTTTCCAGCTGCATCTCTCCTTCCTTGATTCTTTTTTTTTTTTTTCTTTTTTTGGTTTTTCGAGACAGCGTTTCTCTGTAGCTTTGGTGCCCATCCCGGAACTAGCTCTTGTAGACCAGGCTGGCCTCGAACTCCCAGAGATCCGCCTGCCTGGGATTAAAGGCGTGCGCCACCACCGCCCGGCTCCTTCCTTGATTCTTCAACACAGACAGTGCTCTCTGTGCACCAAATATGCTGAGCGTAAACTCTGAAGTATTTACCACATCGTATCATGTTGCTTACATAATTGAATGTCCCATGGATCTCTGATGTCCTTAAAATTGAAGAAAGTGTCCTATTTGGCGTTACCATCTCAGGAATTCCCTCCTTTGCTAAACATCTCTGTAAACCCCCGAACAGACACTCAGACATCTGTCTGTGAGCTCATTCTAAACACCATCATGCTGACAAGGCAGCCACCCATCCTTCATTCTACATGGTTTCTATCAGCATATTTGGTTATACAACACAAAATGACCAGAGTATAAGCTAACGAGCAGGTGAGGCTGGCGTCGGAGGAGCTAAAGCAGGAAACCTGCCCCAAAGTGCATTCTAGGGGAGCATGCGCAACAGACTGAGACCTGGTTAAAGAAATCAACCAACTAATTAAGAAGTAGGACACTATCAACAAATATATTGAAGAAAATGAAATAAATTTGCATGATCCTACTCGATTATCTAAAAAGCCAATTCATGTGTACACAAGATTATAGAAGGGTTATTTTAAGTTATTAATTTCAATATATAAGAAGAGAGCAAATTAAAATGAAAAGTATTATTACCTTTTTCTACTTTCCTGTATTATTCATTACAACTATGTTATCACATTTATTATCAAAATGAATCAAATAATAAGTTTCAAGCTGGACTGTACATCACAAATGGAAGAGATAGAAAAACAAAGTAGATAGACTTAGTCCTAACCAAATCAATAACTGCATTAAATATAAATATTCTAAACATTCCAATTAAATGACAGAACTACTTAGAGCATTAAAAAGGTAAAATCCAATCAAATGCTGCCTACCAGGCACATATACTAAATAAAAACAGACAGCTACTTTATTAAATAAAAGCACACAGAGGATGGTAAGCTCCAAGCCAGGCTGGGTTAAGTAGCAATCCCTGCCTCAAATAAATAGCAAATATAATTAATTAATGATGGCTTGAAATTCATTATCTAAATTTCCATCTTCTACCTAGCAAAATGAAAGCAACTTAAAATCTGCATGCAAAGGAAAAAAAGATAAAGCCAAAAGTCAAAGAAAATAAACAACAACAACAAAAAAGAAACCAACAACCAAATTTTTATTACTGAGGAACATTAGTAAACTGGCAAAATTCTGGCTTGAATGAAGAGAAAGAGATGACATAAGCTACAAATATTAGAAACAACAAAAGCGGTATCAGTACAGATTGCAGTGAACAGTAAAGTGATAATAGAAAACATAAAATAGAGAATGTTATAAACTACTTTATAGCTATGAATTGTATGAAAAATTTCATGCAAAAGTCAAAATTTTTTAAGGTTTTTAACATCTGTTTTTAAAACTGAATCAAATCCTGCTTATAAAAAAGTCAACTTTTTTCATAAATTCTATAAAACATTTAAAGAAAAAAGCAATTCAGATTCCATGCATGCAAACTCTTCGGAAAATAAAAAAGCAACAACACCCACTCCAATTTTGAGACCATCACTAACAAAGTATAAAACCAGGACATGAAAACAAGTACATACCTATATTCCTCATGAATATAGGTGCAATATTTTGATGACTGTATCTGCATAAAGATCTAATAATGATCTTGATCTAAAGGTAATCAAATATGATACTGAGTTGCTTGCTACTCAGAGATCAATTTTATCGAAATGCTTAGGGTTCTCTTGATAATTAGAATACCTGTGTCCAAATACCTACATCTAGCATAAAAACTGGGTTGAAAAGGCAACCTGGGAAAGTCCATCTAAAACGTCAGCCTAAAAAAAGAGTTCATGGCCATCAACAAGCAAGTATCCCAGATTTCATTACAGTTTACTTGTGTAGAACATATTGTGCTACAGTATTAGAGAAAAAAACTCCTAAAAATCAGATGAATTTTAATGTCTATTTTTGTTCATCCTTGGTTGCTACTAAGAATGTATACTATGTTTTCAATAATAAAAAAATTCACTAAAAATACAAAAATAAAGAGAGAGAGAGAGAGAGAGAGCGCAAAGGGATGTTGGATAACCTGAGACATTGGACTCACACTTTAAAAACTGAGTAGTTTGTTTCAAAGTCTGGGCATTTCAAATAGTTTATGTTCCTGATATTTTTCATGTAGACACATATTTAAAGAAACCGTGCTTGCACAGCATCTAACAGTAAGCTGAGGAGGCTTCAGAAAGTAAGAGGCAACCAAGAGCCATCAGCCTGCCCAGGCTGCATCAATAGGCCAATGGGCTCTCTTGGTGTTCCTGCAGTAGGCAAGAGGACAAAAACTCAACACCACAGATCTTCAAAAGTCTAATCCCATCTGCCCTTTTTAAGGTAGAAGAAGAAGACTGAATTGCCATCAATGGTCTGGTGAACAGAGTCAAACAACTTCCAGCCCACATTTCAATCATTCTCAAATGGCCTATCTTTTATAAAACAATAATTGAAAAATATCAAAGTGGAACCAAATAACTCCTATTTCAGTTTGCAGAGTCTGCAATATGCAGTCTCAAAAATGCATTAACGACAATCTGGCCCCTCTTCTCCAGGCACACACATGAAATATCATTTGGCATATGGGAGTCATTCCCATAAAGATGAGTCAAATAACAAGCAAATGATCATTGCTTCGCATTATACAAAATGGAAAAAAGCTATTAATGCAGCATTAAGGTCATAAATTCCGACATTCAGAAGCCCACAAAATAAACCATTAGTTCTCACCACATTATCTCATCTAGGCTGCCACATTAACTGTATGCACTAAAAAATCTCTCAAATACACTATGTACAAAATACAGAACAGTTGAAGCTTCCTATTTTCATATTGTGGCATTTTAGTTTACCTGATGGCTAAGAGCAGGTGCCTAATGCAAACACTCAAAGGGGCCCTCCCTATGTGTCAGGATCACGCCAACACTGAGTGAGCATGCTCAGAAGAGGCCTGTCTCAGACTCCCTAAGTCTTCCACCAGCAAGAAAACTGCACTGGCAAATAGGCAATTGAACATCCCACATGACTCTTCTGTAGATTTCTTGACCCCTATGCAGATCTGACCTAATCTAGCAACTATCAACGAGAGAAGTGCATGAAGTTAATTCAGGATATACTTGAGTTCCAAGTTGACAGTCAACATTTAAACACTGCTTCTCGTTATCTTGAAAAAGTTACTCCACAGAAAGGACTTACCAATGTGCAAGGTCCTAATGTGGTTTGTATACACACTGAATAAAGAGAAATACAAAGCCTGACTGACGCTATTCAAAAATGTACATATATACTATAGTATACAAAATATAAAATAAATATACATTTACTGATATGAGATGTCCTTCTGTCTATGTGTTGCTTTTACTGGTCAATGAATGAAGCAGGTTTGGCAGAATATAGCCAGGCCGGAATGGCTATAGAGAAAGAGCAGGTGGAGTCAGGGAGATGCCATGTAGCTGCCAAAGGAGGCAGATACCATGTAGCTGCCCAAGAAACAAGAGGTAATAAACCACAAGCCTCTTTGTAAAATATAAAATAATAGAAATGGATTAATTTAAGATGTAAGCGTTAGCCAGGAATGCGCCTAAGTCATTTGCCAAGCAGTGTTGTAATTAATATAGTTTCTGTGTAATTATTCGGGTCTGGGCACTGGGAAACTAAAGAGCAATCTCCTACAATTTACTCTCAAAAGTTTCCAAAATTAGCCAAGAACAGACAAATACATACTCATTCATAAAAAATAATTTTATAGCTCCCAAAACTTAACAGAGACAAAAGAATCTATGTGACTACCATGTGTGACTAGATATGTATGTAACTGTCATGTGTGTCGATCCTGTGTAGGAAAGCATGCTAGGCCCTAGAAATGTATGTAACTACCAAGTATGGGGAGCACTAGAAATCTTTTTTTTAAGCTGAGTAACAGAGGAACCCTGCCTTCAGAGACTTTACAATCTGTTACAGTTTGATTGTGAAATATTCTCCACAAACTTGTGTACTTGAACATTTGGTCCCCAGGCAATGCTACTATTGGAAAATCTGTAGATGTTTTGTGAATGGAGTCATCTAAAGGAAGTGTACCAGTGAAGGGTGGGCCTTGAGCGCTTACAACCACACCTTACCTGCATTCTCCTCTCTCTGCTTCCTGACTATTTAGCCAATGGAATGAGTGGTCACACACTCCCACCTCCACAATGAACTGTAAAACCTGAGCCAGCTAGAATAAATGCTTTCTTCCTTAAGTTCTTTTGGTCAAATATTCTCATTATAGCAATTAGATAAGTAACACATAATCTAAGTTGGAAAAGAAAAATCAGGACAAGGGTCACTACAGGCAGACGAGTATCAGAGTCGCAGACTGGTGAGGACAGGAGCAGAGGAAAGGTCTGCAGAAGGAGCTGCACTTGACCTCACAAGGGCAGGCTAATGAACCAATGCACTGTAACGGCAGCAGCTGGGTGGCAAAAGGAACTGTATCAAGGGAAGAGGGCAGAGTGGGGCCGAAAAAACTGAACACAACTGTTCTCTACAACACAGGACACCTGACCAAAAAAAAAAAAAAAAACTGTCACAAGATGGTATGCTGGCTCGATTTAACATCAATAACTCAAACTAAAAGTAAGCCTTAATTATGAAAATGCTTCCATAAGATCAGACTGCAGGTATTTTCTTAATTAACTGAAGAGGTGGTGCCATTCCTGGGCAGGTGGTCATGGGTCTATAATAAAGCAACTTGAGCATGCCATGGGAAACCAGTAAGCAACACCCCTCTATGACCTCTCCATCAGCTCCTGCCTCCAGGATCCTGGTCTGTTTGAGTTCCTGTCCTGACTTACTTTGATGATGAACAATGAATGATATGGATGTGTAAGCCTAATAAACACATTCCACCCCACACTGCTTTGGTCACAGAGTTATCACAGCAATAGAATCCCTGACTAAGATAGATGGGTAGGCTAAGAATGACCTTCAGTAACAAAATAAAAACCATGTTCCACAGTTAGAATCAATCAACTGAGAATTTTTAGGTATAATCATAGTACCTAGTAGTTACTCGTTAGCACTTCCTAAGTAGCGATCATGCACCACTAAGTAAAGTTTATACATGTTAATTCAAAATTTCCCTATTATTTAAAAATTATGTGCATATTACAGATTGCAGCATAAATAATAAAAACCCAGAGACAGATACTGGGGTTCAAGTTGAAGATCAGAAAAGCAAAGTAGCCAAGTCACTAGAGAGCTCTTACCTCTATGAAATCTTCACTGAAAAAGATAGTGAGTTCCTGTCTCATCTCACTTTATATTCCTCTCTAGTGATAGGATTAAAGGCATGCACCACCACCGCCCGACCTCTATGGTTAACTAGTGTGGCTGCTGTGACTAAAGGTGTAAGGTGTGTGCCGCCACTGCATGGCCTGTATGGCTGATTAGTACAGCTAGCTTTGCACTCTGATCTTCAGGGAAACATTATTTGATATATCATAAACAAAATATCACTATATTTCCCCTCTTTCGTTTAATATAAAAAGGTTATAACTAATATAAGAAAAACTATATACAATAAGTACAATAACTATATACAACATATACAGGCAATAAGTGCATCAACAATGTCTAGTCCATTTGCATTTGACAAATTCAAAGAAAATACTCCATTCTCTATCCTACCTTGGTGAGTCCAAAGTCTTGTACCTAACTTATTTTCTATCATAATGTGCATTACTATGTTTTAATATCTCTCAATCTTATACGCTACACTTCTTTAGCAAATTTCTTTTCTGAGTCTTATAAACAAGAAAAACAAAATATCTAATATTGAACTTAGAAGAATTAGTAAGAAAGATCAAATCCCAAACATTTTTATTAGTTTTTATCTGAACAACTTTAAAATTATAACTAAGTATTTATCCCTGTACTAATTCCAAAACAAAAGACTACAGTACTTACAAATACTTTCAAAAAAAATGGACTTGAATATTTTAAAACACAATTTAAGTTCAAAGCCCTAAAAAGTATATATGTTAAACCAAAACATTTAAAGATTAAAAAATAATTATAATTTTTTAAATAAGTTTAATAAAGTCATAATAAGATCTTACTAGTAAATACTTTGGGAATATCTATTCAAACTTTACAGAAACATTGTAAATCATTACAAAATTAAAATTCTCATATTTCAATATTTTGGAAACTCTTACCTTGACATTTCCCAATAATTGATGTAAAATCATCTTTTGCAGACCTACAAATGAAAAATAAAAACAATAGTTTTACCATAATAAACTGATATGTAAGTCTACGAAACACTGTGATCTAGACAACACCTGTACATAATAGTAGGTAATGCCTTCTGTCACAAAGATAGGTAGTTTAGTGTCCCAAACTGGATTCTTTTATTAGCAATCTTCTCATTACAGAAATGGGGCTAGAGCAGGAACACTGTGATATAGCAGAAGTGGGCTTAAGCATGATCTTATGATACTGTAGGAGTCTGCACCACCGGCTCAAAAGATGTGATTCAATAAATCTAGAATGGGACCCAAGTAAGATTATAGACTAAAGCTCCACACACTGTATCAGTTAAGAACCACTGATCTGTAGCATATTACAAAGTCTGATCACAAATCAATAATTTAATGAATCACATAACCTAAATATGTTATAATACATAAAGCAGTGACCTGTTTACAATCTATAATCCTGAAATATAGAATGTAGTAGCATAATTAGTACAAACTATGTTCAAAACAAAAACTGGTGAACTTTTAAGAACATAATTTTAAAATAATTACCTAAAACTTTAATATCTATAGAATTTGACCAACCAATTTCACTTCTATGAAGTTATTCCCAGGAAATAATTACAAATTTATATAGTTATCAAGGAAACTAAGGTAATCCAATTTATAAAGAAGAAAAACATACCAAGTATGGGAGATTAATTAAATTTTGCTGTGCACATCCAATGAAATATTATTCAATTACTATACCTGACATGGAACAATTTCATAATAAATTAATTTCAAGAGTTACTAAGGAAAAAAGTGATATAAATTTTAAAATGTAAATTAAATTTATAAATCATAAGAGTAATTCACAAGTTGGCATCAAGTAGAATAAACAATATTATCCACTAATGATACACACACACACACATACACACAGACAGAAAGACAAATTTCAAACAACATATATCAAAATATTAATAGTAAACAAGTTGGATAGTCAAAAAGGTAATTACTAATTCTTTCTATTTAACTATATCTTCTATTATTTCTAAAGGGACTATTTCTACTAAGCACTGTTTTTTAAATAATTTACAAAACTTTTCAAATTTTAGCTATTTTTCAAATAATGTTAGCTATGACTACAGACATAAATACAGAAATAAGTATCCAAGACAACACACTGCTTGGCTCCCAAGTGAGATGAGGCAGAGAAAACCGGCTCTGAGATGAAGCTGACCTGATTCCTCCTCCATCTCAGGGCTGAGACAAAGGATGAACATAACCTTCCCTTCAGACAATGGGATGACAGCGCCTCACACAGCTCAGAGAAAGCTCAAGGAGACATCAGTGAATGTGCATCACATCCATCCTACATGTGACAGCAAAGGAGTGGGAAGAGGAAAGCGGGATGGACTAACGGTTTTGCTAAAACCATCATACTTTATTCACTTTCATAGAGCAAACTTGTGGTTGGGATATTTACACATTTTCTTCAGTTTCTTCCTGTCTTTGTTGGGGTCTTTCACAACTTCTAACTAGTTCCCATATTAGCAGCAGCCCACAACAATATGGAATTATTACTTCACTATTTGAATAAAGTAAACATATATTAACCACTTAAAAACTGTAGCTACTGCCAACATGCAAATTAAAGAAGAATTCACACATTGTTATTGTATCCAAAATCAGCCCCTAGCACAAGCAAGTTAAGGACAGCATAGTAAGTTAGTGACAGCATTTAACACAATAACACTAGAAAACAACAACCCAAATACGATTGCAGAAAGCAGGGCTACCTCTCAAAAATTAAGCCGCTTCGGTTTCTTGTCTCTTTTCTCAGGAACCATTTCATGTTCACAATTACTCCTATGGCAAATAATGACCTAAGACACTAGCACCAACTCCCACAGTTGACTTTAATCAAGAACTACTCCTTAAACACCTGCAGTGTTGCTACAGCTACCACTGCGCAGGTCTCACATTGTATATTGTGGTTTAAATAGGGATTGCCCTGGATAGGCCCACGAGCTTTACCACTTAGTCCCCAGCTGGGGGCTGTTTAGGAAAGTTGTGGGACCTTTAGGAGGTGGACATCTGCTGAAGGAAGTGAAGGTTTTGGAGCCCAGCCCTCCTTCCTGTCCTCTCCCTGTCCCTGACCACTCATGCCGTACGCCCAGCCTGCCTCAGGCTCCTGTCATCACGCCTTCCCCACTACAACAGACTACACCTCCCAGAAACCAGTATGAACTCTTTGATCCTAAGCTGCTTCGATTAGGTATTTTGACTCAGCAATGTTTGAAATAATTAAGCCACTTGTGTTCATCACTGTTGTGGATAGAATACACACAGAAGATAAAGAGAAAGTGACTTTAAAATTCAAAAACAGCCCAGCATGGTAGCACACACCTGTAACCCCAGCACTGAGAAGGCAGAGGCAGAGGATTAAAAGTTCTAGGCTAGCTGGGGTCACACAGAAAGATCCCATCTCAAAGAAAAGCTGCAGGACAATCACTCATACACTTTACTTTGCTGGTTATTCCTCATTTACTAGAAAACACTTCCTTTCAGGTCACTGTGAAGTCCAGACCTGTGCTTATATCCATTCAACACAGAAGCAGCTAAACAGCAACTCTGAACAAAGCTAGACCCCATAATCCCCTCTTAGCATCTGTTCCTCCTCTTGCACTGGCATTGTTCATCACATGGAGACTAGCAACTCCTATTATATTCACAGAAATGGAACAAGTGGAGGTCAAGTGACCTTTTTTGAGCAGAGGGAATTTAACTTGGGGCTTTGCCCCGGGTAGACAAGAGCTCTATCACTGTGCTACATCCCCAGCCTTATATTTGTGGGAATATATCATACTGAGGGAAACGATACTTAACTAAAGAAAACACAATAAAATCAGAGCTGCAGGTCCCAGGCCTCATTCACAATGCATTCCTTGAAAATGGCACATGCTGGATCTGTAGAAAACAGAGGTGCTAATCATGAGGGGGACACCCAGCATTTATACCACAGCACAGCATGGCTGAAATGGAAATGGAAACTGCACTTTCATTTCCTGGCCACTCAGACCTGAATAATCACACAAAAACTTTTTGGCCAACAGCTTAAGCGTATCCTAGCTGGCTCTCACATCTTAAATTAACCCATTTCTATTATTTTATATTTTACCACAAGATTTGTGGTTTGTTACCTCACATCCTGTTTCTTGGGTAGTTACATGGTGTCTGCCTGACTCTGCCTCCTTTCTTCCTGCATTTACTTTAGTTTTCTCCTCTAGCTATATTCTGCCCTGTCATAGGCCAAAGCAACTTCTTTATTAACTAATAGTAATAAAACATTCATAGCATACAGAGGGGAATCCCACATCAGAAATACAGAGCATAATACCTAAAGCTACAAAAATGGATCCTGAATTCTTACATATATCATTTATCCTTCATTTCCAAAGCAGAGGAAAATCTACCCAACATCTCAGATCTACGAGAACATCATGAGTTAACAGGAGTACCTAACACCCAGCACTGGCATCAACTTAGTAAGAGTAACCCTATGTGTGCTCAATGTTACAGGTGTCTCAGTGTGAGGAGCTCCCCACACATAGTGTGCTCTCAAAGGCTTCCTGGTGGAGCTCATCTCATTCCCAAATTTGTGTGTATTACAAAGCTTTTGCAAATTATCCTTTCTCCTAAATTTTCATTGGCAAGTTCCATGGATCTTTGGTCAAGCTCTCCCTCTCAGACTCAAATATCTTGATCACACATACATGCCCTGACTCTTATATCAAAAATCACTTCATCCACCTTCTCTTTTCACGGGAAAAGTGAATGTTGTGTTCTGACTGCTGTTTATAAGTAAGGTAGAGACTATAAGCTTGTTTCTCAAAACACTTCACAGAACTGTAACAAACAGAATAGGAGAGTCTAGCCATCCCTACTAATGGTATAAATTCAAATACTACCAAATGGATGCTTAACAACTTGCTTAAAAACAACACAGAGGGATCTATATAGCCATATTTGGTTAAAGTGCTGAGCAAGGGAAGGTTGTCATCACTGCCATTATTTCCCCGGTGGCTTGAGAGGACTCAAAAAGCCTCCCCACTTGAAGCCAGTACCTGACAGGGAAAGACTTTTCTACTCCTCCAAAAAGCTGCGAGAATCCAGTTCTGCTTGGGTACACAGGAAGAAAAAAACTGAAAATGGGCAGAAAATGAACACCAACGCAAGAGCAACTGAATGGGCACTAGTGCTCTTTTAGTGAGAACAGTGGAGCAGCAGAAGACATTTCCATTAGTATCTAAGTATTTATGTGCTGTGCATGTCAGTGTGCATCCACACCCACATATGTGTAGGTGGACATGTGCACACAGGGAGGCCCAAAATTGACAACAGGTGTCTTCCTTACCAGTCTTTACCTCATATGCTGCCACAGGGTCTCGTGTTCGAACCAGAGCTAACGCTCCTAGTTTCTGTGGCTAGCTGCATTGCCATGGGGATCCCATTTCCACCTACCACAGGAACTGGATTACAGGTAGGACACTATGCCCACCCATCTTTTACATAGGTTCTATGAATCCAAACTCCACTCCTCTAGATGGTATAGCAAGCTGTTTATCTGCTCAGTCATCACCCAAGCCCTCCACTTATATCTGGCAACCAATAGGTAGGCTTTGCCTACTAAAAGGGGGACCCTCAATATTAGAAATGGCAAATATTTAGTGGATTGATGCAAATTCCAAAACAAACCAACTACTCCTGAGTTTGCAACCCAGGCCAGCTTAAAAAGTCCTTTTTTGATGGAGGAGTTACTTTTATTTAATAAAGAAACTGTCTTGGCCCATTTATAGGCCAGCCCTTAGGTGGGTGGAGTAAACAGACAGAATGCTGGGAGAAAGAAGCCGAGTAAGGAGTCGCCATGATTCTCCCACTCCAAACAGACGCAGGTTAAGATCTTCCCTGGTAAGCCAGCTCGTGGTACTACACAGAATATTAGAAATGGGTTAGATCAATATGTAAGAGCTAACCAATAAGAGGCTGAAACTAATGGGCCAGACAGTGATTAAAAGAATACAGTTTCCGTGTAATTATTTCAGGTAAAGCCATGCGGGCGGCCGGGTTGCCGGGGACGCAGCCCTGCCGCTCCTATTACAACACTTTTTTTAATGTACATATGTGTGTGTCTATGTGAGTTCATGTGTACTGTGTGCACACAGGTACACATGAAGAAGAGAAGAAGGCATTAGAGTCCCTGAAACTGAAGCCATGGGCAGTTGTGAGCCATGCAGGTCAGGTGCTGGGAACAGAACCCAGGTCCCTGCAAGAGCAATAAGCAGTTTTAACCACTGAGCCATCTCTCCAACCCCTAGAGGGATAATTTAGATAAGAACATGGTAACGTTGAATGTACTGAGCGGACACCACACAGATCTCCAGTAATTACCTTGGTCATTCACAGTCCTATATGCACACACTTATGCCATTATTGCAAAGCTGCCCTGCTGGGGAATATTATTTTAAGGTGTGTGACTTTTGTTTATGCCTCATTTGTTTAACTCTGTAAAGCTGCGGTTCCTTGCCTGTATAAAACACCTGATAGTCTAATAAAGAGATAAACAGCCAATAGCAAGGCAGGAGCAAGGATAGGTGGACCTGGCAGGCAGAGAGGATAAATATAAGGGAAAATCTGGGAGGAGAGAGGATGAGCATTAAGAGAACACGGAGAGGAGGACATCAGGAACCAAAACCCAGCTACGCAGTCAGCCACGGAATGAGGGAAAAATAAGGTATACCAATGTAAGAAAAGGAAAAAGCCCCAAGGCCAAAGATAGATGGGATAGCTTAAGAAAATGGCAGAAAAAAAAAAAAAAACAAGCCAAGCTAAGACTGGGCATTCATAACTAAAATCCATTTGTGATTTATCTGGGAGCTTTGTGGTAGGCCCCTCAAGAAGCAAAGGAGTTAAATATCACACAGCATTGCCCTGCTTTGTTTCACATCTTGAGACATCTTACATTGGTCTAATTAACTATTTCATCAGTAACTAGTCCAACAACAGTTACTTCCAGACTTCTAGAATATTATCTTCATGTAGCAAGAAGACATCACTTCTCGGGAGCCAGCAGATAAGTACAGAGATGAGCAAACCATACTAAGAGAGTGTCATTTGTAAGTCAGTTTTTGGTATGTCACAAAAGTGACTTGATAGTAAAATCCCTTCAAATATCACCTATGAAAAGAATAAAACTTTAGTTCTTATGTATAAGGAATGAGGGTTTTTCTCCTCAAAAGAAATTTTCCATAGAGCCTACATTAACAATTACCTGATCTCCACACACTGGTCTTGGACAGCTGCCAAAAGCTTGCCATTGCTTCATGGGAGAAAAGAGAAAGAAATTCTGCTGTGAGTATCGGAGTCTTTACTTTGATGGGATTATTTTACAGTAAGTTTTTTAAAGTTTTGCTGTCATTATCTACCTTCTGACTTGACAACTGAATGAATATACAAGTACAAAATCATAGAAATGATTCAATACAGCTTAAATTAATATGTTCAAGCAACAATGACCATATGTAAGAAAGGGAATTTAATACAAATCAAGAATGAAAGCCACAAGGACCCCAAAAATCCATGTCTGAGTTGAGATTTAGAAAAAATGCAGACAGAAGTTTGAAGTGAATTTATACATACTTACTTTGCAAGAACCAAATGCCAGTTTATCTGCTTATTGACCAAGCGAACCAGTCCCTCGGGAAGCAAAAACGGAGCAGGGCTGAAAGCACAACACATCAGCTAGCTTAAGACTGAATCATGACAATCATATGTAAAGAAGGAAAAGTTAAAAGAGAGGGTTTTATATTAAAAACCTGAATATTAGTAAACCTAAATCCCAAAACTACTAAATTTTTAAAAGATCTTATTTATTATATATACAGTGATCTGCCTGCAGGTCAGAAGAGGGCACAAAAATCACATAATAGATGTTTGTGAGCCACCATGTGGTTGCTGAGAATTGAACTCAGGACCTTTGGAAGAGCAAGCAGTGCTCTTAATGACTGAGCCATCTCCCCAGTTCAAAAACTACAAATACGATATATGAAACTTCATGAATAGGAGATAAACACCCAATGGCATACTTACAGTTCATACAATTACCAATATTACCAATGCAGCCAGTTCCCTCAACCATCTCTACCCTATTGCGCCCTACATCCTCAAAAATCAAAACTAACAAAAACAAACACATCACACACACACACACACAGAGAGAGAGAGAGAGAGAGAGAGAGAGAGAGAGAGAGAGAGAGAAAATAAAATAAAAAAAACTGAGCAAATAGTTCTACAAGTGATCAAAGGTCTCTAGGACTATCTTATCTTTAGAACTGTTAAGTTTAAGGTTTGGAGAAAGCAACATGCAATTAATAAGTCTACTTTTAAAAATCACTACAAGCATTACTAAATGCTGAATTATATCATTTTATCAGATTATTTCCTTGTCCTTGTTGAACCTGAAAAATCAGCATCATAGTTGAACATAACAACATGCAAAGAATTTTTTTAAAAAAAAAAGGACAAGAGGTAAAATCTGAAGACCTACCACACAGCAAGCCAGCTTTTGACCACAGAGTTTATGCAATAACAAGAACAAAAGTGCTCCTTAACATATACAAGACACACATGCAACGTAGGAGTGTTTACTATGCAGTTGAGGATGCTCTTCAGAGGAATGGAAGCAAGAAGGATATGATCACTATGGACTAAGGGAACAATGAGGGTACTAAGACGTCACCAGCTTACACCAAATTCTGTGAAATGCCTATTAAAAAATAGGTTTGCCGTGGGAGGCATGCCCCTTTCTGAGTAATTACAGAGGAGGATGGGGGAGGGGTAAAGTCAGGGGAGGCCATGGTTAGGATGTAAAATAAGTTAATTAATAAAAAAAAATAGAAAAAAAACTTGAGCTTTTCAAACACACCATTAAGAAAATGAAAAGGCAACAACAAATTGGAACGCACTTCCAAAGCCTGAATTTCCATATATCTCTTCACCTTAATCTGATATTCAAAACATTAAATCACAAATGACAATCTTTGTAAGAACTGAAGGCTCACCTGTACCAGATGTACTGACGCAAAAATAACAGGTGATCTGTAATAAAAGAAGCAGTCATTTGCAAGCAACTTATAAAATGAGACCAACCTAATATACACTATAACTTTTATAAGACCATATATTTGTTTATATTAAAGTTCACATTTACGTTACTCAAACATTGAAATATTTTCCAATTACAAATTTTAAAATGGTTTTTGAGATGCTAAATTTAATCTAAGAAACCTTATTCAAATCATTACTAGGAATCACAGTATATTGCTCTTTAAAACAAATCTATTTGTATAAAGTATAAAATCTAAATCAAGATAGTAATTTGAACTTTGTAACAACTATGTAAGTAATAACTGGAGAAGTCTATGATAAACAAAATTTCAAACACAGGTTTAAGACTGCTTTATATCACCTGTGTGTGAGTGTGTGTGTGTATGTGTGTGTGTGTGTGTTTGAGAGACACAGAAAGACACACACACACTCCTGTACACACAGCTAGGTATAGAGTGAGGGAGAAAAGTCTGAAGAAGAACCTCATATCTAAGTTGTAAAATGAAGAAATTTTTATTATGATATGTAGTTACTTATACTTTCAAATTTTTTTAAATTATTTTAATCAGTTATATATGTTTTCTAAATTAAATCAAAATTTTGTTTGTGATAATGAAAACTGAATATACCACAACTTTAGTTATTCATAACTGTTCAATTTTTTTGAACTGATTCTTCTCTTCTTAAGGAACTCATACCCAACATAAGGATGGCCTATAAGGCCAGAAAGACAGGTAGTTACATTCCCAAAGAACAATGTGAACAAATCTCCACATCTAAAAACATTAAAGGTAGGGGCTAGAAAGATGCTCGGTGGTTAAGACCTGGGTTTGATTCCCAGCACGGGCACGGTGGCTGGCGCACAACCATCTATAACTTCAGCTCCAGCAAACCCTACATCTCCTCAGACCTCCATGGGTTCCCGCACACACCTAGTACACACACACACACACAGGGACACCCACATACATTAATACATACATATAATATGAAATAAATAAATATAAGACAGCACCTACCCTATCAGTCTGCTGGAAGAATTATATTAATCTGTTAATATAAAAAAGTCCTCATAGCTCAAAAAGGCTGATGCTCAATTCTTTTTCAGACTCTTACTAGTTTATATGTAAAGTCTATCATTGGTTAAATGAATGCTCAATTTAATCACACTTGTAATTTGAATATTTTTCACATTCTATCTGAACCTCTGTGTAAACATGAGCAACGGTGTCTCACACTGGGCTTCCACATCACCTCCTGCTATAACACGAGTAATGGCTAAACCTAGGCTACAGTTTAGTTCTACACTGAGTTAGAGATAAGTAAGACTGAAAACCTACATACACACACATATACATACATGCATCTGTAGAAATAATTGCATATAAGATTAAAGCCAGACAATATGTATGCTAACTACCTTCATCAGGTTTTATATCAGAAGTCTAAAAGAACCTTTTTAAATCACTAGGCTGTCTAGAATTGCACAGTTGTGAAATGAGAAAAAACTACCCACTAACTATATAATACATAAAACACGAGTCATATTTACCTCTGATGGCTTTTGTGATGATGAATGATGCCCCATGCTTTCGGCTGCCTCTTAGCTACAATTTAAAAAAATTAAAAATGTTTTAAACTTACATTTTTTTAATTTTACAATACTTACAACATATTAATTTAAACTTCTTTATTTCTATCCAGAGAACTGAGTACTATCAGTATTTTAAAACTTCTTCCAGACTGAAATACCATCATCTAGACTGTGTGCAGCGGCTTAAGAGTGAAACTGACAGTTACAGGTACATGTCAGAAAGAACACAAAAATGAGGTTAGAAACTGTTTTCAAATCAAAACACCACTAAAAAGACAAAAAAGACCAGGGGCAGGGCTGAGGTGTATCTAAATGGTAGGAAACTTGCCTATGATGTGTAGGGCCAGACAAGGTCAGGGTTTGACCATTCAAGACTATACCTGTTGACAAGTCAGTACAGTTGACTTAGGTAGACCACAGAAACCTAAAACAAATTTAACCCACAGGAAAAGTAGTTATCTATTGTGTATCCATGGAGACAATGTTATTAACAAAACACAGATATAACTAGTACATTAAATAATTTGACTCCATAATTATAACTGAATGCTGTAGGATAAAGAATAACAATATTTCCTATGGTGAGTACTATATGAAAGTATAGTAAGTACTCTATTAAACTCCTACCAAGAATAAAATGAATAAAAGCATCAGCAAGGGCAGGTACATTATTCCCTAAGAAGCCCACTCGACAAACATGAAGCAATCATCAGAAGACAATTTGGCACCGCGGGGGTTTAGAAAAGTGAATCAGACGCAGAGCCCAGAGGTCAATAGCTGTGTTGAGTAGATATGGAAATCTGTAATAAAGAGAGACGCGAGAGGGCAAAGTACAGTGAGGTTTCCATACAAGGTGACGTTGTGCTGTTTTTAAATCAATGTGTAATGTTAAGCATGCTGAGACATTATTACAGATGTCAGAAGTGTTAGGTGTCTTTATCCAACTAAAAGGCAGCACAAAACAGCCTCTTAATTTCATGATCTACAAAATGTCCACATTATTCAGGAGAAGCAGGAAATAATAAAAACAATATATGGAGATCTCTGCCCATACAAGACATAATTCAAGACAAGGGGAATAAACACTCAGAAAAGATGGCAATGAAGCTCAGTGGGCTGGATTCAGGAATCTTTAATAAAAGTCCTTCGTGCATGCTGCTTCCCCAGACCTAATACACTGGCATGTCAGGTCCTCTGTATGGTATGTCAAATAAATGGTCCTCAGGCTCCTGTTCTTCTCCCTAGGACTAACAGGCTCTCCCTAGGAAATAAGTAACTCCAGGGTCCATAAGTTAGCAAACACCGTACTTGGTCTCCTGCAGAACTGGAGAACGACCGCAGCTTTTTTCTTGTCACTCCCTTTGCATTTTGCTCAGACGGCCACTTAAGGCTTGGTAAGGAGAAACGGTCACTGGTCGGTTTTCTCTCCTCCACAGTGGAAGTTCCATGAAGACAACTCATCTCTGGAACCCGGGACAGACAGACAGGCAGGCAGGCAGGCAGGCAAATCACACACACACACACACACACACACACACACACACGTACACGCCTATTCCTGAGATGTCAAGAAGACCGTGTGCACACACAGACAGACAAACCACACACGTACAAGCCTCTTACTGAGATGTCGAGAAGACCGTAGAGTCCTGCAAAATTCTCCCGCCACAGAGCACAAGAAAGCAAGCCAAGTCCGGATGTGGCAAGGACCCCCTCCCTCTAAGGCAGGAGAGTGACACCGACCACCCGAGGGGGTGACAGCCTGACTGAGGACCGATAGCCGAACTCTGACTCTACAGACACCCCTCAGTGAGCCCCAGACCCAGTCGCCCCGCCGTTGCCAGGCGACAGCACAGCTGCCATCCCCGCTCCGCTGGGCTGCGTGGCACCGCTACGTGGCTCCACACGCCACGCGCCCGCGTCACGCCGACCGCCTTCAAGGAGGGTCCGGCTCACCTGCACTTCTGTCTCGGGTGGCCACTCGGTGTTGACCAGCAAGTCATAGAGGATCGTCTCCTCCTCGTCTGCGGAGCCGGGACTCGAAGTCGGCACTGACTCGGAGGCCGCCATGTTGGCCCGGAACAGAGTGGCGGAGGGAGGGGCCCTATGGTAGCTCACGAGGGTCAAACGTCCCAGGACGCGGCCGCTGCTGATTGGAAGAGAGTGAATTAATTGGCTGTTGAAAGGGCATACTATGGGTAGAAAAATGACGGTGTCATGTGTAAGGTAGATCTTGGACTCTATCCGTTCTGTGCTCATTTGTGCCTAAAATGACTCAAGTCCCTGAACCTTTCTTACCCGGTCAGTTTCTACAAAAGACAGGTACAAGTACCTCCAGAAATGCTGGTGTTCATTTAAGTAGCCATCCCCTAACACAGAAAGTGTTCGGCCAGAGGGCTTTAAATATACCAAGGGATTATAAACTAACGGTTGAGTATCACACGGATGGTGTTTTTAGGCTCCTAAAACACCCGGGGAGGGCAAGAGGGTCTGATGGAGACTTCCTGTGGCAGGTAGAGCTTGCCAGCTATGTAACAGAGGATGTCCCAGAAATCACTGTACAACATGGACTAGCCTTAGACTCAGTCCTCTCCAGGACTCAGAGTACGGATATGTGCCACCGCGACCAGCCGTGGACCTTCAACTATAGATAAAAACTGGGTCCACTGGAGAGATGGCTCAATGGTTAAGAGCACTGACTGCTCTTCCAGAGGTTGTGAGTTCAGTTCCCAGCAACCACATGATGGCTCACAATTACCTGTAATGAGATCTGGTGCCCTCTTCTGGTGTGTGGGTATACATGGAAGCAGAATGTTGTATACATAATAAATAAAGAAATCTAAAAAAAAAAAAAAAACTGGATCCGCTGGAGAAGGTCGGGAAAGAATATTTATGTTCGAAGAGACTGCAGCACATAAAGACATAGATAGAAAACTTGAGTTGCGATGACAGACAGGGTGAATAGAGAGAGGCCAAGCTGGAAAAGAGGGTACAGGACAATATACAACAGCTTGAGGATTCCCTAAACGGGGTACTTACCTCATTTGTTCATTTACTTATTGCTGAACAAATGTCTCTCTGCGGAAGGCCATTTACTGAAAACAGAGCCAACTGTGACCTGAATGACCACATGGCTGCATTAAGAAGAAAAACAATTTCCCAAAATACCTTTCAGAAATGATACTGTACAATAACCATCTCGGCACATTAGGCAGTGATATAATTAAAAGGCACAACTGGAGCGTGTCTAATGGTTCCCATTTCTCTCCAAGTTAAATGAACTCAAAGCCATATATCTTTTGCCTGCACCTTGTGTTCTCACAACTGAACTTCTGTTGCACACACACACATACAGACACACACACACATTTAGCTAGACTCTTACTGCTTCTAAGACACTAAACACATACAAACAGCAGGCACTTTAACAGGGATGTTCCCTATCACGAGGTTCTACCTGATATACGGTGGCTTTCTCATATCCTTCCAGTTTCTGTTTAAATGTCACCTCCCTTCTGAACTCTACCATGCCTGCCTGTAGTAGAAGAGCCTCTTGTTTGTTCCTGGTCATCCACACTTAAAATAACAACACAGAAACTCTATTATTTGCAATACTGTTTGGCCAATAGCTTAAGCGTATTTCTAGCTTACTCTTATATCTTAAATCAACCCATTTCTATTGATCTGTGCATTGCCATGTGGCTGTGGCTTACCAGCAAGGTTCCAGCGTGTCTGTCCCCAGCAGCAGCTACATGGCATCTCTCTGTCTCCCCCTTCTTTATTTATTAACCAATAAAAGCAACACATATACAGAAGGACCTCCCACACCACCTGCCTGTATGTAAATTTGCAAACACTTCATCACTACTTCAGCTTCCCAGCCTTCCCCACGCCTGCTCAGTTATTTAGTGTTCTTTTTTTCATAATACATGTCGTCACTGGATAGGCTATGTGATGTATAATGTATTGTATCTGTGCACTCTCTATCCCCAACCTCCAAATTGTAAGCTCCGCCCTGGTAGAGAGCATCATCATCTTGTGTAATAGATTCAATACACAGCTGCACTGTGTTTCCAGCATTTATAACAATACCAAGCATAGAGCAGGGGACAAAATTTATATTGCTGTTGAGTAAAAGAAGAATTTTCAAACACCATCTTTTTTTAAACAAACTCCTATGACGTGGCACCAGCAAGCAAACCTCTTGCATCTATCTTCTGTGGAGTTCTCACTACACAGGGATTTTCACATGACTTACTTTTATACCCTCAGAGTATTTCTTTTACAGCATCTGGGTCTTTTTCCCAACCACAAACCCCAGCATTCTTTCTATCTACTCTGCAGAACATAACAAGTTACAACACTACAAAGAGCATGTCTCACCCGGCACACCAGAGAACACAGAGATCTGAACACTGGCCAGGGGAGATGGTAGGGTTTTCACTGGAGTTATACAGTACCTCAAAAGATCACCCACCTTCAACAGCATTCCAACTTTCCTTGTCCAACCTCTCCCCTGTCTTTCCTTGGACAGAAATTGTAATGACTTTCTGCTTCTTCCATTTTCTTTGCCACGTCTACCTGATTGTACAGCTGCGATGAACAAAGGATGTGTTCTTGGACTTGCGAGTTAAACCTCCATTCACAGAGGGAAACTACAAACTTACAAAACTCCATGATCACAATAGAGCAAAACGGAACCAGTGTTTAAGCAAGGCACAGTGGATTACATCTGTAATTCTAGCACTTGGGAGATAGAGACAGGAGGATCCTCCTGAAAAACCAGCCTGAGCTGCATAGTGAGCCTTTAAACAAACAAGCAAGCATAGTTCTTGAGATCCATATGTTCTTTTCTCCATAGGGCAGCACATGGCAGAGATTTGTATTGCAAAGGATAACTCAATACTGTAGGTAAAGCATTCCAACACTTGAAGAAGTAAATGAAAAGTTGGCCAGGGGAGCTATGCCAGCAGATAGAATTATACTGTTATCAGCCTGCTCTATTGGAGGAAAATAAAACGTGATGTGTAAGAGTTTGGTTGCTGAGTGCTACTATAGCCATCTAATCAGCATCATCCTGCAGTTGAAATTCTATCTTCTATGGTCTGAGTATGTCTTCCCTCCAAATTCACATGTTAAACATTCTGAACTGGTGGGTAATGAAGTAAGGTTCAGGAAAGATGACTAAGGTGGCTGGAGAGATGCTCAGAGTGTGTGAAGGGTTGCTGCACACACTTAAGGACCTGTCCCAGCACAAACACATAATACAAAGCTAGGAATGGTTGCACAGAAGGCAGGGACAGGAGGATCGCTGGACTTACTGGCTACTACCTAGGTCCAGTTTCACAGAAATAATGTCTTAAGAGAAAAGGCAGAGGGTGATAGAATAGGACTCGTAGCTTGCCTCTCTGTCTCTGTGTGGTGCATACTTACACACACACACACATCATATACACACAAAATAATTGAGCGATCTTTTTCTATTCCTTCTATGATGTAAGGACACAGGAAGAAAGTGCTATATATGTGAAGTAGAGTTTCAAACAGATATACCCTGATCTTGAACTCAGCCTCAAGAACTGTCAGCAATGAATTTCTTTTGTTTAGAAAAGGTTCATTTAGATATTTTATTGTAGCAAACCAAGATACTACGGATATGCCTATATTTCATTGACACTTTAAGTCACATATAAATCATTTTTAAAAGAAAGATTACTACAGATACTAAACATGAGTTGTAACTCTGTGAAGAACATAAGGACTTAAGAAGAATAAAAACTGAGACAGATACACAATAGGAGTCAACCTCACAGTTGAGTATGCCTGCTCCTGCCCCCTCCATGTTGAAAGATTTATAAGAGGACACTGAAGCTCTACATCACGATGGTCCAGCCGAGGGCCTATACTGATGGTTCAAATTCCTAAGAGAAGGTGTTGGGGCATGTTTATCTAAAGAGCAATGATCTGATGCTTACATAAGCTTTTGATGGGGAGGAGCAGAAAGGAGTTGGGAATAGTAATATTTCCCCACCTTCTTTGACCCTTACCACACATCAGATACATCTCAAATCAACTAAAATATGATTAGAATTGACTTTGCTGATGGTCATACACATTTATACCTTACCATCAGACAGGAATTATTTAATTATGTCGCAGAAGATGCAATTTGTGTCTCTTAATTCTTCTGTGTAGAGCTATCATTAAGCCATAGTCTCATTTCTAATGAGCTCAGCTTTTTAGTCCCTGTCCAAAAAGAGGCCCATTAAGCTAAAAAGCCATCAATGATTCAGCAGTGAACCCTTTTGTGCTTCTGCACATTAGAGACCAAAGAAACTGGTTAGTCGTTGGAGTTCCTTCCATTTCAAATTTGGAATTGTGTAACAAAACTGAATTAAGGCATGGAAATTCTATCCCTCTTAGGTGCCATGCATTCCTACCTGATTGCATAGAGTCATTCAAGAAATTCTTTTTTCTCCAAAAGTCTAAAGATCCAAGTCAAACCGTCCATAAATATCATAAGACTGCTATAATATCTCTTGGCAGGCAAAATAATACAAAATTCACGCATAACTTGAGCCAAGAAGAAATCCCCAGCCCCCTACTTGAATTTGTTTACTCTAATTCACTATACTTTCTTTTTTTTTTTTTTTTTTTTTTTTTTGGTTTTTCAAGACAGGGTTTCTCTGTGGTTTTGGAGCCTGTCCTGGAACTAGCTCTGTAGACCAGGCTGGTCTTGAACTCACAGAGATCCGCCTGCCTCTGCCTCCCAAGTGCTGGGATTAAAGGCATGTGCCACCACCGCCTGGCTTCACTATACTTTCAAACAGGTCATTTGTTCTTCTATTTCTGTCACTCTGAAATTAAATGGGATGTCCCTGGAGAACAGATCTCCCAGAGCCTGATGGAGGAAGGCCATTGGTTAAATAATAAAGAAGCTGCTTCGCCCTCATAGGTTAGAATATAGGTGGGTGGAGTAAACAGAACAGAATGCTGGGAGGAAGAGGAAGTGAGCTAAGATGCAGGGCAGCTCCTCTCAGAGGCAGACATGATGCAGCCAGCTGCCAGGTCAGACATGCTGAATCTTTCCTGGTAAGACTAGTGCTACACAGATTATTAGAGATGGGTTGATCGGGATATGAGAATTAGCCAGTAAGGGCTAAAGCTAATGGGCCAAGCAGTGTTTAAAAGAATACAGTTTCCATGTAATTATTTCTGGTGTAAAGCTAGCCATGCGGGAGCCGGGCAGGACGAAAAGCAGGCCCGCAGCTCCTACTACGAGAGCCCCAAGCGATGGCAAGTGCAACAGTCACCATGTGCTGTTCAATGTGCTTCCAAGCTGACTGACTGCTTTTATTGGCTATTGATAGATGCTTTAAATTGTTCTCTCATCTTTATAGTCTCTCCTGGAATGGACAGACTGGCACTTGGGAAGACAGACTGAAGCTTGGAAATCCATTCACAGACATGGAAAGAAAGAGAGACAGAATTCCAAGATCACTACAGAGCAAATTCCACACATGTCTCTTCAGGTTTGAGTTCTGTGTTTTCTTTTCCACAGGATGGCACATCCCAGAGAATGCTTAGCAAAAATGACAAAGCTGCACTCACGTGGTGAAGAGGTGAAATGTCCTGCTGTGGATGACCAGATGGAAATAGAAACAATAGACAAATAAGTAGTGCAAATAAAACATAAGGGTAAATTAACAGTAGCTGACTTAGGATTTAGAATCGCTTTTTAAAATTCTGTTTCAGAACAACAACATACTTTGATGTGTTTCAAATTATAAAATGAGCTAATGGATACCATACATGCACTTGTCATTGTGTATGGCTTTGGGAGGACCTGTTCCCCAGTAATATCCCATTTAATTTCAGACTGACAAAAATAGAGGGAGAAATCACCTGCATGAAAGTACAGTTGATTAGAGTAAACAAAATTCAAATAAGGGACTGGGGATTTCTTCATATATATGAAATATTAATGGTAGAATCTCGGTATGAGTACAAGAGTCCATAATAAAATTCTATCAACTTTGTTACATATAAAAATGCTGGAAAGGGGTAAATCTTCAACATTAGGAGTAGGAGAAGATGGTCTCTTTGCGCTCAAGGGAATGCTGCAGGCACTAAATAACTTCATACCTATTGAGAAACAGTCATATGTTTGCTACAAATGAGAAAAAGTAACATGCAGCTCCCAAAACATCGGATGGAATATGGAAAATAAAGAAATGTATCTATTTGAGCAGGGTGTGACTGGTTGCACTAAGATAAAGAGGGATAGGGCCCAAGACTAGAAGCATCAGAGAGAGAGGGAGAGCAACAGTGGCCCCAGCACCTTCCCAGAAGTGTCAGAGATAGAGTGGTGGCTTTGTTGGCCTGGAAGCATCGACAGTAGGAGCCATAGACCCCTGCGCACCAAAAGGAATGATTATCAGAGCATGACCCCATCTGCATCTGGAGGAGCCATCAACGGAGCTTCAGGAGGAAGAGGGCTTACCTGAAGCATAGGATCCACCTATACCAACTGGAGGAAGAGATAGATAAGCAACAGTACAAGAACGCACTTAACAACATAAAGAGCAATGCCACGCCACCAGAAACTAGTGGTTCTATAATAGCAAGACCTGAGCATACCAAAGCAGATGAAGCAGAAGAAAACAACCTTAAAAATAACTTTATGAAGATGATTGAGGCCCTTAAAGAGGAATAAACATTTTCCTTAATGAAATGGAAGAAAAGACAAACAAAAACTTAGAAGAAATCAACAAACGCCCTAAAGAAAGCCAAGAAAAAGCAATCAAACGAGTGAAGGAAATGGTTCAAAACTTAACAACTGAAATAGAGGTAATAAAGAAATCACAAACTGTGGGAATTCTGGAAATCGAAAAGCTAAGTAAATGATCAGGAACTCCAGAGACAAGCATAAACAACAGAATACAAGAAATGAAAGAGACTCTCAAGTGTTGAAGATACCATAGAGGAAATAGATTCATCAGTCAAAGAAAATGTTAAAGCAAACAAATTCTAAACACAAAATATCCAGGAAATCTGGGACACCATAAAAAGACCGAAGCTAAGAATGATAGGGTTAGAAGTAGAAGAAGTCCAGCTCAAAGGCACAGAAAATATATCCAACAAAATTATAGAAGATAACTTTTCCAACCTAAATAAGGCTATACCTATGATAGGTATCACTTACTGAAATTAAGTCAAGACCAGATAAACAATTTAAATAGACCTATAACCCGAAAGGAAATAGAAGCAGTCGTTAAAAGTCTCCCCTCCCCCCCAAAAAAAGAGTACAGGACCAGATGTCTTCAGCCCAGAATTCTACCAGAACTTCAAAGAAGAGCTAATACTCCTTAAAGTATTACAAACAATAGAAACAGAAAGAACATTGTCAAACTTTTTTTGAGGCTACAGTTACCCTAATACCCAAACCACACAAAGATGCAAGTACAGACCAATCTTCCACATGAACACTGATGCAAAAAATAATAAAATACTCACAAACCAAATCCAAGAACACATCAAAAAAAAAATCCACCCTGACCAAGTAGGCTTCATCCCAGAGATTCAGCATTGGCTCTACATATGGAAATCTGTCAATGTAATCCCCCATATAAACAAACTGAAAGGGAAAAAAACCACATGATCATCTCATTAGATGTCAAAGAAGCCTTTGACAAAATCCGATACTCCATCATGATAAAAATCTTTTGGATATCAGGGATACAAGGAACATATCTAAACATATTAAAAGCAACTTACAGCAAGTCGACAGCCAGCATCAAATTAAATGGGGTTAAACACAAAATGATTCCACTAAAATCAGGAACAAGACAAGGCTGTCCACTCTCTCCATATCTATTCAATATAGTTCTTGAAGTTCTGGCTAGAGTAGTAAGACAATAAAAGGAGATCAAGAGGATACAAATTGGAAAAGAAGAAGTCAAACTATTACTTTTCACAGATAATATGATAGTATACATAGTGACCCTGAAAAGTCTACCCAAGAACTCCTACCTGATAAACACCTTCAGTAATGTGGCGGGATTAACTAAAAAAAAAAAAATCAGTATTTTCAACAACTAAAAGAATAAAATTAAATAAATAAATAAATAGGCGGGATCCGCCAGCTCAGCCTGTTTGGGCGCTGGGATGGGGTGCTGAGGGCAAAGGGGCCAGAGGGAATTGCTTTGCTTCAATAGCCTGTCTGCAGCAAGGTAGGCCCATTCTTAGCGAGGTTCCTGGCCACCAAAGGAACCTGATTCTGTTCTGGGGGACCCATCAGAGTGGTTGGTGAGTATGCTCTTGACCCACAGCAGGAGCCCGGAAACAGAGCAGAGACATTCCCCGACCCCCTTCATTCCCCGGTCATTCAGCAGGGGCTGCTCCCCTCTGCTGGGGCCTCTCTCTCCCTAACCCATCCCAGTTTGCACCCAGGAACCTCCTCCCTTCTTGCTGCCTTCTTCCAGCTCAGCCTGTTTGGGTGATGGGACAGGGTGCTGAGGGCAAAGGGGCCAGCGGGAATTGCTTTGCTTCAATAGCCTGTCTGCAGCAAAGTAGGCCCTTTGTTAACGAGGTTCCTGGCCACCAAAGGAATCTGATCCTGTTCCATAAGATCCATAGGATAGCATTTGAAAGAAGAGATGGGCAGGCGCCAAGGCAAGAATTTCTTCACCAATCTGAAAAACAACATGAAAACACCAGAACCAAGTGATTAGACAAAGGAAGGTCTTGAACACCCTAATCCAGAAGAAGGGGGAAACATTGACGTTATGAAAGCGATAGAGTCCCTTAAACAGCATGTAAAAAAAATGCCCTTATAGAAATGGATGAGAAGTATAACAAAAAGTTTGAAGAAATGAATAAATACGTAAATGATACCCTGGGAAACCAAGAAAAAAACAATCAAACAGGTAATGGAAACAGTTCAAGAATTGAAAACTGAAATGGAGGCAAGAAAGAAAACACAAAAAGAGGGCCGACTGGATATGGAAAATCTAGGGCAACGAACAGAGACTATAGAAATAAGCATAACTAATAGAATACAAGAGATAAAAGAAGGAATGTCAGACTCTGAAGACACCATTGAGAAAATAAGTGCACTGATCAAAGAAAACAGCAAATCCAACAAATTCTCATCACAAAACATTCAGGAAATATGGGACACTATAAAAAGACCAAACCTAAGAATAATAGGGATAGAAGAAGGAGAATAATTACAGCTCAAAGGCCCAGAAAATTTATTTAACAAAATTATGGAAGAAAACTTTCACAACATAAAGAAAGATATTCCTATGAATATTCAAGAAGCATACAGAACACCAAATAGACTGGATCAGAAAAAATCCCCTCACCATATAATAATCAAAACACAAAACATACAGATTAAAGAAAGAATATTAAGAGCTACAAAGGAAAAAGGTCAAGTTACTTAAAAAGGTAAACCTATCAGACTTACACAGGACTTCTCTATGGAAACCATGAAAGCCAGAAGTTCCTGGATAGAGGTACTGCAGAAACTACTAGACCATGGATGCAAGCTCAGACTACTATACCCAGCCAAGCTATCGTTCACTATCAATGGAGAAAACAAAATATTCCAGGATAAGAACAAATTTAAACAATACATAGCCACAAACCCAGCCTTACAGAAAGTAATAGGAAAATCACAACCCAAGGAATCCAACATTGACAACACTGCCTATAATAACTCAGACAACTAGCAACCCTTCACCAGCACAACTCAAAAGAAGGGAAACACACAAACTCTACTACCAAAAAAATAATAACAACTAGAGTCAATATCCACTGGTCATTCATATCACTTAATATCAATGGACTCAACTCACCTATAAAAAGGCACAGGCTAAGAGATTGGATACAGAAACAGGATCCAACATTCTGCTGTTTACAAGAAACACACCTCAACCACAAAGATAGACATCTACTCAGAGTAAAGGGTTGGGAAAAGGTTTTTCAAGCAAATGGACCTAAGAAACAAGCGGGTGGGCCATACTAATTTCTAACAAATCTGACTTCAAACTAAAATCAATCAGAAGAGATAGAGATGGTCATTTTATACTCATAACAGGAACAATTCATCAAGATGAAGTCTCAATCCTGAATATCTATGCCCCTAATATAAAGGTACCCACTTATGTAAAAGAAACATTACTAGAACTCAAGGCAGACATCAAACCTCACACACTAATATTAGGAGACTTCAACACACCTCTCTCACCAATGGACAGGTCAACCAGACAGAAACCTAATAGAGAAATGAGAGAATTAATGGAGGTCATGAAGCAAATGGACTTAACAGACATCTATAGGAAATTCCACCCATTTAGGAAAATATACCTTCTTCTCTGCAGGTCATGGAACCTTCTCGAAAATTGACCACATACTCGGTAACAAAGCAAACCTCCACAGATACAAAAAAATTTTAGTGACCACATGTGTTTTATCGGATCGCCATGGATTTAAAGTTAAAATTCAACAATGAGGCTACCCCCAGAAAGCCGACAAACTCATGGAAACTGAACAGTCAACTGCTGAACCACAGCTGGGTCAAGGAAGAAATAAAGAAAGAAATTAAAGTCTTCCTTAAATTAAAAAAAAGAGAGAGAGAGACAATATACTCAAACCTATGGGACACGATGAAAGCAGTGCTAAGAGGAAAGTTCATAGCACTAAGGGCCCACTTAAAGAAAATGGAGAATGCACACATTGGAGACATAACAGTACACCTGAAAACTCTAGAAAAAAAAGAAGCAGAATCACCCAGGAGGAGTAGAAGACTGGAAATAATCAAACTGAGGACTGAAATCAATAAAATAGAAACACAGAAAACAATCCAAAGAATCAATGAGACAAAAAGTTGGTTCTTGGAGAAAATCAACAAGATCGACAAACCCCTATCCAAACTAATCAAACAGCAGAGAGAGAACATGCAAATTAATAAGATCAGAAATGAAAAGGGGGACATAACTACAGACACAGAGGAAATTTAGAGAATCTTTAGACCTTACTACAAAAGCCTGTATGCCACAAAACTGGAAAATGCAAAAGAAATGTATATTTTTTTAGATAAGTACCATATACCAAAGTTAAACCAAGACCAGGTGAACAACCTAAATAGACCTGTTAGTCGTGAAGAATTAGAATCTGTTATCAAAAACCTCCCTTCCAAAAAAGCCCAGGACCAGATGGTTTCAATGCAGAATTCCACCAGAACTTCCAAGAAGAGCTAATACCTTTACTCTTTAATGTATTTCACAATATAGAAACAGAAGACTCATTGCCAAATTCCTTTTATGAAGCTACAGTCACCCTGATATCAAAACCACACAAAGACCCAACCAAGAAAGAGAATTACAGGCCTATCTCACTCATGAACATTGATGCAAAAATTCTCAATAAAATACTGGCAAACCGAATCCAAGAACACATTAGAAAAATTATCCACTATGATCAAGTAGGCTTCATCCCAGAGATGCAGGGCTGGTTCAACATAAGAAAATCTATCATTTTAATCCATCATATAAATAAACTGAAAGAAAAAAACCATATGATCATTTCATTAGATGCTGAAAAAGCATTTGACAAAATTCAACATCCCTTTATGATAAAGGTCTTGGAGAGAGTAGGGATACAAGGGTCATATCTAAATATAATAAAAAGCTATTTACAGCAAGCTGACAGCTAACATCAAATTAAATGGAGAGATACTCAAAGCCATCCCACTAAAATCAGGAACACGACAAGGATGTCCACTCTCTCCATACCTCTTCAATATAGTGCTTGAAGTTCTAGCAATAGCAATAAGACAACATAAAGGGATCAAGGGGATTTGAATTGGAAAGGAAGAAGTTAAACTGTCATTATTTGCAGATGATATGATAGTATACATAAGCGACCCCAAAAACTCTACCAAAGAACTCCTACAGCTGATAAACTCCTTTAGTGATGTGGCAGGATACAAGATCAACTCCAAAAAATCAGTTGCCCTCCTATACACTAAGGATAAGGATGCAGAGAGGGAATTCAGAGAAGCATCACCTTTCATGATAGCCACAAATAGCATAAAATATCTTGGGGTAACTCTAACCAAGGAAGTGAAAGATCTATTTGACAAGAACTTTAAGTCTTTGAAGAAAGAAATTGAAGAGGATACCAGAAAATGGAAGGATCTCCCTTGCTCTTGAATTGGGAGGATCAACATAATAAAAATGGCAATTCTCCCAAAAGCAATCTATAGATTCAATGCAATCCCCATCAAAATCCCATCAAAGTTCTTCACAGACCTTGAGAGGACAATAATCAACTTTATATGGAAAAACAAAAAACCCAGGATAGCCAAAACAATCTTATACAATAAAGGAACATCTGGAAGCATTACCATCCCTGACTTCAGATTGTATTACAGAGCTTCAGTATTGAAAACAGCTTGGTACTGACATAAAAACAGAGAAGTAGATCAATGGAATTGAGTAGAATACCCGGATTTTAAGCCACAAACCTATGAACACCTCTTTTTTGATAAAGGAGCTAAAAGTATACAATGGAAGAAAGAGAGCATCTTCAACAAATTGTGCCGGCAGAACTGGTTGTCAACCTGTAGAAGAATGAAAATAGATCCATATCTATCACCATGTACAAAACTCAAGTCCAAATGGATTAAAGACCTCAATATCAGTCTGAACACACTGAACCTGATAGAAGAGAAAGTGGGAAGTACTCTACAACATATGGGCACAGGAGACCACTTCCTACATATAACCCCAGCAGCACAGACATTATGGGCAACATTGAATAAATGGGACCTCCTGAAACTAAGACGCTTCTGTAAAGCAAAGGACACTGTCACTAAGACAAAAAGGCAACCCACTGACTGGGAGAAGATCTTCACCAACCCTGCAACAGACAAAGGTCTGATCTCCAAAATATATAAAGAACTCAAGAAACTAGACTGTAAAATGCTAATTAACCCAATTAAAAGATGGGGCACTGAACTGAACAGAGAATTCTCAACAGAAGAAGTTCAAATGGCCAAAAGACACTTAAGGTCATGCTCAACCTCCTTAGCGATCAGGGAAATGCAAATCAAAACAACTTTGAGATATCATCTTACACCTGTCAGAATGGCTAAAATCAAAAACATGAACGATAGCCTTTGCTGGAGAGGATGTGGAGTAAGGGGTACACTCATCCATTGCTGGTGGGAATGCAACTTGTGCAACTTCTATGGAAAGCAGTGTGGTGGTTTCTCAGGAAATTTGGGATCAACCTACCCCAGGACCCAGCAATACCACTCTTGGGAATATACCTAAGAGATGCCCTATCATACTACAAAAGTATTTATTCAACTATGTTCATAGCAGCATTATTTGTAATAGCCAGAACCTGGAAACAATCTAGATGCCCTTCCACAGAAGAATGGATGAAGAAAGTGTGGAATATATATATATATATATATATATATATATATATATATATATATATATATATATATTAGAGTACCACTCAGCGGTAAAAAGCAATGACTTCTTGAATTTTGCATGCAAATGGATGGAAATAGAAAACATTATCCTGAGTGAGGTAACCCAGACCCAAAAAGATGAACATGGGATGTACTCACTCATAATTGGTTTTTAGCCATAAATATAGGACAATGAGCCTATAATTCGCGATCCTAGAGAAGCTAAATAAGGAGGTGAACCCAAAGAAAAACATATAGTTATCCCCCTGGATATTGGAAGTAGTCAAGATTGCTGGGCAAAAATTTGGGAACTGGGGGGTGGGTTTGGGGGAAAGGAGAGATGGGGAGAGAAAAGTGAGAAGGGGAGGATAGGGAGAACTTGGGGGAATGGGATGGTTGGGGTAATGGAAGGATGGATATGGGAGCAGGGAAGTATATATCTTAATTAAGGGAACCATTTTAGGGTTGGCAAGAGCCTTGACTCTAGAGGGGTTTCCAGGGGTTCAGAGAGATGTCCCCAACTAGGTCCTTGAGCAGCTGAGGAGAGAGAGCCTGAAATGGCCCGATCCTATAGCCATACTAACGAATATCTTGCATATCACCATAGAACCTTCATCTGGCGATGGATGGAGATAAAGACAGAGACCCACATTGGAGCAATGGACTGAGCTCCCAAGGTCCAAATGAGGAACAGAAGGAGGGAGAACATGAGCAAGGAAGTCAAGACCGCGAGAGGGGCACCCACCCACTGAGATGGTGGGGCTGATCTATTAGGAGATCACCAAGGCCAGCTGGACTGGGACTGAAAAAGCATGAGATAAAACCAGACTCACTGAATATGGTGGACAATGAAGGCTGCTGAGAAGCTAAGGACAATGGCACTGAGTTTTGATCCTACTGCACGTGCTGGCTTTGTGGGAGCCTAGGCAGTTTGGATGCTCACCTTACTAGACCTGGAAGGAAGTGGGAGGTCCTTGGACTTTCCACAGGGCAGGGAACCCTGGCTGCTCTTCAGGCTGATGAGGGAGGGGGACTTGATTGGGGGAGGGGGAGGGAAATGGGAGGCGGTGGCGGGGAGGAGGCAGAAATCTTTAATAAATAAATAAATTTTAAAAATTTTAATAAAAATGATTAAAAAAATAAATTAATTTAAAAAATCAGTAGCCCTCTTATATACAAATGATAGATGGGCTGAGAAAGAAATCAGAGAAACATTACTGTTTACAATAGCCACCAATAACATAAAATAACTTGGGGTAACCCTAACCAAACATTTTGACAAGAAATTTAATTCTCTAAAGAAAGAAATTGGAGAAGACATCAGAAAATGGAAATTTTCTGATGCTCTTGGATAGGTAAGATCAACATAATAAAAATGACAATCTTACTAAAAGCAATGTACAGATTCAATGCAATCCCCATCAAAATCCTAACACAATTCTTCACAGATATTGAGAGAACATTACTCAATTGTTGGGAACTGTGGACCCTGAGACCCTGAATTTCATGTAAACAACTTGTTAAGCTGCTCTGAGCAAAACAATTTGTTTTCCTATGTTTGAAGCTGCTCCGAGCAGGGGAATGGGTTCTGGTGGGTTTTGCTGGGGCATGGTTATCAGTTAAGGATCCCTATATAAGCTGCCCTGGGACACAATAAAGGGAACATTCTTGGTGATTTCAAGGATGACCCATGTCTCTGTCTGCGTGTGTGTCAATCTCCAGGCCCTTGTTCAGCTCGCATATGGTCCTGTAGTGCAGGCAGTACACTACAGGCATAGTACCATAATACACGTAGTACAGGTGCTACAGGACCACAGTACACATAGTGATATGGATGCTACACTCAACTTCAGATGGAAAAACAAAAAACCCAGAATAGCTAAAAAAAACAATCCTGTACAATAAAGGAACTTTCAGAGGTATCACCATCCCTGACCTCAAGCTCTATTACAGAGCTATAGTAATAAAAAAAGAGCATGGTATTGATGTAAAACAGACATGTGGATGAATGGAATCAAATTGAAAACCCTGATATTTATCCATGCACATATGAACACCTAACACCTTTTTGATGAACAAGCCAAAAAGGAATGATAGAAAAAGGAAAACATCTTTAACAAATGGTGCTGGTATAACTGGATGTCAACATGTAGAAGATTGCAAGTATATCCATATCTATCATCCTGCACAAAACTCAAGTTCAAGTGAACCAAGGACCTCAACATAAAGCCAGTTACATTGAACCTGATAGAAGAGAAAATGGGAAGTAGCCTTGAATGCACTGGCACAGGAGACCACTTCCTAAATAGATCACCAGAAGCACACACATTGAGAGCAACAATTAATAAGTGGAACCTCCTGAAATTGAAAAGCTTCTGTAAAGCAAGGACATGGTCAATAAGACAAAACAGCATCACCAACCTCACATCAGACAGAGGGCTGATCTCCAAAATATATAAAGAACTCAAGAAACTAGACAACAAAATACCAAAATCCAATATTTAAAATGGGGTGGAGGACTAAACAGAGAATTCTCAACATAAGAAACTAAAATAACAGAAAGTCATTTAAGGAATTGCTCAATATCCTTAATCATCAGGGATGATCAAAATAATTCTGAGATACTCTCTTACACAAGTCAAAATGGCCAAGATCAAAAATACTGAGCATAGCTTCTTTTGGAGAGGATGTGGAGGCTAGAGAACACTCCTCCACACCTGGTACAGCCATTCTGGAAATCACTATGGTGTCTTCTTAAAAAAAATTGGGAATCAATCTACCTCAAGACCCAGTGATATCACTCTTGGGCATATATCCAAAGGATACTCAATCATACCACAAGAATATTTGCTCAACAATATTCATAGCAGCATTTTTTGCAATAGCCAAAACCTGGAAACAACCTAGATGCCTCTCAACTGAAGAATGGATAAAGAAATGGTCAGCTACCCCTGGGCATGGAGTGTGATTCGTTTACCTACTGACACTTCATTGACGAAAACTGATTTTCCCTTTGCCAACAGGTATGGTATCAATTGCAAATAGATTCTTGGAAGAGCGCGCTCTCTCTCTCTCTCTCTCTCTCTCTCTCTCTCTCTCTCTCTCTCTCTCTCTCTCTCTCTCTCTCTCTCTCTCGGCTTCTACAGTGCTGGGAATTAAGTCCCAGGACTTCACACTCATTCATTCATTTTTAAAGCTCTGGTTTTGTTTCTGTATTTTAGCATGTCCTCTGGGTATTTGGGGAAGTCTTTAAAAATTCTTCTGTCAGCTTGCCTGAAAAGTAGCTCACTGAACCTAGCAGAGGAAAACAATTGGCTTCTCCTTAGCTTTACCATGGAGAGCCAGGCAGCTCACAGATGAACAGACCAAATAAAGCAATAATAGCTTCTAAAGGAAATAGTTGACAAAGTCCAAAAGGAATGAATTTGTTTGCCAACATGCCCCAACCACCTCTGGAGTTCCCCAGAAGTATGTGGTAGAGGATTTTACTAGTGACATGGCATCTCATGTCTTCAACAGGGAACAGGATCAATGAAATTACCCTGCTTCCCATCAAAGTGTCTTCCACTTATGTCTACAGACGTGGGGATACCTAGGGATACTCAAATAACACCAGCAACTCAGAAATTCAAGGGGAAATTTTAAAAATGAGATACATTTCTTTGTGGATAGTGACAATTTTTTTAAAGACAAGGTCCTACTATGTAGCCTGGCTTGCCTGGAAAACACTATATAGACCAGGCTAGACTAGAACTTGCAGGAAACTGCCTGCCTCTGCCTCTAAGTGCTAGAATTTAAGGATTATGCCACATCTAGCCAAGAATATCTTTTTAATCTCTGCACCCTCAACTTGAAAATATGCCTTGGATAAATTTGTATTGCCAGCGTGATTTATTCATAGCTTTCTTGAGTCCAGCAAGTGAGAAGTTAGCACAACCATATGGTCATTTCTAGATGCTTATGCTTCTGAACCAATAGGCAAAGAAGGGATTAACTGTGCTAGCTAGGGTGATTTTTTTTCCTTATTACCAGGAAGAAATTGGATTACTGTTCTGAAATGGAGAGCTCTTGGAATAAAGATGGCTCCCTTGAAACTGAGCTGACCTTAATAATTGTCTTAATTAATAGAATTTGAGGAACTGACGCCGCTTGAATTCTAAAGCTCAGTTATAAAAGCCACATGGTGTGTATGCTTGAACATCTACCTTTGGTTGTGTATGCTTGAACATCTACCTTTGGTTGTGTATGCTTGAACATCTACCTTTGGAACCCAAACTCTCTGGGGCCTGGGCCAAATGTAACGCTTCAACTAACCCCAGCCCCAGCCAGGAGCTCACAAACATGAACATGACCCAAGTAACGTAAGTGACTGCGTCTTCTCTTGAGTCTAGCCCAGCCTTGGAGTCTTTCAGTGGAGCTGCTAGGCATTGAAGAATAAAGTTGATGCATCCAGACTGTACCGTGCGTGACTGGCTTCTTCACCCACAGAATTCATGAACAAAATAAGCCATGCTGGTGATTTATTATGCAGGCATAGTAACTGGAACATTGTCACTCAGAGCTACAGGTGAACCAGCCTTTGCAAATTTCCACTCTTATTACTATAGAAAGGGGAAGAGGTAATGTGAATTTCTATATTTAGGATTATTCCTGCTAGATATTTCGAAGCATTTGTGACCATCCTATTTGTTACGTAGCCCCTTTTTGGATACAGCAAGTTGTCTTATTTAAACCAGGTAGTTAATCACAAGCTAAGTTAACATACAGCCCGTGCAATCAGTGTCACAGGTGCATAGGAGGTGCCGCGGATGAGGACTCTGGGAAGGAGAAAGCAAGCCACAATTCCCATGTATGGATATAAAATAGCTTTTTTCAGCAAGCGATAGGAGAGAGAGATGTGAGCAGCCTCTGGGATGCTGGGATTTAGAATGTCTTTCAGGTGCACACTCTGTTCTTACGTACTCAAAGCCTCCAGGCCATGTTCTCCTGCTCAGACTCCCAAAGCAGCACCATTTTCCCGGGAGCCAGCAGCATCACTCACGGGCCTGACGAGCCTGCAAGATGGCGGGCTGAGGAGACAGGACGCAGACGTGGAGGAGTGAGAACTGCAATTCTGCCTGCCTGCCAGTCAGCATCAAGTCATAAATAATGGCCCGGCCAGGCTTCCTTATAATGAGACCGACAGTTAGTGAGATCTCTTTTTTTTTCCTGCTTTACAGTCCCTCTGCAGCTCTTCCCGGCTGCCCCTTTGTCTCCCTCCCTCCATATATCTGGAGTGAAGGACTTTATGGCCACTACTTCAGGGGATACAGAGTTATAGATCTCTGGATTTATGTGTATTTGCCAGCCCCCCTCTGGTCCCTGTACCATAAGGTGAATGCCGGGGCAGGGAGAATGATGCTCCCTTCTAATAGATCCGGGCCAGTTTCTGACAGCTTATTTTGACAAAAGCATAAAATTCAATGATGGTTGTTCAGCTCAGAAGCTGGAGAAAATACAATGATAAAAAAAAAAAGAAGAAAGAAAAGGTTTATATTCGACCCTCTCCTTATCCAAATTGCTCTGAGTCAGGTAAATTGTTAAAAACATGGGAAGGTAAAGCAAAAAATTTAATGAGAATGGATGGTTTAGAAGCAGCAGGATTTATTCCAGAGGATATTCGTCAGTGTCCTTCCAGAATGGAAGGGTTACTGCTTGCACGTGAACACAACACAGAGCCTGTTACGGAATTGAGGGTATGCGACAGCTCGTGGAAGATGGCCTGGAAGGATCTTTTATTTGACAATTATAGCAACTTTTTGTATAGTCCCCTTCCACACTACACAAATCTATGGACAACTAAGGCACTGCAGACGTTGTTGGTGGAGGCTTTTAGTTTGCTCCCGGATGCCCAAACCCGAAATAGTCACACAGAAACCATATTATTTGCAATACTATTTGGCCAATCGCTTAAGCATATTTTTAGCTAGTCCTTATATCCTAAACTAACCCATCTCCTTTAATCTGTGCATCGTTACATGGCTGTGGCTTACTGGCAAGGTCCCATTGCGTCTGTCCCCAGTGGTGGCTACATGATTTCTCTCTGACTCCACCTTCTTTCTCCCGGAATTCAGTTTAGTTTGCCCCCCCCTCCCCCGCCGCTCTGTTCTGCCCTGCTATAGGCCCAAAGCAGTTTCTTTGTTAACCAATGGTAATCACAGCGTACAGAGGGGAATCCCACATCTAGAAGTGACCACATGTGACTGTGACGGTTTTGCCAACAAAGATACCACCCGGTTTTGTTCTCTGGGGTGACTTGCTTTAATGCCAACAGACATAGCATGACATCATAAGAGACCAGTTACAGCTGAAGAATAGGGGGCCAGCTACAGTCAGATGGTTAGATGGATGGTTTCAGTCCCTACCAGTGACAGTCACTAAAAGAAGGATCAAAGCAGAACTGCCCAACCAAGCTGCCCCTGGTCCACAGAGACTGAGCAATGATAAACACATATCAGGTTAAGTGACTTACGTGGAGGCAACTTGTTTTGTAGGAATACATAACTTAGAGGAGGTCCACAGGATAAAATCATTTGGTTTCATGGATCAGAGACCCCAGTGTGAAGAGAGGCACTTATTCTCTCACATGAGAAATTTGCTTTATAATTTTGGGTTGACTTGGTGTTCCACAGCATCTGTAACTCAGACTATTCTCTCCTATTGTAGGGAATACTCCATGCGGGGCTCCGCTTACTTGTTGCAATATGGCTACTATATCCCATTTTTGGCCCACAAGGAGGAAGAAGCATGTAATACCTTACTTAGAGGTATTTCCCCGAGGTCCATATGACACTGCTGTTTATACATCACTTACTAGAATGGGTGAATATGTCCATGTCTAGTGACTGGAAGTAGCTGACTGAAAAGCAATCTTCATCATGGGTAGCCTTGTGTATAGACAGAAGTCCCAATTATAAGGGAAATGAGAAGTAAACATTGGAATAACAAAATTTCAGCAAAGTGCTAGCTTATCTGAATCAGAATGACAATTCCAAGAAAATATAATGGCAACATATAACAGACATATTTTATGTGCCCAATGAGTTATGCATGATAATTTTATTATAAATTGTTACAGACTCTTTGCCGTTGATTACCCTGAGGGGACAGAATGTGTTTCTCTCCCTGTTACAAGAGTAAAGGTTGATTGTATGACCAGTAGAATGTAGACAGAAGTTTCTGTCCCACCCAGTCCTGCAGCTGTTCAGTACCAAAGAAACACACAGAGGCTTATATTAATTATAAACTGGCCTCTTAGCTTAAGCTTATTATTAACTAGTTCTTACAACTTAAATAACCCCAAATTCTTGTCTATGTTTAGCCATGTGGCTTGGTACCTTTTCTCAGTAAGGCATTCTCATCTTTCTTCCTCTGCTTCTGACTGATGACTGTCTGCCTTTCGCCTTCCCAGAATTCTCTTAGTCTGGTCACCCCACCTATACTTCCTGCCTGGTTATTGGCCAATCAGCATTTTATTAAACTAATACGAGTGATAAATCTTTGCCGTGCACAAGAGCATTCTCCCACAGCAATAGACTTTGTCTGAAGTGACACTGTGTAGGCTCAAGAGTTAAGCAGTCTGCATTAGAGGAACACATATTGGTGGAACCAGTTAGCGAGTAGTAAGACAGTCATCCCTGGTATTAATCCTGCTGTGAGAAGACTCAGACTAATCATGTGCATGGAACAAAGGCCATGAAACAGAAGGCTGAGGCACCATCCACAGAAACGGCCCTCTCATACCTCCCAACCTACCCTTACCATCTAAATGCAACAGCATGAAGGATCCTAGGACTATCACATAGGGGAGAACTACCCAGTAGAAGCTTTGCCCCCAATTGACCTACAGAATTATGAGCTAAGAAACTGGCTGTTCTATTATGCCACTAAGTTTTAGGTGATTGTTACACTGTTTTGATACCAAGAACCAGAAAGGAAGGCTATTCTTGTTGCAGGGAAGAGCATATATAGGAAATTATATGGTGCCACGAGACAATCTGGTATGTGCAATGGGTTCTACTTAGTTTGATAGGCTAGAAAGTAAAATTTATGGAAGACAGTGACGGGTAATAAGTCATCGGGAGTCTAGACGTGAAAGATCTGGTGTGTGCCCTTCTCACAAACACAAACTCAAGAGCCTCATCTATCAAGACATGTCGTGAAAGAGAGAAGGCTGAGGGAAGGTCAAGATTCAATATGAACAGCAAGGGCTCCCTGAGTTCTTTTCATTAACTCATGGATCTGAGGGCAATTTTCATGGGCAGTGTTTAAGAGGGAGAAGATTGCTGTTATGTTGTGGGATGATAGATGGGTTTGTATCAGGTACTATGAGTAGGGACTGGGAGAAAGTGTATGGAAGACATATTCTACTGGGTTTGTTTTAGTTTAAAACAGTATCTTCCCTTGCTGTTTCATTCTTGGCTAAATCTTCAGGAACTTGGCAGCTTTTTTTCCTCTTCCAAGAAGAACCCGAGACTAGGAACTAGGCAGCAAGTTAATAACTTACAAAAGGAAGCATCAAACCAGCAGCTTGGTTTATAGTTCTTCAGCTGGGTTCAGAGTCACAGCTCTCACAAGGCGTGGCACACTTCCTTGTTTGCTTGTTTGCTTGTTTTTTGTTTTTGTTTTCCCATTTGGTTGTGAAGAAAGGACCAAATATTTAAGGATCATTTTAATGGTACATTCACAACTCAAACCACATATCAGCTTCTCTTGGATCCACAATAGGTTGCTTTGAGAGGTGGGCTGGCCCACGCATACTCATGTGGAGACCAGAGGTGGTGAACGTCAGGTCTCTCTCTCTCTCTCTCTCTCTCTCTCTCTCTCTCTCTCTCTCTCTCTCTCTCTCTCTCTCTCTCCTCATCTTTTAAGATAAGGTGTCTCACTGAACCTAGAGATTGATGATTTGGCTAAGCTGGCTGCTGAGTGGCACCTGTAGGAGCTAACTCTACCTCCTAGTGCTGAACTTACAGACACACACCACCATGCCTGGCACACAAGTGGGTGTAGATGATGCAAACTCGGGTCCTCATGCTGGCACAGCAAGCATTTTTACCTAATGAACCGTCTTCCCAACCCTCTCTTGAATTTTTTCAATAGATTGATTATACAGCTTCCAAAATGATGAGTTTTCTTAGTATGTTGGGCAGTTTACAAAAGAAAAGTTTAAATGGTTTAACTAATGGAGAGATTTTTCAAACTATGAGGGGTCTCAAGAGGTTTTTTGAGATGTCTTAGCTTGTAAAGGTGTTTATTGCCAAGTCTGACGACCTGAGTTCAATTCTCTGGACCTACTTAATGGAAAGAAAGAACCAATCCTGCAATGTCTCCTCTGATCTACACACACAGGTCGTGGTATGCCTTCCCATAATAAGTACATAAATAAATGTTTAAACAATGAATAATTAAAATAAAAAAGAGATCTTTCAAAGTAGACATACCTGTACTGGTAACTTAACTCATCATCATCGTGAAGAATCTAGTCTTCTTTTATATTGTGCTACAACAGCCTTATGGACAATCTTTTTTATTTTATCTTTTTCTGTATCATGTCAATGTTTCAAGAGGAAAATAAAAAATTCTGATCAGATTGTCATCTTTTGTGAAATGTTCATGGAAGGCCCAGTGTGGAACTACATTTACCTCTCTAGGCAGAACTGGGTCTCAAGACTCTGATGATTCAAAGGAGTCGGGAAAAATGTTTTTGTTTGTTTGTTTGTTTGTTTCGTTTGTTTTGTCTGTTTGCTTACTTAGTTGTTTGATTTGTTATTGCTGTTTTCCTTTCCAACCTCTATAGCAAAAAGATAGAGAAATTGGGAGAAGAAAACACTATCGCAGTTTGAATGTAACCCCACCAAATCCAGGCATTGTCTTGTGGCACTACTAAAGGAGAAGACTCTCAAAAGGTGAATGTAGTCTTCCCTCATGAATGTGACTAAAGCGTCCCAAAAGAGGCTTCATGCAGCACTGGGGACTTGCCGTTTCATCTTCTGTCATGTAAGGATACACCCAGCGTTCCAGCGCTTCAGAGGGTGCAGTATTCTAAAGGCCATTTCTCAAGTTGAGATTTATTCCTCGCCAATGAACAAACATACCAACATCTAAATCTTGGATTTATTTTTCAGCCTAAAGAACTGTGAAGGATCAAACTTTTGTTTCTTAACTAATGGAAAATTTCTCCATTAGTTAAACCATTTAATTTTTTTTATCTTTTGATAGCTGCCCAACATATTTTTAAAAACTCATCATTTGGGAAGTTGTATTTTGTTATTACAATATAAATGAACTGATGTAGGCTTTTATATATAAAACCATTTTTCATGGTTTGTGGTGGCCAATCTAAGGTGCTTTGCGAAGTCCAATCTCTATGCACTATCCTGGGTATTTTATGGTCATTTTCCCTAGGCTTGCTTGCCTTTGCAAAAACCATCTGTTTTGTAGTGGAGCATAGCTTACTCAACAGATACCTAATGTGGTCTGGTTGATATGGATGATATAGTAAGATTCTGTATCATGATTAATTACATAGACTGTTAGTTTATTACGAGGCCACCGAAATAACGTTGGGGACAAAACTACATTTGGAGCTTGGATAGTTCAGGGTAATGTCTTCCCTGGGTACCTGCCACTTGGAACCAACTGTGGTACCTGTCTTTTGCTAACAGGATTTGTGGAATCAAGAGTTTCTAGAAATCTCCTTCTGCAGACACATTTAATCAGAATTTTCTTCATAAGACTGTTTTTTTTTTTTCTGGTTTATAGTCCTTTGTTTGCCTGGAGCATCTCTACCTGGTTTTCTCAAATCCACCAGCTAAAGAAACCATACACACTGAATTTTTATTTGCATTCTTGAAGGTGTTGCAACACACACACACACACACACACACACTCACACATTTATAACTAGAGCAATATATTACATGAGCTCATATAAAATATGTCCATTACCCCAAGATATAGTCTATGTGTTTTTCTTCCTTTTCTTAAATTAGAATATGTATGATTGTGTGTGTGCATGCATGCCACAGTATATATGTGGAGGTTTGAGGAAAACCTTATGAAGCCCATTCTCTCTGCCTACTTCTAGCTGATTTTCCTGCTGGGTCATCCCACTGACCCTCTGAGGTTCATTTCTTTCCCTGACCTAAATGAAATCCTTTCCCTACTTCTAAAGCTGTTCTGGTCATTTTCAACTAACTGGTGTTTTGGTTACTTTAATCATAATCACAACCACAGCTTTATTTCTATAATTAAGCTATGTATCTGAAATTAAATGAGGACGTGACCACTCCTGGGTACGGTTGAGAAGAGTTTTATTGTGGATATTAGTGAGAGAATAGTCAGAGGCATTTGGAAGAGTCCAGAATGAACATGGTTAGCAGAATAAATGAGGTGATGGACATGGGGAAGGGGAAACAGGGGAAAAAGAGGGGACCAAGAGAGGGAGAAGAACCCAGAGAAGGAGGACAAGGAGAGGAGAAAAACCAACAGTGTGTGACCAAATGACTGAGTTATATAGGAATCTGAAGCTGGTGGAAGGGAAGGGAAGCTCAGGGAATGAAAAGGTAGGGGGTTGAGGTGAGAAGTTCTGAGAGAAGCCAGGATTCTGTAACAAGTATGTGGATGCTGGGTAAACCTGGCTGCCAATGTCTGCTTTGGGATGTTAATAGACTCCTCAGCTAATTGTCCTGAGTTTCTTTAGGACCGAACACTGTGAAGTCTGGTACAGTGGTTAAGAGTGATTACTTTAACAAGGCATAGCTTTTCTGCTCCTAGCTTGGCCTATTCCAAGCCTGCAGTGCAGGGGACAGGGCATTTGTTCTCCTCTGTTCTCCACTTTCAGATTAAGTCTCTGGCTTAGGGTTTTATGGCTGTGAAGAGAGATCATAACCACGACACCTCTCATAAAGGGAAACATTGAACTGGGGTTGGTTTACAGTTCTTTAGTTCATGATAGTCATGGTAGGAAGAGGTTGCATAAAGGTAGGCATAGTGTTGGCGGGGGGTGGTTGAGAGTTCTCCATCTGGATCTATAGGCAGCAGGAAGAGACAGTGAGCCACTTGGCCTGGGTTGAGTTTCTGAAACCCCAAAGACCCCACCCCCACCAGTGGCACATTTCCTCCAATAAGGCCACACCTTCTCCAACAAGAACAGACCTCCAAATGTGCCAGTCCCTGAGCCATGGGGCCATTTTCATTCAAACCACCACAGTCTTGTTTCTGACTCATAAGTAAAGATAGAATCTAAATTCCCCTTAGCAAAGCCCTGATTCAGTCATGCATAAGGCACATAGAATAAAATCACTCTGAAGAGACACAGGTGTCTCTGTCTTTGAAAATAAGACCATTGAAACAAAGCACCCTGAGAACCTGCAATCTCCCCTGGAATCTCATGCTGGGAAAAGGAGAAAAATGACGAAGCCCTGGTGCCTGCAGAGGAAGAACTTGTATCCCGGTAACAGATTTCAATCAGTCCTGAAGGCCCGTCAGGCTACCAAAGACTGGAGCTGAGACAATGATGATGGGCAGGACCACACCTTGACAAGACTTGCCTAGTTCTACACAGTTTGTGCCTTCTATTTAAACCCATACTTCATGGCAGGATGCCGAGGATGGCCGTGAAGGGAACATCTCCGGACTACTTTGTTGTTCCTCCCAATGTGTCCGTATTGAACAGATATCTTTTTTCTTCTTTTCACTGTCACTTGTGTGATTGCTTGACTTGTGGAGGACTAGTGGCTGATGCTAACTTGTGAGGGATGTCAAAGCCCAAGCTCCGACTCTAACAGCTTTGGTAACAATGGCTTATTCTTTCCCTCAAAGGGCATATCTTGGCACTTCTCCTACTGCAGTCCCGAGGGCGTGACTCTTTGTGGGTGACATCCCTGCTCCCGCTGGATGGTGTGGGAACAGTCTGGGTCCTCTAGAGTTTATCTGATGAACTACTCAGCCTCTGTGCACAATTCATTTTAAATGCATTTCCTTTGAAGTTCACTTCTCATGGGTTCAATTGGCCTTTGCAGGGAAAAGTCATTTCTTCCACAGTTATGTAAAATGCACTGTGTTCTCCCAGCAGCCTTCTCTTCTCTTCTGTTCATGTATAAGACTCAAACTCTCAAGATTAAGGGTTCTCTGAATGGAACCCTGGGAAATGCTTTTTCCTTTGAGAGAGAAAACACAATAGGACATCAACGGCTCCTTTTTAGAAAAATACTTCACTTGCCTCTGGTATTGCTGTTCTGTGACTGTGATAAAACGCCATGACCAAATACAATGTAAGGAAGAGAGAGTATATTTGGCTTGTCGTCCCAGATAGCTAAGAGTCCATGATAGAGGGGTAGAGGCTTGGAGCAGGTGGCAGGCATGATGGCAGGCACAGGAAGTCAAGAGCTAACATCCAACTGCAAGCACAAAACAGAGGGGAAACTGCAAGCGGCATGAGGTTTTTAGTTTCAAAAGCCTGTCCTCTGACAAAGTTGTAGCACACAAACATCTCTCAAGCAGTGCCACCAGCCGGGACCACATGTTCCAAGACACACACTGATGGAGACGTTTCTCATCCATATCACCTCATCTCTTAATACTTCCATGGTTTTAGGGTGAGTGCTAGCTAAAGGCACAAATACCAAGTTTCAGATTCTACTTTGGCATGTGGCCCAGTATGCGACCTGGTACTTCTCTTTGGTCCATGGTCATATTTGGTGTATGCTCACAATGGTCACATTACATAACTCTTAGGAGTATCATTTCCACAAAGTATATAACGATTACAAATTATGTGAGTGGTGGCCTCTGGGAGTGTGAAGCTACAGGCCTGAATAGATTCTCCACTGCCTTTGGAGATTCAGGTGAATTCTGTTCCGTTTATTAGTGATAATTAGAACACCACATCCATTATTATCATGTGTTATTTACATTTCTAAGAGTTTTGGGTCAGGTTCCAAAGACACCCAGGACAAATGGCTAAGTGTGTGCCTATTATCATATAACAAAGGACATGATAGCCTCTGGGCTCACTCAGTACCTGTGACTCCTCCCTCTTCTTCTCACTCCTGCCCCCTACCCTAAACCTCTCCAGCCCAGGGGCGTTTTTTTTCCCCCTAGCTTCAGATTCCTATAACACCTGCCATTTCAGCCATGCACTCTCTTGGTTCTTCTCCCTCTCTTGGTTATCTTGTCCTCTTTTGCCTTCTTGGTCTTCTTGGTTCCCTTGGTTCTCTTGGTCCCCTCGGCTCTCTGTTGTTCCCCTCTTCTGCCCCTCTCTCTTCTCTTCTTCTCTTGATCTCCTTGCCTCTTTCCTCTCATGGCCCAGTTCAGTCTGCTGGCCATTCATGTTCAGTCCACTATTCTCTCTCTGCTCTGAACTTTATCTATCAAGCTGTCTACCATGATATAGCCATTCATGTTAGCATTCATCTCTATTTTACAGATGAATAAAATGGAACTCAGAGATGTTGTATGATTTTTAAGATTACAAAGCTAGCCAGTGGTAAGGCTAGAATTCAGACCCAGGATGTCCAGCTCTCAAATTTGTGCTTCTAGTCCTACGTTGACTAAAGGTTTCATGTATCTCCCCGATTTCTGGGGCAGAAAGCACGGAATGGTCTCCAGAGATAGATCCCACGCAACAATTCAGTAGTAGTTCTGTGGCATTACATAAACTATTAACTTTTTCAGAATCTTGGATGAATATTTAAAGATTCTAACACACATAGTATGGGGAGGAGCCATCATTCCTTTACTGACCCATCTCTCTGAAAAGAAAGGGGACATAAAATAGCTTGGAAGTCAAGCCTAAAATTATCAATACTACATTAAACATGATTTAAGGAAGTAAACAAAACTACATCACTATTTTTCAATAAAAATATTTAATAGGTCCTATGGGTGACAACATTCGCTGGTCCTGGTTGAATGGGCAATGAATTCAGTGTTTTCCCAAGTCATTCCCAAACCGTTTGGCCTATTCATCCTTGTGAAATTGAGGTCAGAGGGCACAGTTTTGCTGTCATGGTATCCTAGCTCCTTGTTTGAGGATCGTGGCTTCTTCTTCTTATTATTTTTTTTTTGTTTGGATTTTAGAGATAGTGTTTCTCCGTAGCTTTTGGTTCCTGTCCTGGAACTAGCTCTTGTAAACCAGGCTGGCCTCGAACTCACAGAGACCCGCCTGCCTTTGCCTCCTGAGTGCTGGGATTAAAGGCGTGCGCCACCACCGCCCAGCTGGATCGTGGCTTCTTTATCGAAAAAGAATGATCTCAATAGCACACGACTTCCTCTAGGTACAATCGTAACTCTAAATGTGGCTGATAATAACCAGACATGGTTATTAGGGAAGCCAAAGTCCATCGGCCCTGGATGAGCAGACCGGCGGGTCTTTTCTTTCTAGGAACCTTTTGTCCTGGGTCTGCGTCCCCGCCCAGTGGGGAAAACCATAGGGAGCGGACCGGAAGCGCGCGCCGTCTCAGGTCGGCGTGTCTGCAGGGAGGGAGGGAGGGAAGGACCGAGCGAGCGGCGGAGGAGTGAGCGAAGATGGCGGCCTTCTCCGGTGCGTGGTGGGAAGCTGAGGGGTTGCGAGCGGCTCGTCTCGGTCCACGGGGAGTTGGTGGGGACTACTGTTGCGGCGGTGGGGTTGCGGGGGACCGGAGGGATTCCGCCCTCCGGGAACCTGCGCTGTCGGGCAGGGGCGGCCGGTGCAGGCCGGGCTTTTTCCCGCGGGCGCTGCCCGGGAATCTTCGCCAAGCCGCTTTTTCTTTCCCCGTTCTGCAGTGGGCCTTGCCTCCACCTGCCAGATCCCGACCGCGTATCTGCGCTCGCGGAGCCCGGCTTCCTGCCTCTTTGACGTGGCAGTGACCGAGAACCTTTTTCTGCCCCGCGACATATCTGGTCCTGGCCAGGCCAAGAAGCAAGTAGCGTGGGGAAGGGACATTTTGAGGGAAAAGGATGATTGTCCTGTTGGGGGTCCCCCCTCCACACACAAACCTTTCCACGAGTAAAACTATCAAGAGTAAATCTAATCGTCATTTGCTAAACAGCACACTGTGAGGGTTAACGTTCAGTGTCAAAGCTGAAGCAAGTATTTTTTTTTTCCCTCATGAACACACTAACTATAACTTTTTTAGAATTAGTTACTTGCTTTGTGATAGCAAACTGGATTTGGGATGGGGTATTGAACTCTCCAATTGATGTTTCTCACTTTCTCAATCAACCTTTCATTATGCACCCACAGTTTTGCAAAGTTCGAACCAGCCTTGAATATACTAAATATCCATATATGTGTGTGTATGTACACGTGTATGTATATATATATATGTATGTATGCTTATGTATAGCAATGAGTTTGGCATGCTATCTTTTCATGTTGTTAGCCTATTTAAATGGCATTTAACTATCATTTGCTTTTTCCATTTTCTTCTGTAAGAATACCAGGAATTCCAAATATCAGGCCACAGGGGAAACATTTCATTTCTGTTAAAGTCACGTCTTCCAAGAGGAATCCTCTCACTTTAACGTAATTTTAGACCTGAAATCTGCCAGGAAGTTGTGGGTCGTTGTTTTATAGGCACACATCTTTGGGAGAAATGCTCAAATTTCAGACAAAAGTAAAATGAAAGAATTTGAACACATACCTGTTTCCCTTAAAAGGTTAACCGTTGCACTTTTTTTTTTTTAAATGTAGAAAATATGCCCAGCACATGACTAGGATCTGGGGGAAAATGTCTAAAATTTGCTAAAAAGCAATCCATGGTTGCTGCTTGTATCAGTCCTGCAAGCAGCTCGAACTTGCAGTTTTTCATGTGTAACATATTTAAGGCTATCACTTTCTTTTTAATTTGTATTTTTGTGGTTGAACATGGACGTTTCCCAGTGGAGGTCAGGTCAACTTTCTGGAGTTGATCCTCTACCATGTGGGAGCAGGGACTTGAACTTGAGTCTTGAGACTTGGTGGCAAGTGCCTTAAGCCCCTGAGCCTGGCCCATTGCTTCCCCATTTTTCCCAGTAGTTTGCATTCTACGAGTCAGAATAGGAATAGACTCTAGGCATAGTTTATTAGACCAGTCTAGTTGGTCATCTTTTGGGCTTCATTAGTTTATCTTTGGAAGGGAAGGTTAAGTAATCTACCTACTATAATTGATTTCACTTGACGAAGGATAAAATGACAGAACACTCAGGAACTGCCCACTTTATCCATTTATGGCTGGCCTTAATGCAGAAGTATTTAAACAGACAATTGACAAAGCAGGACTTCACCTGACAGTGCCCATTGTTCAGGCTTCCTGTCCTCCCCGCCATCAGTTAATCAGAATTTGTTTTTTATGTTAAAAATACAAACACTTCTCAAACTTAGAAAAAGGAATTCCTCCTTGAAACAGTGTCTTTACTGTGAAAACACCTCACACTCTTTGTGCTGTGCGGTGTAGTGGGGACTGAGAGGCTGTATACACTTAAGAAGGACCCCAGTGTCAAGCTTGAGTGAGATTCTGAAGCACGTGACCAAAAGTTACTCCTGTATTTGGGAGCTTCTGATTTACTTAAACTTTTAAAGTTTTTTTTTAAATTGAAATATAGTATTTGTATATAGTTAAAAGGTACAGTGTGAAGTTTTCGTCCATGAATATGCTTCATAATATAATAGTTAACTCAGTAAATAGTGTGATCGTTACCTTAAACTTGTCAAATCTATAGTAAGGACATTAAAAAGCCTCTTCTAGTCTGAGGCACACAGTACCTGATGAACAGAATTTTGACTATGGCTGTCATGGAATGTGAGCTGTTCGTTTTTCTTAGCTCACCTGGTGAAACTAGAGGTGCAGGGCTAGGAGCCTGTCAGATGTTTCACTCCTTCACTACAAGCTACCACGTCTAATGGCACCATGTCACAGTGTTACAGGAACATGTTCCTGTGCCCCACAGGAGCAGGCACTACAAGTCTCATTTTCTGCAGAGAAGACAGATTTATAGTTCTTTCCCAAGATCCTGTTCTAGTAAATGAGACCTTGGATTGAACTCAAATCTGTCTCCAAACCTGAACACTCAGCAATACCATACAAAGGACCAATATAAGAGCCAAACTTCGAAGCCTTTCCCCAGTTCTATAAATCAGCTTTAAGAAAAGATGGCTTATTAATAGGTTTGATTATTAAAATGACTTTTTGTTTTCAGAGATGGGTGTTATGCCTGAGATTGCACAAGCTGTGGAAGAAATGGATTGGCTGTAAGTATATAAAACTTAAATGTGTTTGTGTCAGAAATCTCCTAATGTGAACAGTAATTTTTGTCAAATATATTTTTATCTAGTTGAGTAAATGAAACTTAGTTCATGGTGATTCTTTACGTCATAAATGTCTCCTTTGAACTTTTAATTCTAGCTGGAAAAAAAATGGTTGGATTGCCACGTTCAACTTCTTTTAGGTTGATTTAGCATGACTTAATTAGCCTGGATAATTCTCTATTCTTAACTAACTACAGTTCTTCAAATGTGATTCTTTTAGTCTACCAACTGATATCCAGGCAGAATCTATCCCATTGATCCTAGGAGGAGGAGATGTCCTTATGGTAGGTTTACGTCTAATAAGGTGGTATGGGGCACACATGTTCTGGAGCTGTGTGACCCTGTTTAAGAGCTCTCAGAAGCTTGAGTCTGGAATTGTTTTACCAAATTAATTTTATTCACTAAGCGGCATTTCTAACACATATACTGTGGTCAGCGTATTCCATAAAAGTGGTAGGGATAGGCTTGGAGTGACTTTTCAGTTTTTATTGAAGGTAATGGTGGGTGAGAGCATAAAATATATAGCTGGAATGGTGGTATCACTTGCGATAACAATAGGAAATGTACATTTAATCAGATTGGATTCTTTTTCAAGTTAAATAATTTGTGCATTTGCTGGCAGTGGGGAGTATGGAAAGCTGCCAGGTAGGTGTAGGTTAGAATTATGGTTTTGTGAATATCAGTTGTATAGCAGATTGTAGTATAGATCTGTGCGGTTAGATACTCTTAGGATACTCTAATAATTAGGTTAAAATGACATGGGCCTCCGTCGAGTGGTAGTAATGGGAAAGGAAAGAAAAGGGCAGATTCTTAATGAATTGGGAGAGGTGACCTGATTGACAGGAATCAAAATTACTGAGACAGAGTAATCTTGACGCACTAGAAATAAAGTTAGCTAGTCAAGTATTACAAGGTTTCTACATGGTATTATGCTAAGTTTAATCTCTTTTAATTCACAATTTAAACTACAATTTCCCCCACTTATTCAGGCAGCAGAAACAGGAAGTGGAAAGACTGGTGTAAGTAATACATTTACATTTAATTAAAACCTGAATTTAAAAGTATGTTTGAACAGTATATATTTGTGTATTTGAACAGCTTATATTTTGAAATATTTAATTCAAGCATCACCTTCCAATATGTAAGAAATGATAGTTTGTCATTGACTTAATTATAGTTACTATCACTGTGATGAAATACCATGACCAAAAACAATTTGGGGAGGAAAGGGTTTATTTGGCTTACATATCCTAAATCCCAGTCCATTGAGGGAAGCCAGTGCAGGAACTCAAACCTGGCAGAATCCTGGAGGCAGGAGCTGAAGCAGAGGTCACAGAGTATTGCTTACTGACTTGCTCCCCATGGCTTGCTCAGACTGTTTTTTTTTAGCACCTAGGACCACCAGCCCAAGGGCCACCCATAATGGTCTGGACCCTCCCATCTCATAATTAAGAAAATGCCCCACGGGTCTGCCTACAGCCCGATCTATGGAGGCAGTGTCTGAGCTGATATTCCCTCCCTTCAATGACTATAGCTTATTTCAGCTGATATAAAACTAGCCATTCGGAGTATTGTTTCTCTTGTTGACAAGTGATGAAGCTTTGTAAAGGTTATGGATTTAAGGATGTCATTTAAAGCGGTCTTACAGAAAGAGACACAAATTCTGGATGTTTACAGGCATTTCAGAATTTCAGTGCTCTTAAAAAGATTGCACCCAGAAAGTGTCTGTTGTCCTAGACTAGAGAAGCGGGCTGAGTAGACATCTTCCCGCTTTGCTCTATGTTCATTCTGAAGTTCCTCAGTGTATGTTCCAGGGCATCAGCTGACTTCTGTCAACTCTTGATTATCTGATTGGCATTTAGGTTTGGGTAAATGAAATAGCAGTTCTCTGGATAATTTCTAATGTGCATGCATGACCTTGACCATTATATTGACTACTATCCTCAGTAGCTGACTGCTAACAGAAACTGTTTCTCTGACAGGCCTTTAGTATTCCAGTTATCCAGATAGTGTATGAGACTCTGAAAGACCAACAGGAAGGAAAGAAAGGAAAAACTACTATTAAAACCGGTGCTTCAGGTAACTATTATATTGATACTTTCTTTTTTGAAAATTAGTCATTCTCTTGTTTGCTGGTTTGGTTTGGGGTATGCATTTTATTGCTGTGTACACAGTACAGCATTGCAGTGTTGTGTCCTGGAAACAAGGATAAAAAGTGACATTTATGACCTAATTAGCAAATTGTCCATTCTGAAATGCAAATGGTATATCTTTTGAGAACACACTGGCATTTGGAATTTACCTTTAGTTGTTTTTGTCTATGAGTAAGGATGAATATTGTGCAAAGTGGTGTTTGTCTTCCTTACACGGAGGCGGATCCTCTTACTGGGTGATGATCCTGTTATGAATAATCTCACCTTCATTTCATTATCTTTAAGTAACGATCTTTTTCCTTCCAGGGTTTCTAAATTTTATTCTTCATCTCTGCTTCTGTTATGTTTTAACAAATGTATTATATATTTTGAAGTAACTTGTTTTATGATACAAAACAGAATTATGAAAAATAGCAAGTTTGAATGAACTTGGCATATCAACTTTTTATTTTTGATATATAAAGGATGAATGAATGAATAAATGAATTGTGAGAGATAAAAATAAATGTAATTACACATTCATTGTAATGTTGGCCTATTTTAAAATAGTTTCAGAACTTTTAACAGCCATATGCCATCATTTATGAGAGATGATGCTAGACAAGAATGTTTCTGAGATGGCTAAACAGAAGTAGCGTGGGTCTAAAAATTATCTCCGATGAGGAAACACAAACCTAGATTTGTAAACATGAAGGATAAGGGAGACGATGACAGCCGATGACTAAAGAAATGTGGAAAGAAAGTGGTTGCTCTGGGGAACAAGGCCCAGAAAGGCTTACAGATAATGTGTAGGATCTCTCACCTTTAGGACTTGCTAATGGTTAGGATGAGCTGATAAGGGAGAGCCCTAAGGAAGATAGGTCTCCAGCATTCATAGTATATAAACTTCATAGACAGCTCTTGATTAGAAAGACAGACAGACATGATCCAGAAAGGATTTCTACCATGAACAGGAAAATGGGCTAAAATGCATGTAAAGTCTCCTTAATTGCTGTAATTTTTTTATTATTCATGGGCCGACAAGATTTTAGAAAAGGAAAAATACCAATCGTATAAAAACAGGAAGAAAAATAAAAGTATGACTTGAGAATTTCATATTGAATTAAAATAAAGGATTGGCTGATAAGATCGTTTATTTCCTCTATGTTCAAGGTTGAGTTGCTTAGATACTTAAGTTTCACTTTATCAGTGACAGAAATCAGTGTCCTGTACCTAGAGTGCACTGAAACAAGGGGAGACTGGGTTGCAGTCCCGAGTGGGCCAGTGGTTTTCATCGATACCTTTTGATTTTCAGGGCTAGTTTGTCTTTAATAAAAACAGCTGCATATATGTGTGAACATTACAAATGATGTACAAAACCATGTTGAATCAAAGGCATTGGTGTATAAAATACAAACTATCTTCTGTTTTCATAGAGCTATGTAGCATATGGTTTGACTCACTTTTCTTATATTAATTTGTTAGTGCTCAACAAATGGCAGATGAACCCATATGACAGAGGATCTGCTTTTGGTAAGTGGATAAATTCTGCCTACTCATTGATAATTCAGAAACTTAAAAAAAATGAAAATACCAAAAAATTATGAAAAAGTATTGTGCATGATTTAATTTCCAGAGATTAGAATATAGTCACTAAATATAAATAGTATAGTGCTGAACTAGAGATAGACAGTAGAATATGATGGAAATAAATCCTAGTGTAAATGACAGTGTAATGTACACAAAAAATGTAGTATTGTGTTTCCATGGGGAAAGGGAGATTTATATGGTAAAAGACACTGGCGACATTGATGATCCATCTGAAATAACCAAAAACTGGCTTCTATGTATCTTAACTAGAAATAGGTTTCACATGTACTTGAGATTTAAATTATATATATGTGTTCGTGCATACACAGAAAAATGTGTGTAGACGTATATGTGTATGTACAATTTAGCATGTATCATTTAGTAGAAGAGAAGCTTTTCTAATCCAAGTAGAAGACTTAGAAATTATAAAAAAATGTTTGTGTTTATTGTTTTATTATTTTAATTGACACATTAATTGTGTAAACTATTAGGATTTATTGGGATTCCATTTGTACAGACGTTGTGTTTTAATTACAAGCATCCATCTACCTTTCTCCTCTTGATTTCCTTCTTGAACTCTTGATTTTCCTTCCTCTCTATCTCCCAAGTGCAGGGATTGCAGGCAGTTCACTAGAGACCCTTTTACATAGGTTTCTAATATTATCACATGAATAAGAACTTAAAATTTTTGAAAAATTAGGTAATTTAAAAATAAAAAAAGTGGTATTTTACAAGTTTGTTCTTTACCAGGTATTGAACATGATTTGGAAAAACATGAATGTGGCAAAAGATACAGTTTTTTTTTTCCAGTATAGACAAAAACTAAATCTTTATTTAATAAGCATCTGTCTGACTCTGGTGTGTAATGTAAAACCTCATTTCTTAGAGTCCCCAGTACTACTCAGTAACACACTCTGGTCATTTGTATGCTTCTTACTAAGTAGTCAGAGCATACAGTTGTGACGAATAGTCCCGTGCTATTCCTTAGCAGTGTTGTTCTCCCACCACTGAAGAAGGACGAACACGCATGTTGGCCTTGAGGCTGTTATTCAGGCAGAATACTCTAGGAGTTATGCTCATCTTCCTGGACTCAGGTGAATTCTTGTCCTAACAGTGACAGTATAGAAGCCCAGGAGATGCAGGGATAAAGGGGAAGCACTGCTGTCATCTAGGAATCTAAAGTCTGGAACACTCTGAGAAGTAAAGCTCTTATTGATGAGACTGAGTAGTTATTTTATTTCATGAAGAATGGTTTGTGTGGCCTGTACTGATGTTCATCTCTGTGTTTCCCTACATCTAGCTATTGGGTCAGATGGCCTGTGTTGTCAGAGCAGAGAAGTGAAGGAGTGGCATGGGTGCAGAGCGACCAGAGGACTGCTGAAAGGTAGTGGACCAGCATTCATGACTGCTTAAGGTTGAACTGTCAGTGAATTCTCCATAGGCACTTTAAAGCAGAGATCTGACAACCTTCATGGTACAGAAAGATTCACAGTTCTTCTGTCACATACAAATGTAACTCAGAAGTGGTTGGTTAATGGGTCATATGTATGCAGTTTGTGTTAATCTCTTGGACTGTTACCATCACAGGGAAACACTACTACGAGGTATCCTGTCATGACCAAGGCCTGTGCAGAGTTGGGTGGTCTACCATGCAGGCCTCGTTAGACCTAGGTAAGTGTTTCTGTAATAACTGAGCTGTTTTATATTTATACATTTTTAGCATCTTATTTTTTTGGGAGACAGACTAATGGGCTTCATTGCATTAGAACTTAATTTTGTGAACACAAAAAATATTTATCTGTACTTCACTCGGTTCCAGAAAAGACTTGAAATAAGTTACTGCTTGCTTCCTGTTTGCACCCCATTCTTTGTTCTGACAATACGGAATAAGAGAGACTAAAAATGAATGAAGATCAGGCTAAAATGAGCATACTGCAGAGACACTTCAGATTACTGTGGGTTCGTTTAGTGACCATAGCCAGTAGTGAGGCGGTGTCACTTGTGTCTGTTGCATATTCTGCATTGGCTGAAAATGCCCCAGATGATGCAGGGCTCCGAAACCCAGGGAGACTTGTCTGGACGCTCAGACTGCAAGGACAAAATCACTTCTTTCACAGGGCTTTTAATTCTCCTGCTGAGCTCAGACCTCTAGTAAACTACTTTTAAAATCTAGGTACTGACAAGTTTGGATTTGGCTTCGGTGGAACAGGAAAGAAATCTCATAATAAACAGTTTGATAATTACGGAGAGGTAAGCTCTGATGCTGTTTATTGAAACAGCATTTGTAAGTCTTACATTCTTGATCACTTAAGACATGATTGAGATAGTTCAGGTTTGGACTTGAGATAGAAATTTATATATTTAAGACTAAATAAGTAGATAGGGCTTAAACTTTTATTGGGAGCCAGGTGGTGGTGGTGCATGTCTTTAACCTGAGCACTCAGGAAGCAGAGACAGATGGATCTCTGTGAGTTCAAGGCCAGCCTGATCTACAGAGCGAGTTTCAGAACAGCCACGGCTGTTACACAGAGAAACCCTTGTCTTGAAAAAACCAAGACATCTATAGGGGAGCAGGCAGTCAGTACGGAAATGTCCACTTACATCTCAATTTTTAGTTTTGATTATGAAGACTTTAAATATAGTTTTCTGTGTCTAAGTCCATGGCAGTAATCTTTAATATCATGTTGATTCTGAGAAGTATGTCAGATATATCTACTATTAGATATGGTGTGTGCTCTGACAAGTTTTTAGTGGTTTGTTTATTTAAGACAAAATCTTACTCTGTAACCTAGGAGCCTGGTGATCCTTTTGCCTCAGCCTTTCCAATACTGGCATTACATGAATGAGTCTCCATCCCCACCTATGATAGTCGTTTAGATACCCTCATTACCATTTAGAGAAAGTCTTTGGAGACACCACCATTGTGTTTGATGCTGCTGCCTGTGCTTTGTTAACCTCTGTTCATGACGTTTCACTTTCTGGGTTTTCAGGAATTCACTATGCATGATACTATTGGGTGCTACTTAGATATTGATAAAGGGCATGTGAAGTTCTCTAAGAATGGTAAGAATATTTATGATTCTTGCTTCTGACTTCTCTTACTCTGTTCTTAAATCCTCTACCCTATTCACCTACCTTTCATTTCATTGGGTATTTGTTCTGTTGAGTGTTTGCTGTGTGCCATGTGCACGGGAAAGTGATGAAACCGCAGCAGAAGGTGGAACAAATGAAGGGTAGCTCTGTGGTGCTTTCACACTGATGAGGAGAGGCAGGCAGCCATTATTTACAAATAAACAGGTGGTAGTGAATGGGAAGGAGAGGAAGAACAAGGCAAGGGAGTCAGTTGCTGTGTGGGGATGTGTGTTTTTCCAGAGGGCGCTCAGAGAAGGCTCTGCTGGTGAGAAGACATTTAAAAGGAAGTCATGGAGGGGGAGGGTTTGAGCAGAGAACTGAAGAGCATTTCAGGCAGAGGGAAGGGCACAGGGAAGGTTCTAGGTGTAAGTGTCCACACTGCCTTAGCAACAGTGAGGAGGTACAGGTGTGAGGGGCTGAAGTGCTAGCTCAGTGAGATAGAGTAAGTGAGAAACCCCGGGGTTCTCAGCAGCGTGGGCCAGCCGTGTTGAAAATAGATGAGGAGTTGGGAAGTGTACATAAATAATAATAAAGATCCAAGGCCTGTTTTTCTGTGGCTAAAAGCTGGCTAACTGAGGAGAATCTAGCAGAGAAGAAGAGGTGAGAATGGGGCACATGGGCTCCGGCTACTCAAGGGAGAAGTTGGTTTGTGCCCAGTACTGCTGAAGGTATTGTCAAGAGAGACAGGAGTGAGTTTGCCTCAGGATTTGGTACTTGGTAGCTAATTTGGTAGGGAAAGGCGGTAGGTGATCATGAGTCAGACATGTAGACAGTGGGATGAGCAGAAGGAAGGATGTCCTAAAAATGGAAATCAAGGATTTTACTTCATAAGTGAGAAGAAAAATACAAGTGAAATGGAAGGCACTGTGGATCAAGGGAGGATTTTGTGTCTAATCTAATGTGGAGTATGTGAGCTATGAAGTCTCTAGAGGCAGAGGTCTTGGAGATAGGGAGTAATTAGACATGTAGACAGGAAGAGGGGACAGTTAGTGAAGTCAGACGCTGAGCAGGTTGGCTCTGGGCAGCCTACCTTTATCCATAGGTTCCAGAAGGCATGAGAAAGAGGCAGGTTGGTAGATTTTAGTATGTATGTGGAAATTCTTTTTCATTTTAATTTCTCTGGTTTTGTTTGCTTGTTTTAAAGGAAAAGACCTTGGTCTAGCATTTGAAATACCAGCACATATAAAAAATCAAGCGCTCTTCCCCGCCTGTGTTTTAAAGGTATGTAGAAGTTTTGCTGTGATCTAAACTGTTTGATTTTTATTATATTTTACTGGGCAGTTTGCCATTATGTTAATCTTTTTTTTTCTTTTATTCACTACCAGAATGCTGAATTGAAATTTAACTTTGGTGAAGAAGAATTTAAGTTTCCACCAAAAGATGGTTTTGTTGCTATTTCCAAGGCTCCCGATAGTTATATTGTCAAGTCGCAGCACACAGGTACTTACTGCACCGGAGGGTTTTAGAGAACCCGAATGGGAAGGGCTTCTCTTAGTCTCATTTGTCTCCTGCTCTGGTTTAATCAACCCCTTTGATTAACAGATTAGTAAACTTCAGTTTCAAAACACAATTGATGAGCTGTTTTGTGTCTGTTAAGGCATTTAGACTATCTCAGTCTTGATGGCAGTGGTGTGCTTGGCTTCTGTGCTTGTGAAGTGCCATAGCAGCCTGCTGAGGGCTTTCCACAGACTGTTTAATCTTTCCACAGCCCTCTGAGGTAGCCTTTACATTTTACAGGGGGCCTGAGGAATATGGATTTGAAATCATTTACCCAAAGTCTCAGAGCAGATAAGTGCTAGAACTGAATTCAGATCCAAGCAGTTTTGGCTTGAAAGCTTACATCATTTTCTGTATTAGTGCCTGGTATAGTTCACCCACTTAAAGTACATTTCCTGCCTTGTCACAAGGAAGTGGGTTATTTTTAATAACAGCCTCAATCAATTGTACTCAGCCCAACTAGACTTTAAAAAAAAAAAAGCCCACAGTTATTTTAGGAATTTTAGCTTTATTTTGTTGGATTGTCTCCTATATTTTACAATTATTTCTTAAAGTTTGATAACTGAAACATTAGCACTCATGTTTTTAACTGACGTATTTTCAGGTGTGTTTTATGTGACCTGTGGTCTTTTCTGTTCTCCTAAGGTAATGCACAGGTTTCACAAACAAAATTTCTCCCTAATGCTCCAAAAGCTCTCATTGTGGAACCCTCCCGGGAGTTAGCAGAGCAAACCCTGAACAACGTCAAGCAGTTTAAGAAGTATATTGATAACCCTAAGTTACGGTAAGCCTTCCTTTCGAGCTCAGATGCTTATTGTCTTTGTTTAAAGTGTTCTGGAAGAGGAAAGTTAAACAAAAGGAGGCATCGGTGTACAACATAAAACACTATAACTTTGTAGTAGCGGTGTTTCCACTGAGACTGTCCTCCTTTGGGCAGAGGCTGATTTCATTCAGTGTTAAATTTCATCTCTTCACTGCTTAGAAAATGTGTGGCTCAGTGAAGGTTGTCAGTAGCCCTAACCCGAGAGTGACTCTAAGACTCTTGCGGAGTGGTCTTCTCTGTCTCAAGTGTTCCGTGGGGGAGACTTTCTTTGTTCCTTTATTCCTTTTGTGAGATAGAATCTTACTGTGTAATCATGCTAGCCTCAAACTCACCATCCTCCTGCATTTTAAGTACTAAGATTACATGTGTGAGCCACCATATTCAGCTCAGAATCCTTTTTAATTTGTGAAAAGCCAAATCCTGTAAGTACTTTGTGGATTTCACACTTAATAATTTTTGTTACTTTGTTTTTAACTTTTTTTTAATTTTTTTTTTTTCTTGGAGCAATTTGGGTGAAAGCTCATGTTCAGAAATGTACATTAGGTGGGTTTTGGTATATTCACAATGTTATGTGATCATAGCTACTCTCTTTAATTCCAGAAACTTAGAGGTTCTAGTGTTAATAGTGGCCTTACTTACAAGTTAAGCAAACTGATTTAGTTATGAATTATACTAGGCAAAATAATCCTTAATTTTATTGAATGGATTGACACATTACTCATAAGAACCCTGTGTTGTAAAGTGCCTAAGAACTAGACTGGGCTCCAGTAGTGAGAGTTGCTCCCACCTTCACAGAACTCATTGTGGGATTGTGGGATAGTGAGGAGAGGAGAGAAATACGAAAACTGGGGGAAGCATTTTGAGCATGTGGAAAAGGAAGCTCCTAAGGAGTTGATAACAGAGCTCCTGTTCAGTGTAAGAGTCTTGACCTTCAGAGGAGTAGTTTTGGAAGCAGGTAAAATGCCTTTGTAGTTTGATTTGCTGCTGTCATTATCTATAAAATGAATGTGCTTAGACAAAGTCCGCAAGGGGAGGTGGATGGTAGAAAACAGTTCACTGGGGAGGTTGGTGAAATTATGGGTTATGGATTACTTATTTGGTGTTTAATACAAATAAGCCCTTGCCTTACTTGAAGCCCTAGTGACTATTTGAAACTATCATACTCATCCTACACAGTGAGTCTGAGGCCAGCCAGGACTACATAATTAGACCCAGCTTCAAAAAGGGGGAATGAGGTGGCTAGAGACATGACTCAGTAGTAAAGAGCACCAGGCAACCCATCAAGAGGGTTTGCAGCACCCACATGGTGGGTCACAACCATCTGTAACTCCAGTTTCAGCACATCTGACACACCCTTCCATGGGCAGCTGACATGTGTGTGGTACACCTACATGCGTGTTAGCAAGACATTCATACATATAAAATATTTTTGTTAATTTGTTTCTCAAGACAGGGTTTCTCTGTGTAGCTCTGGCTGCCCTGGAACTCAGTCTGTAAACCAGGCTGGTCCCGAATTCAGAGAGTTCTGTCTGCCTCCACCTCTCAAGTGTTGGAATTAAAGGCGTGCACCACCACCACTCAGCTTACATAAATCTTTTTTTAGTGAGAAATTTTCTGTCTTTTAACAAGCTATGAGTAACACTAAATACAAGTCTTACCTTCAGTTTCTGATTATTCTTCCTGAAGACAACCTTTTACCCTGACTCCTATTCTCTATACTACAGACAAGTGTGTTTTAAAAGGTGGAAGTCTAGTTTTGAGAGCTTCCGTGGGGTAGGCTGTGTAGATGAGGACTGACAAACTCACTGTAAGCGCTCAGTTGCCGCAGCGCCATTTCTGGCTTTGGGGGTGAAGTGCTCACCTTCCATGTTCCTGTACTCACGTTAGTGCAGCCCTTCTTCATTGACCTTACCTGAAAAGAGTGTGTAGAGCAAACTGCAGGACAGACTTTAATCTCTTCCTTATTCTGTTGTTCAATTCAGGGAACTGCTCATAATTGGGGGAGTGGCGGCTCGGGATCAGCTCTCAGTTTTGGATAATGGGGTAAGTTGTACTTTTAACTTGGCAATAAATTCTGTTTTTTCCAAGAAAAATCGACTGAGGCTTAAAATAGCACAAGACCAAATGCTGGAAGACACTTTGTGGGCACACCTACTTTTTACCCAGAAGTTAGAGGGCAGTGGTCCTTTTTAAATTCCCCATCCAAAATTTCACCATGCTGTTTGTTTATGTTTTGGTTCCCTGGAAATTTCCTTCTAGATTTTCTGATTAAAAGTCACTTTTTAGTTTAGTTTAGTTATTTCTTCTTCTTTCTTTCTCTCTCTCTCTTCTCTCTTTATTTCTTTCTTTCTTTTTGAGACAGGGTTTCTCCATGTAACAGCCCTGGCTAGCCTTGAACTCACATTGTAGGCCAGCCTGGCCTTGAATTCAAAGAGATCTGTCTGCCTCTGCCTACCAAGTGCTGGGATCAAAGGCGTGTGCCATCACTGCCTGATGTATTTATTATTTATTTAACAACAACAACAAAAAAGCCCAATGCTAAGTATAACCAATATAAGTATGGAGATGAGTAGGTTATGGGGATAAAATGTCAAAGTTTCTGCCAGCCTGGAAATGATGAAGAATACCGAGACAGCCTCTGAGCTCAGACACATGAAGAAAGTCTTATAGACTGCTTAGATGTGCCAGTGTGTAGGACAAAGCCAAGATTCTCTGGTCCCTATTATTTGGGACTTTATAAAATTCTGTATTTATGAAATGAACATCTTACAGATTTCTCTTTTATTTCCTTTCCTTAATATCTAATTGTGAAATCTAGACCATCTCCGGTTCCTTTCAGTTCCATCCCTGCCAAACTAAATTTGATGTTGAATGAACTGTAAATTTGGCTTGACAGTATATTAAGAGCAAGGCATCATAATAATGTATTTGCTAATGCTATTTTAAAATGGATAGTGTTTCTCTGCTATGTTCTTAGTGTGATTTTTATTTGTTTGTTTTTTATTGGTTAGTAAATTTAATAGTTTCATTCATGGCCCTTGTTTTTCAAACTCAAGTCAGTTTTTCCATAATGTACTAGGTTTTTCGCCTTATGTTTTCCAGCTGTGGAATTTTGAGAGCATTAGATCTGCTTCCATCAGTCATGTTTCATAGTTTGTGGCTTAGACTGCACTAGAGCGTTTGCTATGCAAGCATGAGGATCTGAGTTCGATCCCCAACTCCAGCATGAAAGCCAGATGTGAGGCTGGGAATAAATCTCAGTTGTCAGAGAGCTCTCCTAGCATGCATGAAGCCCTAGGTTCAATATCCACCACTGCATAAGTCATGCATGGAGGCACACGCCTGTCATCCCAGCACTTGGGAGGTGGAGGAAAAGCATCTTGGACAAAGTCAGACATGGTGGTCTGAACGTATAATCCCTGTGCTAGAAAAGTAAGCACAGGAAGATCCCTAGGGCCTGTTGCTATAGCCTACTCAGTAAGAGACCCTGTCTCAAAAAATAAGGTGGAAGATAGCTGATGTCAGCCTCTGACCTACAGTGCATGTGCACACACATGGACATACACACGCTCAGGATACTCACTGAAGCCAGCGGCAAAGGAAAGGCAGTATTATTCCATTGTTTTGTTGGCAAAATTCAGTTCTGTTCTTAAAGGAGGTGCTGTGCTCTCTGTTTCCCTTCCCACGTTTCCACTCTTGTCCCCACCTGTGGAAGTGAGAAGAGAGTGTTCTTCCTGCCGGCACTAAGCTATGGGATGCTTATGGGCTGTTCTTTGGACACTGGAAACCAAACCCAGTACTCGGCAAGTGCAATAAGTGCTCTTAACCTAAGCCACCTCTCCAGCCCCACAGACCTCTTAATAGATTCAGTTTGAATCTCAGTGTGGGCACTTACTAGTGGTATATCCAGTACTGTGACCGTAGTAATGGGTCCACACTATAATCTACTCCTTTAATTGTGTCACAGGGATGGAACCTGAAAGAAATTTAGCATTGTGTCTATTCACTCTGAGTACTTGACAGACCCTATAATTATTTCCTGACCAGTCTAATCACAGTTACTCTTTATTATAACGAAATACAGCGATCACTCAGCACTCATCAGGCATCCAGTGCTTTGGTGGCCTTCTCTTAATTATCAAAACTATCTTGTAAGATAAAGATATTCCCCTGTTCAAAATGGGAAAGTTGATACTGAATGACATCATTCATGGCCTCACAGTTGGATAATGGTGGAGCTGGTATTGAAGTTGTCATTTGGGAATTTTAGAATTCATGTAAATTCATATGTTTCTTCTTGTAAAATGCAAATTTTATGTATTAGATTATGTTTAAAAGTTAAAGCTGTCCAAAATCAGTTGCCAAAGTCATCATGTTAACTTCAAATGAAGCACAGATGATGTATGTATAGCATTATTTGTTTGTAGTGACCTTAAATATCCTTTGCGTTCACTGTCACTATGTCAATACTCTGTATGTTTTGTTGTGAGTGGAAAAGGACACTTAGCTGTTTAAAGTAATCATAGTAATTTTTCAGTTTGTCTGCGTGTTGCTTTTGGCTTTTCAGGTTGATATTGTCGTCGGTACTCCGGGAAGATTAGATGATTTGGTATCAACGGGAAAGCTCAACTTGTCTCAAGTTAGATTCTTGGTTCTGGATGAAGCAGTATGTTGCAATATGTTCATGTTTTCTTTAGAATATGCTTGTGTTTTTTCATATAAGATTTATAAAATGAAAAAAATACAATTCAGCCATGATCCTACTATCTAAATATCACAGTTAAACACATTTTCAAACACTACATATTGATATACATGCAGTTGGCTTTTTATATATGCATATTAAATCAAGCTTGAAAGAAAATATTAGAAAAAAATCCCATTTATATTGAACATATTTAGATTTATAATTTTGCATAACTAATGCAGTGCAACAACTATTTACATTGTACACAGGTATGAGAAATCTAAGCCTGCTTTAAAGTAGTTGGAGAATATGCATAGGAATATACATAGCTTTACACCAAGACCTTGAACAGCTGAATTTCGGAATCCAGTAAGGGTTCTGGCACTGACTGACTTACTGTAGGTCATTAAAATTTGACTTTAGGGGAGTTTTGCAAACATTTATAAAAAAAAAGTTAAACTTTTCACATCACTATTCGTAATTACTCTTTGAAGGCTATTTAATGCTCTGTTATATGGATATAGCATGGCATATTTATGTATTATCTGACTAGTTACATGGTTTGTTTTTTTTTATTCCTAATAACTCTGCATACATTATTTTATACAGCAAATTATTTACATAGGTAGTTTGCCTTTTTTATTCCTAATGATTCCTTGTGCATACATTATTTCTTATACAACAAATTATTTATATTAGAGATGCAAAATGTGGACCAGCTGGAAGAACATAAATGTGTTTGAGGCTTTGAAATACTCTTCCAAATTATTCTCAAGATGGTTGGGTTAATTTCCCATCACTGAAACTTTCTCAGTTTTCAAATTAAAGTCATTATCTTAAAGACATGTGTTATAAACTGTTGTATTAATTTTCGAATATTGGAGTATGGTTTGGGTTTATTATACCTTTTTCATATTGTAGTCACAAGGAAACTAAAGTTGAATTTATAACTTGTCTTTAAGTATTCAACGGATCATAATTATTTTGTAAATACAGGGATATGCATGTTTATATGTTTGGTTTTTTTTACCTTGCATTTTAAATTTTAAAATTAAAGATTTTAATACTGATTAGAAACTCTTTTCTTTTGCAGGATGGGCTTCTCTCTCAAGGTTACTCTGACTTCATTAACAGGATGCACAGTCAGATTCCTCAGATTACTTCTGATGGGAAAAGACTCCAGGTATCAGGTGGCCAGTGCCTCTCCAACTATGTGTAGCCAGCGGTACCACTGCTGGAGGAACCAAGAGTTTTGAATAAGTTCACTGAATAAAACACTTTCTTTGTTATCATCTAGTTACCAAGTAGTACAGATGCACACACAGATGATAGTCTTCAAAACTGCTTTTAGAAGTAAAGGTGATTTCTTAGTCACCACTGATGACCCTAAGACATTCTCAGTGTGGCTTCCTGTACTGCGGGGACATAGGTTCACCTATTGAAGTCACTCATCTTTGTCGTGGTTGTTTCTGAAAACATTGCCCTTCCTTTCTTCATCCTTCCATAGGAAGTGGTTTGAGAAGAGAGACTTTTTAGAGAACCGGATGATTAATAACTTGTGAACTCTGACTTTTAAAATAAACAAGACAAAAAACTTCCTAGAGGGAGAGATAGCATGCTTTGTGTGTGATAGTGAAGGTACTGATGGCATGCAGGTGTCTCATAGTTAATAGTTACTACATGCAGTGGGGTATTGGATTTGTCTTGGCCGACAGCCTGCCAGTGTCACACTGTTATTCTTTAGTACATGGAGTCAGGTACTGGATGTATTTTAGATCCTCTGGTTACTCTACTTTGTTCTCATATTATTCATTATTAGTGTGAGTCTCAAAATATAAAAGAAAATTTTTTTTTTTTTTTTTTTTTTTTTTTGTATTTTTGAGACAGGGTTTCTCGGTAGCTTTTTTGGTTCCTGTCCTGGAACTAGCTCTTGTAGACCAGGCTGGCCTTGAACTCACAGAAGAATAAATTTTAAAAATGAGTGTAATGTAATGCTAATTGTTATAGAGTTGATCTACACCCGTATTCTCCTGTCTTAGGTGATTGTTTGCTCTGCTACTTTGCATTCTTTCGATGTAAAGAAACTATCTGAGAAGATAATGCATTTTCCCACATGGGTTGATTTGAAAGGGGAAGATTCTGTTCCAGATACTGTGCACCATGTAGTTGTCCCTGTAAATCCGAAAACTGACAAGCTCTGGGAAAGGCTGGGCAAGAACCACATTCGAGTAAGTGCTGTGTGGCGAGCATTGGTGTGGTGAGCGCGTCTCCTGGGCCTCACATTAAGCCGCGTCTTGACTGAAAGCTTGGGTGTGTAAAAGGCAACAAATTAATGGCAAGTTTCATCTTTAACTTTTCTCTTTGTGATTAAGTTCCTTGATAAAATTTTTGTAAAAAAGATTACCTATGTCAAATTTCAGGTACAGAAACGTCCATTTTAGTCACATTTCAGTAGGAGCTGCCTTGTGTTATTTTGATGTGCCCTGTTCTCATAAAAGTCAGTTTCACTGGCCCATCTTGTCCTTTTCTCCACTTTTGCTACATTTATTTTTATATAATAAAAGTGTGTTTCAACTATTAAATATAATAGATTGAAAGCCACATTTTTATTTTTGTTACATTTATACTTAATTTCCTTAGTTAATGAAGAAATTTTCTGAACTGAAAAATGGTTTTGTGTACAGATTATAAAGACGTGCTTGAAATTCAGTCCAAAGACAGATAAATTTCTTCCTTTGAATAGAATGGCACCTGCTCTTAATCACTCTTTAATATCCACATCCCTTTCTGTCTCTCCCTTCCAACAGACTGATGATGTACATGCAAAAGATAACACAAGACCTGGTGCTAACAGTCCAGGTGAGCTGAAAAATTACTAGGATGTGTTAGAGATCTGGGAAATAACTTGTTTGCTCTGTTGAGTTTCTGCTCCAACTAGTCTCCCTCCCAAAAGATGTGAGATATGACCTACAAAGTTATAATGGGAAAAATAAAAGCAATAAGAATAATTGAGAAATGGGGCACGCTAAATCCATTTAGCTTGGGGGGGGGAATGTTAATCAGTGAACTTAGACATTGGTTATATGACTTCAAAATCATAAGTCTTGGATTATAGATTATAGAAAACCAACAAATTTGTCGCAACAGATTTATATTGATTTTGAAATTCTAGAAAAATGAAGAAGAGGGATGGTAGGGGAAAATGCCTTTAGCTATAATGATAAAAGACAGTCTGGCTTTCTTTTGTGATCATTGTGACTTTTTTGGTATGTGATTCAAGGCATTAAACACATTTGTATTGTTCAATCTTACACTTCATATTCTCAAACAAGAAACTCTACTCAGTGATCACTTCTGAAAAACATTAACATTAGTCTGAACTCAGTGAAGATAGCCTATGAGACAATTTGTTTCGTGTTCATAATGTTCCAAGAATTTATGAAGGTACAGTAGGATATAAGATGCTAAGACCTAAGGGAAGGACCTTAGACTCATCAGACTGCATGTGTGACACCAGATGTCTTGAGTGGATCCTTAGAAGATGTCAGAGCTGTTTTGCTTCTTGGTTGAGTTCACCGAGAGGTTTGTGATATATGTCTGAAAGTTGGATTGACTGAAATCTTGATTGGAGTTTCTTTGAATTCAGTTTTATGTGTAATTCCAGATTAGCATTATTTATACTCACTTTTCCTCCCTGTGAGAGAAAAGTAGAGAAAGTACTAGTTAAGCACATACTGTTAACCCATGGATAGAGAATGCACTTCCCAAATACCCGTTTTACTGTATTGCCCTGCAGCTGGAGACGACTAGAGAGCATTTAGAAACAGGTTGGGCATCAGCAGAGAGGTAACATGATGGCACCACTTCCCATGGCTGAAACTTCTAGCCAGGTTCTCATTTTGTGGAGTGCTGTTAGGCTGGTTAGATTTATTAATTTCCTTAAGTCTTAAGATAATCCAATAATCATGTCTTGAGCAGGAAGGGAAGTTAATGCAAGACCAATTATAACTAATGCCTGAGAGGAAAGTAACAAGTTTTGGTGTGTGTGGCTTTTGTGCTAGTCTGTTTGCACATTTGTGTTTTTAAAGGTTGTGTGTGTGTGTGTGTGAGAGAGAGAGAGAGAGAGAGACTTAAAAGTGGGTAACATTGACCTTGACAGAATCAAAAGTAAATGAAGTAATGAATTAACTCAGTATTTCACTCCCATACTCTGCCTTATCTATTGTACAGCAGAGATTTTTAGGAGAGTTAAGTATGTCTGACTGATAATGTGTGCTCATGATAGCTTCATATTGACATTCTGTTGGCTTGTTCTGTTGCTATGGCAATCAAGAGATGTGGTCTGAAGCTATTAAAATACTTAAGGGGGAGTATGCTGTCCGAGCAATCAAGGAACACAAGATGGATCAAGCAATTATCTTCTGTAGAACTAAAATTGACTGTGATAACTTGGAGCAGTACTTTATGCAACAAGGAGGAGGTAAATTTTTTTCTCACTTATATCTTCATTTCATAGACTGTTGAGCTCACATTGATGAAAGCCTGAATGCATGCACAGAGTTGGAAGCAGTGATGGCACAGTGTAACTTAGCAGTGTCTATCTACATTTTCATGGATGAACCCTGGGGTAAATAGTGAGAATTTTTCTGCACTGCTGCAGTCTTCATTAGAGTAAACCTGAATCACAGAATTCTAAGGCTGTAGATCTAGGTTATGGATTAATACTAACATTTAAAGAATAATGACTAATATAGAATGTGTATTTTCTAAACTGGTAAAGAGGAGAAAGAGGAATGAGGGGGAAGCCTTAAATAAGACTAAAGGAAGAAAGAAGCCAGGCCTTGTGGCACACACCTGTGGGAGGTAGAGACTGAAGGATCATGAGGTCACTAAGGGCAGCCTGAGCTGCATAATGAGATGGTATCTCAGAAACCCAAAGAACTGGAGATAAGAGAGCTCAATGGTAGTACTTGTCTGGTTATGAGTAAGGCTCTGAGTTCCATCTCTAGTCCTGGAGGAGAAAATACATATTAGAAATCACAGAATAAGATCAGTATTGTAAAAATCTTGAATATGTTTAATTCATATATATTTAATATATATTACATATTCAGTAATTCAGTGGACTGAAGTCTTATGCTAAGGTCACATAGAGTATTAATCTAGACAAACATTAGGCATATGTCATTACAAAGAACATACCAAAAATTCAAGGAAATTATTAAAAACCATTTGCTGACTTGTGTTTTGTGTGTGTGAGGGGAGGGGAGGTGTGTATGTTCCTGTAGGGTGTGCACATGCCTGTGGAGGCCAACGGGGTCTTTTTTGATTACTTCCCATCTTCTTGCTCTCGCCCTGGACCTGGAGCTAATGGATTCAGCTAGGCTTGCTATCCAGCGAGCTCCACCAGTCCATCTGTCCATCCCCACTCTCAGTGCTGGGGTTAAAGATGCCGACACTGCCCATGCTTATGTTTACCAACTAAGCTACCTCCCCAACCTTTCATGGAATTTATTTTAATGGCATTTTGCCTATGACAGAAAAGCTGTTGCTTTCATTTGTGCCAAACTTGGGTATATAGATCTTTATAGACAGGTGCTGTTAGTCTGTAGTCTTCTGCATAATGCTTTTCAAGGTCAGTTGTTCAATATGCTTTTCATTAGGACCTGATAAAAAAGGACACCAGTTCTCATGTGTATGTCTTCACGGTGACAGAAAGCCTCATGAGAGAAAGCAGAACTTGGAAAGATTTAAGGTACAGGGCCTGGTTGCCTGCATTTCCTTATTATTTAAAGGGGCTGATTATAGTGTTCCTTGTGTCACTTAACATCATTACAACTCTTCTCATCCTAGAGACTGAACTCTTACCCATACGTCTTCATTGTAGCAGGAATTAGTCGTCTTTGACACTCAGATAAAAAAAAGGCATGTTCCCCATCAGGTAGGCAGACAGCACTGTAGTTAGTACCTGGTCCACTGCTCCTGGATGGTGTGCTCAGTAAACTGCTCTTTGACATATGTACGTACATACTTGCTTTCCTCACATAGGTACTTTGTGGAAGTATGGCATAGGTAAACCAAGTCTGTGAAAGTTTTTTAGAGAGGACATGAATGCTTATAGAGAATTCACTTTGTTATTAAATGAATTGTCATTAGAGTTTAGTAGTGTTTACTATTGTTTAAGGTGTACCCTTCCAGGTGCTTCTGCATACTAATGGCTTTCAGAGCTCCTGGTGTGTTTAGTAGGCCTCAGCTTTTTAGGTAAACATCAGCAGTTTCTTCCCACTGACATTCCAGTTCACCAGAGCAGGTTTTTTTTTCTAAGACCTGTGGTATGGGAAAATGTGGGACATACTGGGCCTAGATTGGTTCATGCTTCCATATTGTGCATCACTGCTGTTCCCTGGCTTCATTACACAAGTACACCGCCATTTGGGGATTATACTAGACCAAAAATCACTGTGCTCCTCTCACCGCCAACTCAAGTTTCCTATGCACAAAGGAATCCAAAGGCTAGTTTGTATGTCTTTTGAAAGCACTAGGGGCTCATTCCCTGCTACTCTTTTGGGATTTGTCTGTTACTTTGTGACTTTGGGGTAAAACATCTAGTAGTGTGGATTTGGTTTTGGTTTTGAGATTTTCTTTTGAATGTGTATGGGTATTTTTCCTGCACCACATATGTGCAGTGCTCACAGAAGTCAGAAGAGGGTGTTGGGTCCTCTAGAGTTGACATTACAGATTGTTGTTAGTGCTGTGTAGGCACTGGGAATGGAGCGCCAGAAATCAGTCAGTGCACTTAACCACTGAGCCATCTCTCCAGCCCCTAGATTTAGTTTAATATGAGTAAGGACAACACCTAAGTTTCTATGTTCTGTTCTACTGTATAGTTTTGAGTTTCCAAACATATTTCTAAAGATAAAGCCAGGTTTAATAACACTGCTGTAAAGAAAACAAGGCTGAAGCCAGACATTTATACTGTGTTTCTGCAGATAATAGAGGAAAACGCCAACACTTGGTCCAGTAGATTATGTCCAAAAAGCAATCTGAAAGTCGCATTTAACTCTGTCAGTGGAAAGATTGTTTTTATGTCTTGTGTGTTCATTGACAGACTCCTTTTTCTTGGTTCTTTTAGAAAGGAGACGTAAGATTTTTGATTTGCACAGATGTAGCTGCTAGAGGCATTGACATCCATGGTGTTCCTTATGGTAAGAAGAGACTTACTGCCCTACACTCTAACCTTACAAACCATGGCAGCTGTTAACCATTGTCTCTATTTGCAGTTATAAATGTCACCCTGCCTGATGAAAAACAGAACTATGTGCACCGGATTGGCAGAGTAGGGCGAGCTGAAAGGTACTGCCCAGGTTCTTCCCCCTTTGAGCTCCCGTGTTTCAGAACTAAGGTCTAATACAGGCTTTAAAATCTTTCAGAATGGGCCTGGCCATTTCCCTGGTAGCAACAGAGAAAGAAAAGGTAATCTTTCCGGTGTTCTCTTAGAGTCATTGTGAGTTGTGGTTTGATTGGGAAGTAAAAGCAGTTTGGTTTTCCCTCTGAAACTGGAGTCAGTCACAAATGGAAGTGAGTGAATGGTTTTTTTATTATTATTTAAATTTTTTTTTATTAATTACATACTAGCCCCAGTTCCCCCTCCCTCCCCTCCTCTTACCCTCCCCTACTTGCCCCCATTCCACCCCCCATGCACTCCTCAGAGGAGGTAAGCCCTCCCTTGGCAAGTCTGGTATGCCAAATTGAGGCAGGACTAAGCCCCTCCCCCCGTATCAAGGCTGAGCAAGATATCCCACTATAGGAAATGGATTCCAAAAAGCCAGTTCATGCACCCAGGATAAGTTCTGGTCCCACTGCCGGTCCCCGCCCCCAGATCAAGTCACATAACTGTCACCCACATTCAGAGGACTTAGTTGAGTCTCCCATGCAGGATCCTCAGCTGTCAGTACAGCGCGCTCACTAGCTCGGGTCAGCTGTGCTCTGGTTTTCCCAATGATGATCTTGACACACACACACACCCTGGCTCATATTATCCTTTTTCCCTCTTCAGTTGAACTCCGGGAGCTCAGCTCAGTGCTTGACTCTGGATCCCTGCAACTGCTTCCATTAGTTACTGATTATAGAGGAAGGCCAGTTCAGGCACCGTTTCCACTATTGCTAGGAGTCTTCATTGGGGTCATCCTTATGAATTCCTGAGAACTTCCCTAATCCCACAATGTCTCCCTCTATCAAGATATCTCTTTCATTGCTCCTCCTCTGTGTCCCTCCCTCAACTTGACCATCTCACCCTCATGTTCCCATCCCCCATTCCCTCCCTTCTACTATTTGCCTTTCCTGGGGCTCTCTGTGTGTGTCCCTTTTAGGGTCCTCTTTTAACTAGCTTCTCTGGGGTTGTGGATTGTAGCCTGATTATCCTTTGCTTTACATCTAATACCCACTTATGAGTGAGTGCATACCATATTTGTCTTTGTAGGTCTGGGTTACCTCAGTAAGTGAACATTTTATGGCATTTCTTTTCCTCTGCATGGATTGAATAGATAAATAATAGCATATGATTTATAGTAAAGGGCAATATATGAATATTCCTAATAGCCTTAATATAGTTGTCAACAAAAACTCTCTAAACATTGTAGTATAGGACACTTTGGGGGCTACACAGACTCTTTATATATGTAATGAGGGATTTGTAGAAAAACTTTATAAGATCTCATACATCTTTTTCTCAAATTCATGTGCACACGTTCCTTATGTACTTTATTGTTCTTGCCTATAACAGTCTTCAGAATATTAATTTTGATGTAACCTTCTCCAGTATTTATCCCCTTCCTGCCCATACCCACCTTTTTGTGATTCAGGCCTCAGACTCAGTCCTCCCTGCCGAGGCCTGAGCGCTGGTTTGCAGGCATGCTCCACCACACCTAGCCGCCCGCGCCCCTTGGACCTCAGGTTGTAATGTCAGTTTACTGTTTGGTCACTCTGAAAATTTCTTTCTGTAGCTCTCACCATTTTGTATTATTTTCAGAATAACTTAGATCTAGCCAGTGAGCCATTGCATGAAACACATAATCCTTTTTTTAGTGTTTTAAGGAAATAAAAAGTTAAAAACCCCCAAATTTAGAGCAAATTATTTAGTTTCTCTCTGTCTCTATGCGTGTTGATATTTTTTTCTTCCTTTACTGTAGGTTTGGTATCATGTATGCAGCAACCGTGGGAAAGGATGCTATAACACGAGGCTCAAGGAAGATGGTGGCTGTACCATCTGGTACAATGAAATGCAGGTGAGACCTGGATAAACAGAGTGCATTCCTCTAGAAAAATTACATCTCGGGGCTGGATAGGTGGCTCAGTGGTAGTGCACTGACTGCTCTTCCTGATGACCCAGGTTCAATTCCCAGCACCTACCTGACAGCTCACAACTGTCTGTAACTCTAGTTCCAGGGGATCTGATACCTTCACACCAATGCACATAAAATAAAGTTAAATAAATTATTAAATAAAAAGAGAAGAAAAATTACAACTCTACTTTGACATATTTGTCAGCGGTGAGATAGCGGTATTGGATAATAATGCTGTTTGTGAGTTGTGATTCAGAGATCTAGCTTCCGTTTGTCCAAGCATCAGGCCTGCCTAATTTTAGTTAGTACAGTTACAGTGAAACTATTAAAGTGAAATTCTTATTTGAAATATTTTCATTTTCTCATTCTTTCTTAGCTACTTTCCGAGATAGAAGAACACCTGAACTGCACTATTTCCCAGGTTGAGCCAGATATAAAGGTTCCAGTGGATGAGTTTGATGGGAAAGTTACCTACGGTCAAAAGAGGGCTGCTGGCGGTAAGCTGTCAGACGTGTCAGTGTATTGTCCACCGGCCTCCTTTCCACTCTGCACCACTGTTTTGTAGCCCAGACTGGCCTGAAACTCAAGATCCTCCTGCCTCAGCCTTCTGAATGCTGAGATTATAGGCCTATACTAACACACCTAGCTAAATTTGCCTCTTTGAATGTCAGTTTATGAAGACAATGATTTTGTTCCATTATGCTAATAGTATATTATTAGCATGTTAATTATTTTCTACTAATTATTCTCCAGTGCTTTATTATTATTACTTGGCTTGCAGCATTTTATTATGTGATCTGTATGTGAATGAGGGACAGCAATTTAGCTGATTGTCTTGAAGTATTCATATCAAGAGTACTTGAACTTTTAATGAAATATTAGAAAATGGGTATTATAGGTGATTTTGAACAAAGAAGCAGAAGTCTTTAATGTAATTGGCAACCTTGTTTAATGTTTTCTTTGCCCAGAATGTTTCTGATTCAGGGTAAACTAGTGGATTGCAAACCAAGGGTATGGTGGGTATGGCTATTGAGGCAACTGTTATATTACTGAAGCTTGAATACTAATTTATATTGAAGTTCTTGACTTAAAAAGTTAAAGCTAAATGTGCTGCAGATGACTCGCCCAGAAGCTTAATGCTGGAAACAGTGTGTGAAGTGATACAATTGAGCCTAAGTCTTCCTGACAAGTCTTCAAGCGTGTCATTTATGTTGCTTTATGATTTCTGTGTGTGGTACAGGTGGAAACTATAAAGGCCATGTGGATATCCTGGCACCTACTGTTCAGGAGTTGGCTGCCCTTGAAAAGGAAGCACAGACATCTTTCCTGCACCTTGGCTACCTTCCCAACCAGCTGTTCAGAACCTTCTGATTCCATGTAGACGGAATAGGGTCTCAGTAATAAAGTCTCTAGTCTAACCTCTAACATGATGGTGCTGCTTGCAAGCAGCAGTATTTATAGTAACTGAGCTATGACTGCTAACTCTTGCATGTCAAGAAACACAAATCTTAGGAATTCTTCATAAAATGGCAAACTAATGAAAATAAATTTGACAACTATATTTTAATGAAGGTTTGTGTCTTCTTTTATAGTTACATTTTTTTTCTTTTTTTTTTTTCACAGTACAATATTGGGGATCTTTATTACATGTACCAGAGAACAAAACATTTGGAAATATGTTTTATTTATTTAGTTATGTCAATGATGCTAAAAATGAAGGGCAGGGCCTCATGCATTTGAGGCAAGGATTACAACACTGAACTGTACCCCAGGCTCTGGCTCTGAATCTGGTCTTAAGGATGAGCAAAAGTTTGCTGGAGAAAAAAAAAATGTATCACTCAGAAAAGTGTGTGAGAAGGTGGACAGGTGCGGCCTGTTTGGAACCGTGTGCGGTTTTGCAGAGCAGGACTGTGAAGAGCTGGAGTTACTGCCCAGTAATCACCTCTGCTCGCTGACTTGCCCTGGTTCCTTCCTGATAAGTCATTTCTCCCTACTCTGTCCAACACCACTTTGCATCTCTATCAAAATTCTTGCCGCCAAATCCACGAAAAAAAGCAAGGACACCAATAAAAACATTTATCACTATCTCTCTTTTGTCCCATGTCCCAGCTCCCTCCCACTATCTGTATAAGCTGTTTGAGAGACTTGTCTCCCTAGTGCCCTGCACAGTACCTCACCACACTGAGTAATTAAGACATACTTGCTACATTTAATTATCAAGCTGTTTCTCAGTCGTTTGTCTTCTGACTAACCATTTAATTGACTGGATGAGTGGAAAGACTGAGTAGCTAAAAATTAGACTGCTGAGAAGTCACGAACAATGGCACTGGGTTTTGATTCTACTGCACATACTGGCTTTGTGGGAGCCTAGGCTGTTTGGATGTTCACCTTAATAGACCTGGAAGGAGGTGGGAGGTCCTTGGACTCCCCACAGAGCAGGGAACCCTGACTGCTCTTAGGGCTGATGAGAGAGGGGGAGTTGATTGGGGGACGGGGAGGGATATGGGAGGCGGTGGCGGGGAAGAGACAGAAATCTTTAATAAATAAATTTAAAAAAAAAGATCCCCGGATATATTCTTTATGAACAAATATTAAAATCTTATTAAAATCTATATATTTTGGAAGGATTGCAGTAAAATAAATAACCGTAGAATATTATATATGGAAAAGGTTATAGCTGATGATGAAACTTGGTTTTCTAAAGTTAGCAGAGGCAACTCATCACTTTTATGTCTCATCCAAATGACAGATAAGATTCAAAGTATGTTTTAAAGCGGCAACTGAACTCTCTGATGGGCTTTCAATTTGAATTCTTCAGGGAATATTGAATTTTCAATAATTTTGCTCTAGTATTATAGAACATAGCTGAAATTACAGCTTAACTCTCAAAATTCTGTCTGAAGCATAGATTACTTATAAATAACATTTTAGTAAAAAGAGATATAGTTTAAAGTTAAGTAAAAAAGACTAAAAAGTGTAATTTAAAGTGACATTTTATTTTAGAAAAGTTGCAGCTAAGTGGATATGTAAAGATTTAAATTCTTTTATGTAAAGAATTGGTAATATACTAACTTTCTGATGTGAGAAACAATCATTAAATGATCTCAGTATAAACATTTTTTTTTCTTTTAAGAATACTATGGGCCGGGCGGTGGTGGCGCACGCCTTTAATCCCAGCACTCGGGAGGCAGAGGCAGAGGCAGAGGCAGGCGGATCTCTGTGAGTTCGAGACCAGCCTGGTCTACAAGAGCTAGTTCCAGGACAGGAACCAAAAGCTACGGAGAAACCCTGTCTCGAAAATCAAAAAAAAAAAAAATACTATGGGCTTGTAAAATATATTTTATGGATGCATGAATGTGACCCAGGACTCATATGAAACCCAGATCAAATACCCTTTAAGTAGAATTTTTTACAGGAGCAATGCTAGGTTCATGGGATTTTTCAGATACTTAAGGCTTTCTAGGTACATGAAACTGAGGAGAGTTGCAACATGAAGGAAAAGCCAAGGATCTCAAGGTAGAAGGACTTCTTGACTATTGGGAAGCCAGGGGATTGCTTAGGGCTTGGATATGGTTTGGTATATGTGGATTGATAACTAATGCCAGTGAAGGTGTCTCTGGATTTTTTTTTTTTTCACGAACCTTCCTTTGCAGATGATTCAAGGAAGGACAGAACAACTTTGCTGTTCTTCTGTGTTCTAAAATCAGTTAATTTCTGCCCCTTGATTATAATACCTCAAGGAGAAATTTAAATACTGAATTGGTCTTTTGTGCCTTTGCACTTTTAGTTGATGAAGTAGTTTTGGGGGCTAGGGTTATTCTTATCCTAGGGATTCCCTAAGAGCATGGGATTTTATTTCAGACCTTTTAGCAATGAGATCATACAGCAATATCTTAAGTGAAATCCGGTATAGAAACAGATTAGTGAGAAGGCCATCACTGATGCTTCAGTTCCCAAGCTGTGTGCCAAATGATTTGAGGATGCCAGTCTTTAGCTTCTAGACGAGTTTCTTTAGAGACGTCCTGCAACTCCTATCACTTCTATGGCTGTATGGTGGCAGCCTTTAAACACTTTAGAAATGGATGTTTTGATGCATCATAGCACAACAGGACTGAAGTTCAGGTTGGCTAAATGCTAAGAGCTAGAAAGACCCTACCTAATCCTCCTATTACAGACCTGAACTTAACAAACCTTTGGTTGATAGAGCTATAAACAGAACTCGAATTTTTGGTTTTATTGTTCGCTCTCCAAGCCCCTTTTGAAAATGATTCTGACATTCCCCGGCAGCTAAGAACAGTGCTGAGTTGAGCTGAGTGGCAGCTGAGGGTTGCCTAACTGTCTGCAGTTCAAATTGCTGTCTCACTTCAGGCTATTGCAGGAGAAAGCTTCAGGTAAATGGACCCAACATGGGGATGGAGAGGGTTGTGGGGTGCTCTTTGGAGGCACTGTCTCTCTCCCCACCTCTTCACTGGTGCATTCCACTGGCTCCCTCTTAGATGCTGTCTTCTGCTTTGTCGATGGTGAGCCTGTAGTCATTCTTTAAGTCTGGTGCGCACTGATGACCGAGCCTGTGTCATTCTGGTCCTCCTCTTTCTGTCCTTCCTCTCACTCAGGCTGGACCTTGGAGGCAGTTCTAGTGAGCCAGTAGATAAATCATTAGTTCAGTGTGATAGTGGGAAATGGCAGAGACCTAATAAGGGACCTGGCTGACCCTGGAAAAGAGCTGCCCATTCTCTGTGAATTGTCTGTTAAGTAACTGGATCTTATCTGAGCGCGTATGATCAGATCTTGGTCACAGAACTTTGGCCTCTGCCTCATAGAACACTAGAATCCTTTGAAAGGCTAGAACATGTTAAATATTAACTTGTAAATGGTAGTGTTTCTGACTCAACTTTTTTTGTTGTCTCTTGTTTATTAAATTCTACGGGAACTGAGATACTACTCACAGATCTAGGGTCAATCCTCTCTACAGCTTTCTCCACTTCAGCACCCAATGGGTATAGCCCTCTCAACCACTGTCTTCAGCCTTTGATTGTGAGGGCATCTCCTGCTTGGTGACTGGATGGTTCTGTGCTTGGGGAGTTGGGGGATGTGTCCAGCCTTACTAAACTTGTAACCCACTGAACAGTGCAATGATTATGTCACAGTGCACCACAATGTTGATGAGAACCAATGGGAACTGAAAAGCATGTGGACTTCACGTAGGCCTGGATGGAATCTGGTTTGAACCCATACTTTCAGTACAGTAGAGGGCACGGGCACTAGCTTCTGTAAGCTGTGGTTCCTTCATGAAAATAATTTACATTATTCAGTAGTCTGTCAAGCATTCAGCAAAGGTCAGTAGATGAGAAGCACTCATACCCTGTTTCTCAGTGTTCACATTGTTTTCAATGTCCTTGTGTTACATACAGTACAACAGTGTGCAGCTTCTGTTTCAGAATGCTTTCCTAAACATGGAATTCAAGAGTATGAACATTATGGATATCTTTCAAGGCTGCCAGTGCCAAATTACCTTCTGAAAGGGTTGTGCTGTTTGGCATTCACATTAACAACACAGAACCCTATGCAATACATTTTATGAGCAAAAATAGAGCTCATTGCCCCTAAGCCTTTGCTTTCCTGTTGCTTGTTTAGAGTGTGTAGATCAATGCCAGTGAGAGGAAGATAGGAGACCTTCCCGTTTGTCCCCTTAGCCCTGACCCTCCATCCGTGTGGCTTCTACCACCACTGTGTTGAATTATAATATAAACTGATATAGATATGAATAATTTGCATTTGTATAAATTTTGCTTTATTGATATAAATTTAATGTCAATCTTGTTATATGTATATGTATTTCTGATATTAAGGTATTGTGATTGTGTAGTTCATTTAAAAATGTATATAGGTTGTTAATGGATAATCAATAATAATCAAGTTTGTAGTCATGTTAGTTAGATTTTCTAGATGTGCATAGATATATTTCAGATAGGCATTCTTCATATCTTTCAAAGACTACAGAACATGACATTTTAAATGTTTTAATAACTTAGGGCTTTTCATGACAATGAGACATGTCTGCTCCTGGCAGAACCAATCTACTTCAAGAGGAAGATGGGCATCGAAGAAGCTCCTTATGGAGTTTGATAGCCATTTGGGCAAGAAACTGCTCTTGCCTGGACTGTTGCATGAACTGGACACAAAGAACCCGCAGAAAAAGGACTGCTGAACTTGCCTAAAGGTAAGATGGTCTTTCGGGGTTCCTGATTCATGAAAGAGTCTACGAGACATTCTGCAGGACACAGCAGAAAGTGACTGAACTGTCTTTGAAATTTTCCTGCTTCATGAAAATGTCTCTGGATACTATGGGCCTGTAGGCCGAAGGTGGGTACCCCAATGGTACAAAAGAACTTTGGGTGACTGTCCAGGCAATGAAATGTCTCTGTCATTTTTAGAGTTTGGAAGTTGCTTATTTCTTGTTTGCTTAGGTAATATATCCTTTTGGAGTCTTTGGTGGAGTTGAAGAATAGATAGATAGTTATAGTTTTCCATTGTTATGATAAAAGATAAAATAGATGTAAATATTATAACTGTAATTTTTGCTTGATAACTGTTTTGTTATATGTAATTTTGCTATGTTAAAGTTAAAGCCTTCCTTTTTGTTTAAACAGAAAAAGGGGAAATGATGGAGGAAGGTCATTGGTTAAATAAAGAAACTGCCTTGGCCCTGATAGGACAGAAAATTAGGTAGGTGGAATAAACAGAACAGAATGCTGGGAGGAAGAGGAAGTGAGCTTAGATGCTATAGCTCTCCAGGGCATATGCAATGAAGCAAGCCACCAGGTCAGATATGCTGACTCTGCACCAGTAAGACTGGTGCTACACAGATTATTAGAGATGGGTTGATCGGGATATGAGAATTAGCCAGTAAGGGCTAGAGCTAGTGGGCCAAGCAGTGTTTAAAAGAATACAGTTTGTGTGTTGTTATCTTGGGGCATAAGCTAGCTAGGCAGCCAGGAGCTGGGCGGCAGGAATGCAGCCCGCAGCTCCTTCAACAATAAACTAAGATCTAGGCTTGCACTCGGCTTTCTTTTTTCATACACACCCCACACACCACCCTTCCCAAAGTAGAACTGTGTGGCAATGACTCAGAACTGCCCCAGACTTAAAGAAAAGAATTGGTTCCTGGCCAATCCAAGGGGCAGAGCCATTTACTCACTTTCTGGCTTAGACAATATGCGCCCCGTTACCGTCTGAGTGAGAGGTGTGGAACGAAGACAATGTGGGGGAAACATACAAGGGAGCTCAGGGTAAACTCTTCCGTCCCTCTCATCATTTGACTCTAGACACAGGTGTTTGTGTACTGCCAGGCACGCTGAAGTGATCTTTTTTGAGGGCAAGGAGGAGTCTGTCAGAGCAAAACCAAAATGGTGCAGGATGAAGAGGGAAGAATGTTATTTTTCTAATCCAAAGTAATTGTGGAGGATCCCTTTCAAGGGAGGAAGAGGTTGGGGGGCATGGGGTTCCTTTACGGGAGGAGGAGATGGGTTTTACAGGGTTCCTCTGGGGACAGAGATCGGGCATTGTAGAGGGTTTCTTTAGGGGGATGAGAAGGTGGGGGGTTACAGGAGGTTTCCTTAGGGGTGAGATTTTTGCTGTCCATTTCTCTTCAGTTTCAGGTTCATGTAAAATCCTCTAAAGCTCTAGTTAGTTTCTTTCTGGTAGTACACTTCTGGTTAAACCATTAGGGAAATCTGGAAGGCTTTGGAATCTAGGAGAGCTGCATTTGATTGCGGTTATAGTTACAGACTTCTCTTTAGCCTCCCCACATGCGGAGTCTGTCAGCCCAAGGGCGGGGCACACAATGTCTGCATTTTAACCAGTCGGGATTGCTGAGGGGCCATGAACGATTGGAGAAGCACTTGAAGAAGTAGCTCCCAGAGCTTTTGTTCTCACGGCATGGTTTTACCCAAAAGTGACTCAAAGGGGATGACAGCTGATTGTACCGTAAGTGACATGCCCGTGTCTGGACCTCACCTCTAGGAACTTGGCTTTAGCTGCTCGGGACTGGAGGCCTGGATGTCCCAAGCTGCTGTACATGGAGTCTGATTCCTCCTCTGCACACGCCTTAGCTGCCATACCTGTGCACGTGTGTGCATGTGCGTGTTTGCAGGGTCTTGTGGAGGAGAATCTGGGCTGGAAACCCTGATAGAAACAGGAGAGAGATCACTATACTTGACTGTTGCATGTCCATCATGGTGATGTCTGGCCTGAGCTTGGCTTTTTTTCCCCCCACATTGTGAATCCCTGGAGACCCTCACATGGTTGCTACTTTGTGTTAACAGCCAACTATGTCGGTATGATTTGGGTATAGAGGGAAAAGTCCTTTCTGTGTTTGGACAAAGTACTGTAGTAGGAGGGGCTGGCTCGGACCCTGTACTGTGAGGAATTATTACTGCAAGGGGAGCGAGCAAGAAAGCTCTGGAGAAGCCATTTAAGGTTCATGAAATGACATGCTTAGCAGCAGTCAGACTTAGTAAGGACTTGCTGAAGAATTCTTAAACGTGCTGGCGTGAGAACCATTAGCCTGCAGTCTCAGACTAGAGTTTGAGATATTTTGTTCGGCGCTTAAAATGCAGGCAATGTGGAGAGATTGAATCCTCTCTGTACAGTTACATACTGTTTACTGAGCATACTAGTATTAGTGCTGTAGGCTGTGATAACAAATCTTGTAATGCATGTCCATCCATAAACTGCTGCTCATTTTCCCACTGCTATTGGCTCACAACCCAGCAGCAAGAAAACACCGCAAAATAAAACAGATGTGACAATGGAGACGACCGGAGTCAGCTTTTGTGGGTTTGTGGCTTGTTTCCTAGTTGTGTGCACTAGGTGGCGCTAGTGTCACACCATGAGTACCCACAAAGGCCTGAACACATGTGCTGGTGTATTTTTACCACTTGGGGTCACTTAAGGATCACCTGACTTCCCTTTTTTCCCATCTAAGCAAATTCACAGATTCAAAGGAATTATTTCCCCATTACATTTGACAGAGGCTGTGGTCTTTTTTTTTCCCCTAGATCTTGAAGGCCAAGAAATGTGTATTGGGAATTTTTCCCCCATGAATTGGCCCCACATGGTTAGTGCCTGGGTGGTTCCTCCTGTCACAGGATGGTGAACCACCACCCCTGCCTTCTCCAGGGCCCATCACTGGAGACTACTCTGTATACAGAACTTCATACGTGTCAGGATCGTGCTTAGCCTAATTGCTGTGCTCATTAACATCTCTAGAACCTGGAGTGCTTTTTTCTCAGTCGTTTCCTTTGACTCTGCCTGTCTCTGAAAGGCCTGCTCCGAATGGAGAGAGGTGGGTATCATGTTAACTAATTGCCGACTCCCACCAGACTTCCTGCCTCTTCTACAGCTGATGTAGAAGTTTGTGGACTTGCCTGCCTGTGGGTGGGTGTGGGTGAGGACAAGGGCAGGATGCGTGGGCTCAGCCAGCACAGTGAGTCTAGTCACTTCACATGGCAGCTCACTAGCTCTCCTCTGAAAAGATGAGAATGTTTATCATCCCAGTGATGCTCTTCCAGAATCTCACTCCTCAGCAAGTGACTTCTGTTTTCTGTTTTTATTTTACTTGATGTATATTCATGTTTTGTGTGCCTGGTACCTGTGGAGGTCCTAAGATGGTGTTGTGTCCCCTGAAACTGAAGTTACAGATGATTGTGAGCCAAAATATGGGTACTGGAAACCAAACCCAGTTCTTTGCAATAGCAACAAATGCTTTTAAGTGCTGAGCCATCCCATCAGCTCCCATCATTCTGCTAACTTGGATGCTGGAAGCAGGAGGCTTGTTACTAACTGTGGTACTTTGAATGTAATTGACCCACATAAGCTCATAGGGTTGGCACTATAGCGAATTATGGCCTTGTTCCTGTTTTTGTTGTTGTTGTGGCGGTGGTAGTGGTGGTGGGTTTTGTTTGTTGGTTGGTTTTGGTTTTTTGAGACAGGGTTTCTTTGTGTAGCTTTGAGCCTGGCCTGGAATTGGCTCACTTTGTAGAACAGGCTGGCCTCGAACTCATGGAGCTCCGCCTGCCTCTGCCTCTCGAGTGTGCTGTGGGATAGTGCTCTTCTACAGTGTAAAGATTTATCACTCATATTGGTTTAATAAAAAACTGATTGGCCAGAGCCAGGCAGGAATAGTATTGGCAGGGCAACCAGATTAGGAGAATTCTGAGATGAGGAAAGGCAGAGAGACACAGTTGCAAGAGGAAGCAAGATGAGAATGCCTTATTGAGAAAAGGTACCAGGCCACATGGCTAAACAGACAAGAATTATGGGTTAATTTAAGTTATAAGAGCTAGTTGATAATAAGCCTGAGATAATAAGCCAAACAGTTTATAATTAATATAAGCCTCTGTGTGTTTTGGGGGGACTGAATGGCTGGGGGACCAGCAGGACAGAAACTTCTGTTTCCACAAGTGCTGGGATTAAAGGCATACACCACCACAGCCCAGCAAGGTGTGGCTTTGTTGAAGGAAGTGTGTCACTCACTGTGGATGCAGGCTTGGAGGTTTCTTTGGCTTAAGCTTTACTCAGTTTGACAATTCACTTCCTGTTGCCTTCCAGTCCAGATGTAGTGGGCACCATGTCTGCCTGCATGCCCAGTGTGTTTCCTGCCATGGTGATAATAGACTGAACTCTGAAAATGTAAGCCGCCACCTCAGATGTGTTTCCTTTATAAGCATTGGTGTGATCACAGTGTCTCTTCACACTAATAGAAACCCTAACTACGACACTATCTCAATAGCATCCTCTGCTGGACCATTCAAGAACCCCAGGTAGGACTCTCTTGTGTTACTTGGCTCCCAACTCAGATGGGCGCTTAAAGTTCATTATAAGCTATTTCTCAGCACTCCTTACACCCTCTCACTTCATACTAACCCTCTGGTCTTTCCAGCCCCCTCCATATGTAAAAACAACAGGGCCACATTTATTGGTCTAGACTGTGAACTGGCATCATTCTAAATGCCCATCTTCGTTCAGTCCTGACGACCCAGGAGCTGAGTTATCATCACTCTACCCTTCTGCAGATGAGGAAGCTTAAACACCAGCAGGGTAGTGATTAGTTTAGAGATCGCATGGCTGGGAAGTAATGGGGCTCTGTCTCTATTCTTGTGCTATTGCCTGCTGAGAGATCTTCCCACTTTCTTGATGATCAGGGTCCTGAGTCATCCTTTCCACCCCGCTGAGAGCCTGTGGGAACTATGCTCTGGAATGCCACCCAGAAGCCAGATAGTTTGTGTTCTGACTCACGGAAGAACCAGTGCTAGCTTTTTTGAAGGTAAGGAACCTGAGGCTCAATGGAGGTCAAGCTGGATCTTATGTGTTGAGTTGGTCAAGCCCCCGAAGGTGGGCTTTCCTGCTGTGCTGTGGGCCAATGGGAACACCTCAGCACATCCCTTTGTCACCTCTACACACTCTAACTTAGCTCCATGCCCCCTCCCTATTCCAGGTGGATCAAGGTGCCCTCTAGGGAAAGGCGGATGGGCTACACCCCCTCTTCGCCTCTACTATGTTCAGAGTGGGTACAGGCAGGACATTATCTCTCCTATCATGGGGAGCTTTCCGACTGACAGGAATATTCTGCTGAGGTATTAGAAACTTCCAACAAGAAAACAAGAGTTTTCACTCCGAACAGGAAACAATATCCCATAGTCCAATAACCCCTGCAGGATGGGAGAATAGACAACTTTTCAGTAGGAAATACAGCTCTCTAGCTTTCTCAAGAAAATAAAAACCTTTGACCAAAATCTGAGCATGATTTTGAGCATATGGGCCCCAAGTTCCAGTTTGCTCTGACTGAGATCTCACTGGTTCGAAGGACCGACACTCGCAAAGAAATATGTGAATTCATCATGGCTATTTTTGCAGCACTGGAGTTGGCAAAGTGCCAAGTCGAGAACTTTCTGCCTTAGCAGCTCTCGGTTATTTGAGGCTGGATGACTCACTCAGTGTAACATCCTCTTGTTTTCCTCCCCTGGGCCCCTCCCACCTCAGAGGGCTGGCAGGGCCAGGGACTGTTTGAAACTGGAGGACTGCACTTGTCAGTGTTTAATACTGCTGTGTTGGGAACCGCTCCTACTGCTTCTCCTCTGTCCCCTACCAGGCAGTGCCCAAGCCTTCTTGTTCCTTCTCTCGCCACAGTGTACGGTTCCCGCGCTTCACCTGCTTAGACTGTTACCCTAGGCCTAGGGTCAGGATCCTTGGGACAGAGGACAAGTCTGGCCCCACAAAGGCTGCTGGGAAGCACCTGTTAAACTGGAAAGAGGCAGGGAGGAGAGAGGAGTAGACAGTGTAAGCGACCAGACACTCCTGAGGAGTCATCTAGTCTAGTTAGGACGAGAAATTAGAACTTCTTAGTTATTATTTTAGATGGAAGATCTTGGAAATTAGGTTGTAGGAGCGTCCAGGGCTGATGATCCTTCCAAGTGGATTGTGTTTTCCAGAATGGAGCAGTGTCTATACAACAGAACCATTCAGTTACACTGGGGGAAAATCTTTCTCACACACTGTGCTGCACTGCCCCTTGTTCTCAGCCCCTGCCACAGGCTTCACTGTGTGGCAGGCTGGGGCTTGGTGTTTTCAGTTCATTTGTTTATGTTTATGTTCATTCACTAGTTTATTTATTTTGGGTGTTTTTTTTTTGAGACAATGTTTCTTTATGTAGCCCTACCTATCCTGGAACTCACTTTGTAGACCAGGCTGGCCTCAAACTCAGGATCTGCCTGCCTCTACCTCCTGAGTGTGGGGATTAAAGGCAAGTGCTGGCATTAAAGGTATGTGTCACCACTGTTTTGAGTTTCTTACCCCTCTGTCAAGCAGGAATAATTATTGTCCTTTAAGGAAACGATGACTTAAAGTAACAAGGTAACAAGTCAAGAATACTAGCTGGATACGTCAATACCTGACTTTCAACAAGAACAGGAAAGGTTTAATTACACTAACAGAATATAAGCTGACAAGACCCAATCTTTAGAGGACCTGGCAACAGCTAGTCCACAAAGCCCCAGTCTGCTTACAAGGATTAAAGCCATACAAAGTACATCCACCAAACACACCAGCCTGAACTCAGAAGTCAATAACAGAAAGCACTGAGCTCGGAACACAAGGAACAAAAAGGCCGCTATGCCAAGGAAGAAATCATGAAGGGAATTAGAAACTGCTTTGACAAAGGGGAAAGTGGAAAAGGCAAAGACAGATATGGGAGGTAACAAAGCTGTGTTTAGAGAGAATTCTGTAGCTATGAATCACCCTATTTAAAAGGGAAAGAGAGGGACCCTAAGGAGAATGCTCAGGCCTTAAGAGGACTTGCTATTCTTGCAGAGGACCTGAGTTGGGTTCCCAGCACCTAGGTGGTGGCTCACAGTCACTTGTAACTCTAGTTCCAGGGGATCTGATGCCCCTTCTGCCTCTGAGGACAATAGACAGCACATGGCACAAATACACATGTAGGCTCTCTCTCTCTCTCTCCTCTCTCTCTCTCTCTCTCTCTCTCTCTCTCTCTCTCTCTCTCACACACACACACACACACAATTTTTTAATAAAAAAATAAGAATCTTAAGTTATTTTCCCATTTAAGGAACCAGGGTGAAAGAAAGTAGAAAATAAATCCCAAAGCAAGCAGATGGAAGGAAATAATAAAGATCAGAGCAGATGTTAATAAACAGAAAATGGAAACAACAGAAGAAAATCAATGGAACCAAAGATTCGTGTTTCAGCAAGATCAACAAAGCTGGCAAGGCTTTGTCTAGAAAGCGATGAGGTCCTTTTTCCCAAGGTGACTTTGACAGGGAATGTCAGAAATAAGGCAAGGTTAGTGGCCAGGTTCAGACGTGGCTCTGTCTCCCCACTCTGCCTGTAAGTGCTCAAGGACCAGGGACTCCTGTCACTCATTCGCACATCCCTAGTGGTTTTACTCTGTGCCTGGCACACAAGAAAGGCTCCGGAAATGTTTGCTGAACTAAAATGAAAAGCGCACTCCTCCCCATCCTTAGCTACCATCTGTGTACAATGATAAATTATGCTTCCCATGCAGATCGAGCTGAATCGCACAATTTCTGATGAGAGAAGCTGGAAGCAGCAAACTGCTAGTCCTTAAAAATAAACCCTTCGCCTTCAGAGATTTGGCCCAGAAATGAACCGGGCTATAGCTGAAGCCCTGACACCGAGTTTAATACCCTGGAGCCTGAGGGGTGGTGTCTATGCCTGAAGAGAAACTTGATCACCTTGACCTGGCCTTGGGTACCAGGCAGGGAAGCTCATCTGCCCTGTCCCCATTCTGGGCTCCCAGAGAAATGGATACTGCCCACAGCCAGGACTGGCCCCTCCTCAGATGGAGCCGATTCAAGGAAGCCTTCAAACCCACCCGCTTTTCCGCAGAGTGATAGGTTAGGAACAGGGTTCAAGATCTCAGGTCCATGTAGTAGAACCTATATTTCTACCATTTCCTAAGGATTAAAAATGTGTGCAGTATTGACTTTCATGCACCCAGGTGTGTATATTCTTCTGGCTCACCCCAGCTAACTGTGCAGTGGGATGGATGCGACCACTTGCCAGGACTAGAGTGACATGCGGCCAGTTCAGGACCAGCGGAGATGACAAAGTCTTATAGATGTCTTCTTCTCTGCCTAATTGGAGCTCTGAGGGGCGCAAAGTGCCGGCCGAGGCTTGTGGAAGTAACCCTGCACTCAACTCACCGTGTGAGGGCAAGGAGTCCAGGGATTAGGATTCCCTTGCCCTCTGGGTACTGCCCCACCTCCTCGGGCTAGTCTGGGCCTCCGAACCTGCCAGTTTCCCACGAAGAATATGTGTGGGGGACAGGCAGACACCATGCACATCCGTGTGTGGTTCTCCTGGAGCTTAAATGCAACGGCTTCTTTGCTCCCTTTTCTCAATTAAAGGTGACTCCTCTGGAAGCCTCAGATGTGGAACTGACCCTAAGTTGAAAAGATCTTTTTAGGGCAAGAGCTTTGTTCTTACGAATTTTCTGCCTCACCAACCGTGGGGAATGTGAGACTCGGGGGTGGGGGTTAAGGGGGAAGTCTGTTAAAGAAGTTGGTCATTCATTTCAAGAGCCAGGGGCTGTCCTGCAAAAGCAGAGCCTCCCCATTCTCTGGGCCTTTTGATCCACTGGGGCTGTGGACAGGAAGGGGCCAGGCAATGGATCTGATCCCCACAGCCTTCAGACCTGCTGTCAAAGGAGGTTGTTATGGCATGGGGAAAAGGGCCTTTCATTTATTTTTTTTTTTTCAAATGGGAGCTTTAATTCTGTTTTGGAATTAGTGATCTCAAATTTCCATATCATAAAATTAGTAAAATTGATGATGATGATGCACCTTTTGCCCCAGAGAAAGTGATGAACAAGAGCTTGTATCTGACCAGCTGAGAAATGGCTGTGTCTCCCAGAGGGTGCCACCTCAAGGCCTCGCCCATGTCCATTGCTCAAGCTGTCAGACATGGAGTTAGTTCATTCGGTGACAAGAATGAAAGGAAGAGACAATAACCCATGAACACCGGTGTGAGTCGTGAATGCAGTTATTGAGCGGTGCAACCACATACCACAGTGTTGCCAGCCATAGCTCGGCACAAAGGGCCTATTGTGTTTCCTCTTGAAAAAGGCATAGAGGCCTCAGGTAGTTTGGGGCTGATAAAGTTGACCCACTGTCGCCAGTTATCCGGTTCATTCTGGCTTTCTGCTCTGTGCTTAGCTCAAGCTCACGCCTTCCTCAAGGAAGCTCCTTCAGGGCTGAGGGAGACGGCTCAGTGGGCAAAGTCCTTCCTATGCAGGTGTGAGGACATGGGTTCAGATCCACAACATTCAGGTAAAAAGCTGGTCTTGGGGGGCACACACCACAGTGCCATAAAAGTTTCACAGCACCAGGGCGACAGAACAGGAGGATCCCCATAATTCTCTGGCCTGCCAGTCTAGCAGAGTCTGAGGGCTCCCGGTTCTGTGTTGGCCTCTGGCCTCTACACATCCACACTAACATGCACCTGCATACGAGAACACATGCAAACACACACATAAACACACACATGAACACACACGAACACACATACCCAGCCACAACCCTACAACTGGGGCTCTAGCGGTCACCTCTGAATTACAGAAGAAAGCAAGACAAAGACTGAGTCTCTTGGAGGTTGTGTCCCTGTAGAGCAGTGGTTCTCAACCTGTGGGTCGTGACCCCTTGGTGGGTCGGACACCCCTTTCACAGGGGTCGCCTATCAGATATATTGCAGATCGGATATTTACTTTACAATATAACAGTAGCAAAGTCACAGTTATAAAGTAGCAATGAAATCATTTTATGGCTGGGATCACCACAACATGAGGAATTGTATTAAAGGGTCGCAGCGTCAGGAAGGCTGAGAACCACTGATCTAGAGAATTTCCCCAGGCTAGTGTAAGAACTTCTATCTGCCCAATCAATATTCAGGAGGCAGAGGCAGGTGGATCTCTGTGAGTTCAAAGGCACCTTGATTTATATTGTGAGTTTTGGGCTAGCCAGGGATACCCAGTAAGACCTTGTCTCAAGGAAAAACAAATCAAAAAAATTAAAACAAACAAAAAGACCTGCTTCTATCTGAGTTTCATTCACCAGTACTTGACACCACCTCTCTACCAGGGAGGCTGAAGGAACCCCAACAAGAGTCGTCACAGAAGGGACCTAACACAGGTGACGCCATGGCACTTGGTTTCTCTGCCTTCCTTGGCTCTGCTGTCCTCTGGGTGGCTTTATTCATATTTATATGGTGGCCAATCCCAGGCTTGTGGCCCCTGGATCCAGCAGAAGAAGCAAAGCTGCTTTTGAACAAGACCCAGGATACAGTATGACAATTGGAACAGCTAGCTTTTAGGCCCTGTGGTGACCTGGCACTTAGACAGGGGATTTGGTAATGTTCGGCCAAACCGGATCATATGCCCATCCCACCTTTAAAACTGGAGCGCCCACTGGAAACCGAGTCTCGCTCACAGTGGGATTTGGAAAGCAATGACCGGAAAAGCAGAAGGTGCAACAATGACAGGTAAGGTACATCTTGGCAGGTGTGGAAGGGGTTGCTGTGGAGACCTCGACAGCTATGAGAAGGTTGCACGATAACTTGGCCACACATAACTGATTGGCAAGCAAGCTCTGAGCACGGGTTTCTCAGGCTGCAAAGCTTGCGCTCTTTTGCCCAGCACCACTGCCTACCAGCATCCTGTCCTGGGTCCCACTCAGCTAATTGGCTTGGTGCTGGCAACTCCTGCCTGGGTTCAGCTGATGTTATTGCTAGAGCAACTACAGGTCACTCACTCCTGGCATGATAGAGATGTTCAGTACATCACTTTTAAATGAATAAATAATGAATCTTGCTTTGGTCTGTGCTAGAAGCTGTGGAGTTGAAAAATCACAAGTTTATCATGATCTGTGTATCCTCCAGGAGGTTACAAAAGAGTTGGGGGGGAAAAAAGCTTATCCCGAGCAATGGCTGTCGTTGAACGCTCTTCACTGTCAGCAATGACTCTTGGCCTTTCTGTAGTTCACTCCTTTACTAATTCTTTAATAATTTCATGCATGGATACAATGTATCTTGATTATACAAACCCCATCCTCCCCCGTGAAGTCCTCCCAAAGCCCTCACCCCACCCTCACCTCGACTTCAGCTCCTCATTTCACAGCCCACTGAGTCCGATCAGTGCTGTCCGTGTGTGCACAGGTGTAAGACCACCCATGGGAGCGCAGGCCACTTCCCCCCAAACAAAGGAAGTCTCCCTATGCCAGGAGCTCTCAACTTCCAAAGCTCCTCAGCTGGGGATGGGGCTTCATGAGTCTTTTCCCCATCCATGCAAGAATGGCTTGATCTTATTCAATGGGAGTACATCAATGCAATGGCCATGTCCTACCCGGAAGACATTGTTTCGCCGTAGTCCATGCCAAACAATCTTAATTGACTTTTTTTTTTTTTTTTTTTTTGGTTTTTCGAGACAGGGTTTCTCTGTGGCTTTGGAGCCTGTCCTGGAACTAGCTCTGTAGACCAGGCTGGTCTCGAACTCACAGAGATCCACCTGCCTCTGCCTCCCGAGTGCTGGGATTAAAGGCGTGCGCCACCATCGCCCGGCTCATGCCAAACAATCTTAGTGTCCCCTCTCCTATACTGTTTCCTGAGCTTGTTCTCTCTCTCTCTCTCTCTCTCTCTCTCTCTCTCTCTCTCTCTCTCTGATAGATATCCTTCTTAGGGCTCAGCACTCCCAAGTTATTCTCTTTCATTTTTTTTTAAAGATTTACTTATTCTAAAATTGTCTGTGTGTACTGACTAATTTTATGTCAACTCAATACAAGCGAGAGTCACTGGAAAAGAGAGAGAGGAAATGACTCCATAAGATCAAACTGTAGGCAAGCCTGTAGGGCATTGTCTTAATGATTGATTGATGGGGGAAGGCCCAGCCCACTGTGGGTGGTGTCATCCCTGGGAAGGGGGTCCTGGGTTCTATAAGAAAACATACCGAGCAAGCCATGGGGAGCAAGCCAGTAAGCAGCACCTCTCCATGGGCTGTGCATCAGTCCTTGCCCTGTGTTTGTGTTACTGCCCTGACTTCTTTCACTTATGGACAGTGATAAGGAAGTGTAAAACCAAACAACCAAACCCTTTCCTCTCCATCATCTTCCTTTTGGTCGTGATGTTTCATCACAGCAATAGCCACCCTAACTAGGGCAGAAATTGGTGCCAGGAGAGTAAGGTGCAGCTGTCACAGACCTGGCCTTGTTGTTTTGGGAAGGATTGTGGAAGAACTTCAGGCTAGGAAAACTATTAAGTGTTGAGAGCTTGGTGAGCTGTTCTGTGGAGCTTGGGAGATAAGAATGTCGAGAGCAGGGCAGACCATGGAGGCCTGGCCTGTGAGGTTTCATAGGGAAGCAAAGACTCCCTGACCATTTGAGTTCATACTCTGGGGTTCTGGTTAGCCGGCACTGAAAAATCGACTGTGATTAGCAAGAGACCAACATCATTGAGGTGAAATCTTCTTGGAACTGTGCCCTAAGGCACAGAAGCTGTGTTCCAGAGGTAGCCAAGGTTTTACCTCCTGCTGGCAACCGAACTTGGCAGTCTAAGAGTCACCCAGGTGGTACTGGTTTTGAAGGTGTGAGGGAGTTATGGAGAACAGCTGAGACTTAGCGCTGTGTGGTTGGGCTGGAGTCCCTGAAGAGAGCCCAGGAGAGGCTATTGGTGAAGGTGCAGTCCATTCGCAGCAGAAGAGCCCAGCGTTTTGAAGATGTCATGGGAGGGTGACAAGGAACGGCAGTAACTGTGGAGTGGAACCAGCCAGAGCCTAGAAGACAAGCTGTGTGTGCTGCAGAGGGCGGAGCTGGAGAAGTGACCCAAGTCCTTTGGAAGAGCCCAGAAGATGGTGAATGAATACCACATATTGGCTATTATTTACATTGTTAGAGTATGGTTTTGCCTTCCTCAGATTGTGGCTGTTCCCTGGTTCTTACCTTTTGAAATAAGACAGTATTTAACTCAATTTTGACTTTAATGGGAGCCCACAGTTGAGAAATTTTAAGAGAGTCTGGATTTTTAAAGAGACTGGATGTTTTTAAAGGGACTGATTTTTTTTTAAAGATTATATTTATTTATTATGTATTTGGTGTGCTGCCTGCATGTATCCCTGCAGGTCAGAAGAGGGCACTAAATCTCATTACATATGTTTGTGAACACATGTGGTTGCTGGGAATTGAACTAAGGACCTTTTGAAGAGCAAGCAATGCTCTTAACCACTGAGCCATCTCTCCAGCCCAAAGGGACTGATTTTTAATGTGTTTAAATTTGTGAAGACTGTGGGGCTTTTGCTTTATATAATAACTTGCAGAATGTTATGATATAAATAAATCAGGTACAAGACTTTGGACTCACCAAGATAGGATAGCTATGGAGTATTTTCTCTGAACTTGTCAAGTGCAAATGTACTAGACATCGTTGATGTATTTATTGCCTGTATATATTGTATATAGTTATTGTGTTTACTGTATATAGTTTTTCTTATATTATTTATAGCCTTTGTTTTTTATTTAGGGGAAATACAGTAACATTTTATTTATGTTTTAATAAATAAAGCTTGCCTAAAGATCAGAAGGGTGAAGCTAAGCCACTAGAGGTCAGGCAGTGGTGACACACACCTTTAATCCCAGGATATGGGAGACAGAGATTCTATGAGCTCAAGGCCATTTTGGGCTACACAACGTCAATGTAGAAACCAATCTAGGTGGTGGTGGCTCACACCTTTAGTCCCAGTCCTGGGGAATTACATGCCCAGCACTACAGGGAATATGAAATGGGAAGAGAGAGAGACTTAGTCTGAGGTCACCCAGCCTTGGTAAAGGTAAGACTTCTCTAGTGGCTTGGCTGCTTTGCTTTTCTGGTTTTTGGGTTGAACCCCAATATCTGTCTCTGGGATTTTATTGTTCATGTTACAAAACTGAAATTCTGACCCTTGCAACAACCTTCTGGATCTTGCGCTAGGTGAAATAAGCCAGACACAAAAGGTCAAATATGAAGGGATTCCCCATATGTGCTGTGCCTACGGCCACCCAACTTCTAGTGGTAGAAACAAGGATAGAGATTATTAGGAGTAGGGAGAGGGAAGTTTGTTCTTGGAAGATAAGAAGTTTAGAGACAGAGAACAGAGATTACAGGACGGTATTACAGGTGGATCTAGAGCTCCTGGCCTACCCATTTTTAAAATGGCTAAAATGACTTTTTAAAAAACAATAAAAAAGGGCCAGGCGATGTTTAATCCCGGCACTCAGGAGATAGAGGCAGGCGGATCTCTGTGAGTTTGAGGCCAGCCTGATCTACAAGAGTTTGTTCGAGGACAGACTCCAAAGCTACAGAGAAACCCTGTCTAGAAAAAAACAAAAACAACAACAACAACAATAAATAAATAAATAAGGAATAAAAGTGCCAACTCAACTCCCAGAGAACCCTCCTAAAGAGTGTTCTATGACAGCAGTGCTGGTTGTAGATATCTGTGCCTTTACTAAAGGCCATCGAATTGTCTCTTGGCAAGGGTGAACTCCAGGGCATGTGCACTGCCACTCAGCAAAGCTGTCATGGAAATGAGCCCTCTGCATGGGGCACTGGGTGCCCATGGGGAATGCAGGGGGCACACCACACTCTCCTGGGCTTTGGCAATATCTTTGGAATTACATTCCTATAGTTCCCCTGGTTTGACAATCCCTACAGAAAGGCCATCCAGGAGAGGTTACACCTCCCAGGGACCATCCCAGGGCTCAGGCCCCGTAGAGAAGTAAGAAGACAACTACTATGGCCTGCAGCATGCTTGGAATCATACTGCAGGAAAGAAGTGATCCTAGGTTTCTATGGAAGAGAGGTGGTGACCTTAACCCATAGGGCTTGGTGACGCTGAAGTTGGGTTGACCAAGGTGTTATCTTCCCCAGTGAAACAAAATGATTCTTTCTCTGCTTCCCTCCCTCCCTCCCTCCCTCCCTCCCTCCCTCCCTCCCTCCCTCCCTCCCTCCCTCCCTCCCTCCCTCTAGCTCTCTCTCTCTCTCTCCCTTGTACCAGACTTTTCCTTTTGGACCACCAACCAGCTCCCAAATTTTGACATGCAGACTTCTTACTAGTTATGATAGTTATGAACGTCCAGCCTAGCTTAGGCTCATTCTGGCTTACTTTTTTAACTTTAACTTAAATTACCCTGTTTCTCTTCCTCTACCTTCGCCGCAGGACTTTTTACTTTTCTTTCCTGCTGTGTATCTTACTTTCACTGCTTCTCATGTCTTACTGGATGCTGACTGGCTTCTGCCCCTGCCGTGTCCCTTGTTCTCTCCTCTTCTTTCTCTCGGTCCTTTCTGAGCCTAGATTTCTCCTCCTCTTTATTCTTTATGCCCACCACCACCTATTCTTCTCTTGCCTAGCTAGTGGCTATTTAGCTTTTGATTAGACCAATCAGGTGCCTTAGGCAGGCAAAGTGAAACAGATGCAACACATCTTTTCATAATTAAACAAATGCAGCATAAACAAACATGACACAGCTTTGCCCAGTTTAAATAATATTCCACAACAACCCCCCACACGCCATGTCTGTCTCTACCCTCTGTGTCTTCCCACCTCTACCCTCCCAGCCTGGGAAGCCCCATCGCATGTCCTCAGTCCTTAGGCCTGAGTGTTGTCATCTCAGAGCTGACAGATCATGGATCTCTTGGGGAAGGGCCTGGCAGACAGAGCAGAGCCACCCAGCTCAGTTCACTTAGCTTCCTGTTGCTCCTCCCATACCCCGCTTCCCGTGGTAGTGCTGGGAATGCCATCCAGAGCCTCGCACATGGCCTCCAGAAGTGCTTGGCCACTGAGCTACATCTGCCTTCCTCCGATTTCATTCTGAAGAAACACACACGCTTTCTCTGACCCCAGGACTGAGATTCGTTCAACATGGAGCATTGCCTGGAAACAATTCAGAGTAACTTTGACAGAGCCTGCATCTAAGCCTGCCATGTTAGGACTTCCATACTAATATGTGGCCTGGACTATGAAAGGTCAGGGGAACAGTTTTCTGAAGAGCATTGAGAACATGGAGGAGATTTTATGGGAAAATCAACTGAGGAGGAATAAGGGCAGTGGTTGGAGGGAGGGGGGGCATCTTTGCAATCATCTCATTCTATGCCAGGCCCGGAGACACAGCTATGGTCCTTCTGCCCTGGGAAGTGCGCCTGCACCTCAGGCTGTCCTCACGGGGCTGCCGCTTCCATCTCCTCACCTAGCTGACCCAAACACTGTCTTTTCACGTGACCAACACCAAGCTTCAGCCAAGACTCCAGAGAGCCCAGGGACCAGCACAGGATGCTCTGCTAGCTCAGAGACAGGATACTAGGACCAGGGATCCCTGAGAGGAGACCAGAGCCAGGAAATTTGTCTTCCTGCTACAGGAACAGCCCAGTGACCTGGAAAGGTGTGGGACATGATGTTCATACTTTTATAGTGACATCACCCTTGCTGGAGACCACACCCTGGACAAAACAACTGCACAGATTGAATGGGATTCAGAGGTACTCAAGCAGCTGACATGCTTCTGCATGTGGGCAGGCATTCTCAGAGTAGGAACTTAAAGGTTTCCCCAGTGGGGATCTCATAGCATAGAATGTCAATGTTATAGGGCGGAAAGAACCTGGTCTCCTACCCCCACGCAGCAGCTGTCCCAGAGCAGGCAGCATCGTTCAGGCTTCTAGGGTCGGATTTTCACACAGTGCAGGCCTGATTCCACAGGCAGGCCAATGCTCACACTAGCAATTCCTGTTCTCTCTGCTCTTCACTGTCTGCTCCCTCAGACCAGAGAGTCCCTCAGCACTCCATGAAGCCCTCCAATCACCCCTCTTCCCGGGTTTCTCTTTCCCACATCAAACCACCAGTGGCCCTTTGAATTCTGCCTCTTTAATGTGACATCCAAGCCCCCTCTTAGGTCAAAAGGATCAAAGATAGAACCCATACCCAACCCAGTGCACCAACTGGGAGGTGTGGAATAAAGTAGGGTCCACACATGCCCAGACATGAACACCTCACTTCTATTAATACAGCCGTCAAGGATGGGAGGCTGAGGTCTTAACAGCTGCCCAACCCCAGGGGAAACTAAACTTCAGTTTGTCTTTCCAGTGTGTTGGCCTCAAGCTTACAAAGAACGATGGTCATGGCTGAGAGTTCAACAGCAAGTTAAGAGGATGCATCCAAGACCAAAATAACAAAAAAAAAAAAGAAAGAAAGAAAGAAAGAAAGAAAGAAAGAAAGAAAAAAAAAAGGAAAAAAAAAGAAAGAAAAAGAAAAGAAAAAAAGGTTCTAGAAATGGGGGAAAGGAGGTGCAGCCTCTTTGGAGTGGCCTTGTTGATAAGACATCTCCGGGCCACAAAGATGATGGTAATGTAGTAAAGATCAGGCACATTCTATGGGGAAAATATGGCAAAATCATGGAAGCTATTGAGAAGCTAAATGTCTTGGATGGGATTCATTGAGACGGCTGTAGAATATAGCAAGTATAAAGCCAGGCGAAGGGGTGGCTTGGGCTGGATGACTGGAGGGGTCCATGGTGGAAGCATTTCACAAAGCCCCACTTGCCTTGCCCAGAAGCAGGAGAGATAAACTTGTGTTTACAGACCTGCCCAGAAAGACAACATTTTAGAATCACATTACTGTGACTGAAGGGAGGAAATAAAATCATATGAAAGGCGAGAAAAAAATATGATGATGTTTCCCCAATTTCTGATCATCTGACTTACAAGCTAACATCCTATCTTCCCTAAGATCATCAGCAGATTGTATCTCCTGAATGGTGGGGCACACTATGTTAAGAGTCTCACCTAGCAGCCAGAAGTGAGGTCAGGATTAAGGCTCTATGTGTTCTATGGGCTTCCTGGTTACACACACACCTTACAGCCCAGATCACCTTATTCCTGTGTAAGACCGGGATGATCCACTTTCTCTCCCACTCATTCTCCTTGCTCTTGCTCTTATTTGCCTCCCCCTCCCACTTCCCCCCTCCTCCAACTCCTTATTTCTTTCTCCTCCTCCTCCATCCTCCATAATAATTTACCTGTGTTTCTATTAGCTCAGTGACACCTTCATTCTGCCACCTGCTCACCTACCAAGCACTGCGGCTCTATCTAACCACCCACTTGTCAAGGCAGAAGACAGGGTGGTCTTTTTTCCCCCTTACTCATCTCGCATGAGATCTCACCTGAAATCAGAGGAAGCTGGAACAGACCCTAAAGGACATGGATGACACCTCTCAGAGGGTCTTCAGACAACAAAAGGCAGGCTCATACCTTGGGCAATGAAGGACAGAACAGGGTCTTCTATTTAAGACTGATGGATACTCACTTGGGAGAGGAGGTCACAGAAAATGCCTTTTATTTTTGTGAGGTAGGAGTGCAATGATCTGCCCTGTCCCTTTAAGAGAAAGCCCCACCCATTCCCTCCCCCATTGGCCAAGGCAAGTGGATCTTCCTTCAGCTTCCAGCCTGAGCTCCTTCCTTTCTGTCTCTCTCCCTAAAAGGTAGCTTCTCCTTTCTTCTCTCCTCCCTTCCTCTCTCTCTCTCTCTCTCTCTCTCTCTCTCTCTCTCTCTCTCTCTCTCTCTTTCTCTCTCTCTCCTCATCTCTCCTCATCCCCCTTCTGCCTCCCTCTCACCTTTCCCCTTCCCTTCCATAACCCACTAATAAATATCCAACCTCATTCTTCATGGCTCCTCGTGGCACTGGGTGTCCTGCTGTTGACCCACCAAGGTCTCTCATCCACTGTGCAACTCCCTGCCTGGGACTCACCACCCCTCGAGGCCTGCTGCACCCCCTGGGGAATCTTATCTAAACCGTTACATTGGTGCTCTATGACTCAACCAGGTTCTCTCCATGTCCCCTCCTGCCTGCATGTGGGCCAGCTGAGGACGTGTGGAACCCTGGGCTCGGGAACTGGGTTTCTTTACAGCAGCTCCACATTCTATCTGCCTGAATGCCAGCCTCTATGTACACCAGCAGCTTTGGTGGTGCGTTTTCCCCTTCCAGTCAGCTTAACCATATTGCCCCCAAATCACAACCTTCATGGCTACGGTTGAGCCCTTTGCTGACATTTATCTATGGTTGCTTCCCATAGCTAAAAAACATGATCAGACAACCCAGGGTGGTCCACCCATACTAACACTGCACACACTGAGCAGTGTGTTTACTTTGGGGACCAGGGTCCCTCAGATTTTTCTTTTTCTTTTCTTTTCGTTTGGACTGCTTACAAGTGGTTCTTGTTGTGAGAGACCATCCATGACATCCTCTGACCTCTGGCTTCCAAGTCGCCTGGACCCAAAGCCAGCCCAGCTTCATTAATGCTCTGTCTATAGAGAGAAGACATTCTTCTACAGGTCTTGTGGTGTTTGTTTGCTGTTTTCACAGGTTTTCACATTTTCAGCTAAACTATCAGCCACCTGCCTCTAAATGCTCTGCCAGTGTTCTGACGGCTCCGCTTTTCCTCAAAGTATCCCTGCCACTGCTACCACTGGTCCTGCAGAAACCAACAACATTAGTCAGATCCACAGGGCAGTTGTTTTCAATTCCAGCCTTTGTTCCCCACCACCGCTTGTGGCAAAGTGGCTCAGTGACAGGGTGAATCACACCTCTAGATCTTTCTTGTTATTATGCTTAAAACTCCTGTGACTCAGAAAATGTAGCTTCTCCATATAACATGTGACTGCTGCCATTTTGACTGAGGTCAGGTGACCTTACCACCATCTTAACTGAGGGCCAGATCAGGTGACCAAGTCTGGCCATCTTTACTGAGGTATACCCTGCCTGGTCCCCTGGTTTAGAATTGTGTCTAAATTCCTCTTGCCGACTCTGTTCCATGTATGTTTTGTGCAGTGGCATGCCTTTGGTAGGATCCACCAAGAACATCCATTTCACCCAATTCCTGTTCACTGTGTGTGTGGGCATACATGTAACTTAAATGTACCCATGTTTACTGTTAAATGTTTTAATTAGTTCATTGTATCTCATTTCAGACTGTAAAAATAATAGGTCTCATGTTTTAAATGGTATGTACTTTTAAGTCTCTTACAAAAAATACTGTATATGTAATCCAACTCTGCTTTAAAATATATCAAGCTGTTCTCTGCTATTGTCAGTTCTGCCATTAATCTTCATTGGAAGTAGTTTTTTTCTTCTTTCTGTCTTTTTTTTTTTTGACAGGGTTTTTCTGTAGCTTTTGGTTCCTGTCCTGGAACTAGCTCTTGTAGACCAGGCTGGCCTCAAACTCACAGAGATCCGCCTGCCTCTGCCTCCCGAGTGCTGGGATTAAAGGCGTGCGCCACCACCGCCCGGCTCTGTGCAAGTATAAATCCTACCTGTTAAGTTGAGAGCCAGTACAGTCAAACTTGGACCCAGTGCTACAGGCAGATTCTATACTGTAGTTATAACTTATCTATATGCGGTAAAAGCCCTCAACTACTCAGAGATCTGGGAAATACGGCATTTAAATATTTAATTATTAAAAGACTTTTTATAACAGAAACAGCAGCAGCACTCTACTTCCCCCAAAGAAGACAGAGGACAAATGGGCACAGAACAACGTCTATCCACAATTCACTTCAACTGCCAAGCACTGACCACTGGGAAAAACTGCCTTTCATCTAAACTGAAAATCTCCAGACAATGGACAGAATCACTGGAATTGACAGCCTAGCTGTTCAGGTCAAGGTAGGCTTGTCTTCTCACAAATTTCTTTAGCCCACAGGATCTTCTGGAGCCTGGCAAACCCTGTGCTAACCCTGCCTTTCATAGTCTTAAAAATACTTTTCATTGTACAAAAACATCTGTCACAGTCATTCTGACATAAATATACTAAAACTTATGTTTTCACAACCCCAAAAAATTCTTGTGAGTTTAAGGGAGCAAAATTAAAGGATCCACCTTAAATAGGTCAGATACACCCCTCTCAATTTCCTGGTCCTAAGTTTTTTTTCCCCTAAACTTAACTTTGTCCTCCCTCTGTTCTGTCAATACCTTAAATGGTGTTAGAGACATCAGACATTTCCATACCACAAACACCAGAAAGGAGCAAAGAGACCAGCTACCCTAGGATGTGACCAGCACCCAGCTTTCTCAAGTCCCCCCTCAAGATGACACCCACAAATAAGTGGGAAGCAGTCTTGAGAATCCACTGCCCCGATTCCTTTAACCTGTTGTACCTAACCTCCCTCTTTTTTTTTTTTTTTATAAAAAAGATATGGGAATGTATTGGTCTGTCCTGTCCCTTTAAGAGACAAGTCCCGCCCACTCCCTCCCCTGTCCACTGAGGCAAGCAGATCTTCCTTCTGCTTCTATCCTGAGCTCTCCTCCTTTTTGTCTCTCTCCTGAAGAGGTAGCTTTTCTTCTCCTCTCCCCCTTCTCTCTTTCACTGTTTCTCTCTCTCTTTCTCTCCTTGTCCCCCTCCCTCTCCCCTTTTCCCTTCCCCTCCATAACCCTCTAAATAAATATTCAACCTCACTCTGCATGGTATGCCTATTCATCTCTGTCTTTTACTCACTGCAGTTCCTCATGGGACTGGCTGATTTACTGAGATGTCTTACCCACTGTGTGGCTCTCTGCCTGGGACCTGCTGCCCCTCGTGGCCTGCTGCCCTTTGGGGATCTGCGCCATTTTATTTTTATCATTACAGGGAGGGCACATATTCTGATGTTCATCAGATTGGGAAGGAGTATCCTGGGCTCGCTCTCCTGAGACTGTAGCTCTGTTCAGGTAGATTGTGTTGTTTGTAACACTTTCTTTGCCCATTCCATTAGGCCTTTGTTTGTTGTAAGCTGAGCCATGTTGGGCTGCCATATGTTGAGAGCCACCTTTTTGGGGTGACTTCTGCTGCCATCCTCGAATGGTGGGTTTGCACCTTCCATGGTAGGGGCATGAGGATTAGAAATGTTAGGTAGGAGGAACAAATATAAGAAGGAATCACAGAGACATAGGATAGTATTGGGAAGGCAACTCAGCAAATACTGAATGCTGAATTCTTAGTTCTGAGTTCATCGGTGTTTAATTTTCCATACATTTTTATGCCCCAATACAAAAGGGGGAAGAAAGCAAAAGAAGGCAAAAGACTCTTTAACATGACACAAAGGACAACTAGAACAGTTACTTGCCCCAATACTTGATACATCATGTCATTACTTATTGAAAAAAAGCATTCTGTTGTTTAGGCAGTAAACCTACCCTAGACCAAGTATCCTGAAGGTAGTAACCCCATAGGTCAAACCTCCTAATTCAAAAGAAGGAATAGAAGTATGCTTAAATTCTCTGACCTTTGGTCAGGGTTGCGGCGAACTCCCTGACCAGCAGGAAAAGACGATCACCAGACGAGGATTCTTCCCAAATCACGCTTTATTGGAGCCTCTTGGTTGAAGGGAGAGCGGAAGCGAGGGGCCCCGAGTGCCAAACGGCAGCTGCTTATATAGGGGGTAAGGGAACGAGTCGTGCCTGGATTGGCCGATGCGCGCCTGCCGATGCTCCTGGCCACGCGATTGGCCCTAAGCACATCATCGTCACTGCACATACGAGAGGCACGGTTCCACTGCATTGCCTAAATGGAGCTGTCCAGCAAGCGAGGCTGGGGCCAAGCGCCATCTTGTAATGGCGGCCACTCAATCGGCTCCCAGCACAGGGTGGAGTGGATCTACCTGTACGGGCCATCTTAATGTCTAAAACACCAAATAACCACACCCTAGGTCAGGGTGTATAGCCACAGTTGTCAACAACTTTGAACAGGCTAAAACTCTCTGACCTTCAGACAAGGTGGAAATAGGCTCACATTTTGGGGCTTCCACATTTGTATTCTTCCTTCCTTTTTTAAAAACCAGCTAATTTCCCAGGTGGTGTCCCTGCCAGCTTTCTGGCCTTCCTTGCAAAAGTTCTCCACACCCGTAATTTCTAACTTCATTCTGACATCTCTCTGAGTTTCCCGGGCTGTCTCGATATCCGATTCTCAGGAGATTCTTTGGCCTCAGCTCCCAAGTGTTGGGACAGCAGGCTCACCACCATGCTCAGGTAAGGTCCTAGCCATCACTGACCTGGGGATGACTAAATGGCAATGACAAAGGCTCTCACAGGGTATGCTAGTTCTTGGGCACAGAGCATCTCAAAAGGCAGCCTGTGCTTGGCAGAGAATCATCTAGGTCCCTTTCTACCCTACCCTTCCTGGACCAACCTCCCTGCCTCTCTACTCTGGGCACAGACAGTTAAGATGCAGAGCAGAAGAAACAGTTGGAACTTCAGTTCCCCAACTGTTTGCTTTCCCTAATCCTACCTATTATAATGGTTTTCTCTGTCCCTTTAAGACACAAGCCACACCTACCCTCCCCCATTCACTGAGGCAAACTGATCTTCAGCTTCCATCCTGAGTCCCTTATCTTTTCTGTCTCTCCCCCGAAGAGGCAACTTCTGTCTCGCTCCATTCTCCCCACTTCTTCCCTTTCCCCCTCTCTTTCTCTCTCTGTTTCTCTCTGCTCTTTCTCCTTCTTCCCTTACCCCTTCTCCCCTTCCCTTCCATAACCAACTAAATAAATATCCAACATCACCCTGCATGGTGTGCCTATCCATGTCTCTGTCTCTTGCCCGCTGCATGGCTCCCTGCCCTGGACCAGCTGCCTTTGGAGACTTGTGGCATGGTCTCGTGGTGTCTGTCTCTCCTCATGGGACTCACTGCCCCTCATGGCCCAATGAAGCCACTTGGGAAATGCACCATCCCTGCCTGGGACTGGCTGCTCTCGGGACCGGCTACAGCCACTTGACCTGCAGCATTTCTACCACTGCAGCTACTTGGGGATCTACAGCATTTTACTTAATCCATTACATACACCTACTTCCCCAGTTTCTCATCCTCCTGTGACTGCTGTTTTTCTCAGAAGTGAGAACCCCGGGTTCCATCGGGAAAGAAAGTCCCCTTCTACCTTTTTTTGGTGACTAGTGTGAGCCTAACACCCAGCTTGATATTGAGGGATGAGTCCTAGTGATAGGGTCAGTTTTTCCCCAAGTAAATAACAACAACATTTATAGGGATTTTTATGAGTGCTTTGCCTAAACCAGGGGCTCTGGACCCATTATCTATCTTTATTGCCCCCAAATCTCTTCAAGGAGGCTGTACTGCCCTCACTTTACAAATAAGGAAATGGAAGGCTCAGAGAATTTACACAAAGGGTAAACGGTGAATTATGGGCCTGGGATTAGTACTGCGACTTCTCTGACTCAGAGCGCTCTTGCTTTTCAACTCATTGCCCCCCCCCCCCCCCGTTCCTGGAAAGAACAATGATGGGTGTCCCTTCTCCACGCTCTGCCATTTCTGCTGGTCCAGGGCAGGCCTGGCCTGCCACCCAGTGCTCTCGGACCATGCCAGCCACACCATCCAAGGCTGGTCGTAAGGGCCTCATGAGGTGGGGGTGGAGTGGACACGTTAATGTGTTCAGCCTTCAGGCTGGAGATCAAACAGCCAGCAGGATGAGATGTAAATCACCCTTAGAGACAAACAGTTCCAAATGACCAGCAAATACAGATTCCCATGGACACCCTACACCACACTCTGTGCCTCCCTGCTGTCCCACAAGTGGGGGCTGAGCACACCCTGGGAACCTAGCTACCCAGGGCCTTCACAGGCCTACTCTTCCCACTTAAGTGCCTCTCTCAGGCAAAGCTCAAATTGGGATCTCTACGGGACCCGACATGGGCATGCAGTTTGCAAAATGGTGTGGGATTAGCTGGGCACGGGGGAAGAATGTGCAAGGGGTGGCCCTAATGACCTTGTTCAGTAGTGCGCAGAACCACCCATGCGTGACACATGACAGAAAATGCGAGCTCTGTCTCTGTTCTAGCTCATCACAAAATATTTTGTATTTTTCCACATTACTGATTTAAAATGAAGAACCTTTGGCATTATCTCCATCCTTAGAGGAATTACAGAGATTTCATGCTAAGCTGCAATTTGGAGAGCTCTCTCTGACCCACAAGGGGCCCCTCTGCCTATTTCCTGAGTTACATTGGCTCTGAGAGGACATTGCCTAAGACTGTTAATAACCTCTAAGCAGGTTTGTTTCCCACCAGTACCATCACTGGCAACTATACCTTATACTTTGAGCTCCTAGCTGTCTGGGGACCCTGGGGGAACAGACAGTTTTGCATATATGCTTTGTAGAGATAAAACACATCCTTGGAAAGAAATAGCGCCTTTATAGCCAATGACCGTTCAAGGCCTGTCCTGGGATCCTCTGCCAACATGGGTAGAAACTAGTGCTGGGAGAAGCCCTTCCCTAGGTCATTGGTGACATGTCAGTGGTTGCACTTTGGGTCATCAGGAGCTGCAGGCTCCTTTGGCTCCAGTGCTGAGGTTTCATTGCAGATAAGCCCTGGGCCCCTCCCCGCACCAACCCCCCCACCATGGACTTCACACCTCCTGTTACTGCCCCAGCAGTGGGAACCACTGCTGAAGCTCAGCTCTGTGGGAACCAGGGTTACTAATGTTGCCCTCAGGGAGGCCTGGGGCATCACCATAGCCTCCTCTTCACCCCCGAGGCCTGCTTCTCATCTCCCAGCACTGCAGGCAGTAACCCTGTGTCCTGTGAAAGCTGAGGAGAGAGGAATGTCACATGAAAGGTGCCCGAGGAGGCCTGGCTAGCATCAGGCCACCAAATGGCAGGTGCCAGGTGGTTAGCATTAATAGAGAGGCTGTGGGGGGCAAGGGCTTGACTCTAGAGGTTTGGCTTCAGGCGCTACTGCTAGCTGGCTGCCACACTTCAGCTCTTTGCCAAGGAGAGCCTCCGGGCTCTTGATATGGATCTACCATTTCCCCCTCTTCCTTGCCTCACAAGAATGATGTGACTTTGATTCTTAAGTCACCTGTCCTCAAAATACCTTGCTGACCTCAATCCTTTCTGGGCTGCCTATTTACAGCCTCGATGCTACCTTGCTCAGTGTCAGGGCTCAGTCCTTTCTCCCCTCTCCAGCTTCACTGAGATGACCACTATTTTAATGCTCTCAATAGCTAATTCTTTTCAAACTTCCCACACCTAGTGGCCAGAGAGGAGGAGAGGGTGCCATAATAGGACTCACCAACTTGGCCAGATGTCATGGGTGATAGCTCCTAACCAGGCGGATGTAGTGCTCCTCCATGCTTGCTCCATGGTCAACCTTTGATAGGTGGAATGGGAGCCTGGGAGGAAGACTTGAGTCAGAAATAGACAGACATGGCAGGAAGGGCAAGGCCTGGGCTTCGACAAGGTTTACCATACACACAAGTTTTCCATGTCCCGGGAATGAGCGGAATCCTTCATGCTTCGTTTGTCATGGAGTTTGCTTATAGCGTTTGGTCTACTTTGGGGAACTTTCCTGACGTTTTTCAAAATCTGTAGTAGGAAGACTGATCAGACAACAGCCAGAGAACTGTCTGGGGCTGTCTACTCCCCTCTTCTTGGGAGTTCTCTGTCCACGTCTTTCCCATTTCTACAGAATGAGACTAACTCTGTAGACTGTCTTTAGCATTCTTTGTGACTCATACTTCCTTGATGTCTCTGATTGTGTCCCCGTGGGACTGTCCCCATGACCTATGTTCTGACCATTCTGAGATATTCTCACAGTGAAATGAAACCTTCAAACCCAATAGGTAGATATACCAGCAGGAGTAGGAGGGCAGGTGTCATGATGGGGGCAGGATGAAGAGGGACTTCACAGAGAGACTGTGCATCAGTGGTGGGCCTTGATGAGTTCAGAAAGAGGTATACCCTTCTTCTGTTGAATACATGAAGAAGGAATTGCAGAGAAGGGACTGTCCAGAGCACAGCCTCAACCCACAGATATCCCCAGCAGTCAGGCCTGAAGAATGGGGGTTATGAGCAATAATTAAACACATTCAATTTCATGTTTGGGGAAGTCACGATGGCTCCCATGGATGACTTTATAGCAAGATAGAGATAGTCAAGGAAGGGGGATGGTTGTAGCCTTCCATGTGAAACATACTGAAGGAAGGATTTGGGGAGCTCAATGGGGTGAAATTCCTGGGCTTTAGTGATGTGGGTGTTTAGGTCATCTTGCTGAAGCAATTGGGATAATGAGGATTGAAAACTGAAACATTCCCTCTGTCCAAGCTTCCCAGGTTGTCTCTTAACCTGACTCTTCTAAGAGCTTATCCATCCCTGAATACTCCTAGTGTAAACACCTTCTTTCTCACTGATGGATGCACTGCCACACACCTGTAACCCCAGCATTTGGGAGGCTGAAGCAAAGGATCATGACTCTGAAATGTCATATACTATGCTATATATCAAGACCTGTTATCTCAATACAAACAAAGAAAGAAAGATGCCAAATAATTCTCAGTCATTCTCATGGGTTGCCTCAGAACTGGGAAATGAGAATATTTGAGAGGGAGAAAAAAAATGCTTTTCAAATTGCTGTTCAGACGATCCATTGATTTTGTTTGTTTGTTTGTTGTTATTTAATTAATTTTACCTATTTACTTGAGACAGTGTCTCTAGTCCAGCCTCCCTGAAACTCTCCATGTAGCTAAGGATGGTCTCAAACTTCTACTCCCCCCCTTGTACCTGCTGAATCATGGGATTACAAGTATGGGCAAAGATGCCTGGTTTGTGCAGTGCTGGGGAACAGATGGGGGACTTTGTGCATGCTAGACAGACATTCCACTGACTAAGCAGAAGATTCCTCCAGCTGACTTCGAAGCACACCGTCCCCCATGATGGCATACTGCAGGTTCCCACTGGGGGCTATCCTAGAAGTGTGAATTCCCAAGCAACAGCTACATTATCGTCTTTATTTCCCCAGAATGCAGCTCAGGTCCTGTATGGCCTATGGCTGGTATTTGTTGGATGAATGAGCTGGCCTTCAAACCAACACTGACAATTCCCTCTTGAATGCTGAAGTGTGGTACAGTCCTCTGATGGCTGGAGTTGGCTGGACGGTCCTATTACCATTCTGTCCAAACTCTGCTCAAGCCTTCTTAAATCCCATCCCCTGCCTATTAGGTTTGAAGGTTTTGTTCCACTGTGGCAGCCTCATGTGCCCCACAATTTTAGATGTGAACTTCTAGAGGCTTCTACCTTTCCGTTTTTAAGTTAAAGAATAGTGAAAAATAATTACTTTTGTTTTTTTTTTTTTTTTACCTTCTTCTTGTTTAATAAGAAAGGAAATGTTAGCAATAGGAAGGTCTTCAAAAGGCCACTTCTCAAACTCAAGATTTACTTGAAAGCACAGACCCGTTAGCTGCAGGGCAGGCTTGGTATGTTTCTGATTACACCAGTGACCCTCACCCTCCAAGCCCTTTGTAGATGGGCCTTTCTTCTAGACAACCTACTGATGAGCAAATGATCTAACAGATTTCACACCACATAAATTTAAGCCTAATAAATGGCTTCAAATTCAGAGCTCCTCATTCTGTGCTAAGAGAAGTAGATCCTTTACAAAAGCAATTGTGTAGACAATTAATAAACCCCTATACAGTACTGGGAAAAGGGGAATTCTGTTCCACATCTCATGTCTCCAAACAAGCTCCAGCCAAATGACTAACTTTGGGAAATCTTGATTTACTCGGTAGCTTCTTGTTGAGGTCACAGTGAGAGAGATCTGGTCACAGATATCCCCTGTCCTGTATAATTCTATAGTCACTAGTCATATGTAAAAACTTACTATAGTGATAAGTGAATTTATTATTTTTGTTTTTTAATGGATGGATGTTTTTTTAATAACCTATTTTTTTACTTTATGTGCATTGCTGTTCTGACTGCGTGTATGTCTGTGTGACAGTGTAGGATCTCCTGGAACTGGAATCACAGTTGTGAGCTGCCTTGTAGCTGGAACTTGAACCCACATCCTCTGGAAGAGTAGCCAGTACTCCTAACTGCTGAGCCGTCTCTCCAGCCCCCAATGTTTTTATTCTTTACCTCCATTTCAAGGGCTCAGTAGCCACACATTGCCAGAAATGATTCAGTTACAACGTAACACATAACATTTCTATCACACAAAAAGTTCATGGAATAGGTCTTTTTTCATTGGTTATTTGGGAATCTCATATCATGCACCACAGTCTGACCCCACCAAAAAAAAAAAAAATCAAAATACAAACAAAACAAGTCCATTTTGTGTTGTCCAACATGGATGGTACAAGTCTCTTAGGCAGAACCTCTCAAGGTACACATTGTTTCTGTAGTGTCCTCATTATCAGTAGCGATATCTCCCCTTGGTCTGAGCTATTACATCCGTCTAATTAAGCATGATGAAGTGAAGTTCACAGCAAAAATATAGATGAAAACGAAACCCTATTGTCAATGGGAAAGAAGGGCACTTAATTTTAAATCTGCTGATGAGCTCTGGTTTCTCTCAACTCCACGCTATTTTGGGTGTTATATTTACAGCTTCGAGGAAAAACAATCTTCATTATCCAAGGCCAGAAAAGAGAATCTGCTTTCTCATCCTCATGAGATAATTGCTCTGTCTGAATTAACCAGGTAATTACGCTGGCTACCAGCGACGTGGACATGTGAGGGGTTATAATGGGCAGTAAAGTAAGCCTGGAACTCTCTGAACTTCCTAGTCTCCTGGACAGGTGGCCAGAGGAGGAGCAAGGGATTAGTCAAGCCACATGGCTGGCTTTTAGCAGGGCAGCCTTTTCTTCTTAGGGGGTGACTCTCTAGCCTTGGTTTATTAGGAGGGGGAACTGTTCAGTACCAAGGCAAAAATGTGTGGGATCGAAACAGTCCTAGGAGACAAGCTTCAGTCTAATAGTGTGTGTGTGTGTGTGTGTGGAGAGAGAGAGAGAGAGAGAGAGAGAGAGAGAGAGAGAGAGAGAGAGAGGCACACAACACACACTCACTTAAGCAAGAGGAGGCCAAAGGTTGATGTTGGGTGTCTTCCACCTTATTTTTTTGAGTCAGGATTTCTCACTGAGCTCAGAGTTTACCTGCTGGCTAGACTAGATAGTCAGGGAGCCCTGGGACCTGCCTGTGTCTGCCCCTTCTCTGGCACTATGCTTACAGACACATACTAAAATTGCCGTTTACATGGTTCTGGGGATCCAAATTCAGGTCCTTGTGAAGCATAGTGAGCCCTTTACCAGCTGAGCCACCTTCCCAGCTCTGAGTCACCACAAAGGCTGATCTTTTAACTTTTACAGTTAGAAATGGACTTGGCCCCATCAGACAAAGGGTTTCCTAATCATGAGAAAGGGGTTCAGGTGTAGGATAGCCTAGAAAAATGACAAATATATATTGGCTTTCCTACATAGGTAATAGAAACACTCAGATAATTCCATTCCAGGCATTCATTATAAATTCTATATCATACCACACATGTAACCCCCCTCCTTGGCTGTAGATGTTATTAACAGCATCTCTGGCATTTTCTGTGAGAGTTGCATCTTCCCTGGTAAACTGAATGTTGTAAGCACAGTTAGTTTGTATCTTTTATTTAGGAACTTAAGTTTCTTTTTCTTCAAACTTGTCATAGGTGAGTACCAATTTATACAGTCATTTTCTTAATCTACTAATGTTTGCTAAACTCTCTTATTTTGTTTTGTTGTTGTTCATTTTTGTGGAAGAGGGAAAGCTGTTCAATGCTGAGCCAAAAATAATGTATGGGATTGAAGCAACTCTGGGAGGCAGGATCCAAGATCTAAATGACTTGTGCATGGGGGAGGGGAGATGTTGGTATCTGGGCGGGGACAAACATGCGCTATGCAAGTGATGGTGTACTTATTATATTGCTACATTTTGATTCTCTTTTGTACATCCTCTAGTGGGTTTTACACTCTCCTGGTTTTCGCTGTCTTTCATATCTGAATATGGGACTTCCAAAAGTCTGGAAAGCTGGTACAGCAATGATGGATTCCCTCCTTTTTTTTTTTTTTTTGCCTGTTTGAGAATGTCTTTATTTTTCCTTCATTTCTGAAGGATATCTTGACTGGGTATAAGTAGTCATAATTGGCATAGTTCCTTTTAGAACTTGGAATGCATCCCATTCCCCCATGGCATGTATGTTTTCTGCTGAGAAGTATGCTCTTTTACTCCAATGACTACAGATTTAAATAAGGCTTGGCAATCTCTTTTCCAGTTCCTAGCACTCTCTCTTTGCCTTCTACTTCTGATATCTTGACTATTATAAGTTACGATGAAGATCTTTTCTGGTCAAATCTAGTTGGAACCTTATATCCATCCTGTGCCTTGGTGTCTTTTATCGGAAAGATTTTCTAGAATTTGTTTCTTTCCTCCGGTGCTATTTGTACATTTAGTGGTATTTCAAATGCTTCTTTTAGCTATATATACGACTGATTTCAAGTTTGAAATTTCTCTCTCTTCTAACTTGAGCTAGTCAGGCCTTCAGTTGTGTTCTAGTTTGGACATGTTGAGATCATCAGACCCTTCTCAACCCCCTGTGTCTGTGCCAAACTTCTCGTGTATCACTTGTTGTTTTCCTGTTTTCCCTAATCCCACTGTCCTCTTTGGTCACTCTTCTGAGTTCTTTGCCGGGTATTTTGCTGTCCTGGAGGTCTGTTGCTGAAGAGTTACCATGTTGTCTGTAGGGCTCACGTTACCTTGTTTTCCTTTTTCTTGTGGCCTCCATTGAGATTTGCACAGCTGGTGAACGAATCATCACCACTTTCAGAAGGTGGTAATTGTCGTGCTCCATCCTCAATCTATCTAAAGTAATGGTTCAGAAAGGCTGTGTTGACTTTGCTTCCAACTGGACACCATAATGTGAGTCTTTCCGTAGCTCCCCCTGCTGTAATCCATGGGCTTGGGTACAATGAAAAGAGTTCTTTTCTCTCACTGAGCTGCATGCAGAATGAATACTCTAGTGTCTAGCGGCCCAGATAGGTGTGGCTTAAACTGGCCGGGTACACTGGGTGGCTGGTAACATTCAAACACATGCTTCAGCTGAGATCTGAGAGTTGAGAGGCAGGCGAGGCAACTCTTTCTTTAGAGCAAAGCTGTGGTGTAAACTCCAGAAAGCTCCCCTAACTGGCTCTCATCTGTGCTTTGTTGACAGAGGTTTCTGTCCTGCCAGGTTCCCACAGTTGTTCAGTCCCAAAGAATCACACAGAGGTCTACATTAGTTATAAACTAATTGGCCCATTAGCTCAGGCTTCTTATTTACTAATTCTTATAACTTACATTAGCCCATAATTCTTGTCTGAGTTAGCCACGTGACTTGGTACCTTATTTGGCAAGACAGTCACATCTTGCTTCCTCTGTGGCTGGGTCACCACTGCAGACTGAGCTTTCCTCTCCCAGAATTCTCTTTGACCCGCCTCTACTTCCTGCCTGGCTACTGGCCAATCAGCGTTTTATTAAAATACGATTGACGGTACAAACTATTGCCCCACGGCAGTCCTTCATATTGCAAGACTTACCAGGGACCATGGTGAGGTTTCAGGTGCTCACAATTCTGGGCTCATCATGTTCACCATTTGCCCTTTAGTGAGTGGCTTCCCCAGGTGGGGAACGGGGATTACAGCTTCTAGTCCATTTTCTTCCTCTCTATGCAACTGATAACCCCAAGTCGATGGGGTTGCAGCTATCATTCACTTGCTAGGCTTTGTAATCACTCTAACTGTGGTAAAGAGTTACTGTGCTCATAACTAAGATGCAGCTGTCTGTCAATCTGGTTCTTAATAGAAAAGGAGGCAGGGGCAGACCTCCATGTGATGATCTTGCCCTCACTGGCATCTCAACCCTGCTGTAACCAAACACTGAACTGGTGATCCATTGGGTTAATCTGGATTTGTCCTCCTGCCCTCTCTTGCCACAGCTAATCATTGACAAGCTCTGTAGAGTGTATTTCCCAAGATGCTCTCTGACTCTATTTTCTCCATATCCACCCATACCTTGGTCCAAGCTGCAGTCATCACTCCCCAGCGTGTCCCCCACCCCCGACTTCTCCCAGTATAACATCACTGTGGAGGCCATGGGGGTTCCTCAAGTTAGGTCCCTAACTTCATTCCTGCTTCTGATTCTTTAATACCTTCCACGGACCCTATGAGGAAATCAAGGTTCCTTTATTGAATTGAAAACCTTCCTCTCAGTCTCTGGGTTTCTCATCATGCCTGTCTTTGTCCCCTTGCACATCAATTCTTTATGTTGAGAAGGCTCATACCTCTGTGCTCACTGAAGATCTCTGGTCTGACTCTCATTGTTTACAAACCACTGAATGAACGCAAGGGCTACGCTATGGAGTACGCAGGACCTGGTTGTTGTTTTCCTTTGAATTGTATTTATGATTACCTTTGGCACGTGTGTGTGAACACCGTACACCACAGTGTGTGCAGAGATCAGAGAACAGCCCTGTGAAGCTGGTTCTCTCCTCCCACCTGTACGCGGCTTCTGAGGATCAAACTCGGGTGTCAGGCTTGCTCTATGGGGCACTGAATGCTTTTACACGCTGAGCCACCTCGCTGGACCCAGACCTGCTTTTAAATCTTGGTTTTATTGTTTTCTGACTCGTGTGAACTTTGGCATATCATTTGTTCCCTCAGAGATCCATTTCTTAATATGTAGGAGAACCTAACGACTCTCTCCTAGGGGCTTATAGAAATGAATGAAGTAATTTTAGTGGAGCTCCCGAAGCAGCCAGCATCTGGCACATAATTGGCAATCGGGAAATGGTTATTGCCATTACCAAAATGTCCCTCCTATTTGAGAGTTACATCCATAATGTGTTCCCAGAGTGGTTAAAAGATAATGAACAAAATGTGTGCAGTTGGTTGCATAAACCACCTCTACCAAATATGCTAATAAGAAAAAAATGTACAGACCTTTACTATACCCACGAGGGGAAACATGATAGGAACATCCCCCAAATAATTGTCTCAATTTAATAGAATTTTTAATTACTTGTGTTTTTTCCTTCATTCCTTCGTTCCTTTTTTTCTTTCATTCCTCCCTTCTTTCCTTTCTTTCTTCCTACTTTTAAAAACCTCTTTTAAACTCCCTAAAAGGAAAGTCACTGTTACAATGTAAGAAAATGTAAATTCCATTTTTCTAAAAAGAAAGACTAGGAGCAATCCTATTACTAGAAAAGAAGATGATGAAAAGAAGAAACAAAATTCAAACAGAAAACGGAGCGAGAGCAGACAATGCTGGCTGGCAGGTTCAGTGGTCTTTCTTTGTGAGGAGCGGCTGAGTCTCATTCCCTCACAAATCTTGCTGGAACTTTCAACAGTGGAGCCATTTCTGCTTCAGGACAACCCTCTCCGTTAGGTATCATCCGCATCTATTGCATAGATGAGGAAACCGAGGTACAGACAGTAACCTACCCAACCTTGGGAGTGAAGAATCAAATCCAGAGAACAGCATGGGCTGTGAGCATCCCACCAAGGGGTAGCTCCCGGTTTTGCTTCAGAGGCAATGTGGGAGAGACTGAAGTGCTTAACCACGAGAAGCTGTTGCCTTGAGGGGCTTCTAAAACACATGACTGTTGGACCAATGGTTTTTGTTTGTTTGTTTGCTTTTTAAAATGGGTTGCAAGTAGGAATGGGTATAAAACCAGGAAAGGGTACACATAAATAAATGTTTCCATCTCACACCGCAAATATATGCTACCGAAGGCAAAAAGGAAAAAAGAAAAAGAAAATGCTTGCCCCAGGGCCACAGGACTATGTGAGCTGGAATATCATCACTCCTTTCCCAGCAGTGTGGTGACTTAGTGTTCAGACGCCCCGCTCTGCTAAGCTGCCTTCCAGGGAGTAGTTGCATCTTTACGAGATCTATGAAGATTGTATAGGCATTACCCATGCCCCACTAACTAACACACACACACACACACACACACACACACGCACACGCACGCACACACGCATGCTCGCACGCATGTACTTCCCCCTTCATGTGTATCTCCCTTCACGCCTACTGACGCCGCTGAAATTCAAGGGTGAATCCTATGCTGGCTGCAGGCTCCAAATGTGTCAGTTGCCTGGAGATAAGTTTCTGAGCCTTCTTGGTGGATGAGATGGGGAAAGGTCACCTGGTTCACCCCTTCACCCGCTTGCCCTCCATCAAGCTAAACTGTCCCCACCCCTCCCCGCAACAGATGGAATGTGGTTCTGCTTGTAGGGACCTCCAGGGAAGATGTCTCTGGCCTCTCCCTGGGAAGCCCTCATCAGCCCTTATTCAGAATGTTTAGGACCCGTGGGAGAGCTCCCGAGGAGACTAGCTTATCAAGGTGGGATTTATTTATTTACTGTCCAAATCATTTCACATCAGATTAGCTTGTTGCTCTCTGCGCTCACCAGCTGAGACCCAAAGTGACAGATTATCCTGTTGCTTATTTAGCCAGCCATAAACAGGACTTGAAAGAAGTGACTTTGCCACACATAACTCATCTTTTGAGAATCTGACATGCATCAAGTTGATTGAAAACTTCTGCTCATTATCTGAAGACACTTTTTCTACTCCCCTCCCGGGTCTGTTCCCAGAGGGAGCCACTGACCCCGGGAAACTCACTGGTTTTCTGCCACCGAGAATGGAACGAGAGCATGGATATAAGCCAGAAAGTCGCCTCTACCCGAATGGCCTGGACTGTTGAAAGTTCCTTTCCCACCTCCATGGGCCTGGTGATCAGGAAATGGCTCGCTGGACTCTGTGGTCCTTGCTCTACGCAGTTTGACTAAACCCTCAACTGTTCCCAACCGACTTTGTGTCTACGACTTGACTGCAATAGAATTGTCATAATGGATATGCAATATCTTTTGTTTTGTTTTGTTAAGACAGGGTTTCTCTGGGTAGCCCAGGATATCCTGGAACTAGCTCTGTAAACCAGACTGGCCTCAAACTCAAAGATCTATCTGCCTTCAGAGTGGTAGGATTAAAGGTGTGTACTACCACTGCCTGGCTCGGAATTGTAATATCTTAATAAGTGGTGCAATCTCTGTGACGTACAGAAAGGAAAACCAGGTCCCCAAGTTCGTAGAATGGTTGGTTCCATTTAAAGCGTGTTGCTCCTTTCTCCATTGCACCCTCCAGTCCTCCCCACCATCACCAAATAAAGGAGTAGATGAAAGGTTGCTGACTTGTCCTAAGCCAAAACTGGGATGGGTGTGGGAATCTTAGAAAATGCATTATTTCATTAAACATCATCACAGGGCGATGGAGAGGTGGCTCAGCAGCTAAAGTGCTTGCTACGTAAGCATAAGGACCAGAGTTTGGACCCCAGCACCCACATACAATGACAGGTGGGCAGAGCAGCCTGCTTATAATCTCAGCACCTGAAGTGTAGAATCTAGGTTAAACTAGGTCTCAAAATATATATAAGGTTGGGAGAGATAGAGAAGACACCAGATGTCAATCTCTGACCTCTACACACATGTGCATACACACTCTAATACACACTTGTTCCTGCCTACATAGGCACTCACTCATGTGCCCCCACACCACACACATGCCCCTCCAAAAGAAACCATCATAGCCTCTCATGCCTTTAATACAGGTAAGGGCATAAAGGCTGAGATGGGCTTTCAGTGTTGCTTAAACCCACTGACGAAGAACTCGCAGTTGGTGTCAAGCCCACCTTCGTTGGTCTCAGAGGCTGTTTGTATTGCCTTGACTAGATCTTCAGTGCAGAGCAAATGACCAGTGACTGAATCAAAGGCTTGAAGAGAAACACTAGGTTGGACTATACAGAAAGGAATGACCTGGCTGATAACAGTAAGATTTTCATGACAGTGAAATCAAAAGCAGAGTAGGCATGAAGGGACAGCTGTTTTCCTTGTATCAATTCTTGGGGTGCTCTGCTCACGGAATGTGAGGTCACCCATACAGAGTCAGGCAGCAGGCATAGTATATACTGTTTCCAAGAGCCAGAAAACACTATGGGAATGAAGGAACTTTCCTCTCGGAGAGAAAGAAGCCCTTCTGCTTGAGAAGAAATAAGCTGCCCCTCTCCACTCTCACTGCATTCCTGCTGGTGACTTGATGATGTGAGAAGCCCTGGGTTTTGGGGGCCCCAAACTCATGTGCTGTGTGACGTTTCTACAGAAGGGCCATTTAACAATTTCTTGAGATCTTTTTGGGGCTCTGGAAGTGCACACCATTTCCTATAGAGCCACAGCCCAGTGGGGAAACGGCAAGAAGGGAGACTATTCATTTCATGGTCTGAAGAACCAGCTTTCAAATCCCAAGCACCCATATTTGATATGAATCTCAGTCCCTCGGTTTTCACACGTGTCTGCAAGATGAAGAGAATATGTCTAACATTGGGGCAGAGCTACAAGAACTAGAGTTTTATAAGAAAAAAAATATATTTTGGTTCGTTGATGTTTCTCCCAAGTGCAAAAGGATTGGTCACCAATATTTTTTAAATAGAAAGTTGCCCTGAACCCCTGGATTTCCACTCCTAGGTATGATCCCCCCAAAACAAAAGCAGGTGTTCAAAAACACTATGTAAGAATGTCCATAGAGGGTGGGAGAGGGAACTGAGATTGGTATGTAAAATGAGAAAAGATTGTTTTAAAAAATAAAAAAGAGAAAAAAGAATGTCCACAGTAGAATCATTTGCAATATCCAAAAAGAAATAAACAATCGAGATACCCATGAAGTTGGTGCATACATAGCAAAATGCGATCTAACCACATAATGGAATGCTACTTAACTGTAACAAAGGATGAAGTAGGGATACAAACTGTAACATGGGCAAAATGGAAATCACTTAGTGAGTGACTGTTGGAGACACATAGGATCCCATAGGTCTGGAATAGCTACACCACAGAACAGGAGCCAGGTGAGAGGTTTCCAGGGGCTTAGAGGGGAGAGGAGAGGAGGCCTCCAGCTTTATGGGAGTGAGTGTTTCCACTGGGGTCGTGAAAACGTTCTGAAGCAGAAAGTAGCAGTGACAAACATACTAGACACACTGAAAATGTACACTTGAAAACAATTGAAACCGTGATTTTATATCACACATATTTGACAGCAAAAATACACGGAAAATTACAGTCATGAAGATTCCATGATGCGGCGTGAGCAGAGCCCTCCCTCTCCTTGGACTCAAAGCTGTGTGGGGATGTGTTTCCTCACATGGGCTCCAAGCAGTGACCTGGGCTCCTGAGGCCCGGCAAACACACACAGCCTGTGTGTGCCCCTAACTACCTGTAAGGTCTTCACAGTGCTAGACAAAGACCCTTTCTTTCTCCGTGGGCAGGGGCACAGTGGATGCATAAACACGGGCAGGAAGGCAGGCCGCTTGAAAGCTTCCAAAAGGCTCTTTCTGACAAGTGAAAAATGTTGGTGACTTGAAGTCACAGGGCCAGGCTTTTAACAACCCTGCGCATATTTATTTAACCCAGTAAATACGTTTATTAGCAAGGCCGCCTTTGTAGAGCAGGTAATGGATTTCCCATATGGTTCTGCTTTGCAGGCCGGGCCACGACGGCTCACACCTAGCTCCCCTCCCGCCTCTGAGGTTAAGACCTTGGTGTGTTACCACTTCACTGCCTTGGCCCCCGTGTGTGTGTAATTACAGTCTTTCCCAGAGAGGAGGAAATCCCCGGGCCTCGGCCTTAACTAGCCCCGGCATTGCGCTACCAAAGGGCACGTCTCAGAGGGGGGAAGAGAGAGCTAATAAAGCCTTCACGTTATTAACTTTTTCCTTCTGAAAAGAATCCTGAAAAATACCATCGCCCCACATTAAAGGCTGTGTGTGAGAGCCGCCACCGCCTAATGAGTCGCTCGGACCCTGGGCCACATGCGAGAGCTCTGGAGGCCCCTTTTAACTAACCTTGATGTTGTGCCAGCCCTGAGGGTGTGGGCAAGGCATGAGAGAGGTTGTACCCACCCCCACTCAGGGTTAAGGTTTGCACCTGATAGAGGGGACCTGAACCAGGCTGGTAGGATACTGCCTAGAATGACATAGAAATAGGTAGATAGTCACAAAGGACATGCAGAGACAGGTGTGTTAAACACCAAGATGATTATTATTATTATTAATTATTATTATTATTTTATTATTATTTTGGTGGGTGATGAGCCTTAGCTGGGGTCTTGGGCCCCACAGCTGAGGTGTGACCAGAAATACAGAAAATATATCCTCCCAACTCCCAAACATCCTCCCCGCAGGCCAATGGGAGCATCTCTAACTAAGGATGTTCAGGATGTGTTGACGTTTTAAGAAAGGCTGTGATTTCCTCTGTGGACATTCTGGAAGTCCAGTGGTTACAATTATATGAGGTGGGACAGTAGACAGACACCCACTCACCCATGAGAAAGGACACCCAGGTTTTGCACTGAGGGAAGGCCTTAGGGGTTTCCTGGTCCTCTGTGCTTATGCTCTCAGGGTTAGAGTAGTGCCTAGCTCCCTGGGGGTTACCACAAGGAGACCCAGGGGAGGGCAGGGTTCAGAAAGCAACTTCTCTTGAGCCCTCTCTCTAACCCTGAGCAGGAAGAGACCAAGGGCCAAGTTCCAAATTCTTTCCAGTTCAAAGATCTGGTTTCCTGGTGCAGCGATGCATTCCTTCCTCTACCTCTCTCCATTGTTTGATGATGGTCTAGGAAACATGAAGCAAACCAGAGTGATCGCCCTAGTCCTGCCCTCTGCAAACTCATAGTTCCTCTCCAATCATTGGTGCAGGTGAAGCTTACATGTCTTCTGGACCTCTTATCATTTCATACCAAACCCGTGCCTTCTCCGGAGGTGCCTGTTCTAGAACTGTGCATGCTGGGCACCGGCGGTTCCTGGGCGGAGGTGAGAGAGTGTGACTAGACCTGGAAGAGAATCAAGCTCCCAGTCACGGAAGGGTTGGAAGTGAGTACGGTACGATGAGCAGAGCCAGCCTCAGGGAAGATGGGGTAACTATGTTCAGTTCATCTTTGCTGTTGCTAAAATGCTTTGGCATGCCTTGTCTCATTTGGCTCTCATTGTGGGGATGGACAGGCACTGTGAACCCAAGACACATGTGGATAAAATGAACCCCCTGCTGCAAAGTTTTATTTAATCACCAGTACCAGGCGTGGCAGAGGTAGGGCTAAATCTGGGGTTGTCACAGACTTATTGGTTAGTGACTTTGTCACTAGATATCAGACATTTGTCCAGAAGCTAATAGATTCACGCTCTATTCTTCAGGCTCTACCCAATCACATATATATACACACACTCCTGGTGGGAGCTGCTTTTGGCTTCCTCCATAGATAATCGTTCTCAAAAGCTGAGTCTGCTAGCTGGCTGTTTGTAGTCAAGATACTTACCTTGTTCGTTCATTCATTCATTCATTCATTCATTCATTCATTCATTCACTCAGCCAGTCAGCAAGTATTGATTCGGTGACTGTATGCTGCAGTGAGGAAAACACACGAAGATCCCTGCCACGTCACATGCTCACAGACGCATGTGGCTTAGTATGGTCCTCCACAGAGGGTTGTCATCCATCTGTTCAGTATCCCAAGATTTTGGAGAGAAAGCCATGCTGTCTCTTTTCTCCAGAGAACAAAAAAGGAAGTCCATGCCCACTTCTGAGCAGCTGCAGCCCTTGGAGCAGGCAAGGGAGGCATGGGGAAACTTCCTGTTGAACCCTGGGCTTGCATTTCTTGGGTCCGGCCTGGCTGGGTGTTGTCACGCTTTGGCTGGTGAGAATGGACTCCACAGCTGAGTGCTTCCGACAGCAGGGGTTTGTCTAGGTGAATGATTTTCCCCGTGGCACCGAACGTTTCCCGTGCCAGGCAGCCACCGTGTGTTGTTTATTTACAGGGTGGCTGAAGGACGTGCCAGTTGCTCTGCTACAACGAGAGGGTGGGGTGGGTTCCGGAGCCATACTCATCATTTGGCCAAAGTTCGTGTTCATCTCTTTGAACAGTGCCAAAAACATGGTAGGCAGTAAGAAAAATGTGGTACCTAACTTTATGTTTGTTACTATGGGGGGTGGGGTGGAGCTGGCTCGGATTCCAAGCCTGGAAGGAACACGTCTTTGCTTGCAAAAGACCCACGGGTCTGCCAAAGCCAGCGCCGTCATATTTTCCAGGAGGTACTTTACTTGTAAGAGAAAGGATATAAAAGCTTGGTGGTCGTGGTCTGAACGACCTGCAGAAACTCCAGTCTTCATCAGGCTGGAACAGCCCCTGCCTCCTTCTGGACGCCTTCTCAGACGTTTGCAAGAGAAGAACCAGGCAGGCAGTGGAGGCTTCCAGGTTTCTGGTCTCCAAGGCAGCAGCTGTGTGTGGATTTGTCTATCAAAGGCTGTGTATTGGGACCCTTGAAATTGTAGAAAGGAAATGAATTTGTGGGTAACAAGGGACCCAAAAAAGGCATACAGCATGTTCTTAGAAACAAGCTTAAGAAGGGGGCAAAAAACAAAAACCTGCCAAAGACTATTGTTAAGAATGACTCTTCTCCCAGGAAGTTTGCTCTTGCCAAGATCTGAGCATTTTAGAAGTAAGAAAAGAGGTAACTTTTGGGGATCACTAAGGGGCTTGGGTTTCAGCTTTCAGGTGGTCTTGGGGAGAGGGGCTGCAGCCTCACATAACCTCATGGAAGTCAACCAGGAGCCTGCACAACATGCAAAATGCAGTGACCGAGGTGGGTGTTTGCGTTCTCCCTGCCGTAAATAGAACCCAGTGCCTGGGGCACTCAAGGAAAGGGCTCTGCCCCTGAGCTACACCCCAGCAAGATGCCTGTTTGGAAGCAGTGAATCCTGGCCAGGTTATGCTCATAGGGAGAAGGGAGGAGGACACTCCTGGGTCTAGGGAACAAACACAATTGTGACAGTTAAGCGCCTAATAGGATGGAGGAATGATAAGAGGAAGATGTGGTTGGAGAAATGGGGGGGGGCAGTGTCCCCACAGGAGCTGGTCTGGTGTTGGGGATCTTATCTGGATCAGGGCAAATAATAACATGTGATGTTTTAGAAACCCAAGGGCCACACCCACTGTCCATCTGATGTGGTAAGCAGAGCATCATCTTCCGCTGACCACAAAGATGGTGGCGCTCATGAGCGGTGGGCCGATGCTGCATTCTCCACAGGACAACAGGAGCCAGCGCAGCCAGCTGAATAAGGCTGGCTCTGTACTGGTTCTTCTGTGCTGTCTGGAGCCAGCCGGCCTCAGGGGCCCTCCCTCCTCCTTGGAAACTGTCTGTCTTCAGACGAGCCAGCAAGTCCAGCTTTTTTTTTTTTTTTTTTTTTTGTACTGGAAAGCTCTGTTCTTGTCCACCACAGGCGGCTCAGAGCTTTCAGCAGAGGATTACTTAGAATAACAAGTTAATGACTGTCCTTGGGTTAGCCTGGCTTGCTGCGGAAAGCGGGCATGCCCAGGGTTCATTTTAGTGGAGTCTGGTCAGGGTGGAAGCAAATTCCAACCCAGGAAAAAAAAAGAATGTTTTATTCTGTCCGAGTAGCATTAGAGGCACCGTGTGGAAGCCGTGCTTCATTTAACAAGGTAAAGGCTGCGGGGAGGTCTCCTCCTGGAGCTGTGTCACAGACTACCTCTGCATGGAAGGACTGCGCGCCTGCTGTGCTGTGCTGTGCTGTGGGGGTCACATGATCTGCCTTGCCCGTAGGAAGCAGCTTGGAGTATAAATGAGAAGAGGGAAAGGGAGATGGAGGTGGTATGGGGAAGGGGAGAGTGGGGGCAGGAGGGGCAAAGGAGACAGAACAGGGGTTCCCGGCTCTCCTCGGTCCCATCCAGACCATCAGCAACCCTTGGTCTTGGAGGTGTTTGCGCTCACGCATGAATTCACCCCATAAACACTGGCACCCCCAAATCTACTAGAACCCACAGGGGGCATCAAATGGCACAAAGTCTCTTGGCAGATGTGAACCTTGGAACCTGCTCTGACTCTCAAGGATGTCAGTGGCTCTGTTGTGTGTGTTCATATGTGTATGGATGCATGTGGAATCAGGGGTCATGCAGAATGATGCATGCCCATGTGTATGAGGCCAGAGGACAACCTCAAACATTCTCAGATGCACACCCCATCTCTTTCCTTTTTTCTTTTTTTTTAAAATCAATTTTAAGGAAAATTATGATTATGTGTGTGCATATATGCATGTGGGGAAGTCAGAGGACAACACCTGTAGGAACTGGTTCTCTCTTTCTACCGTGTGGATCCTGGGAATTGAACTCATGTCATCTGGTTTGGATGCAAGCACCTTTGCCCACTGTGCCAGCTCACCAACTCTTCCACCACATCACTTTGTGAGACAGGCTCTCATTGGTTATTCATTAGTACAGACTGGCTGACTACCAAGCTTCAGGGATCCACCTGTCTCTGCCTCCCAGGTGACTGCAGGAACATAACACCCTCCTGTCACTGATGCGTGGACTCGGGGATTGACCTGGAGCAGCCAACTCAGCTCCTTACATGTTCAAGGCAAGCTCTTTACTGACTGAGCCATCTCTCCAGCCCCATTTTTGTCCTTTTGAGGGGTCAGTTTTAGAACTAACTTTGTGGTGGTATCATTAATATACAACACACACACACAGACACACACACACACATACACACACCACATTACAAAATGAGTTTGGACAGAACAAGCACCCATGCTCCTACAGTCTCGGCACTGCAGTAGAGACATCTGAATTTTACTTAAATTCCTTCATCCCTTTTTGTTTGTCTTCATGTCTGAAGAACACTTACCAGAGATCCACCTCAGAAACAAGTTGTAAAAGTTGACACAACAATGTATACCTGTCATTCCGAGACTCGAAAGGCTGAGGCAGGAGGATTTTGAGTTCAAGGCAAATTCAGGACAGCCTCGGCTACATTAGGAGACCCTGTCTTAAAACGCCCAAAGTGAAACTCTCCAACACGTTAAGTATGTGATACTGTATTGGTAAGCAGAAATGCACGCTGTACAGTGGGTCTGGAGACGTTATTTAGGTGTCATGGTTTAAATGTCATTAAACTCTTCCTGTTCTCTGCTTCTCCATCCAGGAAAGCCACCACGGTCCTCTTTGTGCTTGTGTGTGTGACCCTTTTTCGTTTGTTTTTTGTTTTGTATTTGAGACGGGGGTCTCATGTAGCCCAGGCCAGCCTTAAGCTGGATACTTGGTCAAAGATGCCTTTGAACTTCTGATCCTCCAGCCTCCGCTTCCCAGGTGCTGGGATAACAGGTGTATGTCACCCTGCCTAATTTACTGCAATGATGTGGATCAACCCAGACCTTTGCTAACGCGGGACAAGCCCTGCAGCATTGACAATTTCTTTAGATCCCTCTCAGAGGTGGAGTTACACTGTCGCCCTTCGGTGGCTGGCTTATCTCATGCCTTCCTGTTTCACCCGTGCTTTTGCCTATTTTAGGATTTCCTTTATTTTTATGTCTGAATAATCTCCGTTTGTGTCTATATGCTGCATTTTCTCTAACTGCTCACTCAATAATGGAAATTTAGGTTGTTTCCACTTCTGTGTTATTGTGAACAGTATCTCGATGAACACGGATGTGTATATATCTCTTCGGGATGGTGATGTCAATTATTTTGGCTCAAGGCCAAGACGCAGCTTTAATTTGTAAATAGCTTCTACGCTGTTCTCTACAGCTGCTAGGCCACTTTGCATTCCTCATGAGAGCATGCAAGAGTTCCCGTCCCACCACATCTTCTCCAATACCTGCTTGTGTGTGTGTGTGTGTGTGTGTGTGTGTTAACCTATGAAAGTAATGGTCTGAGACATTAGGTAGCTTGTAAGCAAAAATTCGGTGATAGAGAGGGTAGGAACCCAACCTGCCTGACCGTTGCTCCAGCTCTCTTCATAAGGAGGAGATACTGAGCCAAGAGGGGATCTGAGGGGCAGCTGAAGTCAAGGCTGGACCTCTCTAGCGCAATCAGAAGTGTGGCTTGGAAGGCCCTGCCGGGGAGATTGCCAGGGACACAGCAGGAAGTGGGGATTTCCAATCCCCATTGGAAAGGAAGAGTTTAACTCAAGGGTAGACTAAGTCAGTCCCCTGGGTCCTGAACTTCCTCTGTGACCTTGCAGGAGCTCCTGGCTCTGCAACCAGAAGTTCCTGAGGGAGGAAAGTCAGGAATTGTCTGCCAGGAGTTGTGTACAGGAAGTGAAAAGACACAGGTAGAATTGACGAGCATGTAAACATATGACACTATGCTTTCCTTGATCAACTTGGGCTGTCCCCCCCCCCCAAGCCTTGGCCTTCAGACTCTCTCTCTCTCTCTCTCTCTCTCTCTCTCCCTCTCCCTCTCCCTCTCCCTCTCCCTCTCCCTCTCTCTCTCTCTCTCTCTCTCTCTCTCTGACAGGGTCTTTCTATTATGTAACTGACTGTCCTAGAACTTGGTATGTAGACCAGGCTGGCCTCCAACTCACAGTGATCCACCTGCCTCTGTTTCTTGACTGCTGGGATTAAACTTGTGTACCACTGCCTGGGGTCTCAGACTTCAGCTCTTACAAAGGGCCACTAACTGAGAGACGCTCCATATTGACTCCTTTCTGGGGCAGCCAAGAACTACACTTAGGGAAGGCCCCACTGCTCATCTCATCCTCAGTAGATGGCTGCCTCAGCGGATGGCCCATAGACATTGGGTAGCATTTAGTATAACTGCCCCTTCTGCCCTCACCCACATTCTCCTGTTGCTTTGCGCTTGCCCATCCTTTCCTGCATCTGTCTTGCCTGCAGTTTCTCAGGTAGAACAGAGGCCACCAGCAGGCCTGGCTCATTCATTAGCCGCTGAGAAAATTTATACTTTCAGGTCTGGTAACCATGGTGAGTGATCTGTAAGCCCCCCCCCCCCCCCGCCTCCACGCACGCAGCTCTCGTACGTCCTGAGAGACGGCATCGGTTCTTTTTCTTGGGAAAAGTCTTGTCACCCAGCCTTGCCTTGCACCTCCATGTGACTAATCTTTGTTAGTCATGCTTTTCCTACAGTCTTGCAGCTGGAAGAGTCTGAGAAGTGGGAAACATTGTGTGGAGGACGATACAGAGATCTTGTGCCAAGGAAGGAGAGGAAGATTAGATGAACAGAGAGATCTGTCAAAGACTTCAGAGCCAGAAAGAGTATGGGAAAATAAGTAAGTGGTATCTTCCTTTTTAGCTCTCGTCAATGTCACCTTGTGCCAGAAGGCAGATTCTTATGCTCTCCCTCTGAGCTGATTTGTACAAGTAGAGCTTGCTCTTGGGGGTCTCTGTGTTAGGGAGATTTGGGGGAACAATGGGTTGGCTGTCTCTGACCTGTAGCTGCTTTGCCGGAGTCTGTGACTTGCAGCTGGCTCAGTCATGTCCAAGGCTCTGAAAGAAACTGTTAGAAGCACTACTAGGTGTTCATCAATTTTGATCTCTGGGTCAACAGAACAAGCCAAAGAGACACGGGTTCAAGTTCTCTGTCTCCTGGGTGAGTCCTGAGGTGAACCCCATCCTTCCCCGAGTCTCCGTGTCATTATTACAGTATGGACAGAATAATGCCCACCCTGCGGAGAGCAAAAGAGATCTTGTATATATAACGCCGGTGGAAAGTGCTACTTAACATCAATCCCCATACCAAAGTGACAGCTGGAGGCAGGGAAAAAACCCATACACACATCTAAGAAAATTCCTTTAGGATAAAAAAAGAGAGAGAGAAAGAGCAGAGACAGGAGCATTGGAGAGGAAGAAAGGAATTAGTGCTGTCAACGGCGGGTCAGTTTGTCTTAAAACCTTTCAAATTGTGGAAAGGGCTGAGAAATGTATTTCCTGGGGCGGGAGGTAGTGTGCCGAATGTGCCGAGGGGGTTGTGCACTTCTGGGATTGCCTGTGCAGGCAACCGCTCAGCGTGAGGAGCATTCCAGAGGGGTGGGCAGAGGCTAGGGCAGCCTGAAAGAGAGGTGAGCCAGTGGCCACCGAGCAGGAGAGACAGGAAGCACAGAGGCACAGACACAGGCTGCAACGTGGGTGAGCCCTGGGCCTTTACGCTAAGTGAGAGAAGCCAGGCACCTAGAACACTGAGTGAGGGATCCCCTTGATAGGAAATTCCGGATTAGGGGAATCCGGGGCAGAAAGTAGATTAGTGCTTGTCCCAGCATGGGAATGGAAAGGAGGTCTAATGAATGCAGACCCTTTGGGGATGGCAAGGTGGGAAACTTCCCCAAATCTGCTGCAGGGCTGGTTGTGTGCATCTGCAGATGTCGGAACTCATTGCATGGGACGAAATGATGTGTGAATCTTGTCTCAACAGATACAACTTCATACATTTGCTGGAGGAGTTGTACGACTCTACAGAGAAGCTAAAACTTACTGAGCATAATTGACACGTGAATCATATTCTACACACACACATACATGAGAGAGAGAGAGAGAGAGGGTGAGGTTGAGAGAGAGAGAGAGAGAGAGAGAGAGAGAGAGAGAGAGAGAGCAAGAGAGTCTTTATGCAAAAGCAGTTTGGAGAAAGAGCCCAAGAAAATTCTTCTAGTGAAGTATATGTATCACGGAGTAGAGACAAAACTCTAAGCAGTTTAACCCGCTTCATTTTTGCTACCACTTGGGGCCAGGAAAATCTAATGCAACCTGCTGAGATCTGTGTATAAACTCCACCTGTATCACACAAACTCCACTAACACCCATAGTTATTCTTACTTTGGTGCATTTAATGTACTTGGGAATATAAGGCTACTAAGGGGAGAACATGTTCTGACTCTAGTTTGGTTCTTACTTTAAGTTGAGCCATCTCCTGAGACATAGGATTCTCACTGTAAAGCCAGAAGCAACCTCTAGACCCCAGACCTAGGCTTTCTCTTATTAAACTCTGCTGTAGATGGTGCTTAGGGTTGAGGTCAGTCAGTGATGGAGCTGGGTCCTTAAGGTTGAGGTCAGTCAATGATGGAGCTGGGTCCTTAGGGTTAAGGTCAGCCAATGATGGAACTGGATCCTTAGGGTTGAGGTCAGCCAGTGATGGAGCTGGGTCCTTAGGGTTGAGGTCAGCCAGTGATGGAGCTGCGTCCTTAGGGCTGAGGTCAGCCAATGATGGAGCTTGGTCCTTAGGGCTGAGGTCAGCCAATGATGGAGCTTGGTCCTTAGGGCTGAGGTCAGCCAATGATGGAGTTAGAATGAAAAGTTTCTGCCTGAGCAGGAGAACAAGGTCAAGTCATTGTGAGCATGACAGGGAGCCAGGGTTTACTTTAGTTTTAAATGAATAGGATGTGAAGTCCAGAGGAAGGAGTTTCCCCTTGGTCACAAAGACAGCTGGAATGAATTTAAGTTTGGAGTCAAGTCTTTTGAATCTCAGCCCAATGTTTCATCCATACTGTGTTGGGAGCCCCTTGAGTGCAAATAGGAATAGACAGGAAGACAGGGACTACTGGGTATGCCCTAGAGATGGAAGGATGCACAGGAAAGTATAGAAGCAGGAAGTTCTCATTTGGAGGATGTGTAACCTATAGGAGATAAAAGGAAAATCTCTGGTTAGGAAATAAGTATGAGGGAGCATGAAGAGGCAAGCAAAGGAGTGCTGGGGTCCTCATAAATCTTCAATGATGGTCCATGCTTTGGGATAAGGGGAGAGTAGATGCTGAGAAGAACAGAACAGTGGTTAATAATACTTCCAGACAATTCTTTTTGGTTTTTCCCACTTAGGAAAGGAAAGAAAAATACTAGTGCCCAACTTTGGTGGTCATAAAGTTAGGGTGGCTTAGACTTGGGTTCTGTCCTTACTTTCGTCTCTGACTCCTTCAGATGTCTTACGCAATCTCTTTCTCAGATGCATTATGCATCAAATAGAAAGAAGAATCAAACCATCTTTCTAGATCATAAGGATTCTGTGAGTTTCTACTCAAGAATCTGTGTACCATTGTATCACACCTAGGAATCTGTGCGCCATTGTATCAATCTTTGATAACACCCTGCTGAGTGTCCATTGTTCTCCTGCTGCAGAACAGACACACAACCTGGCATCTCAAGGAATGAACGTCTCTGTACTCTGTACCCAGGCTCTACTCCTACTCCAAATGGTCTTTCCCAATGTGGTTCCAAAATTCATGGAACTGTGCAGTTATTTTAATGAAATTTTCATTGACAAAATAATCTAATAAACTTCTCCCAAATAAAAACTAAAATAAACATACACACACACACATACTGAACACACACCGAATAACAAGATTAAGAAAGGAAGAAGACAGAAAACAAAAGTTCTCAGTCTCGCCTTAAGTGTACACACACACACACACAAAACCCACTTAGCATAGTATACAAGATCAATGGCAAACAACTGGCACAAAAATATGTTGGAGATGGACCTGTAGGCTATCATGAGGCTGGCAATAAATGTACATCACATTGCAGAATGTACATTCACCCCGCATTGGCCAAGTGGCAACTTTCCTGAGTTTAAGAGTTGGATATCTTCATTGTTTAAAATTAAACTGATGTCCAGAATTTCTTTTGTTTGCTCATTTGTTTTTTGAGACAGGTTTTCATTTAACAATTGGTGTTGAACTCCTGATCCTCCTACAAACATTAGGTTTGCAAGGTATGAGCCACTACATCTTGTGTTGCTTAGACTTCTTGTTTAAATATGCCTCCTGCCCCGTGTATATATGTGTGTCAGCAGGAGGTTGCATTCTTTTATGTGCATGGTATGTGTGCAGGTACAAGAGACCAGATGTTGATATTGAATGCCTTCCTCTATTGTTCTCCACCTATTTTTTGAGATAGAGTCTCTCACCGAATGTGGAGTGGGCAATATAGCTGGCTGGAGAGCTCTGAGGATCCACCTGTCTCTATCTCCCCCATCCTTGGATGTCAATGATGTGCTGCTACACGTGGCTGTTTACATGGTTGCTGGGGATTGAAACTCAGGTGTGTCTGTGTGCTACGTCAGCCCTTTACTAACCTAGCTATCCCCCTTCTTCTCCTCACTCCTGGGTTTATGCATCATCGAGTCTGTGTAATCATCAGAGCTACCACTCGTCCCATCCCAACTCCGTTTTCTCAAAACTAGAGAAGGGAATGAGCTGGAGGTCACTGGGTCAGAAATGGGCGGGGACTAAATAGAACCCCAGCCTGCACAAGTCCCAACTCCAACCCTCATCCCAAACCTGCCCAGGGCAGGGTGCTGGGGGTACCATTTGCCCATGGTCTGATTTTGTTCAGAGATGGCTGTTTCCCAGGCATCCGAGTTTACTGAAATGTTCTAAGAGTTATGGGGAGAAACGAAGCTTTGAACTTGCCTAATATAACACGGGCTGGTTCTCAGGATCATAAACATGTTTCAGAACCTAATTAAAGAGCCCTATGAAAGAGCAAGGGCAGGACTGAGACATGACGGTCGGTCTAAAAACTCCCTGTGAGCCAGGACGGGAGCTTTGCTGTTCCCAGACGAGGGAGGACTGGCCCTCTCTGGGGGCAGAGAGTTAAGAGCTCTGCAAAGAAGAAAAGGCTCTTTTACAGTCCTGGCTGGGGACCTGGGCCGAACTGGGGAGGGAATGTAGGAGGCGTAATTGGGGCTTGTAAAACATTTCCAGACAAAATCACTTAATGTGTTTGGAGAGTAAAAAGCAACAGTCCGCATAATCCTTCCATTTGGACAGTTTGCTAGAAAGTCACTGGAGTTGGATGGAAGACGTAGAAAGATGGTCAGGGAGGGGTTCACACCGGTGGATGCTCTGGGCACTGCCTACTCTGGGCACAGGACTCTTGACTTTGAGTCTCCATGCTATCTCTTGCAATGTATGACCTTGAACAAGTGATTCATCCTGCTTAACCTCAGTTTCCTCGCATGGAAAATAGGGATGAAACTATATTCATGTTCAGCTGGGGAGATAGCTCAACAATAAGGAACTAGTGTTGCAAGCATGAGGACCTGAGCTCAATACTCCAAATCCATGTTTAAAAAATACTTGGGTGTAGTAGTGTATAGTTGTAATCCCAGCACTGGTTCAGGTTGGGGATGGGAAAAACAAGCAGAAGGATCGGTGGGGTTCCATGGCCAGTCAGCCTGGTTGATTGGTAACTTCTAGGTCAGTGAGAGAGCTGTGGCTGAGGTGGTCCTCTTTCCTCCACATGTGCATGCATACGTGTGCATGGGCACCCCCACACACGTGAGCATATGTGCTCACACAGTAGTACCTCCTTCTCCTTCGTGCGGTGTTGGGAGAGTTAAGTACTCTGGTGCAGGGGAGGGCTCAAGTAGATGCTCGCTTCTTCCGTTCTGCTCTTTGGACATGGGCTAGTTCCAGGGAAGATCAACGGTGCCTTTCCTCTGGACTAGGTTGTCCTGGGGAACATTTCCAGACCCCCTCCAAAAGTCTTTATGGATTCTTTCTCTATTCTATTCTACTTCTGTTTCTTTCTCTATTTTTCTTGGTATCCTTTCTTCCAGGAGTAATTACCCCAGTCCATTCCATCAGTCCCTTTACTAATATGCTTTTTGGATCAGTTCCTTTCTTCCTCTCCAAATCCTGGTAATGCTCCATTTCTTTTAAGAGAAAGTTCAAACTTCTGGGTTCCTCTAGACATTCTAGAATTCTAGGTTAGATTTCTGGGCCACATCCAACCCTGTGCTTGTCATACAAGGCAAACAAGGCTTCCAATTTCCCTTCCTTCTAGACAAAAGGTGAGTGTTTGCATAACATTTGCAAAAAGTGAGTCCCTGCTCCTGGTGCTCAGCTGGACACAGAGCTGCTAGCTGTGGCCAAGGAGTCCTGGGCTGAGGTGAGCACCACCTCCCTCTGAACAGCGGGGAAGTGGTATACATCAGACCCTCACTAACTTCTCCAGAGAGTATATTCAGTGCTACATCATCCGCATGGACTGGTTACATTGTCTGAGCTCTGTAGTCGGCATGTGAAAGTAATCAAAGATAATGTGAAATTTCAATGCGCACAGCTGTGTTGCAATAAAGTTTTATTTAAAGATTACGTTGGGCTCCTAGGCTATAGTTTATAGACCCCCCTATTCCAGACCAAGCTGGCCAATGATACTTAACATAGTGCTGGAAATATTCTCTAATATTCATGCTGTCCAGCATGGTAGCCACTAGTCAGTTACACGTGTCTAGGGAACAACTCCATACATATAATAGAGACTATATTGAATATGCAGTTCTGGATAGTGGCTGTTCCATTAGCAGAATTCTGGAGGAAGACAATGTGGAAAGTCACACTGGACCTGCAGCTTAAATTTTGATATTCTAAGTAACTGGGGCTTGTACCTCCTCATAGCCATTCCCAACTTACACACCCTCATCTGTATTCACAGACACATCACACAGTTGCCGGAGTATGTGTGCATTCCACCCACCAGACAGTCTTTACCTCCATGCTGGGAGGTTGAGGATGACTCTGAAGGTCCTCTCTACTCCTGAAGTCTTCATCAGTTCCATATCCGTCCCCTACTGAAGAGAAACAGAGAGCAGGTAAGACTTTTCCTTATCAGTTATGAAAACCATGACTTGGTTCCTAAGCAATCTGAGGCGTAGAAGGGACTGGATCGTTTTAGGTGAGTTTGTAAATTCTGGATAGTTCTTGAAAAGGGAACAATGGACCCAGGCTTCCTTCAGTAAGCCAAAAGTTGTACTTTATAAAGTGTCTTCTTGTCAGAGGCACCTTTCTTTCTTTCTTTCTTTCTTTCTTTCTTTCTTTCTTTCTTTCTTTCTTTCTTTCTTTCTTTCTTTCTTTCTTTCTTTCAGTTTCTAGTCTGTCCAAAGACCAAAAGTAACATCGCTATGGCTTCTTTTTGAGCAGCTGTATGAAACTCTTCTGTGAGGCACTGAGCTGCCAGATCCCTCTCTTCCCAGCCATCCCTTGGCAATCCCTTCTGTCTGTTTTAGCACCCTGTCCCCAACAGGAACAACAAGAAACGCATACAAGGATGGGCCTGGATAACACCTTGTTTGGATGAGTAAAGAATCTGAAAAAGAGTACAAATAGCAAATGGGAATTCTTTCAGTGTGGGGGTCCAGATTATGAAATTCTCTTATTGCTTTAAAGTTAACTGACCTGAAAATTTTATCTGTGCTTATAAATAAGAAATAAGTTTACTAACAACAGAAGGAATTTCTGCACAAACCTCAAATAGAATAATTATGATTACTGTTCACATTATAATCTTATGTCAAAAGTGTTCATGATAGAAGTCTAGAAATGGGATTCAAATTGCACAGGTTGCAATACACCCTGTGGTTGAGTTTATAAAAAATATTGTCCCCGTATGAATCAAGACTAGAAGTATAAAGGTGAAAAAGATAATAACAAGCAAGAAGGAGGCAGAAAAAGATCATATCTATATTATTTCCTGTGATTTTTGATCAATGAACCAAAAGAGATGCTGCTTTTATTGTTTCCCTCATCCTTGCTGAATTATTTTGATCTTAAATATGTCAGACATAATTAGGGCTTACTAAAGTAAACAGAAAGACAAAAAATGAAGAGAGAATAATACAACAAACAAATATTTATCTACTGCCGATCAGATCTGAGTATTTCAATACAGGTTTGGTTCGCATACTAAAAATTATAGTGCTATAGACATAACTGAAGCCCCTTAGGTTAAAAAAAGTAGGGTTTTATTTGTTTAATAATTTAGTCATTTTTCCTTTAGCATCCATTTATGTTAATAACTTTCAGAAAGACAAAAGGACTGAGCTTAACTGAGCTTGGCTTCTTCTCAGCTCAGCTCATGGCTCTGAATGCACTGTATCTCTCAGAACAGACATCGGACAAGTGTCTTAAGTTCTCTGATTTTCTTTGGTCTTAAGTGAGGCAGAAGAGATTCAACGAATCTCAGCAGATAACCAGACAAAGCAATGGCGTCATAGAGGCCAGTAGAAGAATCCCAAGGGAAGAAAGCCAGAGTCACAGCCCTGGAGAAATGGCGTTAATTCCCTGTGCTAGTCACTTACCGCTGTGACAAAGCTCTTACCAAGAGCAACAGCTCCACGGGGAATCCATCATGGAGGAGAAGCCTGGGCGGCTGTTCCTATTGTATCTGTAGTTAGGAAGCAGAGAGAGATGGACGCTGGTACTCAGTTCACCTTCATCTTTTCTCTCTTGGGTCTTAGAATTTATCCCATGGAATGGTGCAAACCACACTCTGCGTGGGTCTTCCCACCTCTGTTAAACCACTCCAAGAAACGACTTACAGGCATGCCTTGGAGGCTTGTCCCTTAGGTGGTACTAGATCCTGTCAAGTTGACAGTCCACCTCTCCTGTCACATCCTCTCATTTCAGAGCACAGGGGAAGGAAGAAGTCACCACTGAGAGCCGAAGTCTTGACTTACTGATGGTGATGTTTCCAAGCTTGTCTACCTGTGTGTGTTCAACATCGGAGTTCTTTCCCCATGTCCTCTGGTCTTTACACTTGCTCCACAAATTCTCATGGTTCAGGACACTCCCAGTCCCGCAACCCTCCAGTGGTTGTCTGTGTCCTTCCTACTTCCCCCAACCAGACAGATGGCTCCCTGAATTATGTTCCCCCCACATAATTAATCTGAAGGAAGCCTTCATCAGGGACTATCCAATCACAAGTGGAAAAGACGGGAGGAGGGAAAGGCCTCTGACAGGTGTGGTCTTCAGGTTGCTCACAGAAGGAAGCATGCTTCTCCATCAGCAGAAAGGAGAATGGCTTGAAGTACTTCATCTGAAAATAACCTTAGGGTGCTTCACTAGAGCCTGGTCAGAGGAGGGAAGGCAGGTATGAAGTTCCTTGCAGAGAACATCAGTGTGTCCTTGGGGTCAGGGCTGTGCCCCCTCCTAGCACCTTGGTAACCTCCTGTCTTCTCCCTGTGTTTGCTCTACTGAATCCTTCCTGAGGCTGAAGCCCTGGCTGTAACCTCCATCACACCTCTCTGGGCAGAGGTCGGGCTCCAGCATTCAAACAAGTCACAAAATAAGGGGAGTTCTGGCAGAGGACAGCCAGAACTTTCCCTTAGGTAAGACTCTGAGGTTCAATACCCAAGTTCTGAAATGAGAGAGATCACTGTGTCATGGAGAACCGGTGACTCTTTTCTGGGACAGTTATCAGTTGCTGCATAAACAGCCATCCCCAACTCGAGGGACATAAAGCAATGTAATCACTGGTTTTGCTTTGTACTTTCTGATCTGGGTAGTGCTTCTGGGGCAGTTGATTCGTGTCCTGCAGTTTCAGCTAAAGCAGCTTCACTAGGATGAACTCTTAGAATTCTTAGAAGACCTTTGTATGTCCACAAAGTTCTAGGAAATACCATCTTAGACAGCTCTGGGTTCTTAGAGTACCATCAAGGCTGGAATCTCAGTTTTCTACCTGGGAGGACTCGGGAATAAAACACATGTTAATATTTGAACCTAACAAATTCTGGCTTCTTGACCTGCTTTTTCTCTCACGTTTTCTTGCACTAGCAAAAAGTGTAATGGCACTTTCAGTGTGCTTCCTGGCATCTTCTCAGTTGGCTTTAGACCACCAGGCACCACCTCTGATTGGTTACTGCAGACTTCTGGGCTCCCAGACTTGCAGCCACCACAACACAAAGGACCCTTTTCGGTGAAGACTCCCATCACATAGCTGCAATGTCCCTGAAAGCCTCTTTGATAGACTTCTCATTCCCCAAGTTCCTCCAGGTTTTCACTAATATCCTCTTGTAGGTTCTTAAGTCCTGAAGCCAATGACGTATGTTTTAGGATTTTATTATGGTAGCACTTGACTTCTAGGTATAAATACATATTGCTATGTAACAACCCTAAAATTTAGTGGCTTCATGCAACTACTGGGGCTGAGGGAAAGACTCAGTGATAAAACGCTTGCCACTTAAGCATAAGGATCTGAGTTGGAATCCCAGAAGTTGTGCTAAAAAGAAAGTTAGGCATGGTGGTGAATACTTGGAATTTTATGATGAAGCAAGCAAAAATAGGATGGCACATGAGGGTGTCTTCTGGCCTCCACATGAATACATGTGCACATGTATTCTCATATACGTATGTTCTCACATTAGCACACGCGTGCACGCATGCACACACACACAGAGTTGGGGCAGCTATTCATTTCTTTCATTTGTCTACATTTTGGAAAGAACTGAGAAGGGTCATCTCATCATCTCTGTGCCCTGGGACTCCAACGAGGCTGTAACTCCCGCCTTAAGAAGGCTCATCCCACGCCGCGTTTGGTTTCGTCCTCCTCTACCGCATGAATTTCTTCATACATCGGACTTCCTGCTCGCTGAACCAGTGTTCAGTCCGTCCTACAAGCTCACTGTGGTACCTTCCAAACTTCCTGTGTGAAGGGGACGTCTCAGCTCGTCACCCCCCTCCCCGCCTACTCCCGCCTCCCATTCATTCATCACCTTGTCCTGCTTCCCTCCCAATCAGTTCCTTGTCGGCTTGTAGCTGTGTTACCCACCAATTCCAGCTCTCTGCATGACTGACTCATGTTTCCTTCCACAAGAAGATAAGAGTGCAGGTGCATTTTACCAGACTAATACTTTATAGCTGGGCTGCCTGGCACTCACTCCAACCAAGTTCTTCTGCTTATCAGATGTGTGTGATTCTAAGCAGTTTACTTTGGTTCTTCCTTTAATCCAGGCTTCTCACCTATAAAATGGAGTTTATGATAATACCTACTATGGAGTGAATTTTGATATCCTCCAAAATGATGTGCTCCTAATCCCCAAGATGGTAGTGTGAAGAGATGGGATCTCCATGAACTCAATAGATAGTGAGGGTTCTCTGTTCTTTGGAATGGGGTTGGTGACTTCTGCCAAATGAAGACACATAGGAAATACCATTAAGACAAGGCCTTTGGGTTTTTGCAAGTTTCAGGCCAGTCTGGGTTATAGAATAAGACCCTGACTCAAATACAAAATAACAAAAACAAACCAGAGAAAAGCTGAAAGGGAGTTGGGCAAAATTCTAAGATGGCCTGCCAAATTCCTGTTCCCAAGGCATACAAAGCCTTGGACTAGGAGCAGAACAAATTTGAATCTGGGCAAGTTATAAGGCACAGTTGAAGGGAGACTATCGGGGCAGGGCCAAGTATCTTGCGATACATTAGGATATAATGGGCAGAGAAGAAAAAAGCAGAGATCTGACTGATGTGTGACAGAAGACAGAAGACAGAAAGCAATGTGACATTGGTGAGATAGCAGGTGGGGAGACTATGCTGATGCAAACAATTTACAGAAATGGAGCCCAGTCTCTGGGCAGTATTAGTAAAGAAACGAAGATTTCGGCTCTACGCTCAAAGAACGGAGTTGCGAGTTGAAAGTGAATTCCTAGCTGTAGGAGACAGTGCAAGATGAAACAGGTAATGCCTTGAAGAAGCCCAGTTATGCTGTGCCTGGGTTCCCATCTAAAGATGAGAGAGAAAGAGAGAGAGAGAGAGAAAGAAAGAGAGAGAGAGAGAGAGAATAAGAGAGGACAACCAATCATATCACATCAACAGTCAAGAGTAGAGAATGCATGACTGCCTGCTGGCTCATATGCTAGCTTATGCCCAGCTCAATTTTTCCATCCTTACACATATTCCACTCTTGGTTCCTAAAGTCTGATTTTTTTCATGCCTTAATGCAAAAGGCACATAGTTTATCTCTAACTACCCCCACATAGTCCATAACAGTCCCACGACTGTTGAGAATCCAAAGTCTTCCCAAAGGCCTAAGACTGTTAACTATGAAGCCCTATGAAAGGAAAACAAACAAATTACCTCCTTCAGATATTGAACGGCACAAAATGACGGAGGGGTGGGAGCATATCAAGGAAGGATGAGACCAAAGGAAGACCAAACCTCAGCAGGCAAATCAGCAAATCCTGCAGCTTCATGTCCAGCATATAGAGCTTTGTGATAGAACGATCTGAGAGTCAACGGCTTTGGAAAACTTCATCCTTCAGACTCTGTCACACACACCAGACTTTTCCCTTGAGCCCTTTCCTTCCGTGTCTGTTTTTATTCTTTTCCCATCTAAAGATAGTCATTGAATGTAGGGCCCACCTAGATTGATAATCTAGACCCTGCTCAAGTACGTTTACAATGGCAGAGTCCCGGCATTAAGATGTAAAGTGTATCTTTTTTTTTCCTGTACTGGAGACTGAGCCTACTGCTTTGCATACAGCAAGCAACCCCTCTACTGATGAGCTGTAGCCCCAACTTCTATGTTTCTGAGATAATCTCATCATGTACTGCCTGGGTTTGAGGCTGGCTTGGAACTTAAGATCCACTTCCCTCGGCCTCCTCAGTGATGGATATAAAATAACTATATAGAGATAAACTCCCATTATCACTTGCTTTCTAGTAAAGAGAAAACTGCGGAGTGAATAGGCCAATGTAGGGTTTTTTTCAAATTTATGTCCAATAAGTTTCCCACTGTTCCATCCATTCTTCCTGATCATCTCACAATGTTTAGTACAATATTGGGTAGAGACTAGTGCTGAATAAACACTCATAAATTAATTGATATTCCAAATTAGTCAAGAGCGAACTTATACTATGCTCAGAAAAGGACTCCACATTGAAAGAAGAATGATCATTTTTGCAAGTTCTTTCAGTCTGTCTAAAAAGGCACAAGTTGATGAATATTTCCGTTCTTGATTAAGATGATTAAGGGTCCTTATGAAGCGAGAGCTTGGAAGCTTTCCAAGAAGATGCTTCCTCAAAGGAATTAGAAATGAAGAAACAGAAAAATGCAACTTTCTCTTGCCTAGTGTAGTTACAAACTCACTGGGTTTGAATACAGCTCTATTACTTGCCAGTCAAATGGGCCTAGAAAGTTATTTAAGCTCTTTTGGTGGGTAAATACAATAATATGTTTATCTCATGTTTTAAAAGACAAAAAGACGACAGTTGCAAAAATGCCATATATGTGGTAAAGGCTCTTCTAATGGTTTTGTATGTATAAATCATTTATACCTCTTAACTATGAGGGAGATAATATTGCTGATCTGATTTTATAGAAACTGAGACATATAGTGGTAAGGTACCAAGTGATGTATATAATTCACAGTTTAAACTTAGGATGTGTACCTCTAGACACTACTTTCTTAACCTTTGTACTCTATTAATTATATTATTTAGGGATTCCTTAAGGTAATAGAGACACAGTAAGTCATGGCGAATAAGAACTTAAAAGGAATTAGGATTTCTGTAGCTGCCGACGCTAAATGCTGTCTATGCAGACCACTTAAGGCATTGCACTTGATCTTAGCAGGGCCAGGAAGAATAGTGTGCCATTTATACTCCTCAAGCATACCAGAAACAACCCTCTCTGTTGTCATCAAGGACCACCTCATGATTCTTCCAGAAGGAACCCCAACATTAGTCTAAAGACTCACATAGACTGTGGGTTACCAACGCTCCTTTCTCTCTGTGTGTGACACACACATGTGCGGACTTGTGATTGTGATTGTGCTGTCCTGGTTGTTATCAGGTGTCATTCCCTATCAGTCTCTACCTTATTTTGAAAGACAGGGTATATCATTAAACCTGTAGCTCACTGCTTGGCTGGATTGGTTGCCAGTAAACCTTAGGAATCTTCCTGTCTCCACCTCTTAGAACTTGGATTATAGATGTGTTGATGCTACCTCTGCCCACCTTTTTGTGTGGGTATCGGGCATCCAAACTCAGGTTCTCATAGTTGCAAAGCAAACACTTTAACCACCAAGCCAACTTCCAGCTGGGGGTAAGCATTTTCTTCACTCTGCAGGCAAGGGTAGGGATGGTTACAGGTATGGTTTGAACGAGAACTGTTTAGCTTAGGCTCAGGCATTTGGTCACACAGTCCCTAGGTGGTGACACTATTTGGAGAGGTGGTCCTATGGGGAGGTGCAGTCTTGCTAGAGGAAGTACATCGCGGGGGGTTTGGATTTGATTTTATCACCCTACTTCCAGTCTGCTTTCTTCTTTCTGCCTGTGGCTGGAGATGCAGTCTCTCAACTTCCCAGTCCTGTTACTTTGCCTGCCGCCCTGCTTCCCCATCATGACAGACTCTAAGCCTCTGGGACTGTAAGCCTAAAGAAATGTGTCTTTCTCTAACAACGGTTCCCAAACTGTGTGGGTTGTGACCACTTTGCATATCAGATATCCTGTATATCAGAAATTTACAATATGATTTATGATAGTAGCAAAATTGTCATTGCAAAGTAGCAACAAAAATGGTTTCATGGTTGGGGAGTCACCACAACATGAGGAACTGCAGAGAAGGGTCTCAGTGCTAGGAAGGTCGAGAACCGTAAACTACCTCAGTCATGGAATTTTTTCATAGCAAAGGAAAATAACTAACCCAGGCATTTTCACAGAAGCGTTTACCTTGTTTCTAAGTAGTTGGGTGACTTACCCAAACCATTGCTGTAGCAAAAGATAAAACTGGGATTTTAACCCTGGCCGGTCCAAACTCAAAGCCCCTACTCTCTCTCTTCCACCTAAAGGGACTAGAGAATGGACTGGCATTTTGAACTTCAGAGCCTTTGAATATTATTTCTAGCTTTGAAAGTCTACAAAGATGGTGGAGACGATGAGGTTTGGCAGTTTAAGAAAATGTTTTCAAATATTTAACTGAATGTCTTCGGAGCCGTGAGGAGGCTGAGTGGTTTCTTTAGAAGCGAAGCCATGCTACAGGACTGACTCATTATAGCTTTTCCTCTTGAAGCTTTTCAATCCCAAATTCAAAGCAAAACGCTAACAATAAACTGACTTTCCAGAAATCAATCGCGATCGTCCTTTCTGCTGCTTTAATTGAGCCACTTTGCAATTACTCGGTATTTTTGGCAATAGCCGTGTCTTACTTCTCTCACAGGACAATTCTGATTCTTCTTTGGAGGGTAAAAAAAATTTTAAAAGGTTTTCAACAGGTGCTTTTAGCCCAAATCACATTGAGCCAAGAAGGAAACAGCTTGTGATTTAGCTGAGCTCCCTGCAGCAAATGGGGGGCGGCTGGGTGGGGGATCTGTCCTTGGGTGGGGACCCACCTTCTGGGCGCCACGAGAAAACACCGGAAATGCACACCCGGTGAATCCAGCAGGATCTGGCTTTGTCTCTTTCTGCTTTTCATTTCTTGGATATTGTTTCGCTCATTTGTGCAGTTCAACATTCAAGTGCGAGTAGGTTGGGTTTGCTTTTTGTTTTTGTTTTCTTTGTCTCTGATGAAAATATACCCATTGAAACAGAATCTTTGCCTTTAGACATATGGAACCTAGGAGTGCTGTGCTCTTGAGTCCCGAGATGACACCATTCATTTCACAAATGAGTGTTTACTGTATTTTGGGTTCCAGATTCTTATCTGCTCTCTAACCCACTTGAGCACACATCTTGATCATAGGCCTCCCACCCCAGTCACTTGTCACATAGATCCCATAACTGCAGAATGTCACCGGAAGTCAACAGCTCATGGAGAAGTCTTGATAGAGGCCTCCTTTGGGCCAGCTCTTGCTCCATTTGACCCTTCAAACTGGCACATGAGAAGTATATCATCACTGTGAAGACAAACAAGTAAAGGCTCGGAGTAGCAGAAGTCCCTGCCCAGGTCACAGAGCCACCAGGTGGTAACACTCTAGTGGCCAGGCCTTCAGCTTCTCATCCTCTGGGCTCTGCTCTGTATGGCAGAGATGGACCTGAACAAATTTCCTAGCTTCCTCTCTTTGAAGGTCAATGCTTTTTCAAATAGCTGTCCGTGGGTCAGATATGCACCGTGATGCCCTAACCCTCACCTACCCTACCACTCCACCTCTCCCACCCCTACCGCCACCCCCACTGCAGGATGGAGGATGCTGCCTTTGCAGAAACCTAACAGAATGTGTTTGGGTAAAGCCAGAGGTAGAATGAGAACTCTCCTATCTCTGCCTCCTGCCTGGCTCATGTCCCACGCACTCCAGGGGACCATAGTTTCCACGAAGCTCTAGTACAAGGTGACACGAAGAGAGGAGAATCAGAATCTCTTAACAAAACACCCAGGAATGTCACCAAGAGCTAGTCCTTCTTAGCAGGAAGAAGATGGGTTTTGTTTGCTTGGTTTTGAGATAGGAGCTGACTGCAGCCCAGATTCTCCTAGATCTTAATTGTATGACTCAGATAGGCCTGAAACTTGTAGTAATCCTCCTGCTTCAGAATTCTAAGTGCTGGGACATGAGTCATTGCCACACCATGCTATAAAAATGACTCTGTAAAGGTACTGGTCCTGACAGAAGGCTGACTCTTTTTTCATTTTTGGTTTCCTATTCACCATGGAAACCATTTGATGCTCGGAGGATACAGCCTTGCAAGTCCACTGCAGACAGCATGGCTGAGAGACAGAGACAAAACAAGGCTAGGAATGTGGGAGGGTGGTTAGGAGAAGACTTCCTGGAGGAGAACAAATAGGTCAAAGAGGACCTGGGAGGAGGGCGATTCTGGAAAAGGTTGCTGGGGTTGCCAGAGCATCATCCGCTGTGCTGTATTCCTGGCATGACAGCTGCCTTCTCCATCTCTAACCTGCACCCTCTGGGTGTGTGCTGCCCTGCGCTGACAGGGGAAGGTGCTCTGAGACAGCCTCTGACAAAGAAGCCTTGACTGTTGGCAGGCAAGATTTGCTGAAGCAGCTTCCATAGCAACCAGAGGCAACGGGAGAAGCAGCTGAAAGACCCTGGTTGCTAAGCAAAGGATGGCTGCTTGGGAGGTGGCACCTGCCCTGAGGGGAATGAGGAGGCTGAGAGTGTTGCCTATTGTTCTCCCCTCATGAATGAAAAGGGGACCTTGAGGCCCTAGGTCTGCACCCTGCCTCTTTTCACTTTGCATAACCCTGGCTCTGTCTCCTGCCAGGCGGCTACTTCATTAAATACTTTTTCTAGATCCCTTTCACACTGGTCTCAAGCGGTCACCTCCTTTCCTTGCCTTGGAGCAAGGGGTGACCGAACATATCAGTCGTCCTTGAGGAGAATGGAATGTGGCAGTGAACTCAGAGATATTGGGGTTAGAGGGCCAGGGAGGAGAATGCAGGCTTCGGGGCAAGCATGCATCCTTTCCGGACAGAGCCTTGCTTCAAGGGGTCCGTGGGTACCCAGAGCCAGACTCAGGGCAGGGCTCTAGTTCCTGGGGACTAAGATGTTCTTTGTGATCTATAGACTATGTCTTTATTGAGCAGTCCCATTATAGCTGGAAGCTATACTTATGATGGCATAGACAGATATGCCTTCCAGATGTTGATAAGCCCAGGAGGTGGCATTCAGGGGTTCAACCAATGAGCCATCAAAGAGTATTCAGAGGTAGCAGTTTCAGGAATTTTCCTCCATCCCTTGGCCCCTGCTACCTGGTTCTTAATGAGGCGGGTAGTGGATAGCCTTGGACAAATGGTGAAGTTGTTCTTGGGAGTTTCCTAAACACCTGCCCTGCTTTTCCTTTTACCACCTCATTCTTTCCTAACATGGCCCATGTAAGCAGAATGATGAGAAGGTGCCAGGATGGCGAGGCTGGAAGAGACAGTCACCTCACTCGTGAGAGAGCTTGCTTCTGTGGGCCTGACTCCCATTGTTGAGAACTATGTCTGACCCTGCCTACATCTTGGCTCCTCTATCAAGGAAAGACTTGGGAAACGTTGGTGAGCAGGAGAGGGAACAGATCAAGCAGCTTGGGGTAGACTGAAGTGCAGGAGCCACAGCTGGGGTCCAGTGGGAACAACAGCTGGAACTCCAAACATGCTGGCTTTCCCTCTAGGTTCATGGCAAGGAAGGTTAAATGCTGGATCCAAGGAAAGGAGAGTCAATGCTTGCAATACTCTATTCTGCTTAAAATCAGAGGAAGCCCCAAGTCATGAGTAATTGCCAGGCCACAAGTAGGTCCCAGAAAACTGCAGCCACCAACAGATACTTTGTGCAGGGCACTTCTGAGGTGAGCTAATATCTGCCCTTCCAGCCCACGTGGTCCATTCTTCACTAGCCCTGCTGCTGGAGCAGACAAAGCTTTTGTCCCTTTGGCCATCTTGCAGAGCTGGGCAGCATCGAAGTACCTCAGGCCTCTCTCACGGGCCGAGCTCACCCCTCCACCACTGCACACACTACTTTCATTTGCTCTAAGAAAAAAAAAAAGACCAAACCACTGGGAGTGAATTTAGTGGTTGTGAAATTTAAAGAGGCAAGTGCCGAGCTGGGAGGCATTTCCTTAAGCACAAAGTAATGAAGTGTCCCGCTGGCCCGCCCAACGGTGCACATGGTTAACATTAGTGGCAGAGGGAAAACCCTTCCCCAGAACCCAGGGAGAGGCCCTTCCCCAGGGAGGCCCTCACAGGAGCAGAAGAGGCCTTTCACAGATACTGTCCCTCAGTGAGAAGTCTGCGCCTCTGCTTGTTGGTCTGTCGTCATTCAGCTTTGAGGCACCCCCGTTCCATGTGCTGTAGAGATCCCGCTGTAGATGAAGAGGTTCACAAGACAAGACATCAGCACATCAGTGAGGAAAAGGTAGGCCTGTGTTTTGAGCGAACGGGATTTTTGCAGTTCTGGAAAGGTGGCACTCCCCTAAATGCAGCACTGAAGGAACACTTCCTAGGAAGGGGCAGCAGACTTCTGAGAAGCAGAGGCTCTCAAGAATATTCAGACGCAGGGACCAGGTACACGCGGGAGGAGCAAAGAGGCCTTTGTCGAATGTAGGAATAAAGCAGGAAGTTAAGCAGGAGACCCTTCCCCATGAGATGTGGGATCCCATTCCAGACAGCCCTCAGGCCACGCTTAGGACTTTGCCTTACAGAAGACAAAGGCATTGACAACTTCTCCTTTTCCTTCTGTTAGCTAGAAGAGAACCTTTGCCGGCCTTGTATATGGGGCTCCCTTGTTGGTCACACCCCCAGGAGCCTGGACTTGGAGGGTCCCTCTCCCAGAGTTGGGCGTCCTTGAGTCTTTGTTCTTGAACGTCACCTGAACTTCCTAGTGCCCTTATACGGCCACTCAGTCATGAGCAGTCAGACTCCGCGGGGGAGCAGCCCCCAGTCCAGCGCCCTTTCACTGCGGGGTGCTACCAGAACATCTGCTTGGGCCAAAGAGCAAGACCTCTCGTTTCCACCTGTCAGTCTTCTCTCTGTTGCTTCTCTTTAAAATAATAATTGTTGTTTTTCAAGGGAGACGCTATGGCCCGTGGAGCTGCGGAAATGTTGGCAGGCCTGAGTCATTAGTGCTGGGCCCTCCATGCCCCTGTGTCCCTGGAGGCCTTAGCCCATCAGCCACAGGTGGTGACAGCCCCAGGCCTGGTGTTCCAATCTCTTGGGCTGCAGAATTGTGTGTGTGTGTTTTCCAGGCCTTCGGTTTTAGAGAAGAGAGACAACATCTGGCACCCATCATGCATTGGAGACCCTCCTGACATCAGGACCCACAGGTTGTTCAAGCCATAGGTAGGTGTGGGAAGACCCCTTCCTCACTACTCTACTCAGTTATTCCTGACAGTAATAGCTTCAGTCATGAGCCATGGTAAATACTGGGCCTACCAGACACACACACCTTTTTCAGTGTGTGTGTATACGTGTGTGCATGTATGTATGTATGCATGTACTTTTGTGTGTGTTCACGTTCTTATGGGTACGTGCATGCACTTGCAGCTTGCACAGCTAGCTGCACACATGGATATGGAAGCTAGAGACCAATGTTGAGTGTCCTCCTCAACTGCTCTTCCCCTTACGTTTTGAGACAGGGTCTCTCACGGAACCTGGAGTTCACAGATGCAGTTAGTAAGATTCCAACATCTGCCACTCTGCCTCCCTTGTGGGGATTGCAAACATGTGAGGATGCACATGGCTCGGCATCCAAACTTGGGTCCTCATCATTGCACAAGGACTTTATGGATGGAGCCATCTCCCCAACCCACGCTTCCCTGTTTTCTTTCCTCACTTGAATCAGGTTCTCTCTCTGCTGTCTAGTCTGACTGGTCTTCCTGCCTTAACCTCCCAAAGGTAGCCATTACATTGTGAGTTACCACACTAGCTCTAGATGGTTCCATGTGAAATAAACCAATTTCTCTTGGCAGGGGTAGGGGACAAAAGCATTCATGACCAGGCCTGAGGGTCATTCAATGCCTGAGAGAGCTGGGTTCTACTGGATGGCTCAGAATAACACACGTCTCCTAAAGCTGCTGTGGTCACACCATGCCCACCCCTTCCCAGACCTGCCACCACCACTTTCGCTGTCGCTGTTACACGGCCATTACTCCACCTCCACCCTTGCTAACTGCTTTCATCTTCCTCTGGAACTTTCAACATCCCTGCCACTTGCACCCTTGCCAGGTCTGGTACCATTGCTAGCCCCGTTGTTGCCATGGGAACAACACCATCCTCCTAACACTGCTACTTGTCCACATGCTAATATCACTTCCTCACTGGCAAATGTATCCCCTGACCCTGCTCATACCTGGGGAAGTGTCATACCACTGGACAGTTTGAATTATCTGGGACCTGTCAACTTAGCACGTATGAACCGAAGAAGTATACAGGTTGTTTGTAAGGCTCAGCCACATCTTGCTAAGAACCTAGTTCCATTCTACTATGGGGGACAGGAGATGGAGAGGAGCCCTTGGGTCCTTGGTGGGCTCTTCTCTTCATAATCAGTCACTAGGAAGCCTGGAACTCTAGGAAAACCAAAGGTCCAGTTCTCACTTTAGCAAAGTGATGTTAGTTCAGTTGATGTGGGATTTCCCTCTGTATGCTTGAATTAATGAATAAAGAATTCATCAATGAATAAAGAAACTGCCTTGGCCTGTTGATAGGGCAGAACTTAGGTAGGTGGGGTGGGGAACTAAATGGCATGCTGGGAGAAAGAAGGCAGAGTCAGGGAGATGCCATGGAGCTGCCAGGAATAGACATGATGAATCAATAAGATGCTAGAGCTAATGGGCCAAGTAGTGATTTAATTAACACAATTTCTGTGTGATTATTTCGGAACTAAGCTAGCCGGGAGGCTGAGATGAACAAGCAGGCCCTCCTCCTACACTCAGTAACATAATAAGTTCCTGTTTCAGGCAGCAAAATGTGTTCAGACACAGAAAGAGGTTTCCTAAAGCCATTCAGTGAGTGACTGCTAAAGCCCACGTGTCCACACTCCTAAACTAGGTCTTGCTTGGGGCAGTGGCTGTAATCCACCAGAGTTACCACATAGGGTCACTTCTCTCCGGGTCTAGGAGGCCATGTGGAGAAGGACAATCTTACCTCTCTGAGGTCCTAGAAAAGGACCTTAAATAGTCAGAGCTAGTCTTCATTTTGTTTTTCTGGCTAAGTAGCTATTTTAACTAAAGAAGTGGTCGTGTGATGAAATTCTGGCAAAGGAAAAGTAAAGGAGCCCTGTTAGGGCTTCTGGAAAAGGCTCTGAAATGTGTCTTCACCTTTGAAAGGGGACATGAGAAAGGGACAGGCTTGCTTCTGGTCTTTTGTAATTGCTGCCTTAGGTCATGATCTTTGGGTCTACTGTGACTATCTTGTGACTGTGAGGAGGAAAGGTCTGGAAATAAAAGTCTTGTTGAGACCAGCAAGAAGGGACCCAGGTCTTCAATGATGTCCTTAAACTGCTGGACTGGCCCACTCCATCCTCCCTCCAGCTTATTAGTAAGGTAAATTTAGTTCTACATTAAAAATAACTTTTGGTTTTGTGGGTTTTTTTTAATTGTTTAAGCTGTCTTTAGCTGAGTCTTTTCCTCAAAGCTTAGAACAATCAAAATGATTAAATGATAGTCTATTTATCCTGGGTCTTTGCCCAAGTTATTCTCATTTCCATCAACACCAACAGAACCAAACAAAAAACAACAGATTATTTCCTTATCCATCTGGTGAATTTGTCCCTAAAAACCAGCACAATTGTTGTTTCCTTTGGAACCCTCTTCTGAAAGTTATTGTGTAATAAGTGATCATTTTCACCTGTACACACTCACAGCCCCAGGTCTATTTCTATATGGTTTATGTTACTGGAACCTTTGGGTAGCTTTACCTAGGGCGCCACATGTTGCTAGGAAAGATGGGTTCCCTCTTTGGTTCTTAGATTCATTGATAAAAAAAAAATTAAGAGCAAACTCAAAAGCAGGCACCCTCATTAAACTTGAAAAGAAAAATCCTAGGGCAGGCAAGCTGTAAGTATCAGTGGCTGCCCAGGAAAGAAGATAGAAGAGAAGAAGAGAGAAAGAGAGAAAACCATGCTATTTATAAACAGTTCCATGACAGAAAAAGACTGAGAAGAAAAAACTGAGAATGTGCAGGAAAACACACTCAGGCTCTGACCTGTCTCTGAAAGAAAAAGGGAGAGAGAAAAAAGGAATAGTTGAATTTCCTGGGCTAGGAAAAAAAAGGTAGGATTAACATAGCTGCATGGACTGTGGTTCCTGTAGAGACTGCATCCCAGGGTAGAGTTTGTGGGAAGGGAAAGTATATTATCTCAATTAAGGGATAATTATTCCTCCCATTTTTTAGTGTGGTGTAAAGGTGAATCAGCCTTCCTGAGGTGTGATCATTTTGCCAGGTGATTGACTGGTCTAGCTTGATTAACTTTTCATGTCTTGGTATCTTAGAATATTCAGTCTTCCCCCATGACCAGAGGTAGAACTTAGATTCTACTTTTTAACCAAGAGGAGGAGACTTTGCTTCAAGAGTCCTTCACCAGTCTCCAGATTCTTCCCCATTTTCATATGGTGATTTAAATCCTATGAAGAGGCAAAAGTTGGTGTTTACATTTCTAAGGTAACCAAGGAAACAGGTGGTCAGGTTTAGAGGCTCAAAGGCTGCAGTAAAACATTGCTCGAGATGGTTTGGGACTCTGTCTCCCCTCTTATCCTCATTGGATCTTGAGAGCTGGTGAAGAGTCTTACTCACCTCTTTCTGTAGTTGTTAGCATAGAAACTTGGATTGGCTTGAATTGAATCAAGTGGCTCAAGAGATGAGAGGTTCAGTGATTATAGAGCAAGAAACAGCACTGGACAGAGCTTAGTTGATAATAAAGTCACTGACATTACTTCCTTTTTAATGGGTTATATTCACTTAAGCATTTACTTAGCCATTGATGTTGGTATTAACATAGTTAAAGAAAACAGATGTTTTCTGATCTTTCTCCCTCTCTCCTGGTTGGTTGGTTGCTTTTTCTTCCTCTTTTCTTCTCCTCCTCCCCCTTCTCCTTCTCCTCCTTCTTCGTCAACTTGACACAAGCTAGAGTTATCTGAGAAGAAGGCACCACAGTTAAGAAAATGGCTCCATACATGATTGGCCTGTAGCAAGCCTGTGGGACATTTTTTGAATTAGTGATCAATGCCACAAGATCCAGTCTATTGTGGGTAGTACCACCCCAGGTAGGTGGTCCTAGGAAGTATAAGAACTGAGCAAGCCAAAAGGAACACGCCAGTAAGTAATGCTTTTCATGGCTTCTGCCGCAGTTTCTTCCTTCAGGCTCCTGCCCCTAGGTTCCTTCCTTGGGTTTTTCCCTGATTTCCCTGGATGATGGACTACAAGGTGTAAGATAAAACAAACCCATTTTTCCCCAAGTTGCTTGTGGTCATGGTGTTTTATCACAGTAATAAAAGCCCTGATTTAGACATCTTCCATAATAACAGTTTTAGCAACAAGATTGAGTTCTCTCCTATATACAACAGTTATCTCTCACTTCCTATAAAGGTACAATATACCTGGATGGGGATTCCATAAACATTCCCAAGAAGACATGAAGGAAGCCCAGCTCTCATTGGCTCTCGGGTCACTTTTTCCACTAGACTTCAGTCTCCTGTAATATGGGGATGATCATTCTGTCCCAACTGCCCCAAATTGCCTTGAGACCCAGGAAAACGAAGAGTAGAAAAAAAATCTATCTTATTATGTGGTGTGTGTCTTTGTAGGACTCTTACCACCCACTTAAATGACTGTGCTCAGTGTCCGCTTTTGGGAACCATGTAGTCCCATTGTGACGTCTTGGGCATCTGTCATCCCTTGCTGAATGTGAAGGGCAGCCTGTCATCCCAGGGTCAGTCAATTCTCAGAGATAGAAACCGATTCAAGTAGCTGAGTGTAATGGCCCCCATCTGTAGCCCAGGACGCTGAGGTGGGAGGAAGATGTGAGTTTGAAGCTGGGAGGGGTTAGAGAGCAGGATGGGCTACTGAGTGAGACAGGGCTGGTTAGACATCTCTTTTCTGTGAGACCTTGACAAATCACTCTTTTCTAGCCTTGGGATGCTGGTATAAAACCTGTCCTGTCAGAGACTGGACACCCTGCATGCACTGTGCAAAGCAGTTGGCAATCCCAGACACCTTGAGAATGGTAATGGGCACACATATCAGATTTTCCAAGCCATTTTTTTTCCAGCCAGGGGTCAGATGCTGTGCCTGGAACTCACTTCCGTGGGACATTTACTTTATAGAGGCCTTCAAGGCTCATGCTTGGGACTTTCATTTCTATGTGGAAGATGCTGACAGCAGCTGCTCTTTCCAAAGTCTATGAGGGGGCTCTTTGTGCATGGTTGCCCGGAGGTTGATACTGAATTGGGGCTCTGAGAAGCTCTGGTGCTCAGGGGATGGAAGAGGCAAGGGAGAAGGCAGGCAGTGACTGCTACTCTTTGGTTGTGGCCGACTTCACCATGGCAGAAAGGCAGTCATGGTTGTAGGGAGAGATGAGGATACAAGAACCTGGTCCTGAAGTCTTAATTCTCTTCTGCTCCCGGGGCGGGGACACCCTTGTACACAAAGGCCTGAAGCTGACTCCTCATCTTCTCCTGGGTCTCTGCTGTCATCATCAACCCTGTGGTGATTACAGCAGGGTTCTGCTGGGCCTCTGGAATCCCCAGTTCAACTGCAAAGTATCTGCCACCTCTCTAAGTGGCTTTCCCAGCTTACCAAGGTTCCCTATCTTAGTTAGGGTTTCTATTGCTTTGATAAAATACCATGACCACAAGCAACTTTGGGGGGAGGGATAAACTTAGTTTATCTTACAGCATGCAGTAGATCATTCAAGGAAGTCATAGCAAGAAAATTGGGGCTGAACTTGGAGGTAGGAACTGATGCAGAGTAGTACTGGCTATTGGCTTGTTCCTCGTCGCTTGTTCATCCTGCTTTCTTATATACCCCAGGACCACCTACCCAGTCCACAGTGAGGTGGGCCCTCCCACATCAATCATTAATCAGGACAATACCCTACAGACTTGCCTTGCCTACAGGCTAATCCTATGGAGGCATTTTCTCAATTAAAAGTTCCTCTTCCTGGTGCATGTAGGTTTGTGTCAAGCTGACAAAAACCAGCATAGACCCTCTCCAGTTGCCAGACTTGAGGTGGTTCTGGTCCCCTAATTTGCTCTTGTAGAGCCTAGCCAGACTCTGAGAGATGACTGAGGTCCCCCTTTTGGAGTGGGTATCAGGGGCAAGCTCCAGGCTCGGCTCCGTTTTGGAGAGCATTTTTGGAGGGGAATAAACACACTCTAATGAAAACAAAACACTTCCAAAAGGGAGTTTCCTGTCAGAACTTCCTGGCCATTCCCAAGACTGTGACCATGGAAACACTGGGCTGCTGGGCGGGGGTGTCAAATGACAGTCATAGTCATCACGTCCCCTTTCTGGACAGGGATGACAGTCGCTGTTATCGGAGTACGCGACCTGAAATGGGCAAGTCCACTCCTATCACGGTAACTGATGCTTCTGCCTCTCCTGCCAAGAGGAGGAATTAACTGCCCAGCGACTCATCTTAGCCACAGGCTGCATTTTTCAGAGTGGGAGAAATGGTGGACTCCTGTTGTGTAAGTTGTAAATAGAAGTTCAAGGCTGTCTTAAACCCTCCCTTCCTTGTCAAATGCCTTGGTGACCAAGCCACCTCCTTCTTTCTATAGATCTCTTTATTATTGACCCAGATCACCGCCTGTCCATGATTGTCTTTGTGTTCCCAACAACCTTAATGAACCTCACTACCTTATTTCTTTTTACTGTGCCCTCCACACAGACACCAGGGAGTTGGGACTATGCCTTGAAAGTGCCATGAGCGGCCGTCACCTTCCAGGTAAAGGAGGCTACTGTCTGCATTTCAGCTCCCCTTTCAGCTTCACATCCCAAAATGGAGAACCCTCTCCATGCACACTGTGTCCCAGAATAGACTTTCCCTGTAGCCACTTAACTGGATTTCTCTACTAATATTGCTTTACAAAGAACATAAACGAAGCAGCTTAGACAGCAGAAGCATATTGTCTCGCAGTGCCGCAGACTACAAGTCCATGGTCAGGATGCGAGAAGAGACTTCGTCTTCCTGAAGGCTTTGGGGTTGAACAGTCTCAGGTCCCTATCTTAACTTCTGGTGATGGCTGGCAGATTTTGGTTCCTCGTCTGTAGGAGAATGGCTCTGGGCATCGCATGCATCGTCTCCTGTGTGTATGCACACATGTTCTCACACTTTGTTACAAACATCAGGTCTGTTTGATTGGAATCCATTCTAATGACCTCTTTTGATCTGGATTCTCTCCATAAAGACCCTATCTCCTAATAAGGCCGTATTCTGAAGTCTTGGAGGTAGGGGAAAGGGACATAACTAACCCATAATACTTTCTATTTATATTTCTCGAAATGAAGACTTAGTGGGTGAAGGTGCCTGCTGCTAAACCTGGTGACATAAATCTAGTCCCCTAGACCCACATGATAGAAGGAGAGAATTGATTCCTGTAAATTGTCTACTGACTTCCACATATACTCTGTGGCTTGAATAGACTAACCCCCTCTCCCCGCTAAATAAAATAAAATAAAATTTAAAATACTGAAAAATCCAGCAAATTTTTCTGACCTCTTCCCTGTCCCCGATGCCCTAGGAAGATGAGGCTGCTTCTGTTTTTGTCTGTTCTGGATCCTTATAAAAAACCACCGAGGCCCCGAAGCTGGGCTATCGACTTACGTCATGTTCATTTTCCGTATCAGACTGAGTTCCTCCACAACCAGGAGAAGCCTGTTTATGTCCCCAGCCCCTGGAACGATGCCAAATACACCACAGGTGCTTAGCAGTTGTTGCTGGAGCCACGAAGTGTCTGATGCATGAAGCTCTTAGTGACAAAGTGAATTGACCAATGTTTCTCTCACCTGATTTCCTCTAGGGCCCCACTTGGTTTCCATGGCAGCTGACTGGTCTCTGATCCCCCAACATTCCCAATTTAGATGAAGCAATCTGTGTAAATACAAGACTGACAGTGCCCTTCCCCGGAGTGAATAGGTGTGCTCAGTGTTTGCCTGCAGGATAAATGAATGACAATATAAACAAACTTTATACACACCCACAGGCACGAACATGCACAGAATTGGCTTCCGTGAATGTGGAGGGCCACTTTCCCTCTGCTCTCGGTCAGCTGAAGAAGTAAGGAACCCGGTGATAAGATCCAGTCTGAGTCTGAGGACCTGCGAACTAGTGGAAAAAGATTCGGGATCAGGAATTTGATCTGACATCTGAAGGCAAGAAAAGATGGGTGCCCCACCTCAAAAATATTTTTCCTGCCTGATTCATCTACCCAGGACCTCAGAGAATTGGATGCTGTCCACCCACATCAGTGAGGGCAGGCCATCTTTATTCTGTCTGACAATGCAAATGCTAGACTCCTCTGCGTTCCTAGACACAAATGTTTCTTCTGTTACCAACCATCCTTAGCCCAGTCACATAGCCACATCAGAAAATGCAATGCCTTTAATAGCTAAAATGTTTGTCAGCAGGGGCTGTGTTAAAAATACTTAATAATTGACTAATCAGAGCTAACCAATTGAACAGAACATCCCCCAAATAATTTCTAGCAATTAATGAGGAACATGACAACGGTGTTATTAGGAATCAGATATTAGGAATCAGAATTGAATGTACAATGTGTCAGACACAACTCAAAAAATGCTCTCCCATGATCTTTAACCTGGTGTTACTCCTAAGATTACAGAATGTAGTGGCCTGTGGTCCGAAAGTGAAGCAACCTCCACCGGCTCAGGTGATGGTACTCTTGGATCCCAGTTGGCGGTATACTTTGAGAAAGTTAGGTTGTGTAACCTTTCCAAAGTGGAGCCTTGCAGGGGAAGTGAGTTTCTAGGAGGGTGGGATTCAAGGTTTGATAGCCTAGCCCTACTTCCTTTTCACTCTCTGCTTCCTGCTTTGGTGTGACCGACCATCTGAGGTTCCTGCTGCCATGCCTTCCCTGCCATAATGAATTGTATTTTGTTTTGAACCATGAGCCAAAAAAGTAAATGTTTCCTTCCTCAGGTTGTTGCTTGTCAATGCCATAATGAGGAAAGTACCTCATGCATATGATAAAAAAAAAAAGAGATTGTCCACACGGGCCTAATCACCCAAACCAGGTGAAATCGAAACATTCTCTCTAGCTAGTCACTGAGTCAAAGAAATGCAGGGCACAAAGACAACTTGACTCAGCCTTGCTGACTTGAAGGAAGAGGAACTTTGAGATAGAGAAGCTTCTAGAGAAACTGTCAAGGAAACAGAGACAACTGGTCCTACAGCTTCCAGAAGCAGAACAGAATTCAGCCAACAGCTCCACGCTAGCCTGGAAGGACATTTCCCTAACCTCTGGAAAAGCCCATGTGTCTGCCGTCTTTATTTCAAGCCTGTAAATTTTAGACAGACAACCTAGGTGAGCCCTCCTGGACTCGGACCTGACCAAATGATGAGATAATAAAGGGGCATTGCTTTAAGTCGCTCAGTACTTGGGGAAGTCATTCTGTGACAACAGAAAGGCAAAGGATGGTAAGGCTTAAAAATTGAAAACAAGAAGAAAATGCCAGTGTGTTAACAGTGGCTGCCTTTGGTCTCTGTTCTGTCTGGGTTCTATAGTGTATCTTCTCTACTCTCTTTCTTTTTTTATTAAGATCTAGATTTCTTCAAGCCTGGCTGCTCGATCTTATTGACTAGTTCAATAGATATTTATTTTCGTGTACAAATCCAGCTTTCCAAGCTAACCGGAGTTTACATCTCAACCTTTGATTCAGACAGGTACCTCCAGAAATGAGGAGCACTATGCCCAGGTTGTGGGTATGGAAGCAGAGTTCCCATGCGCCTTGGTGACTCCATCAGAGATCCCCACAGCTAATCCACAGGAGTCTCCCCACTATTCTCACGCCAATGTGCTATCTGCCAAGCTTTGGGTCTGTCATTCTTGTTCACACAATCTCCTTTTCCAGCCTCCTGAAAGTTTCTTCCCTTCAAGCCTATGGGATCCCATCTGAGTGACTTTCCGGGAATCCTCCCCATGGTTTTATTTTATTTTATTTTTTTTCTATTCCTTGGTTCACAGGGTAGAAGCCACTAAATGTTTCTCTTTAACTTCAGGTTCTGCCCCACAGTGTTCCTGGTGTCACTGTGTCCAACATGGAGATGGGAGGGATTAGCTGTGTCCTCCACATGCCCAAATGTTCTGGTATCTATAGAGTTACGGACTGGCCAGCTGTGCGAAGCAGGGCCCGGATGCCCGGAGAGACCCTGTGCATTCTTGCAGAGACCGACTACCACTCCCTGACTCACCATAACTCTATGCCTGTGTTTATAAGAGATTTTAAACAATTCTCATGCTGTTGAGAACCCCCTGCAAAAAGGCAGCTGCACAGCCCCTCCTTCCTGAGCTGACAACCCCTGTTTAGAGAGGGACATCCGGGTTTTTCATTTCCCTCTCGCCCCTTTAAAGTGCCGTTTGCAAACATGGTACAGCTTCTCCCAGCTCCGGGCCAAAGCAGGCCTTTTATCATAAGAGGTCCTGCAAGAACCATTTGGAGAGTCTACTTCCTGTCCAGAGAGGAAGTGGCTAGGTCTTGACCTCAGACAGACTCTCATTTCCAATCATTTTCCAGCCTGGAATGCAGTGATTCAGTTTCCATTTATAAAGCGAAATTAGGGCCCGGTTAAATGCTCTGCATGGGGGTGGGGGGGTAGAGGGGGGCACGCGGGGACGGGAAGGAGGAAGTGAGAAGCTTCTTGCAAACAATCCTCTCCTGTTTAGCTTGGAGCTGGCTCGGTTGGGGAAGGATTTCCTTATGTTCAAGGTGTTAGAAGCTTCTTTCAGGAAGGGCTCTGCTGCATTCTTTACTGCAGTTAGACAAATAAAAATGCTGCTAATGGCACGTGACTCAGGAGAGGCTCAGCTATAATAGACTCCAGTGTTTCTACAGCTCTTTAGGCTTTCCAAAGAGCTGTCACGCACACTATCTCAGCAGATCCTCGAAACACCTGGGTGGGGGGGACGGGGGGAAACAGGCTAGGTATTATTGTCCTCGCTTAACTTGCTGGGGGAAAGAAGCATGTTAGAACATCTGTGAAAGCTGTGCTGTCTTTCTTTTCTTTACTTCCCTACCCATCCGACGCCTCTACCCCACTCCCACCCAACCCCTCCAATTCATGCCCACCCCGAGTCAAGGAGACAGCGGTGATAGCCTAAAGAGAGTCAGGAGACCAGGATCACGGTCTTTGGAAGAGTAGCGTCTCCCTGTGTGACTCCCTGGACCTCAGCTTATTGACCGGCAGCATAGGACCACGGGACAGAGTCTTTGGGAATATGTAGATGACGTCAGTGAAAAGGGACAATGGGCTGTTTGAAAATGGTCATTTTCTAGCATAAATTCTTGGTCCTAGAAGACTGTCTCCATGCAAATCTGGAGGAATTATTAGAGACCTGGGCAATAGGCCATAGGGACCTACTCATTCCTGAGGCTCACGACCAAGGGGCCCATTGTCAAATGTACCTGTATCAGCTAGTCTCTGTCAACTTGACACAAGCTAGAGTCACCTAAGAAGAAGGAATGTCAGTTGAGGAATTGCCTCCATCAGATTGGACTGTGGACATATCTGGGGGCATTTCTTGATTAATCATTAATGTGGGAGGATTCAGCCCACCATAGGTGATGCCACCCCAAGCAGTTGGTCCTGGGTTGTTTAAGAACGCAAAGTGGGGAGACCATGGGACATAAGAAGTAAGCAGCATTCCTCCATGTTCTCAGCTTCCATTCTTGTTCTGACTTCCCTTTCTGAAGGACTGCAGCATGGAAGCCAAACTAACCCTTTCCCTCCCAACTTGCTTTTGGTCATGGTATTTTATCACAGCAATAGAAAGCAAACTAAGACAGTTGGAGGCACAGAAAAACTGGCAAAAAAAAAGCTTTCAAATTGCAGGTTAGAGACAACCTTGCACTCTGAATAGGCAGTGAGTGGGGGCAGATGGGAGGACATGGGGACACGTGGTATTGTGTATTACTACTAAGCAGGTAGCTCGGGTATATGACCGGCCATGCAAAGAGGCCACCAAGGAGGGCTATCCTTGAAGGGATGGACTTGAAAGATGGTAAGGAAGGATTTGGGAAGGGTGAATCACCAGGCTCCACCACGGCCCATGGTGTGGAGCGGCCTTGCTGTTAGTGATGGGTTCAGACTGGGGGAGCTGAGTCTCTGTGCTCCCCTCCCCAGCCCTGCTGAAGTGAAAACACCACGCTCCTCCAGTGTTCACTGATTCTGGCAGAAGGCTAACTAACACATCCAATAGAGCTCTTGACGTTACGCCACTGATGTCATCGTCACAAGGCCCAGTGCAGCAGAAGCACAGGTGTATCCATTGTCCCTGGCTTGTTGACCAGGGCACTCCAGAGAAGCAGAAGTGATGGATGCATAGTTAGGTTGCTTCCTTTTTAAGGAGATTATCTGCACACATTTCCATCCATCACCTATGGAATTTTGGCGAAGGGCCGTTGTTCTGGGCTCTCATCTCATGGTTATTAACTGCTGACCTCAGGAAGAATTATTAGCCAGTCGTCAAGGGCTCTCACATTTACTTCCTATATCTGTAGGAAAGACTCCCAACAAGCATTTCCTGAGCTCTGGGGACTAAGAGACAATGGACAGATTCTAGGACGTCACACGGTCCAGCAGAAGTGGCAAAGCCTAAGTCGTGCAGGGCCACTGACATGGTAGCTACACACAGGGAATGTATGCGGTCCTCACAGACACGGGCTCAGGGAGGCACGCTGTGGAGAGTAGGTTCTGAGCAGTTTCCATGAGTATCAGGCTACAGGAGGATTCTAGGACAGGAAAAGCGTTGCCGTCTGATACTGCACTACACGCGAATCCTATTCAGTAAAGAACTTAACATAGAAGGGAACAACAGAAAATGGCGTTTGTGGTGCCACAGGGCATGGGGACACTTAAGATCTTGTATTCCTCTCCTGCAGACAAGATGGTGTCCTTGGATTCCCACTTCTGAAGTCTGTGGCAGATGCACAGGAGGGAAGAGTGTTGAGACCAGAAGCCCAGCACAAGTGTGGGGCAAGTATGAAGGGATGATCCGTGATACGTGGCAGTGGGAACCCAGGTTTGGTTCCCAGTCCCTATATGGAGGCTCACATCTGTAACTCTAGTTCCAGGGGATCATAAGCCTGTCTCTGACCCCCATAGTTACTAGACACACACATCAGACGTATGTCCAGGTAAAATACTCACATAACATAAAATAATCAAACAAAATTGCTTCTAAAAGTGGATCGCTCCTAAGGTATGACATTTAGAGTTGACGTCTGGCACTCCCACACATGTCAATGTATGCCTACATCAGCATACATACACACACACACACACCCTGTAATAACAATAGAAAATATCTGGCATCCCTACACATGTGAATGTATGCTTGCATCAGCACACACACACACACTGTAACAACAATAGAAAATGTCTCAATCTGTTAGAGGGCCAGAGCACTTTCTAAAGTCATGAAAACCCTAAAGGACAGATGTGTTCCATTTTAGTCACCACCCCCCCCCCAAAAAAAACCCTAAGAAATAAACATGTCCACTTCTCTGTGACTATGTGTGCTCTTGGATGCCTTTCAGGAAGATCCTGCAAGGATCCACAGAGGCTCTGAGCTGTTGTGAGTCACCCATGCCTGTGCGTGGGCTTGGGTATATTCACTAGACCTCTAAATATATACATGTATTTCTGGACTGGGACATCTGGCTGGTAGACAGGATCCCTTCTCAACACTGTTAGATATTGGCAACTTGTTCTCCAAAGTGGTTCCATGGATTTGCAGCATTCTAATTGAGTTCTCCTCACTCTGCGTCTTCACCAACACTTGATGTTATCACAGCTTTAAATTCTTGCCAGATGCATAGATGTGAAACAGGATACGGTTGTGTTTTCTGTTTAAGAAATGCCATTTGAGAGCCTGAGGGGAAGACCCGTGGGTACAGTGCTTGGTCAGGGTGACACTCTGCATGCGAATCTCCCAAGCCCACAGAAAGCTGCATGTAGTGGCACATGTCTGTAATGTCAGTGTTCCTGTGGGGAGGCTGGAGGCTGAGGCAGGAAAATCCCTGGGAGCTCATGTTAGCTAGCCTGGCATAAGCAGAGATGAACAACAAAGATACCCTGCCTCAAACAAGGTAAAAGGAGAGGACTGACACCCAATGCTGTTCTATGATCTCCACGCATGTGCCATGGCATGCGTGGCCTTCACGTATGTATATTGTATGCATCATACACACAAACACGCACACACACACACACACACACGTCATTTGGTTGAGTCTCTCTTCTGTGCCACCCACGCCACGCCTTTCAGTTGTGAATGGTGTCACGCACTCAGGAGGCAAAGGCAGCAAACAGAACAAAACAAACCAAAAACCTTAACTAATTTAAAATGAATAAATAGTAAAATCACATGCTTTCACAAATTATTTCATAATATCCTAAAAGGGAAATTTACTATTTGTTTGTGTAGAGATGGGGTCTTACTATGTATCCCTAGATGTCTTTGACCTCACTTTGTAGACCAGGCTGGCCTTAAACTCACAGAGATCCACTCTGCCTCTGCCTTCCAAATGGAGGGATTAAAGGTGTGTGCCAACATGCCCAACTCAAAATTTATATTTTCTATTGGTCAATTGTCTTCCTAGTTGGTTCACTTGATTAACAAAATATTGAATGACTGAATGGATTATCTCAGGCCTCCTCAAAGGGCAGCATCCTACGACCTTCTGATGGCTGTCCATATGTAACACCCCTTCCTGAAAAACAACTGTTTTCCCTGAGAGAAAGATGATTTCCAGCGTGCGGTCTTGTTGAAAATCCAGGGGCAAGCCCATAGGTGAACATCAGCTGTCTTTCCTGATGTCACAATGTAGCAGGGAATGGTCTGGCCATATTTCCCAGGATGTTGAGCCTGGGTTGCTCTTGAGTGAGCAGGTACAGGTGATCAAGGGTAGCTTACAGGTCCTGCTTGGCAATGTTGGATGGGCCAGGCAAAGACAAGTTGCTGTGCGTCCCGTATCCCACTTCCGGTCCTGGGCACTCTTCTGCTTCCTTCCCCAGCCGCTGTTCTTATGAGATGCTCCTGGCGTCTTTCCAACCAAATTCCTTTGGTTTAACTTATGTAGAGTTTCAGTGACTCATAGTGGGAGCTATGACACAGAAGGATTGGGTAAGCTTCTGCCCATAGAATGAGAACCTGAAGAGTGTGGCACATGCCTAAGCCAAGGTCTCACCCAGGTAGGCACAGGAATATGACCTTGGATCTCTCTATTTCTGTATTCACCACTGACTCTGTATGTGCGTGCAGGCGTGTGTGCATGTATTTGTGTGTGTGTGCGTATGCGTGCGTGCGTGCATGTATGCATGTGTGTGTGTTTTCTGAAAGTTGTCAAGGCCCCCTTAAGGCTTCTAAGCCATGCCCTTTGACCTCTATTTTACTAATCCTGAACCCTGATTCTTGCTGCCAACTCATGGAATCTTCACCACCTTCCCTCTTTGTTGGCCTCACCAACCCTGGATGCCCATCCTGCCAGGTTACCCTGTTACCACCCAAGGCATCAGGAGGTGACTGTGAATTTCCGCTCAGCACAGTTATGTTTATGTCCTGTCCCTCTGGCCCCACGCTCCCCCTGGGCACATTGGCTTCCAGGGCGTTTATCAGGGCCTGTGTATGTTTTTCTTGTGTGGGATTTGAAATGATTTCTTTAAACAAGGTCTACACTGGGATTGATTTCCGCTCTTTATTTAGAGTGGTTTGTTTTGTAATATGGTTCTTCTAACCATCTAAATTGTGGGAACTGAGGAGAAAAGAGAGAGAGGGGGGATTTTCTGACTCCATATAAATATCAATTACTTTATCTGCCTTTGAAGACTTCCATGTCTTTTCCTTGAAAGAGCTGGAGCCAAATTCTTTGGGGGTCCTTTTCTTGTTAGAACTGTTATGAATAGAACGATAGTCGCCCTGAGACTTGCATGCGGGGCTGGGAATGAGAGACAAGCTGGGCTTTTTGCAGCACTATTTTCTTTGAAAGCACAGCCATATCCATTCATCGGAACTTCACAACCTCACATTCCTTTTAATTTGGTCTTCACAGGAGCCACAAGAGGTAAAGACGTAGACAAAACCACTCCAGGCAATAGAGGAGGTTTTGGTTTGCCAGTCAGCTTGGTCTGAGACTCGCTGAGGAGCTCAATCATTTATCAGTATGTTTAATAACTATTTCTGCCTACCTACTGTGTGTCAGCTTCGAAGCTGGAAGCAACAGTGAGATGAACGATTGAACTTTTTCTGTGCACCCATGGAACCACCCTGCCTCTCACAAGTTCTGTTCTGCTTACACTTGAAAGCCTCCCACGACGAGGACTTAACCTCCGTGATGACAGTGGATCATTCCACAGAGCATGGCTCACACTGCTCAAATCCTTCTCTATGCAGGGTCAACCTCATCTAATTTCTCTACACAGGGCTAGCCTCATCTAGTGCTTGTCGTTATGCTACCCAGCAAGTTCTTATTCTCTAGGACTTATACTGCTGAGTTCCCACCCCCACCTTCTTGACTCTGGGCAGAAGAAATCTCTGCTATATGTTGGAACACAGTGTTTGGAATGAGCTCCAGCTTAATGTTCACTTACCCTTTGGGTCCCTTATCACATGGATGACCTGCCTAGCCCATCCTTTATTCTCTGTCTAACAACTTAATCAGTAGGGCATTTAATTGACTTTCCTGCTGACCTACATGGGGCTCATGCTGACAAAAAGCCGTTCTAATTCCCTCCACCTTTTCCCCTACCTCTTAGCTGGGCAGGGGGCTGAGGCTCATGTCCAGAGCAGTTCCGTTGAATTTTCTCAGGTTAGGGCCTGTGGACCCTGACTTCAGGGTCACACAAGATTGTATTTCTCCTAAATAGGCATCAACCTCATATCCGACCAGACTGACACTCACTTCTCTGACCAAGTCTCAGAATTCCTGTAGAAGTTGAGCCCAGGAGAGATCCCTGACTAGATTTCTGTGAGTCATCAAAAAGTGATTCGTGCAGCCATGCTATGTTTTCACATGTCCCTAAAGAGAACACGACTTATTTTGTCAAATGTTTAGCTTTAATATACATTCATCTCTTCTACTAAATCTTCCCGATACCCAAGTCCAGGGGGCCCAAGAAGAAAGAAATACAACTTAAAAGTAACTTATTGCGTGATCGTTCCCAGGGTACAGCTCTCTCCTTGCTTTCTTCCCAGGCAGTCGCCAAACATCTGCTTACTTACTCACCTGTTTCAAATAGGGTGCGACTGACACTTTCTGGACCATGATTGCATGATTGCATGAGGTCAGGGGACAGGAGGGACATGGAAAGATGGAGAAAAGTGAGTCACGGCCAGAAATTCTAACAGGCCAAAGCGACAAGTTCAGTGCTTACTGATATTGCTTCCTACCCTATCTGTGATATTCTCTCCCTCTGTCCCTTTCTTTTGTATACATGTGCGTATGTGTGTACAGGTTCATGTACGTGAGTGCACGTGTATGTATATGTACATGCAAATACAGGTCAGAGGACAACCAGGGCTATCGTTCTTCTCAGTGTGTGTCCACCTCAGGTTTGTTTGATTGCTATTTTAACAGTTTATCTCTATCTGGATCTCATGGGGTAGGTTTGGCTGTCTGGCCAGTGAGCCCCAGGGATCCATCTACATCTGCCTCCCTTGTCCTTCCTTCCTTCCCTTCTTCCTCTTCCTCTTCTTTTCTTTTTATAGCTTGGATTCTGGTGGATAAACTACAAATCTTGCCTGTAAGATAAGCACTTTACTGACTGAGCCTTCTCCCAAGCCTTTCCTTTCTCTGTATTGTAGAAGTTTTCCAAAATAACAATTGTGTAAGGCCAGACGGGTTGTGTCTGGTTTGTAGATGCAGCATTAACCCCTTGTGGAGAGGGCAACCTCTCATTTCACTTTTCAGACTCCTTCTGGATCACTATTCCGGGTTATGTGGGCCTTCTGCCTTCTGCCTCTCCTGGAAGGGCACTAAAGCTGACTCTGGAGCATGCAGGGAATCTGTTCCACTTTGCTCCCCAGGAAAGGTCTGAGACTTGTGAGTCAGCGATGAAAGTTTGGCTCAGGGGCAAATGTTTTAAGGTTGCCAAAACCTCTGCCACACCATGCTTGGAGCTCTTTCTTGTCACTGGAAAACAAAGCATTCCCATTGGCTCTGATATTTCTACACTCAGCTCCTCAACACTGTTCTTAGGGCAGCTTTTGATATCAAGCGAGCCCACTCTGTGGAAGGTTCCTCCTTCTGAACTCGGTTGACTGTTTATTTTTGGATTGAACACTAGAAAGTTAGAATTTCCTAAAGCCACCGACTCGGATTCTTCTTTTCAATAAAATCTTGCTGAACACATGAAGACAAGAAGGCTTAGGAAATGCCCCCAAGGGAAGGACTTGACAGCCCATTGCATCTGCCTCTCTCAGGTTACTGACAGGCAATCCTGGGTTGAAAGAAGAGCGAGTCATTTAGTGAAGGTCACCATGTTTTCATTCCTGCGTGTTCATTCTCAAGAACATTCCACGTGTGGCATTTTGTAGGAAATGAAGCAACCACAAGAAAAGCGCATGGTGTTTTACGATACGCAGTCTCAAGTTAAAATTTCAAGAAGCCCCAAAGTTATGTACAGACTTTCAAAGCACTTGTAAAAAAATAAAAAAATTAAAAAAATTTTAAAAAATCTTCCTCCATCATCAATCGCAGGGCTAAATTAAAGACCAGTCATTATGAAATCCTAGTGAGGACAAGAAGAGTCAACACTCCGTGACTAAGAACAAAGCCAGAGAAGCTTCCTGAGGTGTCCCAGAGACCATCAGTGTGCCCTCGGGTCATCCCTGTGCCAGAGCAGCAGTTCTGTGTGAGTATAGTGCTGGGATCAGATAGGCTGGAGTTCCATTCCCTGCTTCTCCCTCTCTCTGTGTTGGTTATATGTATTATGTGTTCTATGTATGATCCTCACACATAGTCAATGCTCAGCCAGATGGTTATACTACTACCTAAATACAGGGCTTCTAAACCCCACCCCAGTTGTCATGGGTGCTGTCCTGTGCATCACAGGATGCTTGGCCTTGGCTTCTACATACCAGATGACATAGTTATACATCCCCAGGATAGTTAGCTTTATTTGTCAACTTAATACAACTGAGAATGACCTGGACAGAGAGATTGTCTATACTAAGCTGATGGGTAGGTATGTCTATGGGGAAATATCTTAATAAAGTTGATTGATATGGGAAGACCTACCTCACCGTGAGGAGCACCATTCCCTAAGAAAGGGGTCCTGAGGACAAGTAACATCATTCATGAATTCACTCTCTCTTGTCTCTTGACTACAGGTGTACTAGCTGTTTGAAGATTCTGCTACATTGGCTTCCCTACTATAGTGGACTGCAACCTGGAATTATGAGCTGAAATGAACCCTTTCTCTCTGAGTTGCTTTTGTTGGGATGTGTTACCATAGCAATAGAAAGTTAAACTGGAACTCCAACTCACACAATAACAAGGTAGCCCCAGACAAAACCAGAATTTCTCTGGATCCATAATTCCCACCCTCAGTGTCTTAGATAGGGTTTCTGTTACAGGGAAGGAACACCAGGACCACAGCAACTCTTATAAAGAAAAATGTTTAATTGGCACTGGCTTACAGTTTCAGAGGTTTAGCCCATTATTGTCATGGTGGGAAACAGCGGGAAGCATGATGGCATGCAGGCAGACATGAAGCTGCAGAAGAAGCTGGGAGTTCTACATTCAGATCAGCAGGGAGCAAGAAAAGAATGCCATGCTGGGCCTGGCTTGATCGTCTGAGACCTCAAAGTCCACACTCAATGGCTACTTCCTCTAAGAACACTATACCTACTCCAACAAAGTCACACTTCCTGATTGTGCCACTGCCCGTGTGTCCATGGGGGCCATTCTTATTCAAACCACACACCCGCCTAGCACTCGTACAAATCCCGCCCTAGGATCACTCAGAATTGCTAGGACAATGCCCAGCATTATAATGCAGTGGAAGAAAATGGATTTTGAACTAGACTGATGTGAATTTCGATGCAGGCTGTCAGTCACTACCATGCTAGCTATGTTTTGCTGTAGGATGGATACAGTATCAGTTCTCCCTGTCGGTAGCCACCAGAGGAAGTGGTGTGTGCTAACCACGTCTGACTGAGAGATGACACTCATCTCTGCTCATGTTCTTTGCTTCCCATTGTCACACATATGCGTGAAATCCCACACCCCGCTGGCACAGCGTGGGGGGTATCACGGTGTGTGTGTCTGAAGAGTGTCTAATTGGAAACCAAATCTAAAATATCTTGAATCTTAATGCTTGGTTCTAGTTATTGAATATTGTTGCCACCGTTTAAAAATGAGAGTTTCTACCTGGTGACTGCATGTTTAATTATACCTTTAATGCTGTTAGCTACGTAGATAATCCCTTTGCTGTGTGATTCTTCACCCACCTCACAAACTACTGTTCCACCTGAGTTAACGTTAATCCTCATACAAGCCAGGTCATGCCTTGCCTGGTTTTGAGAGGAAATAAATCCCACAGAGGGGAAGCAAGGTCATTAAAGCTATACTACAAGTCAGTGGCTGGTTTGGTATGGAGCCCATTGCTTGGCTCCTGAGACACTCTCTGGCTCCAGATGTTATTGCAATTGGTGGTGGCTGTGGTGATGTATATGGGATAACAGTAGTGGTGGTAGTGCTGGTGGTGGTTAATGTGGGATTTCCCTCTGTATGCTGTGATTACCATTAATGAATAAAGAAACTGCTTCAGACCTGAAGCAGGGGAGAACTTAGCTAGGAGGAAGAATGCAGAGTGAAGGGAAGCCATGTAGCCCCCACCATTCAGACACTGGAACTTTTTCTGGTAAGCCATAGCCTCATGGTGATAAACAGATTACTAAATATGGGTTAAATTAAGATATAAGAGTTAGCTGATAAGAACTTAGAACTAATAGGCCAAACTTTAATTAATACAGTTTCGGTGTGTTTATTTCAGGGTTGAGCAGCCAGGAACCAACGAGCAGCCACTTTACAACAAATTGGCACCCACGTGGCCAACTAAAATCCACATAAAACCTGGGAAAACTTAAAATGGAATTCTAGACACAAAAGAACAGAGTTAAGCATGGTTTGGTAGCGGCATCCTCTTGGGTGGGCTCTGTTTGCTGGGAGCAAGTAGAGGCACAGCTCCCTCAGGAGAGGTGTTCCTGATTCAGAAGTAGCAGGAAAAAAATGCACCATTTTGAAATGCTTGCTTTCTGGGCCATGCTGTCAGTGCAAACTCTTTCTGGAAGTCTGCCTATGGAGCATTTAAATGGGGTTTGTGAACAGAATGCTACATCTTGCTTAATGGCAACATAGACTAGTTGTGTGCCTAAAAATGGGGCTGTGAGCATGGATAGCTCTCAGAGGCAGCAAACAGCTCAGCCATGCTAGACTGGGTGGGGCAAGCAGGAAATGCCATATTTGTCCTAGCAATGCTGCAGCTTAAGTTTTTAAGAAGCACTTAGCATTTTAAGAAGTGCTCCTGGACAGTAAAGAATTACAGACACACAATAGGACAGATTCAGACTTAAAAGACCTCTAAATGGGTCTCCGTGTTGGAAAAATGTACATAGGCTTAGAAGAGAGAAGAAAAAGAGTATAGCGAGTTATAAAAAGAAGTATGTTTTAAAAAAGGTAAAGTCTTTAAAGAGATAGAGTACAGACAGTCATAAATTAAAAGAAGTAAAAAAGAATAAGTCACATAAAGATTGAATATATACAGAGAGTCTAGATTATGTATACTATTGTGTTTTCTTTGAATTTTTTGATTGCAGAGAGACATTTGATACTGGGGACTGCTAAGTCAAGCCACCATATATACTTTAAAGGTATCTTGATTTAAAAATATGGGTCTAAAGACATGTTGCTTTGGAAAAGAGGTTCTTCTTTTGTTTCCACAGATGAGAACCTGTGGATTCATTCCAGGCTAATGCATTTTGATACCCCTGAAAGGTAGCTGTGAACACCCCCAAAAATATTTTGCCCAACAAAAAACAAGAAGCAGTTTGGAGAGAACTACGCCCAAATTCCCTAAATGATTGTTTATAAATGTTTGCTTACATTTAAAGGGGGCTATGTATAGAGATTTGCATTCGTATTAATTTTGGGTTTTTGATACAAATTTAAGGTCAATTTTGCTATGTATATGTATTTATGATTTTATTAAGGTATTGTGTTTTTCCAGCTCATTTAAAAATGTATGTAATGTATAATTAAGAAATGTAGGTTAATAGATAATCATATATAATAGTCAAGCTTGTAGTCATGTTAGTTAGATTTTCTAGATGTACAGATATGTATTTCAGATGTATAGGCATTCTTCAAATCTTTCAAAGACTGCAGAATATGACATTTAGATGTTTAAGAACTTAGGACTTTTCATGACAATGAGACACATCTGCTCCTAACAGCATCAATCACTTCAAGAGGAAGATGGCCATCGAGGAGGCTCCTTACAGTGTTTTTTAGCCATTTGGGCAAGAAACTGCTCTTACCTGGACTGCTTCACGAACTGGATGTGCAGGAACCACAGAGAAATGACTGCTGAACTTGCCTAAAGGTGAGACAATCCTTTGGGGTTCCTGCTTCATCAAAGAGTCTGCTAGACATTCTGCAGGGTACAGAAGAAAGTGACTAACAAACTTCCAATATAGGCTGAACTGTCTTTGAACAAGAGGAAGATGGTCATCGAGGAGGCTCCTTACAGTGTTTTTTAGCCATTTGGGCAAGAAACTGCTCTTACCTGGACTGCTTCACGAATTGGATGTGCAGGAACCACAGAGAAATGACTGCTGAACTTGCCTAAAGGTGAGACAATCCTTTGGGGTTCCTGCTTCATCAAAGAGTCTGCTAGACATTCTGCAGGGTACAGAAGAAAGTGACTAACAAACTTCCAATATAGGCTGAACTGTCTTTGAAATTTCCTACTTCACTGGAAAAGTCTGCTGGATACTATGGGCCTGTAGGCTGAAGATGGAGGTCCCAGCATTACAGAAGAATTGGATGACTGTCCAGGCAGTGAGATGTCTCTGTCAATTCTAGAGTTTTGGAAGTTGCTGACAATGCACTTCCTGTTTACTTAGGTAATATTATATCCTTTTGGAGTCTTTGATGGAGTTGAAGAATAGATAGAAAGTAAATATAAATATTGTAACTATAATTCTTGCTTGATAACTGTTTTGTTATATGTAATTTTACTGTTAAAGTTAAAACCTTCCTTTTTTTGAACAGAAAAGGGGAAGTGATGTGGGATTCCCTTCTGAATACTGTGATTACCATTAATGAATAAAGAAACTGCTTTGGATCTATGGTAGGGCAGAACTTAGTGAGGTGGGGGAAACTAAACTGAATGCTGGGAGGAAGAATGCAGAGTTAAGGGAAGCCATGTAGCCCCCACCAGACACAGACACAGGAACTTTTCCCTGTAAGCCACAGCCTCGCGGTGATACACAGATTAGTAAAAATGGGTTAAATTAAGATGTAAGAGTTAGCCAATAAGAAGTTAGAGCTAATAGGCCAAGCAGTGATTTAATTAATACAGTTTCTATGTGGTTATTTCGGGTCTGAGCTGCTGGGCAGCAAGGAAATGAACAAAAAGTGACTTTCTTACAACAGGTGGTGGTAGTAGTGATGGTGGTGGTGGTGGTAATGGTGGTAATAGTGGTGGTAGTTATGGCGGTGGCAGTGGTGGCGATGGTGGTTGTGGTGGTGGTGGTAGTGATGGTTATGGTGGTGGTGATAGTGGTGGTGGTGGTGGTGGAGTGTTGGGAAGGGACAGTAAGGGAGTTGACATAGTAGTTAAAGCTTCTATATCCAAGACACACTGAATGGTTGGTTCAATGAGCAGAAATTCTCATCTGGAATCCTGGAGTCTCCGAGAGGATCTGGAAGTCCACGATCCAGATGTGAACAGAGTGACTCCCATGGGCCTCCTCTCCTGGCTTGTAGAGCGTACCTTTTGTTGTGTCTCACAGAATCTTTGCTCTGAACACGTTTGGGTGGAAATGTCCACTTTTTATAAGCACATCTGTTGTAGTAGGTTGGGCACAAATTCCTTTAAAGGTGCTGTCTCCACATGCAGTCACGTTGAGGTCCAGAGCAGACAGGGTTAGGAATTTATACATATTTCCTAAAAGGAAGGGGAGACGCGGAGGGTAACCTTAGGGGAACACAGAGCTAAAGAGGGAGAATGCTGAGTAGGAAGGGGAGTGAACCCCCTAACTTAGGTTGTGTTCTAAAGCCCCATTTCAGTAGGAAAACTCAAACCCAACACAAATAAGTTCTGCTTTCCCCACACTAGGTACAGAGGTGGGAGCCGTCATCACAATAGCTTTCTCACTCACACCAGCCCTGTCTGTACCTGCTCCATCACACAAACCTGCCTATGCACACCAATCCCCATCCATACCTGCCCCATGGCATGGGCCTGACCATGGACACCATCCCTCATCTATGCCTGCCTCATCACAGGGGCTTTCCTGTGCAGAGCATACCCCATCTATGCCTCCCCATCACACAGAGCTGCCCATGCACACCAGTCCCCATCTACCTATGTATGTCCTGCCCTCTTTCTTCTGTCTGGGCAAAGTCTCACATTGTGGACACAGAAAGAGCATGGTCATCCCCATTTACCATCATTGTGAAAGGGAAAGAAAGTGGTGTCTATATGCCTGCGTCTTCTACCTGTCACTGGATCTTCCATGTCACCTGGATAGGAGACTTTAAGACTCTTGAGAGGAAGCATGGATGATAAACGTTTAGAGGTCTCAGAGCGGCAGCCAGTGGTTATCTCTCCTCTGCTGAGACCCCTCACTAAGCCCCCTTGCACTAAGATCCCCACACCTGCTCTGTTTGTTCCCTTTGCCCCCCTGCCTCAGTCTGGCCAAGGGACTATCCACAGAAACCGAACTCTGCTGCAGCTGAAGTTTGCAATTGACATGTCAGCCTAGACCAATTGCCTAGATACCCATGGGCCAGGGTCTCAGAAAGGAGGGAGTCCTAAGTCCGGACTTGTTGCCAGGGTGCTGGAGTCTTTCAGATAACAGTGAGGAACATCTAGAAGATGCTGTCAGACTACTCTCTGGATAGGAGGCTCAGGCTGGCGGGAACAGGCTGTGGAGGGGAGAGCTAGGAACAGAGAGGGGGCCTGGAGTTTGGAGACTCAGAGAGGTGGGAAAGGTAGTGGAATGTGGCCTCCAGGACAAGGTACAGTGAAGCTGATGCTTGAGACCATGGGTACCAAATCTCATGCTGTGACGGAGGCTGGAAGTCTTAATTTAGCTTCTGTTGGCATCTCGGCATCCTTCATCTTACGGATACAGACACATCATTATAGACTCGTTCCAACATCCCACGGACTTCCTGACCATTTTCTTTGAGAGAGCAAGGACTGGAGTAGAGATCTCACACCTAGAGTCCTGCTCAAAGCCAGTGACAAAATGGGACCAAACCTTAGAGGTCTACAAACCACCTCCTGCTCCTCTTGGTCAACTTATTGCTATTTGAGTCCCTTTGACAAATTCTGGATGCCGTGGATCTGGGAGTCTGAGGAGTTCATCCTTTGGACCTCATGTGTGCAGTGAAATGCAGGGGATGCTGTCTTCATCTGACATGACTCCCTGTGATGGTTGCCTCTTAGTGTCAAGTCAATACAACCTTTAATCACCTGAGAAAAACATATGAGGATTTCCTACATCGAGATTGTCTTGATGAAGCTGATTGATGTGAGAAGACCCAGCCACTCTGGGGGACACCATCCTCTAGGCAAGAGGTCCCTGATCTTATAAGAATGGAGAAACTGAGCTGAGCATAGCAAGCAAGCAAGTAAGCATGCACGGGTTTGTTTCTCTCTGCTCTTGACTGTGGATGCAGTGTGACTTGCTGCTGCAAGGATGATCTGGAGTTATAAGCAGGAGTAAACCCTGATCTCCCCTAACTTGCTTTTTGTCTAGAGTATTTTATCATGGCAACATAAGAAAGCAGGATACTCTATTAAAGCTGCTTTAATAGAGATATTATGGCTGGCATGCAGCAACAGGGATCAGTCCCTTAGACTATGAATTGGAAACCAATGGCTGTCACAATTGACCTCAAATGAAGACAGAGTGTATCAGTGAAAGTTTATGTGCTGAGCATGAAGGTCTTGTCTTTGAGTCTTAAAACCCCGGGCATGGGGGGCAGGGGAGAGGGTGGAAGGGGAGAGGGGAGGAAAGAAGGGGAGTAGGGAAAATATATTTAGCTCAATTAAAAAGAATAAATTAAAAAAATAAGAAAATATTAAAACCTCAAGTAAACAAGCTCTCATGGTGATATAGATATAAGGTTTCTTGGTACATGGGGGAATGCATGGCTTCTGGAAGTTTCTGGAGAAGGACAAGTTCAGTTTCCTGAGCCAGCTGTATATGAGGGCAGTTGGTCAAGCTGTAGTAGTGTCAAGCTGCTTTGCCAGAGAGTGCACATCTAGAATAAGGCACAGGACATGACAGTCTAACTCTAGTCACTGCCAGTGTCTCCTCTCCCGGGATGTTATGTTCAGTGGTCCAGAGGCAAAGCGGACAAATGAATCCGTCATGAAAAGACTGTGACCAGAAGAAGCAGAGAAAATGCAAGTTCTCTCCTCTAGTGAAGCTCTGAGGAAGAGCAAGAAGAGAAGATCCAATGACAAATCTGTCAGGGCCAGAGAGAGTTTGGCGTGTGGACTGGCTGCTTTTTGCTTTTTGAGACAGGGTCTCTCTATGTAGCCCTTGGCTGTCCTAGAACCCACTCTGTAGACCAGGCAGGCTTCAAATTCAGAGATCTGCTTGCCTCTGCCTCAAATGCTGGTATTAAAAGCTTGTACCACCGCCCAGCTAGCCTTTAAAGGCAGGACTGTTAGGTCAGAGGCTCCCAACCCAAAGAAGAACCACAATGACAATAGCTAGTATGCATTAGGCCTTACTTATACTCAGTTTGCACAACTCTTATTACAATTATCAGTCTTAGCCGGTAGATGGGAAAACTGAGGCACAGGGGCTACTAACCTGCTCATGGGTCTGTTAGGATTCAGACTCAAACACCTTGGCTCCTGAGTTGTGCTGGGTTGGGCAGGAGGAGTCTTCTGATGACATTCCCAGCCCTGAGTCCCTCGGGCTTTAGGGAGGCCCCTGCTGGGACCATTTGGGAGTAATTTACTTCCAGTGGCCTTTAGGTCACAGAGCTAGACAAGACACTGCTGAATGCTTTTCCCCAGCTGTGCAAGCTGGGCACAGGGCCAGGCCACTCTCCAGCTTCAGTGACAGGTGCCGGCCGCTGTGGTTTGGCAACAGGGCAGCGGCTGGGAGGTGCCCCAGAGGCTGACCTGTGGCAGGGCATCAGGTCTACAGAATCCAGGCTCCAGAACCCTTTCAAAACAGCTGCCTGGGGGAGGGGAAGAACGGCGAGATGGCCACGGGGAGGCAAAAGCTGCATGGAGACTTGGCTCAGAGGCAGTGTTGTTAGCTTTCTTTGCTACTAAGCCTCCTCAACATTGCCAATTCAGTCAGTACTTGCTAACCACCTCTTCAGGGTCAAAACACATGCCCTGGCTCAGGACAAGCATAGCCTGTCATTTCCCAGACACCCAAAAAGACCGTCCTAACCCAGGGCTTCTTGAAGGTGTTCACTGGGTAAGTAGGGAGCAACACATCTGGGTCCCATTATTGTTCTAAGGGCTGACGGGGTTCATTTCATGGCACTAGTGTGCCCCCCTGTCAAGAAGCCTCACCTTACACCACAGAAGTCATCCCACCCCACGAGCCCTCCTGCAAACCCCAAACTATGTCCAAGCGCTACAGATGGGAAAACCTGCGCCTAGGGTCTTGTCCCTAGAATACGCTTCTACCCTGCCGATTCTTCCATCTCCTTGGGCTGTGGCAACCCTCTGTGATGGGATCCTGTCTAAGACAAGGTCTCCCAGCTCCTTATTCGCCTGCCAACTGCAAGCCTTGTGACCACTCACCTTAGGTCTCACATCTCCTGAAAGCCTTCATCTCCTCTGAAGCCTCACTGTGCAGCCTTGGGTCCCAGGGTTGTATTCTTGGATGTTTTCTCCTCTTTTCAATGGAGAGGCCCCTTCGACTCCCTCCTCCCCCTACTTAGGTGCAGATAATGGACAGAACGAGGTGAGATCCAGGAGAGAGAGAGAGAGAGAGAGAGAGAGAGAGAGAGAGAGAGAGAGAGAGACAAAAGCAGAAATAAACTTCAGTGCTTGTCTGACATGCGAGGGAGTAGACTGTGGAGGTGATCACTTATAAAGTAGAGTTTGGGGGTGAAACTGAGGACCTGGGGTGTCCTCAACATTCTGTATCTCGTTCAGATTTCTAGGCATTTCCCTATAGCTCTAGAGCTCTGTGTTCTGATACTTGGTCCAGCAGGTCCCGACTTCTGACTCTCCCTGCTTCACCCATATAGCTGCACACCATCCTGCTTTAGATGGGTCCTTTCCTTTCCTCCAACATCTCTCATTTGCTTCATCTGTCCCTCATTGCAGGCAACCTTTAGCCTACAGCTTCCATAATAAAACTCTCAACCCATCATGAACACACTTCACACCACCCCACTGTTCTGAGATACATGTTTGAGGGCTGCTCTCCTTACTACCGTGGACCCTCTCACCCCCATAATCCAGATTGGGTTCTTTGATTTATTTATTTTTAAGCCCTGCATGCTTGGCCTGCAACAAGTGGTCTGTTATGGGATGGATGGATGGATGGATGGATGGATGGATGGATGGATGGATGGTCAGACTCAACTTCTCTAACAAGGGTGAAAACAAAACAGGTCACATTTTCAGGTTTTTGTGTAATTCTCATAAATAAGCCACTTTCAGTCCACACCCCTTGTGGTACCCACTTCCCAAGTGCCTTCTTTCTCTTTCCCCTGACTGCAGGGAGAATGCAAGATTCCCATCATCCCACCGGCTCATCCTAGGATCAGATTCCCTTTCCAGCAGAGTTCCTTTCTCAAGCTGGAGAAGAGAGGAGCCTCTGATTAGCATTTAGGTACCATCTGAGTGACATCATCCCGCTTGGGTTTTAACTTCCCAGCATCTGCTGACTCCCTAGGTTTTTCATCACAGTGAGACAGGTCCATTTCTCCAGATAGGGGCCTATCATGGTAAGGAGATAAATCCAGGGCCACACAGCCAGGCCTTGTGACCCCAATAATCTCAGTGCTCCTGTTGACTCTACCACTTCCCTGATGCAAGGGGGGCCTTCAAAGACAAAAAAAAAAAAAAATCTTCCCTTATCTCTCCCAGCCATATTTTCAATTTACATCATTTTTTTCTCATCCAGAATATCATTAAGAAGTATTTAAGACTGAATAATCTATCAGCATGTTCCTGTTATTTTTTGTGACTGAGCTATCCAGGGAGGTCTGAATATTACCAATACCTGTGAAGGTTCTAAGCTTTAGCTGAGTAAGACTGGGTGCACAGTCAAAGTTGTGGGACCTGACATCTGTGGGGCCTCTGACTTGGTGTCCGAAAGGAGGTTGTTCAGGGTGTGGCTTAGGGGTAGGAAGGCCACTTAGGGGAGGGTTTGGGGCCTGGTGTTTTGGGGTTAAGAGGAAGATAAGAAAAATTCTGGCACTAAGAAAAGCAGGCTACCAAATGTGTGATTCCTACTAACTAATATGAAATTTCCTCTAGGAGTTAGTAGTTATTAAACTTACTTAGTAGTAAAGCTCGCTTGATTACAACCCTGGGAGGAAGTTGAAAAAATATATTTTAACAATTCAAGTGCCTTCTTCTCCCACCTTCTAAAACTCTCTCCCCTTTCTCTGTCTCTCTGTCTGTCTGTCTGTCTGTCTCTCAGCCTCCCCCCTCTCTCTCTGACATCATGTGTGTGCGCACAGGTGTGCCATGGGACATATATGAAAGTCAGAGGACTACCGCCAGGGTCTTTACCTTCCCTGTTGTTGGGCACAGAGTCTCTTAGCTTGCTCAGTGCTTCTGGGAATTCTGTCTCCACCTCCCATATTCCAGTAAGAATACCAGGGTTTTAGATGTGCGCTGTTTCATCCAGTTTTACCTGACTGCTGGGCACCTGGACTCCGGTCCTCACAGCTACGCATCAAGAGCTGGACCGACTGAGCCATCTCCATTGTCCCGCCCCTCCCACTTTAACCAACAGAGAGGATCTGAAGGACCGTATTCCTAAGACTAAACTTATAGGGCAGGCGAATGGTCCCAAGATAGATGTTCACAATCCTTACCTTTCATTTCAACTTTAACGTTATTTGTTTATTATTTTACAAACACTTTCATTGCGCTTGCCCTGAGCCTGATGTTATGCCCTGTAAATATTTGCTCATTTAATCTTCGTGGAAGCGGGTAGAGGTTCAGTGAGGTTACATCACATGGCCAAGGTCAGGCAGTCAGAGTGGTGGAGCCAGCACTCCGGCTGGGGCCGTCTGGCACCAGAGTGTTTGATGTAAACCACTAAAGCTCTTTGTGGTTTTTTTCTCTTCTTCTTTTTTCCCCCAAACTGTCTTTTCACTTGGACACAGAGAAAAGCCTCTCTTCCCAATCATGTAAACGACTGAACCAGCCTCTTCTAAGGGATTTCAAATGCTTCGCCGGTGGGGTCCAAATGAGAGCTCCTGTTCTCATGTGCGGAGTCTGCCCTGCTTTTCTCTTTTGATGGAGGAACACACCTATTGGGATGACAATCCCAAATGCATTTGCGGGAGCTTCCAAAGACCAGATTCCAGTCTCTTTGTGTCTAACCCCAGTGCTGGAACAAATCAAAGACTGTGTTGCAGATCCCTGAAAACAGATTGGAGTCTGTGTATCTCAAATATTTCAGATCAGCTTGGGAACAAACTCACGATCTTATTTTTCTTTCTCATGCATGGTTTATTTTTAAAGTGTGCATCTGGCTGAATCTTTTTTCCCCCTCCCATTCCCAAGAAGGCACTGGGAAATTACTAAAGCAGCTAATCAGACTGTGGATGGTAGCTTTTCTCTGAAGGCAGAAGGAAGGTCCAAGGGGTCTTGACAGGACCTTAGCCTCTTTCCATTCTGTGCCTTCCTCTGATAGCCTATCACCTGATGGGCTCCCCATGTGTGGATGAAGAAAAGACTTAAGCAGCTGTGGGAATATCCCTCCCCCAAGGAGCCGTCTAGTGATCATTCCTGTCTGCTCGAAGTCACCTCTCTGACCAAGAGAAGCTCTTGTCTCAGTATCACAGATACTGCTGACAGTTGCTGTGTGCCAAACACCAGGCTAGACAAGACGATACAGGGAGTATTAGCATCCCTCTGGTTCTTGAAAGCCAGAGTCTAAGTCTCAGGGAGCTCTAAGCATGCCCCACATGCAGAGCTGTACAGCTCACAGGAGTGGGAAAGAAGCCTGCTGGGGTAGCATCTAAAGTCCTCGGGTGACTCCACCTTGCTCTCAGCACACGGTCATGCTATCCCTGCTCCTCCCGCCCTGCCCCAACAGCATCCACAGGGGCAAATGAGCAGCCGATTGGTGTGAGGTGAGCAGGTAACAATGGTTGTTTATAGTTGGGGTGCTGGTGGCTTTCAGAGAGGAGACTCAATCAGTCAGAAGAGCAGGATGTGAGATCCAAATGGGCTCCTGGGGTACACACACTTTCCCTAAAGGTCTTTGCCAAGGAAGGGCAGGTGAGCATCCTAGACTTACTGGTCCTTTCCCCTAGGGAGACAGAGCTGAGACTTTTGTGGGCAGCAGAAGACGGAACAGCGCTGTTCCAATTGGTTCTCTTCTCTCCATTCCAATGTCACTGAGTTTCCTTGGCTCTCATCATTCTGATGCTCTCGGACTGCTCCCTCCTTTCCCTAGGCGTCTGCCCTAGGCATGAGTGTCCTCTCTGGCTGTCAGACAATCTTCCTGAGAAATGAATCAGACTGTGCCTCAGTCATCTTTGCAGTGCCTCACGGCTTTCAGGGTCAAGTTCAGAGTCCTTAGCATGGGGTGATAGTACATAGTGAATCGTTGTCCTAAGATCCACGCACCTTATAGCATCTCCAGTCTGTTCCCTGACTTCTCTGTCCCATAATGCACTTCCCTTCTTGTTGTTTACGTGTACCACATTCCTAAATGCTTCAGTATCTTTGCATGTGCTCCTCTTCAGAAATGTCTTGGTCACCAGGTAAAGTACCCATCCTAATCCCTACCTATATCTCAAAGGGCCCTTCTTCTCTGTGTGCCCCTGGCAGACATCCTCATCTTCATGCTTCCCGGGGTACCCCAAACACCCAAGCAAAACAGTCATAGCATCTGTCACTGTAAGTACAGGGATTGCTCAGATGCGCGTCGGCTGGTATGAATTGTCTCAGGCTGCATGAAGGCTCAGCTGTTTATTGATAGATGTGTAAGTGGCCAATGGATAAATGGAGGAATGAAGTGGAGGTGGGGGTGGGGAATAAGCAGAGCTTCCTTTGGAAAAATCTGCCACAATAGCAGCAGTTAGGAACAGGTATGGAATATTTCTATATACTCTTAATTTGTCATTGCAATGATGCTAGTTAAGTATTATGCCCATTTTGTAGATGAGGAAACTGAGGCTTACAGAGTGAGTTAATGTTTCAGATTCCTTTTAGTAAGGGAAAAAGCTGGGATAAGATTCAGATTCAGCTTCTTCATAGTAACTTCTATGTTCTCAGTTGCCTGCCTGTCTGGCCCAGCTGCATCCTACATTCCCTTGTCTGTGACTGAATCGGGTCAAACTGAGAAAATAGGAGTCTCTACAGGACAGAGGGCAAAGTGGCCCCCTTCATCCCAGAGAGGGATTAACAGCCTCCCTCCTGAACCTGGGCTCATCCAGTCTGACAGGAACACAGAAGCGTGAACAGAGGTAGAGCAGAGTGTTTGGATCATCGGCTGCCACCAGCTTCCCCCTGGAACCTCAGTTGCTCAGCATAATTCTGAAGTCTGGGTTACCAGAGGAGTCTCACCTCAGCAAAACATCCTGTTCCTAGAATGCTTCCCTGATTGGGGAAACTTACTTGCAAACTTGATTGTCTTTGAAATTGCAGCATCTTTAGGCTCAGCCATTCCAGTCCCTTAAGAGCAGAAAGGCCAAGCACCAGAGGAGGTGAAAAGGTCCAAGGTGAGTGTGTACCTGAGAGGAACGCTGGATGGAGCCCAGAGGAGGATGGAGCCATGAGAGGAATGCTGGATGGAGCCTGGAGGGTATTGAGAAAGTGGGGAAAGCCTCCCTTGATAAGGAAGTACAGGATTTAACAGGGCTGTAGCAGAGACTGCTGCCTCCATTTTTCCTTCCCTTGCATTGCAGAGATTTTTCTGGCTTCCTATGGAGTCATGAATAGGTCTCTAGCCAATGATATGTGAGTATCTTTTTAAGTCAATGGTTCTCAACCTGTAGGGTGCGGCCCCTTTTGGGGGTGGGGGCCGCATAGCAGATATTTACATTGAGATTCATAACAGTAGTAAAATTACAGTTATGAAGTAACAATGAAATAATTTTGTGGATGGGGATGGGGTCACCACAACTGTATTAAAGGGCGGCAGCGTTAGGAAGATTGAGAACTACTGCTTTAAGCCCTGGTCATCAGAATCAAACTAAACCAAACCAAATCAATGCCTGCTGACTCCCGTGTTTTTTGCCTCAGGGGACACCTGGAGAGCGCATGCTTAAGGAGAGCTGTTAGGAGGAAGGGATTTCTGTGACTGAATCATTCCATGCAGTGGGCAAGAATCACTTCTGTGACCCAGTGACAATGCATGGTACAGAGCTCCAAATGTCGCAAAGCATCTTCACAGTGTCGACTCTGATCCTTAACACTATGTTTTGGGCATGGCTGTTCAACATTAAACTCATTCCCCAAACCCATCGCTTGGTCACCAAGGAGAAGTAGGGTTGAGATTTTAATCCGTTGTTAGCAACAAGGTGGGCTGGAATTCTTGGCTTGGGGTCCAGATATGAACTGGCTGGAAGGAAAACTGTGCATAGGGGCAGGGGATATGGGGGATATTAGAGTCCTCCGCAATAACAGATGCTCTTCGCCACTGAACCGTCTCTCCATCCCCATCTCTCCTTTAATTTCTTGGAGTACGTGTTTAAAACTTTTGCCCATCTTTATTTTGTGACCTGTACTCTAACTCTTACCTGAGTTCTTAATGTATTCTAGACAATCATCTTTCTCAGATGCATCATTTGGCAACATTTCCCTCCGCTTGGTGGCTCATGGTTTAATTCTCTCAGGGGAATCTTTCTGTTCTTGCTTCTTTATGTTGAAATAATTACAGGTTTGCAGGAACCAGTGGATAAAACAAGACATTCCCGAGAATGCCAGATTCCCTTGGTGCCGGCAAATGATGAGCTCAGTATTCAATCGATAAAGTGACTGTAGCCATGTGAACAGTCTGATGCCTCCGGTCAATTGCACAGATGTGTGTGTTGGGGGTGGGGGGCACCATGCAGCCAAGGCCCAAACCATGAGCTTGATATGCCATCTAGAAAGTGTCTGTAGGCATGTATACAGTCTGATGCCTCCTGTCACCTGTATAGATGTGTGTGTGTCAATGCAGTCAAGGCCCCAGAACTGAAATAATATGGATGCCAACTATGAAAATTAGTTTTCCCCTTGTTATAATGAGCGTCACTTTTTTAATCCACTTTATCAGTTTCCGGCTTGGGTTGGATATATTTAGACCTCATTTTCGGGTTTGTTTCGTTAACATTTGTCCCCACTGCTGGTCGGATGGGCATGGGAGTGCTACCGTCTTTTTGCTCTCTGTGTGACTAACTGATGCAGGGACGGAGCTTGAGGAAGGACCAGCAGAAGAGTGGGGGTCTCGGGTTGCCTCTAGAAAGGGTTCTCCCAATCTCTGCCTTCATGACAAAGTTCCCTTGCTTTCAAAACCCCAGAGCAGGGAACGCTTACATGAACATGAGGGTAAGGAAGGGCAGAAAAGACAGCAGAAAAGCGGATCTAAACAGCCAGTGCCACTGAGGATAAACCCAGGCTCAGGGGTGCAGATGGCTGCTCTGCTGCTCATTTCTGGGGACCACAGAGCACAGGGCCTGAACTCTGCCCTCTGTGTTCGGCACCAGAGAGAGGAAGTCACTTTCACGGGAGCTCTCTCCATGCCTTATTTTCTCCTCTCCTTAGGAACAACAGGAAATGTTATGAGTGCCCCTGTACCCAGACACCCCATGACCATGACACAGAAGTCATGCCCCCTTCCTCCTAGCTAGAGTGTCCTTCTTCTAATCTCCTAGAAGTCCTCGGGCCTTTTCACTTTTCATTTTTCTCTTTTCAAACCGTTGTCCAGCCATGGCTTCACCACAGAGCCTTTCTGGTCGGAGATAGTGACTTGCCTGTGTGTATCTGTCCTTCAAGGACAGACACTAAAGTCTCCAGGGGGATAGATGAGTAACTCAGAGATTAATCTGAAAAACAACACCTGCTTTGGAAGGCACACCTCCTGTCCTTGTACCTGGAAGATAGAATACTAATTTCGTTTGAGGCGTTTTCTTTCGTAGACCTGAAGCCCATGCCTAGGGAGGGGACGACACTAAGAACTGAGGCCAGAGGTGAGGATTTGGGACCTTACTTGATTTTTATTTTAGCATTCACCCATGCGGGGCATTCTGCTAAAAACCCAGAGTGAAGGAGTTCATTTCCCAGAGCAGAACTAAGGCATAGGGGAGCATATTGGCCTATGCTCGGGCAATTAGTGCACACGGCAGCCAGGAGGCTGGGTGTCTTTGGGCCCACCCAAACTTCCTACTGGCTCATGACTCTTCTACTCTTCCCTTGTTATACAGCTCCAGGATTCCTCTGAAATCCAAACGGTGGCTTTGATTTGCTGTGTTTCATTCCCTTCACGGATACCATATCAGTAAATGGAGGATCTGTGGCGTGAACAACCTGGCAAGGTACTGACTCCAGGCCCTCCCGCTGAGTGTTCTGCCATCATGGGGGAAGGGCCTTGTAGCCTGGCTTCTCTCCAAAGCCCACATCCTCTTATGGGCTCCAGACTAGAAGCCTTTCCCTGTTTAGCCAAGGCAGACTCGAGGGGTGGCTCAGGGCAGGCATGACAATGGTCTAAAATTACCCCGCTGAAGGCTGTGCACCCTCCACCCTTCCTGCATTCCTCCTTAAAGTCAGGGAGGCCAGTGGGCCTTTGTGGATCTTGGTGATTTATGTCTAAAGTTGTGCTCCCAGCCATGTGGCTGCCTAGAGAGGTGTGGCAGCCTCCAAGGAAGCACAGGATCTGTCTAAGAGTGTTCCCCATCCCACGCCCCACCTTGGAGACGTTCTCCCCCATCCAGCAGGGTTTCATTGGACTGATCAGGCACTCTCCACACTTCTGTGCTCCCTTTCCTCAGATCCATTGCTTGACTCCCACCTGTTTATCCCACAGAGGTTCGTGAGATGCCATCTCCTCCAGGAAGCCTTCTTTGCACACCTTCCTCCTGCATCAGTTCTAGATGAATGCTGTTCCCCCACCATATCACCTGTCACATCACCCAGCATCGGTCTAGTCATGAATTTCTCTCCTCTAGAAATGGGATTATCATGCTCTCCACTCTGTCCCTAATTCCTATCACTGTGTCCGACGCATAGGACACACTCAGTCCTTGTTGGCTGAATTAATTTAAGCACAGGTGTAAAGAACAAAGAGTAAATGTTACACTTCCCTTATGGATCAGGTTCGATGATATCTGTGTACATAAGGAAGTCCTAGACTTTAGTCTATAGGCAAAGTGCATTGCTTTAGGGTCTCCATTGTTTCTATGTCTACACTTCCTTTCTGAAAGGCAGCCTTGAAGATAAGCCTTTAGGTTGTTACTACTCTGAGAGGTCTTTATCTCACTGAGTAGGAGGTCTTTATTTTACAGAGTGAGGAATAGAAGCTCAAGGAGCTTCAGAGTGGCTGATGTCTGTCCAGTCAGGAAGTATCACCTTTGGCAATGCTTCATGACCATAAGGAAACTTCTGTGAGTGCTAAAGACACAGGTACCTACACAAGGGTCCATCTGTTGGGTTACACCCTGGCAGAAAGAAGGGAGAAGTACCAAGGGCACTGTAGAGCTTGGCAAACCAACCAGACCCAGGGAGACCCTGGAACAGTATTTAGGAGGCAAGGGTGCCCAAAGTGTAGGGTTCTATGGACTGAGACATTTTCCCCAGCCTGTGGTCCTCTTTTAAACTTCCTATTTTTTTAATTTACATGTGCATTTCCACATAGTTATGGGGCATAGTATTGTGAGAACGGTTGCAAATGATGTGTATGATCAAATCCGGGCAATTAGCATTCTGATCCCTTCCAGCCGTCCTCCTCCTGTGTGCCAGGGCTGCTCCCCTTCTTACAGAGTGAGCTCTGTGTCTGCCTCTCAAACCTCATGCACTCCTCGGTGCTAGTCTTTCTTCACCTTCTTGACCATCTAACAAAGTGCGTTTGGGAAGGTTGGGGTTTCCAGATTTCTACAGCTTTGCTGAGAGCTCAAGAACAGCTCCCCACTTCGCTGCATCCACTGTGTCCTGCGTAGCCACCTTCCTGCCCCTCTGGGCTGTCTGTCCTTTCAGCCATCTGTCCGGTTGGCCTTGGGACTTGGCAGGTCGAGGCAGAGCCTGAGAGGAGTGATGAATGCGGGGAGGGATTAGCTTGAGACTCTTCCTGAGGCTGGCGGTGCCAGGAGCAAGAGCATTCCAGAAAGGCCTGAGCTGATGGATGCCTGGGAGGGAGGGGATGCTTTGGGGAGAGGAACACGGTGGAGTTTGGGAGGGGGATTCCTTACATTCCTAGGGCTGGGGGCCGGGGCCTTCCAATGATGGACAGACAGACAGCTGAGGAGAGAAGCCCCGCAGGCTGGGGCCAGATGAGACTCCTTCTGCATCCTCTACCCCCTCGCCGGAATGTTATCTCTCTTCTAATCACTCCCAGGCCAGGGAAAAGGAGGCAAACCCCATGCAAGCTCGGCTCTGTGTCTCAGTGTGGGGTGCAAGCTGGGGGTGTGGTAGGGAGGGTCAGAGAGCTGGAGCTCCCCCAATCCCACCCACATGCATTGCGGATGACACCCACAAACTGAAGCAATGCCTTCTCAGCTGTGAATGTGAGTGTAGCATCTCCTTTGTCCCTGACTTTATTGTGTGACTATAGGCACCTTAGGCACCCTCACTTACACGTAAAGCCAAGACTGGCATTCACAACTCCTTCTCTTGTATTTTATGCTCAACATTTTTTCTTTGCCTTGGCCTCAGTTTCCCTAACTGTGGAAATGACAGGTTTGGATATAGCAATTTTTAAAGACTCTTCTGGTAGTCTTGGCCTTCCAAGACTTACCTGGTGATCACCTGTGGGGGTAGAGGTTAGCAAACAGGTGTGGGATGAAGGAAGAGCTGTGGTGTGGGGTCTCATGCTTTGTCTGGAAAGGTCTCTGAATAATCTTGAATGGGGTGGGGGTCCTGAAGCTTACTTCACAGAAACCCTAGCTCTGGAGGCACTGGACAAGCAGAGAAGTGTTAGCTCCCAGCAGACAGCTGTGTGACTTTGGAAAAGTAACTCAGCTTCTCTGAGCCTCTAATTTCTTAACTACAAACAGGGTCATGATAGTGACTCCTGGTTGGATAAGGTCAGAGAAGTTTCTCCAGGGCTTGGTTCTCTAGCTGGAATGCCTCCAAGTCAAATTTATTCCCATTCCTGTCTGGCTGTAGATCAGCCCTCATAGTGGTCTCTGGAAGGTTCCAACAAGGGAACTGTAGCTCCAGGAGTACTCAAGTTCTTTGTGAGACCCTATGTAAAGTAAGGTGAACTGTGAGGACTGACCTCCACACACGTACCAAAGAGAACCTGAGAATCAGAGCTTTAAGGTCTCTCCTACCCTCATAGAGCCCCAGATTACCAGGACCAAGTTAAGATAGTGACCTATCTTAGTTGGGGTTACTATCACTGTGAAGAGATGCCATGACCATTGTAACTCTTATAAAGGAAAACATTTAACTGGGGCTGGCTTTAGTTTAGCGGTTTAGTCCATTATCATCATGGTGGGAAGCATGGCGGCAGGCAGGCAGGCAGACATGATGCTGGAGAGGTAGTTGAGAGTTCTACATCCAGATCAGCAGGCAGTAGGAAGGAAGAGTCACACTGGGCCTACCGTGAGCATCTGAGTCAAATCTTGCCCTAATGACACACTTCTTCCAACAAGGCCACACCCACTCCGACAAGACCACACCTCCTAGTAGCGCCGTTCCCTGTGGGCCTATGGGGGCCGTTTTCTTTCAAACCACCATGTGACCTCATTTCGCCTTGCCTCCTCCTGACTGTTCTCTGAAGCAGGCACTCCAACCTGACTTGCAGATAGACAAACTGAGGCCTGAAAGAATGTATTCATTCAAGTCCACACAGCTAGCACAAGCCAGAAGTGAGGGTGCTGCCGGCCACCTACAGGGGTGTCTGCTTTAACCCAGAACACCTGTGGCTGCATGGCCTACCCTAAGCCTTGGAGAAGGTAGAACTGTTAGCTTGTGGAAATGCCATGATTTCTTTGAAAGAAATGGACAGGTCAGTTGCTTCTAAAATGATTATATTCCTGAACCGGGGCCGTAGCTCGGTTGGTAGAATGCTTGCCTAGCATGTACAAAGCTCTGGGTTTATTCCCAATATTGCATTGACCTAGTAAGGTGGTGCGTACCTCTAATTTGAGCACTCAGAAGATGGGGGCAGGAAGATCAATATCATATTTTTCTGATACATAGTAAGTTTTAGGGATGCATGAGACCCTGTCTCAAAAACAAAACAAAACAAATTAAAGCTCTGCTATTCATGACCACTCTCAGATGCTATGCTGTGTGGTTTTATGTCAGCTTGACACAAGGTAGAGCTATCTTCAAGGAGGAAATTTCAGTTGAGAAAAATGCCGTCATAAGAACCAACTGTAAGGTATTTTCTTAATTAATAATTGATGGGAGAGGGCCCAGCCCATTATAGGTGGTGTCATCCCTCGGCTGGAGGTCCTGGGTTCTCTAAGAAAGCAGGCTGAGCAAGTCATGGGAAGCAAGCCAGTAAGCAGCACTCCTCCATGACCTCTGCATCACCTCCTACCTCCAGATTCCTGCCCTGTTTGAGTTCCTGTCCTGACTTCCTTCAGTGATGGACAGCAATGTGGACATGTAAACCGAAGAAACCTCCCCAAGATGCTTTTCATTCAAGGTGTTTCATCACAGCAACAGAAACCCTAGAAGACAGACTCATTCATGATATCTGCGCTGCGTGGTTCCCCACGGCAGTGTTCTTCAGGGGTAGAAGACAAACAGCCTGATTTCATTTGCTGTTGTGGCTGGAAGCTGAGTTTGGGGTTGGGGCTTGCATGTGCAGGTCCGTTGAGGTGTTTGTATTCATCTGGCATCTACCTGCTCCCCATTCCCCAGTGCCTGCCGTCTAAAAACATTCATTACGGTTCCAGGATTCAGAAAGGCCGGGCTGGATCATTTTTCTATTAGTCTCCAGCCAGGAAGCTTGGGGCTGCATCTCCTGAGGAGAAAGACCTTTGACAATTAGCTGGAAAAACCCAAGGCAATTCCTGGCGCTGACCCTATCAGAGCTTCCTGGGGCTGTACAAAGCAACAGAGAATCAAATCAATACTATCCCCATGACTTCATCTCCTTTGTGGTCCTCTTTTTTTTTTTTTTTTTTTTTCTGGTCAAATCAAACAAAAACAAAACACCTGCCAACATTATCTTTAGGGATGTTCTATATTAGGAGGAGTAATTGTGAAGGAATCTAAGATTAGCCTAGTGTTAATCGGGATCTCTCGCCAAACAGATGATTCAGTTTCCAATTTCACATTGTCACACTCTTGGCAGAGGTCAAGAGTCGAGAAGGAGGAAGCCCACGTAAAAGCACTGTGAGGCTGTGGACTGGTGTGCAGCATGCCCTGGCCGAATGCGTGTTAGGCTGGGTGGGTGGCCTGGCTCTGGTTCTCACTAACTCCTTAATCAAGGAGTAACCCCCCTTTCCTTAATGCACTCCATGATTTACCCCCTCTCAGCCTCAGTTTCTCCAGATGAAAATGGGTCTGGAAACACTTGTTTCACGTGGCCGTGTGAACAATTTAAAGACCTCATCTCTGTGCCAGTCACTAGGGGTACAGATCTGCTAACTGTTAATTCCAGGACATGACAAGGACACTATGGGGAAGCAGAACCTTTGCATACAAGGAGACCTAGGCTCAAAACCCAGTTCTCTAAATTCTCCTGGTGTGACCTGCAAAGCTTTTCTTGATTTCTTGGCAATTCTGTGCCTTTTGCTCTTTAGTGGGAGGTTGAAATGACTTAAGTTAAGGCATTCACTTGTTTAAACATTTGAGACTTGGACCTGGCCATGGCTATGTGGGTGCTTGTATGCTTCTATGTACTTGTACTTTTGAGAGCTATCTGGACTTTTGCCTTTGGATGAGGCAAAAGCTCGATCTCAGAGGCTGAGACATCTGGACATTTTCACAAACAAGGGTATGAAGAATGTTGTGAAATAAAGACCCCTTGAATTTCTCAAGATTTTTCTTGGAAGTATGTAGAAGAAGGTATGTGCCAAGACACTTAGGTTAAGGAAAAGTCTTTAAGAGGTCAACCCAAGCCATGTCTAGTGTCTTTCAGAAGTATGGCTCTGGTCCATTCTGTTAGAGATGTAGGCATGATACAGCCAGTCAAGTGCCTTGGGCTTCATGGAGGACAAATAAACTGTGGACTGACCTCTATTTAAGGACCATCAGTTGGAAGAGATTAAGGAGGCATAGAACTGTACTTCAAATGGACATCTCTGATCACTCTGAAAATTAGCTGCCAAGGACACCTACATAGCTTGATGTGACTCTCTCTGTATAGCAGGTGAGTGGTTTGGTAATGTTTCCTGGAGTTCAACGGACAGAATTCTAGAATTACATTAGTTTCTATCTCCTCCTCTGACATGAGCCACACTCATTCTGACCCTCGGTTTCTTTCTCGGCGTGCCTGTCTACAAGTGTCAGTGCCTGCCTCTCTACTCCAGCTCTAGTTCACACAATTCTCGTGCCTGCCCAGGGCCAACACACTGACAGTTCAGAAGTGCCCCTCGCTAGCGTGACAGAGTGAATTACATAAGGTTTATCAGCACTCCGTTCATCTGCAGCCTTAGTCAGAGCTTCGTCATGATCAGGAAGAAAAAGCCCAGAAGATACACAAGTAATAGCACACAAAAAAGTCCACATAAACATCCTAGATTTACATGGACCAGACATGAACCAACTTCCGACCACCTTGGCAGAGTCTGGTGGTATAGAACCATGTGTGAAGTCGATATCTTTGGTTTAATCAGGTTTGCTATCTTACTTCTTCAGAAACCCCTAACTCCTTTCCTGGTTGGTAAGGACAGTTCTGAAGTAACTGGCAACACACTGAGGAACTGAGACACAGTAGCTGGAAGAGGGAGGGAATGGAATAAAACCCAACCATTAACTGCAGAGGCAGCCACCCTACATGACACCATATACCACCGTGTCTTAAAGTCTGTCCGGAGTCACCGATGCTCTGTGGACAATGTTCAAGAAGTCAAGAAGGCACATGGTCCATCTTCTATTACAAATTTAAGGAGTTCAAAATAAAGAATCTGGTTTTCTCAGATGGAGAATTTTAGAGATTAAGAAAGTAATAATTGGTGTTTGTGAGATGGTGTGGGATTTCCCTCTGTATGCTGTGAATATCATTGGTTAATAAAGGAACTGCTTTGGGCCTATAGCAGAGCTATAGGGCACCAGAGCTAGGTAGGGAAAACTAAACTGAATGCTGGGAGAAAGGTGGAGTTGGAAAGAAGCCATGGAGCCGCCACTAGAGACAGATGTGCTGAAACTTTGCTAGTAGGCCACGACCTCTTGGTGATGCACAGATTAATGGAGATCGGTTAAATTAAGACGTAAAGTTAGCCAATAAGAAGCTAGAGCTAATGGGCCAAGCAAGTGATTTAAATAACATGGTTTCTGTGTGATTATTTCAGAGCTGAGCATCTGGGAGCCAACAAGCGGCCCTCCTCACAACAGTGAGACAGTCATCTCACCTCACTCAGCAGAGGGCAGGAACGAGTCACAGTGAATGAAGAGTTTCCCAGGCTTCAAGAAGCAGCTAGGTGAAGGGCACTACAATATGAAAATGTCTGTTGCCTTCTGCTTGAGAGATCTAGAACAGCTCTATAAGATAAAACATACTTTAGAGCTAAAGAAGAAATACTGGGCTGGGGACATAGCTGGCATGTGGTGGTGCTTTCCTGTGATCCTGGCACTCCAGGAGGGAGGGCAAAGGCAGGAAGATGAGATGTTCAAGGTCATCCTCAGCTACATAGAAAGTTCAAAGTCACCTTGGGATATAGGAAAATCTGCCTTGAGGGGGAAATTTTTTTTTGAAAAAAAATAAGAAGTAATATTGGATTAGCATTTTGGGGGGTCTGTAATATTTTGGAGCCTAACAGTAAACAAATGAATGTGCTTCCTGAATTCTAATGGATGTCACAGCCCTCTTCCTAACACTCCATTTGCTCATCCATACAGGGCAGAAAGCGCTATCACCTGCATCAGACTCTCCAGTGAGGATTAAACAAGATACTGAAGACAAACATTCAGCCCTGTTACTGTTTTTATGACTGTCTATGAACTTGAAGGAAAAATCAATGTTAGGAACAGACTGCTGTTTCAGGAACATGAGAGAACTTGAACTCCATTTGATCAGAAACAAAGGTTGTTCTGCATTGTCCACACTCAGAAGGAGAAAGTTGGCTACCTCTTATGGATCCCATCAACCGATTAAACCTCCGTATTGGAACAGAAAGCTGCCTTCTATTCCCCATATCCAGGTAAGTATCATGAGTTTCCGCATGTCCCTTGCACCAATACTTGGCATTAACAACAGTATTTTAAGGTATGATGGCCTTCCCAGGCTTTCCATTTCTGTCACCTTGGAAGCTTGCATGCCTGCCATATAGCAGGCAAAGCTGTGAGCTTCAGAAGGAAGGGCTCATGTCTCCTTGCTTTGTGTCCCCAGAGGGTGATCAAAGCAGGGCATCTTAGGGCGACTCCAAGAATATAAATCTTAGCACCACTTCCCTGGCACAAAAAGATGGGTGGATCATCTTCTCTGACAGGCTGTTGACATCTATTGAAAGACTCCAGAAGGATGCCTAGTAAGAAAAGTTTTGGGGAGCTGTCAACTCAGACATGAATGGAGTCACTATCAGCCTCTGGGACATGGACTTCTAAACCTGCTCTCTGTAGGTCCTGTCCTTAAGATCTTGTTAGCTTCTCTAGGATCACGAATTATAGGCTCAATGTCCTTTATTTATGGCTAGAAACCAATTATGAGTGAGTACATCCCATGTTCCTCTTTTTGGGTCTGGCTTACCTCAATCAGGATAGTGTTTTCTATTTCCGTCCATTTGCATGCAAAATTCAGGAAGTCATTGTTTTTTACTGCTGAGTAGTACTCTAATATGTATATATTCCATACTTTCTTCATCCATTCTTCCATTGAAGGGCATCTAGGTTGTTTCCAGGTTCTGGCTATTACAATCAATGCTGCTATGAACATAGTTGAGCATATACTTTTGTTGTATGATAGGGCATCTTTTGGGTATATTCCCAAGAGTGGTATTGCTGGGTCCAGGGGTAGGTTGATCCCGAATTTCCTGAGAAACTGCCACACTGCTTTCCAAAGTGGTTTCACAAGTTTTCATTCCCACCAGCAATGGCTATCATTGGTGTTTTTTATTTTAGCCATTCTGACAGGTGTAAGATGGTATCTTAGAGTTGACTTGATTTGCATATTTCCCTGATCGCTAAGGAAGTTGAGCATGACCTTAAGTGTCCTTTGGCCATTTGAACTTCTTCTGTTGAGAATTCTCTGTTCAGCTCAGTGCCCCATTTTATAATTGAAAGAAAAACATATAGTCATCCTCCTGGATATTAACCTTCATCAGGCAATGAAAGGAGACAGAGACAGAGACCCACATTGGAGCAACGGACTGAAATCCCAAGGTCCAAATCAGGAGCAGAAGGAGAGAGAGCACGAGCAAGGAACTCAGGATCGCGAGGGGTGCACCCACATACTGAGACAATGGGAATGATCTATCGGGAACTCACCAAGGCCAGCAGGACTGGGTTTGAAAAAGCATGGGATAAAACCGGACTCACTGAACATAACGGACAATGAGGACTGCTGAGAAGTCAAGAACAATGGCACTGGGTTTTGATCCTACTGCACGTACTGGCTTTGTGGGAGCCTAGGCAGTTTGGATGCTCACCTTCCTAGACCTCAAAGGAGATGGGAGGTCCTTGGACTTCCCACAGGGCAGGGAACCCTGACTGCTCTTCGGGCTGATGAGGGAGGGGGAGTTGATTGGGGAGGGGGGGGGAAATGGGAGGCAGTGGCGGGGAGGAGGCAGAAATCTTTAATAATTAAATAAATAAATAAATAAATAAACCTTATTAGGTCAGCCTTCCCAGACTTCTGCCATGGGGTCATGTTTTTCTTTGTTATTTAGCTCTGAGGAACTTACAGGCAGGAGAAGGGAAGTGACGTGGATGGGTCACATGGTCTATGAGTGGGTGTGGTGGACAGGACTTGGCTCCCAGGCCTGCTCTACCAAGCTCGGACTCACGGCCTGCTGGTCATCCATTCCTTTGTCTATCAATGCCAAGAGCACATTAACCGGAGCATTTTATTTCCGGATATGCCGTGGAGGGAGTACCCGCAGGATACCTCCCAAAGAAAACATTTTGACTCTCCAGCAGCAAAATACACATAGCCATTCTCGTCATTCTTGAATCTCTGGCATCAGCTCAACACATTCTTGTTTAGAACAATGTGACAATCTCTGACTTCTGTTTTGGCTCTCTAAATTCTTTTGTCCCGTCCAGCAAAGTGTGAAATGTGTGTTTCCTGGCATTAGGACAACAGCCCCTGACAAGGGGGAAATAAAAACAAACATAAGGCAGAGGCAGGTGGGGCATAAACGTGGTAATGTCATCCCAACCCCTTTGAGTCCTGGGCCAGTGTGACGAACAAGATCGAAAATAAGCAGCCGCCAACAAGTGCCTAGTTTCAATGAGTCGGCTGCCTTTTCGGCAATCAAGAATAGTGTGATTTCAAAAACCATTTGTAGCCAACCCCACACAGACGTCATGAGTCGGCTGCCTTTTCGGCAATCAAGAATAGTGTGATTTCAAAAACCATTTGTAGCCAACCCCACACAGACGTCATTTCCTCTTTGACGATATCATATGGACTTCAGTCACGTGTTCTCTAGACCTTGGTTTCCTATATACAGAATGAAGAGACACAAGCAGAGAAAAGTGTGAAGAAAAAGACCAATCTGTCAGGATTTCCACCGCTGGGGGACATGCGGGCACATTGTAGAAGTCAGCTAACATTTTCGAAGAAATGAATGAATTGGGGAAACCTTCCAAGAAGAGGCGGCATACGATATGTCTTTAGGGATGAAGGGCAGTAGGTACTCAGGCAGAAGTACCACTTTGTGCAAAGCCTAGAGACATTAATAAGCTTATGACATCCTCTGCAATGACCCTGGGAACGGACAGCCTGAGAGCAAGGGCAGAAATCACAATAGTTCTCTTTCTGACTTAACTGCTTGTCCCTAGATGGCTGCAATGCCATCACCCTCATTTCATCCAAATCACCTCAGCAGTGAGGCCCCCACAGACAGACATCCTTTTATAGTCGAGTCTCCTGTCTGTCTTAGCCCCTTTTCTCCACGTACTACTTTCCTGGGACGCTATAACAAGTGACCATAAAGTGAGTGTGTTCGTTACTTTTTGTTTGTTTGTTTCTGTGATAAAATACCATGATCAAAAGCAATTTAAGGAGGAGTTATTTTGGCCTATGGTTCCAGAGGAACAGGTGTCTATAATAACGGTGTATTGCTCATTATGGCATGGTGGTAGAAGCAGGAAGTAGAGGAATCTGGGAGGAAGTAGGACACAGATATAAACCATCATAGCCCACCTCAGTGATGTCCTCCTTCCAGTAAAGCCCCACCTCCTCGAAGGTTCCATAACCTCCCCAAACGAAGATACCAGCTAGGCACCAACTCTTCAAGTATATGAGCCTGAGAGGAATGGTTCTCATTCAAACCTATTTCAGCGGCTTCCTGAAGCAACTTTACCTGTTTAAACTGTTTAAAGAGTTTCCCTGCAGGGTGGAATGCTTCAGTCTCAGAGGAAACTATTACATAGCCACAGCAGGCATGCGCAGCCACACTCCGCTGTTTTTCCTTTTTCTCAGAACTCTTAAGTAAGAGTTTGCACCTCAGAATAGACTTTGGACTTTTGAAGAGTGATGGAAGTTAAGAATATGGGGAACTTTGGAATTGGGCTAAAATGCATCTTTGCATTATGGGATAGTGTTTTGGTTTATTATTTTAATATTATTATTATCATTATCAACTTTCCACAACCTAGAGTTACCTAAGAAGAGGTGATTTCATTACAGGGATTGCCCTTATCAGATTGGCCTGTAGTCATATCTGTGAGGAACTGTCTTTATGATCGAGTGTCTAGGAGAGCCTATCTTGCTGTGGATGATGTCAACCCTGGGTAGGTAATTCTAGATTTATAAGAAAGCTGAGTAAGTACTAGCATGAACCAGGAGACCAGTAAGCAGTGTTCTTCATTGACTTCTGCTTCAAGCTCCTGTCTTGTGTTCCTGCCTTGGTCCCCTTTGATAATGGACTTTAGCCTGTATGCTAAAATAAACCCTTTCTTCTCCAAGTTGCTTTTGGTTATGTATGGCGTTTATTACAGCAAAGGGAGTAAGAGAGATGGCCATGAACATTTGGTGGTCAGAGGTAAAATCTTATGGCTTAAATTGGAAATGACCCTCATGGACTCATGTTTACAGCATGTGTTCCCTGTCCAGAGCTGCTGTTTTGGGAAGATATGGAGCCTTTCCTCAGTGGAGCCTACCTGCCAGAAGGAGATTACTGGAGGCAGGCATCTGAAGGGTATATCCAAGCCCTGGTTCTGAGCCTACTTTCTCTCCTTAGTCTGCCGTGATGTCAGCCTCTACCTCAGATGCTCACTGAGTGGACGGGGCTGTGGGAGTATGCCTTCCTTGATTTAATGGACTGAAATTCTTTGAAATCACAGACCAAAATGAACATCTCATCCCTTAATTCTATGGTTCTCAATCCGTGGATTATAGCCCCTTCAAGGGGTCACACAGCCTTTCACAGCAGTTACACATCAGATCTCATATATATCAGATATTTATTCACACAATGATTCATAACAGTATCAAATTACAGTTATGAAGTAGCGATAAAAATAGTTTTTTTATGGCCAGGGCTCACTACATCATGAGGAACTGTATTAAAGGGTCGCAGCATTAGGAAGGTTGAAAACCACTGGCTTAAGTTGTGTCTGGGAGAGACCCTGTCAGAGCACTGAAAAGAATAACACCTTTATGAGAGAAGCCTCAGATAGCCTTGCCTGCCCTTTCAGCCTGAGAAGACAAGGTAGGGAACAGCAGCCTTGAACTAGAAATGGGCTCTTGCCAAATCTATCAGCCGCTTGGTCTTGGACTTTGCAGTCTCCAGAACTGTGAGAAATCTATTTTTATGGTGTATAAGCCACCTCATTTACATTTTTCACAAAGTAGACCAAGACAAGGCCAAGAATAGATCAAGACAATAAAGTTATGGAGAAAAATCCAGTGAAGTAACTGTGAATGAACAGAATTTATTTAAAAAGTGGCACCTCACAAAATGCTAAACATAATTTTTATGATAAAATAATGATAATCAATAGTATAATTCTCATATAAAAAGAACTGCCATAGTTGGGCAGTGGTGGCGCACGCCTATAATCCCAGCACTCGGGAGGCAGAGGCAGGCAGATCTCTGTGAGTTCGAGGCCAGCCTGGTCTACAAGAGCTAGTTCCAGGACAGGAACCAAAAAGCTACTGAGAAACCCTGTCTCTAAAATCCAAAAAAAAAAAAAAAAAAAAAGAACTGCCTTGCCTTGCATTGCTCGTGGAAGAAACCTGTGCCTTGGATGTCTCGACATGCTCACCTTACACCTTCTCTGTGAAGCTTTCTTGAAACAACTTGGATTCTAGCTCCTTTTATGTCTCACAAATAAAGATGGTCAGTCTGTTAAAAAAAAAAATCAATGTTAAAGGGCTTGGAAAGCTTCCCTGTATTATAGACATGGGAGCGAGCATTAACCTAAACAACTCAGCTATTAAATTAATTTAAAGATGGAGATTAAAAGCTACTGGCATGATCCAAATTTTATAGCCAACCGAAATCTATATTTTGAAATGCAGCTTCCAAGTGTTACCATTTTAAGAAGCAGGACCAGCATCATTGGATTGATCTCCTTGTAAAAGGGTTCCGAGGAGCTTCTCCCTCCCATCATAACAGGGTGCACATAGGTACTTTTCATGATTGACAGGTCCTCACTAAGTACCCACTCTGCTGGCACCTAACTTTGGAGATTTCCCCGCTTCCAGAACTGTGAGCAGCAGTGTCTGTTGTTTGTGAAATTTCCAGCCTAAGGCATTTGTGATACAGCAGCCTCAGCAGACTTGATCAATGCCAAGACAACTGACATTTTACTGCTGGCTGAAGTTATTTCTTGAGCCATAATGTTTCTGTGTCCGCAAGAGCTGTCTTATTTTAATTTTTATTTCCTATTCTCGTTACCCACCTCTGCCTGATTCATAGATTTTTGGCAGCGGGAGAGGAAAGAGTAATTTCTTTGTGGGATAGACTGAAAAAGCCGTGAGCTGTTTGTGGTGGGATCTGTTTATTATTTAGACAGGCTCTCGTTCTGTAGTCCAGGTTTACCTTGAACTTGCTATATAGTCTGAGCTGTCCCTGAACTCATGGTAATCCTCCTGCATCAGCCTTGCAAGTGCTGAATCTTGTCTTCACTGGCTATGGTGTATTTCGCTGATATGCTTGGACCACTCTCTACTGAAGTTATAATACATTAGAAGGAAATATTCATGAGAAAAAACAGGACTGAGATTCTTTCTTCTACCCTCTGTAAATACTCACTTTTAGTTAGGGTTTAAATTTTAAAACAGCAGTATAACGGGAGCTGTGAGATAAAATAGTTTGCTTTGGTAATGTAAGTTTTGATTTGAACATAAACTATTTTACCAAATTCTGATCGTCTCTTTGAAAATGAAATGGATTTTTTTTTTAGTTATTCTTTACCTGTTTTGGAACAAGAGATGATCAAGCAAACATTGCCTACGACTAAAAGGGTTTGTGTAGAAGAGGAAGTGATTAAAAAAAAAAAACCAACAAAACAAATTGATAAACCCTGGGTGTCAAGGCCGCTAGACAAGCCACCAATCAAGACTATATTTCAGATGCTAGTGACCCTGAATTTCCCCGGGGCTTTAGGATTAGCCCCACTGTCATTTGGGTACCGAGGCACTTTGTCTCATGGAACATTTGATCCTGACTGTCACCTTGACAGGTGTCTTAATTACTTTTCTATTGCTGTGATAAAACACCATGACCAAGGCAACTTCCAGAGGGAGGCTTCATTTGGACTTATGGTTCCAGAGGTCTAAAAGCCCATCACCATCATGACAGGAATGTGTGGCAGGCAACAGGCATGGTGTCCCGAGCAGCAGGCTGAGAACTCACCTCTTGAACTGCAAACCCAAGAGCAAATCATGAATGGCACCAAATCTTTGTACTCTCAGGGTCTACCTCCAAATGACATAATTCCTCCAGCAAGACCATGCCTCCTAAGCCTCCGCAAGTAGTGTTGACTGGGGATCTAGTATTCAAATGCCCAAGGCCTTGAGGAGCATCTTTTTCAAACCACCACAGAAGGAGCTAGACTCACCTAGAAGACAAGCCTCCTTGGCATGTCTGTGAGGGAGTTTTTAGATAGGTTAATTGAAGTGGGAAGAGCTACTCTAACTTTGGTGGCACTGTCCCACAGACTTTGGTCTGAAAATAAAAGGAGAAAGTGAGCTGAGCACCAGCATTTATTACTCTGTGCTTACTTGATGTGGGAGTGTCATATATCAATCTGTTGATTTCATTGGTTAAGTAATAAAGAAACTGCTTGGCCCTCATAGGTTAAAACATAGGTGGGTGGAGTAAACAGAACAGAATGCTGGGAGGAAGAGGAAGTGAGCTCAGATTCGACAGCTCTGCTCTCTGGAGCAGACGCCATGCTCCCCTCTCCCGGGCAGATGCAGGGCAGCTCCTCTCAGAGGCAGACACGATGAAGCAAGCCGCCAGGTCAGACATGCTGAATCTTTCCCGGTAAGACTGATGCTACACAGATTATTAGAGATGGGTTGATTGGGATATGAGAATTAGCCAGTAAGGGCTAGAGCTAATGGGCCAAGCAGTGTTTAAAAGAATACAGTTTGTGTGTTGTTATTTTGGGGCATAAGCTAGCCAGGCGACCATGAGCTGGGGCGGCAGGAACACAGCCCACAGCTCCTTCAACACTTACTGACCATGGAAAACATGACCCAGTTACCCCAAGTCCTTGCTGCCATGACTTCCCCCACCGTGAGGGGCTGGACCCCAAAACTGTGAGCTAATAAACAGATCTTCCTTAAGTTGCCATGTCAGGCATCTTGTCACAGAAACAAGAAAAGCGACAAACACCCACAGTGGTCAGCGAGCCAGAAGCTTGGTCCTCAAAGTGGCAGTCTTAAGAAGTAGTGGGCTCCATAGAGGTAAAGCCTACTGGGAGGTCATCACTGGCCTCCTCGTCTTCCTGTGTTACCATGGACTCTCTCTCTCTCATGCACACCCTCTTACTGTGCTGCCATCTACCACGAGGTCATGACTATAGCTGAGACCATGCCAGTATCATGCCTTTGACACTATTGCCCCAAACTGTGAGGTCCTCAATCAAGTTCTTTTGTAATGTAAAGCACCAACCCTCAGCGATTGGCTATAGTAACAGGGATCAGGCTAACACAAATCCATAGCATGAGTATTTCCTACTCAAGGATACATCATCCAAGGCCACTGCCAATACCCAGCACAGGTACAAGTGGAGGTTCAGGTTCTGGGTCTGGACCAATGAGGTTGGGGTTGGGGGAGCAGTCTGTTCAACGGTAGCTCTATGATCCATGAGTCTTACATAACATTCTACTTTTCCCTTCCTGGGAAGTGTCAGACAAGGTGTCTGTCTGTGTCACCTCAGCTTTCCCTTCCTGCACAGAGGGCTCAGTCTGAATGCTAACCAAGGATCCATTCCCTGGGGTTTGACCTTTATAGAGAGTGACCATCTATCCTTACGACTTGTCTTTTACAGAGACTTATATCAGCCTAGGTTGGTAGAGAGTTCATTTCTGGAAAGAATAGAGATGCTCTTGCTTCAAGAGAAATTTTGACACATCACTTCTGAGTGAAATTCTTTGTCACCTTCTTCAACCTCTTCCTTGCTTTGGAACAAAAATAGATTCCTAATTCTCCATAGGCAGCAATTTGTTTCCTCCCTACTAAGACGCTTAATCTTTTCTAAAGCACAAATTCATAGGTCATGTCAAAATTATGCTAACCACCAAGTTGTGGCATGACCGTATTATCTCAAAGCCATCGTCCCCCTGGACCACAGAGACCTCTCATCAGTCCTGGAAAGAATGAGGAGGTGTGGTGCTGACCAGAATACTCAGTTGGGCTCAGAAAGCAGGCCTATGCTGACTGTGGGCAATTCATTCCTGGTTCTGAGAGTCTCTTCCTTTAAATGAGGTTCGTAATCTCAACTGGTCCTAAATTACAAGATCCATCAAAATGCACCCAGTCGTATGCCCAGGGATAACGGCTTCAGCATGCTCAGAGTCAAGATGACAGCCTTGGATATGGATAAGGTAGATGGAGAACCTGACACCTACCCTCTTCTGCTGGGCCATTGAAAGAGTGGCCGATGAGGAGTGTCCCCTGTTGAAGGGAGTGAAATTGGGGTGGCGAGCGTAGTGCATACATGTATCTCTTACTTTTCTTGTGGCTGCAACACAAGCAACTGAAGGAAAGAAGCACTTGTTTGGCTCATGTCTTCAAGCTGGTCCCTCATGGCAACTGGAGCTGAGGCCGCTGGTAACACTGCATTTGTAAGGAGCGCTGCATCCACCCTAAGGATGCAAAAGTTACCAAATGCTGGTGCTCAGCTCATTGTCTCCTTTTTATTAATGGACCTCAGCCCCTGGGATAATGCTACCTTGTGTTCAAAGTAAGCCTCCCTGCCTCAAACCAGTCTAGACTGTCACTCACAGACATGCACAAAGATCTGTCTCCTAGGTGATACTAGATTCTGCCAGGTTGACAGTCAGTATTAGTCATCATGGTGACTGCATAGGTAAGCAAAGAGAAAAAGAGAGCAGAGTAGGTGGATGGGCACATGATTCGGTGGGAGATCAGAAATTAGAGTTATTCTCAGTTGAGCAGAGGTGGGATCAGAGTCGGTCAAGACAGCAGGAGACAGTGGACAGGCATGAGATCTGACTGATGTGAGCATCGAAGAGCTAAGAGGGTCATCAAGCCAGGGATTGCTTGAGGCGAGGTAAAAGAGCGACGGGCAGGGGGTGCTTCAGTCTTCAGAATTACAAATCATCTGAAACACCTCGTACTGGTTCTGTCTGACCTTGTGCATGGAAGCAGGGAGGGAAAGGGAGGAGGAATTCTTGAAGTCTGATCATATGACATGCTTGGTGCCAGGAACTGCCATTGAGTTGACGAATTCTCTTGGTTACTCTTCTGAGACTTATCATAGCATGTGTGGCTATCCCAAGAGTTAAAGACGGGCACAGGGATGCATACATAAGGCTGAGAGCAAAACTCATGATTTCGGATGGTCTAGGATATGATTGGTCAGGTGGTATCTTTAGTAATCAGTTTTACTGCCAGTAACTGAGATGATACTGACCGATAAGGGCAGAAGGGATAGTCTAGTTGCTAAAGGGCTTGTCTTGAAAAGAAGAAGACCTGCATTCAATCTCCAGGACCCGTGAAAAAGAGAGAAAGGGAAGAAAGAAGGAAGGAAGGAAGGAAGGAAGGAAGGAAGGAAGGAAGGAAGGAAGGAAGGAAGGAAGGAAGGAAGAGTTTAGCCAAATAACATGTTCCCCAGATCTGGGGAGGTAGAGACAAAGGAATCATTGGAATTTACTGGTCATTTTGGACAAGTTAGCAAGCTCCAGTCCAATGAGAGACCCTGTCTCAAACAAACAAGATGGACAGCTCTTAAGGACACACACACACACACACACACGAGGGGGGAATTAATACATTCAGAAGGACTAGGAAGCTAAAAAAATCAAACAATGGGAAAGACATCTTCACATCAGAAACCATAGCTGTTATCTGCCCCACTGGCGTGTCCGTTCTTAGTACACTCTGGACAAGGCTATGGTCACCTGGCAGGTGGCCACTTCTGCCCCAGGAGCTCTGTGTGTCATAACTACTGCTTCTGAATTTTTGAGTAGATGGAATCCAAGTGGCAGGTGTCAAGGATGTAAGGACAGTGCTCCCACCCTGATGTCATCCCACCTAACACATCTACCACTAATGAGGGTGTCCACTTCCTGTGTCTCCAGTCCCACGTCAGATCTAGGCCAGGGAACAGCTCCAGCTTTGGATGGGATATAGGCTGGCCAGTTGGGGCTGTAGGTGCCAGCTGGGGTCACGCAAATTCTGCTCCCAAGCAAGACTCAGGGGACCCAGGGAGCAGTGGCTATTACTATGGCTATTATTAGTCACTGAGAAGGACAGATGTCTTTCCAACATCATTACCCGATACACATAGTAGAAGCCTGATTATTCAAGGATATGGTAGAAATAAAAATTAAAACAAACCAAAACCAGACGCGCAGCAAGGTAGACATCAGCAAGGTGGGCCAGATGACTCACCAAACTCATTGTAAATATGAGGAAACAGGCTGAGTGGAAGTGACCTGCCCAAGACCTTGAAGGTCATGAAAGCAGCTAGCCAGACATCATTTTCTTCCCAAAGCAATGCCCACAAATCACAGAGCCAGTGAGATCTCTTAGAACCAGTTCACCCCCACGTGACCTCACGCTGGGCTAGAACAGAGGGCTCAGGACTTTGAGTCGGATTGGAGATGTCAGGCTAACAGTGTTCCCCATGTTTGTTGCAACTGAACTTATTCCATCTCTTTTTGCTGCTTCTCCCTGGAGAATGTGGTAGGATTCAAGGACACCTTTTATCAATAGGGAGGGCCCCATGTGCTCCTTGGGTGTGAATATATATTTGGGGGAATCTTTTGATGTGGCTTTCCAAGGCTACAGCTAGGAGCTTTTAAGATGTTAGGAGTTACAGGGCTGCTCCAGATTCTGAGTTCAATACACAGACTATCTACCCAGAACATAAGGGTGAGGCCACGGACATGCGCGGTTGGTGCCAAGGCTAGGAATTATAGATCAGTTGTCACAAAGAGTAAGAGGCTTCCTGGCTCTTGGCCTCTAACCCCAGCGAGGAAACTTTCTGGTCCAGGAGTGGCCCACCAGCTATAGGGCCATATCTGAACCCTAAGGCTCTCCCAAGCTATCAGCCTGGTGAGGCCCAGAAGTACCATTTCAATCATTTCAGATTGGTAAGCCTAGGGTTAACATTGCTTGGCATTGTCTAAACCGCCTTGCTTTCTAGACCTCAAATCCCTTTCCGAGCAACATGGAGACATACTGAAAATCTCTGTGAAGATTAAGTATGTAATGCTTGCAGACAGTACGAGGACCAAAGAAAGCTCCAGATGATGCTGAACGCGGAAATCAAGACTTTTCTTCTGCTGCTGGGAACCACTGTCCTACTTGGTTGCAGGACAGTCAGTGGGTGGGACAGAGGAGGGGTCAGGAAAACCAAAGGAAGACTCAGCAAGGTGAAAGGTGAGAGAGGACACTTCAGGGGGACACCCTCCTTTTCTTTCTCCTGCTGTGAACCTCAGGCTGTGAAGAAACGGCTCCTCTGGCCTTGATGCTCCCCTCTATAAAATGAGGGTGTTTGCTTAGACAATTTTAAAAGCTCTTGCATCTCTGATGTTTGAACAATTCTTTAAATGCGTTAGTTTCAAAACTCCTGGCAGAACTTCCAGGGGCTAAATCTCCTACCAGTTCAGTTTTGAAATAACGACCAGGGAAATCATTAGTGTGAGCAACCCCTGGGGGTACATTTTTCGTACTTGGACACATGCCATTTTTCCAACATCTCATGTTTTCAGATAATAATAACTGTTATTTCTGCTAGATGGTTCACTCACAAAGGTTTTGCAGTGCCAAGGTGCCTGGGGCTGGGGGCTGGGCACACAATTTTGGCAGTCTCTTCCCTCTGAGAATGTGTCTACACCTGTATGACAATTAACTAAGTAATTTAAGTGAAAACCCCACCACTTCACACCTGAAATATGCTAATAATTGGGGAGAAAAATCTGTGGGAGTATCTGATGTTAATTATCTGAATAATTGCCTCAGCCCCTCACGGCATATTTGGAAGCTGTCTCACTAAAGTGAGGGTCCCCCCAAAAAACAATACATGTCTTCAGACCTTCCTATAGCGGTAAGATAGGGACAGGTCATGCTATGGAGTCCTGGGGTCTGGCGTGACGGCATCTCAAGTGACATTGGCTTCTTACTGTTTGCGCCTGACCATGTCTTCCTCACAGCCTCCTCCTTTATTCCTGTGAAATAAAGAGGTACAGTCTTTTAGAGTTCACACAGGACTGTCACACGTAGGTTACCCAGTCCTCAGCCATGCCGAGGACATCCAGGATGTTCTGAGAGTGAGGTCCTCCAAGATCGCTAGAGAGAGACTGTTGCTTGCTGAGGGCTCTTTACTCCCTGCCTGTGTACCTGCTGGCCCTTTAGAGTCACCTTGGGGCAGGTTGGGGAGGGAAAAAAGCAGCCTGCAAAGGAATACACCAAGAAATGTGGTCCCCAAGAGGCTCGAATCTGACCTTCCCTTGGCATATTCAGCTTCCCTGAGGCTCACAGGTGGGAGTCCAGAGATGAAGAGGGCACACAGTTGGCCCCTCCACCTAAGCTTCCAGCTGAAAGAACTGGACATCTTGGAGCTCTCTGACTTACATCCTCAGAGCAAGACAGGCCCATTGGTAAGTGACAGGATTGGTCATCGAAGGCCTAGAGTCAAGTCCTCTCTGCTTGTGCCATGATGGATAAGTTGCCATGTCGCAGTTCTCCCCAGTGACAAGTGCAGACACTGTACTTCCCCTGTCAGGGTCACCATTCTGTTCTGCCCTCTTGAGTCCCAAGGAAGCAACGTGGAGCCAGGCCAGGCGAGATCCGTACCTGCAACTGGTTCCCAGGTGACCTCCTGTAACCCCTTCTTCCTTAGACAGGTCGACTGACCTATGACCCTGAGGTGCTGACAGCATCCCACCCTCTGGGAAAAAACAGGTCACTCTACTGAGTTTGTGCAAACAGATAAAGAACAAAGTGGCCCATAAATCAGGGAGACAGGGAAAACAAATACTTCTCTCCCTTGGGAAAGGAGCAGGCAGGGATGCCTGTGTGAATGGGGGTTGGTGTCCAGGCGGGTTCCCTTTGGGCTCTTCCTGCTGTAGTGACCCCACTGTGCACCTGAGCAGAGGTGAGAAAGGCCGGGAGCACCAGGCAGGGTCAGGGACTCAGGTGCTATGGTGGCCGAACCTCGGGGGAATCCATTGTTCTGCTGCATTTGAGCCAAGGCATCAGGTGACCACTGGATCCCGTCTAAGGGCTGAGCCTGTGCTAGGGTCGGAAGTGTTCCCTATGGGTATCACTGCTTACTCGACAACGTGGCAAGGAATGAGATAGGGTTGGCCTTGCAAGAAGCATCTGGGCTTCAAAGTATCATTCATGGTCTGATGGCTGGCGTGCATGCAAAGATGCAGACCTCAGTTTCTCGCATTGTAAAATGAGAAATCAATCTCTGAGCTGCCTACCTCTCTAATGAAAGCAGCAATGTATGAGTGAAGACTGTAGCTCTCTGGTGCATGCTGGGAGGGATGCTCTCTCTGCTCTGGGTCCCAGTATTCACCCCCGACTCTGTTTCCAGTGGAGTCAAGGAAAGGAATGAAACCTTCTAGGCCTCTGTTTGCTTCTCTGTAAAGGATAGTGACAGTGTTTGTTCCTTGGGATTAGTTGGAAGATTGATCTAAAACACACTGGGCACGTACTAGGTATTATGTGGAAAAACAATAACAACAATAACAATAAAACACCTCTCCTCATCCTTTGAAAATCTCCCCTCTTACCTGAGTGCATTCCAGAGTTGGATCCTCAGGATAGGTTCCTGGAGGTAGGAATGGGGAAGAGGGGCCCCACCCCCACCCTGTCCAGGCCCTGTCCCCTGCTTACCATGTTGCTCATTCTGTTGAATGCTGTTTCTTACATGCGTCCAAGTCCAGGCTCCATTCAGGGCACTGTGCATACTGATTCTTTCTCCTGGGACAGAGGAGTGTCCTCAGATGTGGGCCTTCTGATCCTGATGTCTGGAGCCGTCTAAACAGGCTATATTCCTTTGAACAGAGAAAGGCTTGCTTCAGCTGTACTTCCTGGTCTCTATTCGGACCTGCTCTGACCATCCCACAGGTAACAGTATGCCTTCCTTTCCTGTCTGTTCCCTTCATAGTTTGTTTATTTACTTAACTGTGTTGCCTTTCCAACAGGCAGGGAAGAAAATTTTCTTTCTTTATAGACCAAGTACCCCCTTTCTTAATCACCCACAAAGGATAGGTGGTGTGGTCACCATGGTGATTTGAACAGGGGGAAACATAGCCTCATCATCCCTAAGCTGGGTAGCCCTCTCCCATTTCTGCCTTTATTTTGTTGTCGTTGTTTCTGTCTGTATTCACTGACAGAACTCAGTGGGTGATAAGCATTTGATATAATTTTATGAAATGAATGGGGGGTGGTGAGAGCAGGATGAGTAAATCTACAGAATTTGGAGCCAGATTAAAGCACAGAACGGGCCAAAAAGGGTTGATTTTTAAAGCTAGGATTAAAAAGAAACGTTTATAGTTGTTGCGTGTTGACGGATGAGGTGCGCGAGCTCCTGGGAAACTCGGGCAGCAGAACTGGATGCTTGGACGGAGGGGAACCAGGGAAAGTGCAGCAAGACTTCAAAGCTCCGGCAGCTTCTCCTAGACTGTGTCTAAACAAGTGAGGTGATTAATCAAGCAATTGCAGCCCCCTTCCCCCAACAGCCTCAATTATCTGGCTATTTGAAAACTGCCCATTTTATGGGTAATGAGCGTTAATAGCCAAGCATCCGGAAACAGTGTCTCCTCCTAGCTGGCTCCTTGGCATTCAAGGGCCCCAGGCAGCTACTGAGCTTCCTCCAAGCCACTGAGACCCACCTTCCTTTCTTCTTCCCCCACTGCCGTCCTTCTTCACTGGGCTGCCAGAATGAAGGAGGGTCGGGAGCCAGCCGCTGCTCCGCACCTCTGAGCTTCCTTCTGGTCCACCATGTTTATTTCTCTTTCCAGCAGTCTCAAGCCTGGCCCGGCTGGTGATTATCCTTCCAAGCCAGTCTCGTCTCCTTAGCCATGCCAACTTCTCCAGGGGGCAACCAGAGAACTGTGGGAAGAAGAATCATTTTCCACGCCTCCCTGGCTCTCCTCCAGAAAAGAACTGCCCTCTGGGGAACCTGATCCGAGCCGATAAGCAATGTCTTGGGAGGAATTCTGGGCATCAGCTCCATGTGGCAGAGGCCTTTAAAAGTGCAAGCAAGCTCCTGGGATCAGGGCTGTGGCTCAGGGGAACGGTGCCTGCCTCACATGTATGAGGTCCTGGCTTTAATTACCAGGACTGGAGGAGAAAAAAAAATGTCCAAGTTCCCGTGAGCCTCACAGAATCTGGCCAGTCATAAGCATGGCCTACAGATAAGGAGCTGAGGCCTGGGGTTTTACGTGGGATGTCAAAAGTACGAAGACAATAAATAGCGAGCTGGCATCAAAAACCAGGGACCCATCAAGTCACCAACCTCATGCTTTTTGAGTTATAAAGTAATAGAATCAGGAAAATCAGAGCTGGGCAATTCTTGTGAGACCTTGAGTCGCAACCTTTATTTTCCAGACGGGAAAGTTGAGGGTGGGAAGGGGCAGGGGATGTAGTGGCATCATGGGTAGGCTTGTAATGAAGTTCTGGTAGTGACCATGGGAAGGAGCACCAAATGTGCTAGCAGGGATCAGAAGGACGGGGCCTGAAAACCCCCACACTCTATGCTACTGGCATGGGTCCTCACCTGAGTCCCTGATCTGGCTTTTGCACGTTGCCATACCCTGCCGGAGCTGAGGGTGTACCTAGCTCCCTTCCGTGAATTCCTGACTATCACACATGCTGCCTTTGGTTTCCCAAGGCCCCTCATGAACTGCTCTAGTTCTGTTCTCTCCAACTGAAGAGTCAGATTGGAGGATTCTCTGTTGACTTTGGGCCTGACTATCTGGAATTGTCACCTCCCCAGGGCCTCAACACTTCTGCTTCATGTGGGCAGTCCATAGCAGACACATGTAAGTACATCTTCCTGGGGTCTTTCAGGCCTTGCTGTTTCCCTGTTATGTCCCTTTCAGAGGTGTAACATGGTTTTACCTAGGGAGTCATTCTTTATATCTATTCCAAATAGAGAGGACAGCAAAGCAAAGAGCCTATTGAAATCCAGCTTGGTGAGCCAGTGAATGTTTTGGGGGGCACTTACTAGAGTTAGGGGAACATATGAGCAACCATACCACTAAAGAGTCTCTTCCTCATCCAGCAACCGTTTGTGTTTATATATCCTTGGTAAGGAAGGCCTCGTGCATATCTTCATGAGCCTTTCCCCTCTTCCACCAGGGAGTTAGTGAACCCCATCTGGTGACTCTCTCATACGGGGAATCATAATTCTGATTTTGACATGACAATAGCCATCTAATACCCAGAGAACAATAAAAAAGTAAAGGAGGTATCTAGACACTGTGGGGTGTGTGAGTGAGTGAGTGTGTGTGTGTGTGTGTGTGTGTGTGTGTGATATAGGGGATCAATCAAAAGGCTTCTGACAAGGTTCGTGCCCTTCTATTGTCTTCCTTGGGGATAAATCCTACCCAGTTACGGGGCCCACTTCCTGCCTTTCCTACCTCTTCTCTCACCTATAGACCCTATCAGGTTTCAGTGCTCAGCTGATTGACGCTTCTTGGATTTGGTACCCCCAGGCTGACTCCATGCTCCCTCCTCCTCGTTAGAGGGTGTTCTTGAGCATCTTGTATATTTGCTTTCGGGTCCCTCCCTACTAAATGAAAGTCTTGAAGACAGAGGCATGGCCTTTTCATCTTGGGTACTGAGCCCACAGTACAGGGCTATGCCCATTCACTGTAATTGTTAAGAATGGGGCATGGGGAGGGCTTGGCAAGATGGCTTAGAGGTTAAGAGTTCTTGTTGCTCCTGCAGACAACCATAATTCCAGAGAATCCAATGACTTCTTCTCATCTCCCCAGGCACCAGGCACAGACATGGTACACATAAATTCATACAGGAAAAACACTTGTAGACATAAAATAAATTAATTTAAGCATACACACACACACACACACACACACACAAGTTCGTAGGTGAGGACTGACACCCAGGATTGTCCTCTGACCTCCACATCTGTGTAGTGGCACTCACATACCCACACGCGCGCGCGCGCACACACACACACACACACACAAAGAATATAGAGTATGTAAAGAGGACACAATCACATATATGTTTGTCCACAGCTGGACCCTGGTTTCTTGTATAGCTGTACCTCTCTGGATGCTTATCCTAGCCGTTCTGTGTTAGGGTGAGAGCTAGCTCTGCAGAGTCATGTGGGAGGGATGGGGTATAGAGGTAGGAAGCATGCCTTTCTCTGACCATTTTCAATTCTGTGTCCCCAACCTCAAGGTTGCTGCAATGCCTGCCTTTTTATGAGGTATAGTCTGCTATACATGTCATACAAATTAGTCCTTTTCTGCATATTTCCTTATTCCCCATCCCTTAATTCTTTGGAGGTTGATGGAGATGTCTAGTCTAGGTGGTACTGGATACATGGCTCTGTGAATAATTAAGTAACCATTGAATTGTAAATTTTAAGGGGGTGCAATGTGAACCTGCCACTTATAACTCAACAGAGCTGTTAAAATATGCAATATTAAAACCCCCAGAGATTATTTAATTCTTAATTATCATTAACAATGTTTAGAATTTTTTTAATTTTCTAATAAAAGTTACTTAATAACTTAAATTCTACTAGTGCCATACATAAATGACCTGGAGTCTTGTTTTTCTCGCAGGGAATCCTCATAACAGCTCAGTAGACAGAGCAAGCAGCTCTGGTTATAGTGTTGACCATGCCAGGGTGGCATACCCTGTTTGCAGCCCTGTGTCTAGTCCATATTTCATGACCTTAACCTTCAAGGGGATGTTAGGAGGCGTGGCTTTTATAGAGAGATCCAGTCACAATGATGAAGCCCCTAGGCGTGGGATTCACGTTCTAGCAATGGCCCCATAAAGTTAGTTGCCTTGTCCCTTCCACCGTGGGGAGTCACCTCGAAAAGCTGCCCCATTCATGAACCAGGCGGCAGATCCTTGCCAGGCACCAAATCTGTCTCTAACTCATTGGAGTTTCCAGCACAAGGAAGACAGAAAACCATTTCTGGTTTCAACCACTGACCTGATAGTATTTTCGTGACAGTAGCTCAAACCAGCTGTGACAATGAATTAGAACTGAGTTAGACACACTGCGGCTGTTATTCAAGCCAGAGATCGGTCCTACGTCAGATGTTAGAAAGTTGGATACTACATGAAAACAAAAGAAAATAAAAAGGAGACAGATGGTAAAATGTCATGTCACGGTGAAAGACCACATGTTCACCAGACTGTGTGGATGCTCTTTCTGTGGGCAGCTTAGAGGAGAAGGTCAACATCTTCAGTTCTATTTAAACCGCCACCTCAGGTGATTGACTGGTAGAGATGGCTCTCGTGTGTGTGTGTGTGTGTGTGTGTGTGTGTGTTTTAATTCCACTAGCCTCACAGCCAAACTTGAAAGTGTAGCGGCGAGGCAGGAAGGGGGAACTGTGGGATTGTGCTCTTGGCTGTGTGACTGGGGAGGTGAGGTGTTTCTCAGAACAATGAAATTCAGGACACTTCACCTATGTCTGGTTCCCGCATGATATCTGAGCACAGATTCATGCAACTGCGCAAGAGCGTGCGTCCCACGATTGCTTTGTGAGCTGGTATTGAAGAGAGATCCTTTTCTGTCCACATGATTCCTTGTGGGTCCTGCTTTCCTTCCTGGCTACCAGAGGGACCATGATTGTCCCGGTGATGTTGTCCAACAGTTCTGGTCAATTATTTGGTTTTTTTGGCTGGAGTATGCAGGAGGCAGGGAAAGCAGGAGCCAGTTCCCTTTTGATCTATCCAGTTAGGAAGTTGACTGTGTTATGTGGGAGAAAGCAAAGCCGGAGTGACAAGCTGTGTATACCCTGGCTCTGCTTACTGGAACCTGTTGATTTGCTGGTATCCAGCATTTAACTGTATGTATAGCAAAATATGTACTGTGTAAAATATATCATTTGAACCATTTCTAAGTTTATCATTCAGTTACATTAAGTTAATTCATGTTGGCTTGCAACTGGCCCTCCGTGTCCCATAACCTTTCTATTCTCAGTAAGCAATAATTGTCACCCCTTCTCCAATCCCTGGTGATGCTCACCCCATTTCCCACCTCTGTGGATTTGAAAACTTGGGGATCCTTTAAGTGGGATGATGCAATCTTTCTTCTTTTGTGTCTAGCTTATTTCGCTGAACGCCATTGTGTAGTCTGTAGCAGAATTCCTACCCACAGGAGGACTGACTCTTAATCCACTGTACATGTGGATCACATGTGCTATCACCAGGACATGTCTGGCACTGTGGTATGTGGGCGAGTGGCCCCACGGGAATACTAAACGTGATGTCTTTGTTGGCCCAGGAAATCTGGGTTCATAGGGAATAGTTGAGTCAGAGTAATACCAAACGATGATAACACTGACCGGGGGAAGGACACGCTCTGAGAGTTGCTCTAATTGGGGACTTGGGAGGTGACCTAGTAGTCCCTCTTGTAAACTGTTCATTTTTCTATGTATGTCTTGAACAAGTGGAGAGAGCAGTGAGACACTGGGTGTCCATGTTCTCGCTGTCACTGAACAGGCTTGTTGTTTCTTTCTTGTCTTGTGCCATGCTATCTGTGCCTCAACACTAGTATCTCATTAATTCTTGTGTATGTCAATGTGTGCATGTGTGTGCATGTTTGTGCATGTTTGTGTCTGTGTATGTGTTCTATGTATGTGTGTGCATATGTGTATGAAAGTGTATGTTCAGTATCTGTGTGTATGTGTGTGTTTTATGCATGTGTATATGTATGTTCGCAAGTGTATGTTCAGTGTATATGTGTGTATGTGTGTGCATGTGTGTTCCATGTATGTGTGCTTATGTGAAGGCATGTGTGTTGTGTGTATATGTGTGCATTGTACATGTGTGTATGTGTATGTGTGTGTGCAAGCACATGTTTGTGGTTTCTGTCATTGGCCTGTCAACCTATTCCGTTTCATTCGAGGCTATTGATTGATTTCCCCCAAACCTCTTCCCCATCGTGGCCTCCTGTGATCTCTGCTGCTTCCTCCCTCCCACTTCTTCCCTCCTCTATCTGCTTGGTGGCGTAGGAGCAAGAAGGTACAAGAGCTCTGGGTGCCTTTTTCTTGTTGGTTAGCAGTGACCCCGAGCACATGACCCAAATTCCTTGGGTTTCTCAGGTTCTCCTTAATCTGCTCCTGTTTTTCTTTGGATTTGTTGCTTTTCTTCTCTCCCTCTCAGCTCAATAGAGATTTAACTTCTGATAGGGAGGACTTATCATATTTATTGATATTGGGAATATCAGTTATGGTTTGTAATGAATAAAGACCTCTGAAGGGTCACATTCCCCCAAGGACACTGTGAGTTTTACATCTAAGGCTGCCATCTCTCCCAGGAACCGCCCAGCAGAGCTCAGCTCATTGCCACGAAGGCAGGGCCTACACAGCAACTCAAACGAACGCACTACTGCATTTCTCAACGGCCGCTCTGACGCGCTGCTGTGCGCTTGTTTGGGAATCTCCCTTCCTTGATCTCAGGAGTGCCAGGGTGGAACAGGCACAAAACAAGGAATAAGTCGCAGTCCCGCTATTTGGGTGGTGTTGGTAGCCTCATGAGCGGAAGGTATAAGCTCTGGCGAGACTCACGAGATAAAGGGTTTTAGTTAGAGCTTGAAAGGTGGGTGATGGGTAGATCAGATAGCACTGTGGGGTGGGCACAGTGGGCACAAACAGAAAGTGAGACAGCAGGAGAGTGAACTGTGTAGCCTGCTCTGTCTTCAGTACTACAGTGAAGGAACAGCCTGGCAACAGAGGTCAGCCTTGAATTCCAACCTCCACGTCCATGTTTGTCTTGGGGCAATACGGAGCCATTAAGAATGATGGAGTGCAGATGACAGAGAGGGGACAGCTGTGTCACAGGGTTTCAGGGGATGCATATACTTCCGAGGGGCCAGCCTGACAGAGAGAGGCCCTGGAAGAGGCTTTTGTGTTAGACCTGAAGTGATGGCGAGAATCGGGGGTAATGGAGAGAAGTGGTTGGCTCACTTCCTACTTCATCCATGGGTAGAAGAGGGGGTGAAAGGTATTCCTTCCATTACCAGGCAGTTGCTGGGAGGCAGAGGTGACTCTCTGCTTATGTTTTCTGCCACAGTGTATTTTCAGTTACCTGGTGTGAGTTATCTCACACTCTGCCCCAGGGGCCAACATCTGCTTATGAAGGCACAGCCAGGGACCCTTAGGCCTCAGCTTCCCAGCAGAATAGACCCAGCCATCTGGCTGAGCTCTGTTCCCACACAGGCCTGCCTGTGTGAAGGGGAGGGGTACGAGGCAGGGAAATCAAGGCATGTTAAGTGAGAAAGCTCCAGGCGGTGGTGGCGCACACCTTTAATTCCATCACTTGGGAGGCAGAGGCAGACAGATCTCTGAGTATGAGACCAGCCTGGTCTACAAAGTGAGTTCCAGGACAGTCAGAACTGTTACACAGAGAAACCCTGTCTTGAAAATCAAACAAAGAAGATGGGGAAGAAGAAGGAGGAGGGGGAAGAGGAGGAGAAGAAAAAGGAGGAGGAGGAAGAGGAGGAGGAGGAAGAGGAGGAGGAGGAGGGGAGGAGGAGGAGGAGGAGGAGGAGGAAGAAGAAGAAGAAGAAGAAGAAGAAGAAGAAGAAGAAGAAGAAGAAGAAGAAGAAGAAGAAGAAGAAGAAGAAGAAGAAGAAGAAGAAGAAGAAGAAGAAGAAGAAGTTGTTATTATCTTGGAGCCACCTGCTGGCTGTGCATCCACAGTCTATAGATTGGAACGCCGAAGATAGTAATATTTTGGCAAAATGCAAAACACCAAAAGGAAGCTGTTCAAGATTGGAGCAATTGATGCAAACTAGACCAAGGCCTCCAGTATTTAGGTTACACCCCTTCCTGGCCCTTTGGGATTGAGCATAGGAAATGAGAAGAAGGTGACAGGAGAGACCGTGAAACTCTGGCCTGAGTGAAGATAGGGCCAAAATGGTTCAAGAGTCCTTTGAAAGTTGAGTCCATTCTAAAAGCCACACCCAGGCTCCAGACTGGTCCATGTGGTGCTTCGGTGGCTGTGTGCTCACTTGCCTGGCAGCCCTAGGTCTGCCTGAGATCAGCTTTCAGTGGCCAGAAGAGAAAGCTCCTCTGTCGCAGGGGTGTTGGGGAGAGAAGGGAAGACAGGTATTCGGGATGAGTCAGAGAGGAACCATTAGAAGATTCCTTCTGTCCAAAGGGTGCAGAATTCCGGAGTCAGAAACCTGGGCTCCTCTACCTTTGTTCTGGCAGTTCAATGAAAGTACAAGTCCTTACGTGAATTCCTTACTCAGGCAGCAGGAACATGGCACTTGGAATGGGAAGATCTTTGCTCCATGAACAGGGGGATTGGAGCTCCATCCCCAACTCCCCTGTAAAACTGAATGTGGTGGAGCATGCCTGTAACCCCAGCACTGGGGAAGCAGACCCAGGAGACTCCCGGGAATTCACTGGCTAGCCAGCGCCAGTCTAGCTCCAGTGAGAGACTTGTCTCAAAGCTTAAGGAGGAGAGTGAAAGATGCCTGAAGTCAACCTCTACCCCTCCACACCAAGCAGGAGCATATATGTATGCTTGCACATACACAGATACAAACATACATACATGTGTACATACACACATACATATCGTCAACCAATTCCACGTACCATGTATGACAGAGAAGAAAGCAGATGAAGGCTCCCTGAAGGCCATTTATGTGGCAGGCAGGAAACCACAGCTCATCCTTGGAAAGTCTGTAAAGATTTAGTTTCCCAGCATACTACTCATGGTCTTCCCAAAGCATCCTGGGACAATCACCACCTTCCCAATGAAGGCAGTAGAGGGCTAGTAGCACAAGCTCAAAGAGCAATAAACAAAGCTGATGCTGGCCTCCCAGCCCTCCCTTCGTGTCTCCTTTCTCAAGGAGTGGGGACCATCGTGTTAAACCAAGTAGAAGCACTTTGTAAACTAAACTGTGCTGGCTGCCGTGTGGCTCTTACTGGGCGAAAGAAACCAGTGTGGGTTGGTCTGAAGGTAAGATGATGTGGAAACACCCCTCCTAGGTGTGTTCAGGTCTGGCTTTGGTGGGGTGATGTCCTCTGCTACTCCTGCCCCAAGTGCATGCCACCGCGGTTTCCCTCTGATCTTCTGGTATGTTTGTTTTGGGAACCGAAGGGCTAAGCTTGCAGCCATGAGGATGAGCATATCCTCTGGCTGGCAGGCAGGGCTGCCAGACCCCTCTGCACACAGGAATTCATCCTGTCACCTCTTGTGTACCATCTGTAACCCTAAAAGATGGCCCTGTCATCTTATCTCGAAGCTGAGGTTTTAGCAGTCCCTTCATTAAGCCCAGAGAACAAAGGCAGCCCGGTGAGGTACATCCAAACAGCCTGTCACCCCGAGTGTGAGGCTGCGGCTGTCCAGGGAGGCTGCGCGCTGTTTACAGATGAAGGAGATAACCACAGAGGAAGGTCACAAGACATCTTCTGTCCACCTTGGGGTGGGGGAGGAAGTCCCCTGACCACCCTCATGTTCCAGCTGTCCCAGAGGCCTTTCTCGGGCTTCTCACAGAGAAATTTAGCAGGGCCACTCGTGGAAGAGGAGGAAGGGGGAGAGCAGGGGCTCCAAAGAAACCAAAGAGTGAAAAAGTAAATCTTTCTAGATGTGTCTATGGAGGCTAAGGGGTAAGTGGGAGTGGTGGTGGCAATGGATGCTCAGCTTCAATGGCCCTTGCTGAGCAAAATGTACAGATCTCTGCCCTAAACTCCCTCCTAAAATAGGAGTCCTCTCTATATTATCAGAGACATGGAAGATCCAGAGGACTTGAACACTACCGTTGATGGGAGACTCACTCCTCCAAGAGAGTCTGTCCTAGGCCGGGCGGTGGTGGCGCACGCCTTTAATCCCAGCACTTGGGAGGCAGAGGCAGGCGGATCTCTGTGAGTTCGAGACCAGCCTGGTCTACAAGAGCTAGTTCCAGGACAGGCTCCAAAGCCACAGAGAAACCCTGTCTCGAAAAAAAAAAAAAAAAAAAAAGAGAGAGAGAGAGAGTCTGTCCTACGCAGGGCAGCATAAGAATGAAACATAACCAGGGCAGAGCTGGATCCTCACCTTGGCTCTGGACTCTAGGTCACTCAGGAGTCAGAGAGAAACTTTCCATTGAGTGTGCGATTATTGCTTTCACTAGGAGTGGGGATGACAATGGTCCCTACTGGTGACAAAGACTGATGGGGCTCTTCACCATGCCTTCACACCCGAGGGGTTCTTGGCTTATCCTAACTGTCTGTGAAATGGGTGAATACATTCATTTCATTTTGTTGGGTGGACAACCAATTTTTCTATAGTGGGTGCTATTAACAATGTTCCTCATCAACAACTAGAAGTTGAGTTGGCAGATTGAGAGTGCCCCGAGAAGCCATGATATCTCCGTGTGTGGAACTGGGTTCAGACCTAGCAGGGATGAACTAGGATCTGAGAACCGCTGTGGCGGCAGGAGTATATGATGCTAAGGTTTCCCTGAGTCTCCACTGTGGAAGACTTCTGGGTCCTCCAGCCTCTGTCCTTAGCCCAGATTTGGGGGCTGTCTTAGGGAAGCTTATTATGGAGGATTATACAAGGATATGTCACAAGTCACTACTGATTCATTTGGTGCTGCACCGATACCCCTCAATACTTCCTAGTGACCATTATCCTTGCAGCAAGATAAGCCCTCAGCCTACCCGCAGGATTCTTAGACACACAGTCCTTTCCTTAACCAAATGTGCCTGTCCACCATCACCTTTGCGTGCTCTCTTAGATTCCTGTAGGTGACCCTCCCAGATTGTTGACCCTTCTGTGGGGGCTCATCCTAGTATCCCTGCGTTGTCCTGAGCCTGCCTCCTGGTCAGGCCTTCTCAGGGCCTCCCAGTGCTGATAGCATAGGAACCAGGACGGTCCAGGGCAGGACGTGCCACCTCAAGTCTCAGCACCCATCCTGCTACCCACAGGGCTTGCACACATGACTAGCCCTATTGCTAGTGCAAATCCAGTTTCAGTAACACAAAAGGCCCCAGGACTAGACAGTTAGAGCCTTCTTGGATCTGTTACGGTTGTTCATCTCTCTTTCCATCTCCAGCACATCAGCCCACTGACGCTTCATTAGGCTCCAGGAGCAGCTGTTCCCAGGCTCTGCTGGTAGAGCCTGCTGCTCCTCCTTCCAGACTCAATACAGATGCTCTGTTCATGAGGAGACGCCTGGCCTACCAGTCCCAGCCCTACTGGGCCACGACAACACACAGAAACACACACCACATAGACTACATAACAGCATGCACACACGACATACCACACATACCTATAATATCACACGTACATAAGGTACACACACAAGGCATGCCACACAGAAGTACATACATATACCACACACAATAAAGACAGCACTCAAAATAATATGTTTGTATAACATACTGCACTAGCTAGAGTTCCATGGTTGCAATGAAACATTGGGACCAAAACAACTTGGGGAGGAAAAGGATTTATTTGCTTACACTTGCATTTTACTGTTCCTCACTGAAGGAAGTCAGGACAGGAACTCAAGCAGGGCAGGAACCTGGATGCAGGAGATGATGCAGAGGCAATGGAGGGTGCTGCTTGCTGGTCTACTACCTATTGCTCAGCCTGCTTTCTTACAGAACACAGGATCAGCATCCCAGGAATGATGCCACCCACAATGGGTTGCCCCCCATCAATCTCTAGTTAAGAAAATGTCCTATAGGCTTACCTGCAGCCTGATCTTAAGGAGGATCCCTCCTCACTGATGACTCTACCTTGTGTCAAGTTGACATAAGAGTCTCCAGGACACATATCATATACATCACATACGGTATATACAGTGAACATAACATGTACAACATAGAATATAAATAATATACAATTAGAACAACACAAAACAAGCAACATATATATGTGACATAGCATACATACGATGTATATTACATACAACACATACAGTACTCACTACACAGCCCACAATATACACAATGCACACAGAACAAACAATGTATGCAACATAGATGCAGTACATTCAACACACATGGAATACATGACCCACATTCAATGGACACACAGCCTATGTTTCACATGTGACCCATACAGCACACAGCATGCACAACACATAGTACAAAATTCACATAGTATACTCATGTATCACATAACACCTACAATGTTTCACATATAATACATGCAATACCAATAACACATAACACACCGTCATACACAGTACAACACAATACCAACACACAATATATACAATAGTCATATAGCATGCAATAGATCATATACAACACATGTAATATACACCACACATGATACATACAACATACAGTATGAAAAATGCATAATACCAATAACACCCAATCCATGCAGCATATTCATGTAACATATGAGTTACATGTAATGTACAACATATACAACCTATGCCCAGTATATGTAACATATAAGTGACACACAATGCATGTGGTGCTCATCCCACACAAAACACGTATCACTCATCTCCTGAGATATATGCAATACCCATAATGTGTACACTATATATGCAACACAACACAATGCACATCTGATATGTACAGAGCGCTTGTGTGACACACAGTATTCAGCACACATGATGCACATACCGGGAGCCGACATGAAACATGAAGCATACAACACAACCAGTATATATAACATGCACGTGTTACACAGCACACATTGCAAAGCATACCACACATGACACATACAATGCCACAGCATGCATGACACATGATAGATACTCACACTCAATATCAACATGTGTATGTGACACACTGCACATATATAATGTACTGCAGAAGGTGCAAACAACATACATCATATATATAACAAATGAAACACATAACTCATAATGTATATTGTACATACAGCCATTCCACGTGCTCAGCTGTCTGCTCACAGCTACTTCCTACTTCCAATCCCGCTGTTCTTTGTTCTTGTGCTGGGACAGACAGTGAGCTTGGGGGCCAGAGAAGGACTTAGCCACGATCTGGACTCTAATGAGAATGCCTCACTGTGGGATCCTGACCAGGTCCTTTGACGTCTCCACCCTGTATCTGAATGCTGCAGGGGTGATTCTAGCAGTCCCTCTGGAAGCCCAAGAAGCCCCAGGGGAAGACAGATGTGATTCCCATAGGGTAACTCCAGTGGGAACTTGGTCCTGGCAGGTACAGAGACACACTCTAAAGATGGAAGCATACCCTGTTGTAGAAAGTGGCCGGGGTCAACCCCGATGCCTGTCTATCATTGCCAGCAGCTGAGAATGGAACCTTCTTCCGCCTACAACTTCTACATCACAAGACCAACACTGATGACCTGAGAGCCGACCAGGCAACAGCTCCACTTTTTGCCCTCACTGGCTCGCTGTGGGCAGGATGCGAGACTTATTTCTAGCACGTGAGCAGCCTCAGAAGTCATCCTGGGCATGGCCTTGGAAAGGGAGGCTAGTCTGTGCTTCCAGGTGAGAGGAGAGGCCACCCAGGCTTGAGCTGTGTCTCCTGGTTCTGGTCCAAGGCCCTTCACAGGAAAAAAAGACAAGGGAGGGTGGGGGGAGGAACCCCAGCCAGCTACATCATCTCACGTGGATGTGCAGGGCCTGAGATGAAGACAGCAAGTGACTTAGGAAAAGACATGGAGCTCGTGAGGAGCAGGCACTGGACACACTGGGCACACTCTGTGATGTTTTCTCATGAAAAGGCACCCATTTACCCTTTCTGCCTCTGCTTGGGTGAAGTAAATGCAACCACACTCTTCTCTCAAGGAACACACACACACACACACACACACACAGCCACCCTAGCAAGAGGCACTGGCACCAATTCTCCAGAAGTAGATATCTGCTGCCTGGTGCCCAAAGTGCCGAAAGACAAGGAGCAAGGCGGTTGAAAGCTGGATGGTAGAGTTTGAGGAAGAGAGTCATGCACGGCTCTGTCTGTGTGGTTTTAAATGAAGGCTTAAGTCTTCACCCAAAGTTGTAACCCTACTGATCACAAAGCAACTTTCTTCATACCAGGGCAGAGCCAAAATATCTGAGTTTGTAGCCTAGCTCTGCCATTGCCCTATTGGATGGATGACTTTTGTTAAGATCCTCAGCCTTGCTGAATCCATTTTCTTTTCTTTTCCTTTTTTCTTTTCTTTTCTTTTCTTTCCTTTCCTTTGCTTTCCCTTTCCTTCCTTCCTTCCTTCCTTCCTTCCTTCCTTCCTTCCTTTCTTCCTTTCTTTCCTTTTCCTAGACAGGGTTTCTCTGTGTAAGAGTTCTGGCTTTCCTGTAACTTGCCTTGTAGACCAGACTAGCCTTGAACTCACCGAGATCCATCTGCCCCTGCTTCCCAAGTGCTGGGGATTACAGGTGTGCACCACCACCACCCGGCTTGAATCCATTTCCTTATGTGTGAAGCGCACATGACATTCACACCTGCCTCTTGAAGAATGACAGACCAAGCGGATGATGAGCCTAACGGCATCCAGAATACAATAGGTTCCTTAGATGAACTTAAGGAACAGCTAAACATGAAACTGTACATTCAGCAGTTCCTGGTTCCGATGGAATGCTCTAGAAAAATCTCTTCTGCATCCTGCTATTTTATTTAACAAGTAGAATCTCTTTAATGAATAGTAGTTCTTTCTAGTCCACAATTATACCCATTTTACAGATGGGGGCATAGAGAAATTGAGAACTTTTCCAAAGCTATGCAACTTGTCAATGATGGAGCCATATCTAAGCATGCTGGTTTTTATTCCCCACAATGCTGATGCCATCATAGTGTCTGTCTGTGAATTTATTCACCTCTTCCACCAGATTGTGTGCCCCTGGAGATGAGGACCTGGATGATTTATGTTTGGTTCCACAAAGACAGGCCCAGTGAATGCCTACAGAATGTATTTGTTCAACAAATGGATCAATGAGCACGGTCAATGGAGACTTTACCCTATCTGGGTTTTCAAGTTCAATGGTCAGCAAAATTTTAGACATTTTTCATATGTGCCATTTGGGGATGGTCTTCCCGGCTTCCCTGCCTGTCCCCGTCACAGCGGGGCTTGGGTGTGGGAGTGGGGCACATCAGCAAGTCCCATGGAGGACATGGTGTTTGTGCTGAGTCATGAAGAGTGAGAGTGAGCGGGGGGGGGGGGGGTGATGGACCTCCTGTTGGATTTCTTTTCATGTGAAGATAACACCATCGGCGTCTAGGATTCAAGGAGGTTCTGCCCTGGACAGCTTTTTATCTTTTTTTCTTGTCTGTGTAGACACAGACTCTTCATTCACCTCAGTCTCCCTTTGGTCTTCTGTCATTCATCCATCCATCCATCCATCCATCCATCCATCCATCTATCCATCCATCATCCGTCTGTCTAACCATCACCCAGCCAGCCTCCTCGTCATCAATCTATCTACTGCCCATCCATCATCTGGCATCCATCTATCCTTCATCCCACTTCCCATCCACCCAGAGAACACTAGGACAATGGAAGGAGCCACCAGAGACAAAAATGTAATGTCCGCAATCAGACTCTAAATTCCCAGGTATCCTATAGTCAGTTTGCAGAGCTCCTGAGCCCCTGGCCTAAGCCATGTGTTAAACAACATACCTCTTGAGCAAATATAAAGATGCCTTGAGTGTTGACAAGAAATTAGAGGAGATTGTGGTCTCATGTCTTCTCATGCGAGAGCTGCTTTTTGGATCTGAGTGGTGGGGTCATTCAGTATCCAATGTCCTGATACCTGTACATTGGTCACCCAAAAAATAACCCCTTCTGATGGACACAGGCAGGGCCCAGAAATGACTCTTTCCTTCTGTCTTGCTCACACCCTGCTTTTTCCTGGCCAGAGGCCGTGGCCTGCATTTCTCTGCTCCAACAGCCTGTGCCCAACTCACCACACACACAGAACCCTTGTTCCTGGAATCCAGACGGCTGCTTGGAGCCACTGCTGGAAATGGCCTCCCAACAGATGTGCCTTTAATTTGTTTCCGGGTCATTGGCCCTTGTGCCCCAAGGAGGCTGCCTCCCAGGCAGGAGGCCCCAAAATAGCTGTATATGTGTGTCCCTGGATGGGGTTATCCATCATTGCCCGGCCTCTGCCCCCGGATGCCTCTCTCTGGTGACTGGCTGACTCTAATCGGACCACTTGGCGTGGAGAAGGGAAGATGGTTCTGTCCCCTCGGGTTATGGCCCCTCAAAGGGCCAATTGTAACCACATGGAAGCGGGGCTCTGCCCTGATCCCAGGTCAGCCAGAGAGTCCTTCCTACAAGGAAGCAGGAGGCTTGCAGAGGGCCTACCGTGCAAGCTCTGCATGGCTCAGGATGGCCATCCTTTTCTTCAGTCCTGGTCCATTAATCTTTAGACTTTTTTTCTTTAAAGTATGTATAGGCTTGTGTTCTGTGTGTGGGTATGGATACATGAGTTCAGGTACCCAAGGAGTCCAAAAGAGGGCGACAAATCACCCAGACCTGGAGTTACAGGCGGTTATGTGCAGTCCAATACCTACGGCTGGGAGGTAGAGTGAAGTGGAGTTCTCTGCAAGAGCAGTCACGCTCTTAGCCACAGAGCCATCTCCAGCCTCCTGTGCCATTTCTCGATAGTGTATGTCACAGGCACTTACTCCATCAGGCAGGAAACTACACCCTTCCTCTGTTTCATGGCTAGCCCTCTAGTTCTCTGGGAAACCCTGTGAGAGCATCTCACTTCTTCTCTTACTCAAGGGGAAGTGATATCAGGGAAGCCATCTTCCCCAGTGTGAAAAAAAAAAGGAGCACAATAGAGGACCGTGTGACTGAAACAGCGGTGTCCTCAGAATGAGACTATCTTCCTGGCTTCTCCTGGAGCAGCAAGGTTTGCACTGGGTAGCTCTGATGGAGGAAGGTCATTGGCTAATAAAGAAACTGCCTTGGCCCATCTGATAGGGCAGAATTTAGATAGGTGGAGTAAACAGAATAGAATACTGGGAGGAAGAGGAAGTGAGCTCAGATGCAGGGCAGCTCCTCTGAGAGACAGACGCCATGCTCTCCTCTCCAGAGCAGACACGATGAAGCTCTGACCCAGGATGGACGTAGGCTAGAATCTTCCCGGTAAGCGCACCTTGGGGTGCTACATACATGAACAGAAATGGGCCAAGCAGTGTTTAAAAGAATAGAGTTTGTGTGTCGTTATTTTGGGGCATAAGCTAGCCAGGCAGCCATGAGCCGGACTGTGGGAAGAGGCCCGCAGCTCCCCACTACAGATGGCCCCCAACGTGTGGACAACTGAATCCACAGAAAGCTTGGGAAAGAATAGAGTACAGCATGTTTTCTTGGTAGCAGCAATTTCTCGGGTCTGCTCTGCCTGCTAGAGGCAAGCAAGCACTCTCATGTAAGAGAGGCTTCCTGACTCAGCTTCAGCTGCAAAACCCTGCAGCTCATTAAGAGGTCCTGCCACGAAACACTTAAATGGTATTGATAAAAGCTGACTGAATGCTTGTTTGTTTTCGGCCATAACAAAAACAAAAACAAAAAAAAAAAAAAAAAAAAGTTGTGCTGTTTTAAAATGCTGGCGTTCTGGTCCATCCTACCAGGGCAAACTCTGACTGTTTGAGGCAGGAGGGCCTACTACAGAGAGAGGACTTGATTGTTGTCTGTGGACGTAATGCTGCAGTTTGCTTGTTGGCAAAGACCTTGAAACGCCACAGAGTTGTGGTGATAAACATGGCTACAGCCGGTACCTCTGCCATGAGGCTGTAAAGCTAAGGAATGGGTTGGACCTGCTGGCAAAGCCACGGCTTTAATCCTACCCATATATTGCTCAGTAATTTGAAGGCTCATGTGGTCAGATAAAAAAAGAGAGATATGCAGTAAAGAGAGACTCAAAAACAAAACAAAACAAAATTTCTAAATGATTTACAGTGTGTAAAAAATATATGCAGGCTAAAAGACAGAAAGGAAGAAAGTAGTTGGGTGTGGTAGCACACACCTTTAATCCCAGTGCCTGGAAGGCAGAGACAGAAGGATCTCCGAGAGTTCAAGGACAGTCTGGTCTACAGAGTTATTCCAGGACAAATATATACAGAGAATATAAAACAAAAGTAAAAATAAACAAAATAGAGTTAAAATAAAGCTGCACAAAGATGGAAAATACACAGAGAATCTTGATACTGTATGCTATTATGCTCTCTTTGAATTGTTTGAATGCTGAGGAAGGAGCAACAGATGCTAAAAGATATTTGTTTATAAATGCTGCTGAACTAATCCAAGATAGATATTTTCAAAATACCTTGACTTCAGAATTTGTATCTAAGGATATGATACTTTGGAAAAGAGTTTCTTCTTTTGTTTTCACAGAGGATGGGACACTGTGGATTGCCTTTATCCCAATATGGTATGATGGACCACGTCCTCCTGAAGGGTTGCTGTGAACACCTTCAAAAAATTACTTTGCTCAACTGCCAACTGAGATGAACCTAGCAGACAGGTTATCCCATAAAAGACCCGAATAACAGCGCCCCCATTCAGCAGGAAGCAGTTTGGAGAGAAAAAACTGCGCCCATGTTCCCATATATTGTTTATAAATGTTCTTTTACATTTAAAGGGGGTTATGATATAGGTATGAATAATTTGCATTGATATGGATTTTGCTTTAGTGATTTAGATTTAAGGTCAATTTTATTATATGTATATGTATTTCTGATATTGATTAAGGTATTGTGATTGTGTAGTTCACTTAAAAATGTAATGTATATAGGTTGTTAATAGATAATTATCAATAATAGTCAAGCTTGTAGTCATGTTAGTTAGATTTTCTAGATGTACATAGATATATTTTAAATAGACATTCTTCATATCTTTCAAAGATTATAAAATATGGCATGTTAAGTGTTTTAATAACTTAAGGTTTTTCATGACAATGAGACACTCTGCTCCTGGCAGCACCAATCTACTTCAAGCAGAAGATGGGCATCGAAGAGGCACCTTATGGAGTTTGATAGCCATTTGGGCAAGAAATTGCTCTTGCCTGGACTGTTGCATAAACTGGACACAGAGAACCCACAGAGAGAGGACTGCTGAACTTGCCTAAAGGTGAGATGATCTTTCGGGGTTCCTGATTCATGAAGGAGTCTGCGAGACATTCTGCAGGACACAGCAGATAGTGACTGAACTGACTTTGAAATTTCCTGCTTCATGGAAATGTCTCTGGAAACTATGGGCCTGTGGGCCGAAGATGGATGCCCCAACGGTACAGAGAAACTTTGGGTGACTGTCAAGGCAGCGAGATGTCTCTGTCATTTCTAGAGTTTGAAAGTTGCTTATTTCTTGTTTGCTTAGGTAATATTATATCCTTCTGGAGTCTTTGATGGAGTTGAAGAATAGATAGATAGTTATAGTTTTCTTTAGTTATGATAAAGATAAAATAGATGTAAATATTGTAACTGTAATTCTTACTTGATACCTGTTTTGCTATATGTAATTTTGCTATGTTAGAGCCTTTCCTTTTTGTTTAAACAGAAAAAGGGGAAATGATGGAGGAAGGTCATTGGCTAATAAAGAAACTGCCTTGGCCCATCTGATAGGGCAGAATTTAGATAGGTGGAGTAAACAGAATAGAATACTGGGAGGAAGAGGAAGTGAGCTCAGATGCAGGGCAGCTCCTCTGAGAGACAGACGCCATGCTCTCCTCTCCAGAGCAGACACGATGAAGCTCTGACCCAGGATGGACGTAGGCTAGAATCTTCCCGGTAAGCGCACCTTGGGGTGCTACATACATGAACAGAAATGGGCCAAGCAGTGTTTAAAAGAATAGAGTTTGTGTGTCGTTATTTTGGGGCATAAGCTAGCCAGGCAGCCATGAGCCGGACTGTGGGAAGAGGCCCGCAGCTCCCCACTACAGTAGCTCTTTGCTAAATCTGAAGTTCCCTTCTCAGTGTCTTTGTTTGAAAATGAGGTCAATGCACAGTGGAACTGTCCGCTGGGACTGTGTGAAGGTTACACACACAGCAACTCAGGCTGGAGAGATGGGTGAGTAAACTGCTGTTCGCGCGAGAGCTTGAGTTGGAGCTCCAGAATTCACGAAAAAACACACAAGAAAAGTCAGACCTGGTTACATATGCTTGTAAGCCCCGCACTGGAGGACAGAGACATCAGGGACTCCCTGGCAGGTCAGTTTATCCTATTCAGGGAGACCCAAGCTCCAGTTTGTCCCCCAAACAGAATGGACATCCTTGGAGAAACACTATCCCAGGTTGACCTCTGGCCCCCAAATACACGCGCACGCATGATCACGTACACTTGAACTCAGGAGTGCACATAGATATGGGCATGCATGCGATGAGCCTAGAACAGGGCATTAGCCAGACAAGACAGCTTGACACACACAGAGAACAGGCTCAGCGGCCGCTGTAAGTGAATGGCAGGAGCCAGTGGCTAGTGGACAAGAATCGCGGGCGCCAACTGGCAAATTTGCACCGCAGAGGCTCACAGAAGGCCCCGTGACCTGACCTTCCGTTCTGTGTCATTCCAACAGGCTGGAGAGGGGCTGCTGAAGAGAATACCTCCAGATGTGCTCAGCAGATCAAAAGCCCAGCTCCGATCATGCCGTCAACACCTCGCCACGGTGAATGGGAGATGGCTGCGCCTCGTGTTGCCTATCAGATCAGTTATGAAGGCTTTATCTTAGCGTCTGAAGGTCTTTATAATCTCCCCACACGGTGAGTAATCTGCCTCACTTCTCATCCACCCCCAGCTCTTACCAGAACACCCTTCAAGACGGAATATTTCATGTACTCTGAGCCTTCTTGCGGCTTCGTGTTTATCAGCTTTTTCTCAGGTGTTTTCTGAGCCTGAGCTGCTCATCCATATTCTCCCTCTCTCTCTGTCCTCCCCCGGTTTCTGTTTTGAACACCTCACTCTGTTTCCCAGGAAAGTTACATTTTCCACACCTCATCATCATCCCAAGGTAATCACTCCTCCTCTGTGTTTAAAAATAACTTATTGTTTAACTTATATCCTGAATTACGGGCCAGGTCTGCCGTCCAAGTCTGGCGTGCTGCCTGCTTTTGTCAATAAAGTTTTATTAGGACATAGACAAGCTTCTGTGTTTGCCTATTATCTATGGTGTTTGCACATTACTGCTCAGTTGCTTCTGAGACCCTAAACCTACAGCATTAACTCTCTCTCTCTTTCATGAGAAAACTTCCAGCCACTCTCTCCATCTGCTGACATCGTGTTTTATGTTCTCTCATGCCCATCTTACTGGCACAATGCCAGATCAGGACCACACGGCATTTTCATCTGCCTGTGAGTTTGTCATGACTCTGGTTCAGCGCAGGAGCAGACACTTGGAGGATGAGGATGTGCACGCAGCTGCGGCAGGTGGTTAAGTTCTTATCCGGTAAACCAGAATTTCAGTTGTCCTGGGTGTTGTCCGGTATTCCGGACAAGAGCAGTGGGGAATATCAAGAAGTCTGGGCTAGAGAACATCTTTGAACTCCAGGCCGGAGTTGGGAATCCCATATTCTCCAGGCAAGCTGGATCTGGTGGAAAACTTGGGATCAAGGCCTGAAGACCTCTGAGTTGGGCTCTGCCTGTAACAGACGCACAACCCATTCCTGATACCTTCCCCTCACCTTCATGTCTAAGTCTTCTACTCCTGGGCTGGATGAAGCCTGTGAGAACTAGTGAAGCTGGGATCTTGGGCCTGAGGAAAGGACTCTTGTTCTGCCAGAACCTCCGTATCCCCAGGAGACCCCAGTGCCATTCGGTGGTCATCAGCAGGACTTGCCTGTTCAGTGGCATGACAGGGATGCCTGAGGAGCACTGCTTTCTTCTCCATCTATCCTGACTTAACTCAACATTAACCCCCAGTTAATGTCACCAGTGGCCCATTCCTCTGACACATTCCTGCTTGCCTCTGCATAGCCAGGGGAGCTCAGGAGCCATGACTTTTGAACTTGACCTGTGCCCAGGTAGCTTAGGGTTACAGAACGTTTGAGGGGTGGAAAAGAGAAGTATGAGGAGGTGGATGGAGGAGCTGAACCCATCTTCTGCCTGTGTATGGGTGGTAAAATCCACGGAAGCCCTTGAAGAGCTCCAGAAAGTCACCATGATTGGGGGGCCCCTTACTGAGCCAGAATGGAGAATCCACAGATGCTGTTTGTTCCTTAGTGGGAGGTGTCAGGGGTCAGAGATTCCAGGGCTGTCCTTCCACTGACCTTTGTGGCTGTCCCTCCTGCTGTTAGCTGTGGCCCACCCCTGGAGCTAGAGGCCTGCTCTCTCCTTCCACCCTTATTCCTCATGCGGGATGAACGGCAGCCACCACAGCTCGGCCTCCCTGTGTGGTATTAAGGTTGTAGCACAGTCTGATGGCTGTGACTTGGCCTGGGCCAGCATCAGGAGAGGCAGATGAGGAGGTGGGGTGGGCATAAGAGTTGGGACCTGAAGCCAGGCTCTGGTTGTGACTGTGGACCTTGTCCTATCCAGGATGGGAATACCCTAAATGGACATGGTCGGGCCCTGTGTCTCTCACACTTGTACAAGTGGTCCTCAAGGAATTAAAACTTCCCTAGAAATCCCTACTGGAAGAAGGGAAAGACTGAAGCCTAGGGCCAGCCCAAGAGGAAACATATCTTCCAGGAAGAGATTCCCCAGGGTTCTGGCGACTTCTCCCACCACGGTCTAGAGAGTTGAAGCAATGATGGTGGGAGGGACCATCCTTCTTCACTAGGACTGCTTAGTTGTGTACATCTCTTGGCCTCTGTTGAAACTTAACCCTCACATCAGGATCCCTAAGTGGGGGAGGGGCTGTCACTGGACCTCTTTTCTTTATTCTCCTCCCCACCAGCCAGGATGCTTCTGTTGAATCAATTTTCTTTTTTGTTTTTCACGGTTACTTGTCCATTTCACTGGTATGTTGGGAACTGGTGGCCCAGTCTAGTTGGTAAAGGCTGTTGTGGCTTAGCCTGTGATACGAAAGAAAGAAAGAAGAAAGAAAGAAAGAAAGAAAGAAAGAAAGAAAGAAAGAAAGAAAGAAGAAAGAAAGAAAGAAGAAAGAAAGCACAGAAGTACAGTAACTAAGCCACCATAATCTAACAACACTCTAAATCAGCGGTCCTTTGGGGTTGAATGACCCTTTCACAGAGGTCGGATGTCAGATATTTACATTATGATTCATAACAGTAGCAAAATTATAGTTGCGAAGTAGCAACAAAATAATTTTATGGTTGGGGTCATAACTACAACATAAAGAACAGTATTAAAGGGTCGGAGCACGAGGAGGGTTGAGAACCATTGATATAAATAGTTGTCCAAGCATTGCACACTGGAGCATTCATAAAACCCAAATATTGTTTTTATATACACAGATAAGGACATTCCTCACCCCTCAATAAGAAAACTCTGCAACAGATGGCAACCACTGCAGAAAACCACTGCCAATCAAAATGCAAAGTTGTGGAGCCCAAACCCAATGGATGTAACTGCAAAGAACTCCTGCACCTAAGGATCAGGGAACATTGCGGAAGAGGAGGCAGAGGATCAGGGGGTGGCTGTGAGATTATCTCTCGTAACGTCAGAAGCTACACCCATGAAGTCTCCCCCACCTACGTGCCTAAACATGATCTGAAACAAGGGCAGCAATCGACAGGCCACCGTGGATGGGGAAAGACCATGAGGCTTGGCCTGAAACAAAGACCTCCAGGCAACTGAGGATTGTGCAGAGTGGGGAAAGGGGTCTTCCCCCGGGAAGAGCACACCAATTGGTTGTCCAATACCAAACGGTCATCCCTGGAAACATACATACAATTAATAATATACAGGATGAGCAGGTTGTGTTTATGTATTTAGGAGGGTGAGTGTGTGTGTGTGTGTGTGTGTGTGTGTGTGCATATAACAACAGTTAATGAAAACAGAGACACCCCTAGATGAACCATATCTTACACGCCACCACAGTGGCTGGTTTGCTGAGATGCCAGGCAGCAAGGGCAGGGAGGGTGAGAATGAAGGCCTGTAGAGCAGCTCTGCCCACAGCTGGGAAGTGGCGCTGGTGCCTGGAGAGTGGCATGTCTTTACTTTTTCTCTCAGCATCACCCATTAAAGAGAATGGTTCCTCCCAAAGTGCCAGCTGGCTGCCTGCTCCTGAATGCTGGGAAGTTATAGCCAACTCCATTCACCCCCCCACACACACACACACCTCTTTCTTGTCCCTGACTCCAGGGCTTGGGGACAAAAGAGGACAATAGACAGAGACTATCTCTCTCACAGCTCCTGGCCCCGTACTGGGTGTTACAACCCAAACGTGCAGTCAACTCCCATCATGCTCAGCTTCCGTTTTGGTGAATGTGCCCCTTCAACAATTGCATTCATCACCCACGTCAAAGGTGTGTGTGTGTGTGTGTGTGTTGGTGAATGTGCCTCCTCAACAATTGTATTCATCAACATCAAAGGAGTGTGTGTGTGCACATGTTTGTACAAGTGTTTTGGTAAATGTGCCTCCTTAACAATTATATTTATTACCCACATCAGAAGTATGTGTGCCTGTGTGCATGCCTTCACGTGTGTGTGTGCACACACAGATGTGTGTGCTATTTGTGAATATGTCTAGAGTAGCCAAACATCCCAAATCATCAAACGTTCCTGTTCCCAGCCGAGTTCAGCAGTGTGAGCTCCGGTTTCTTGCAGCTTTCACAGTGCAGTCTGTCTAGGAAGGGCTGCTGTTTTCATACTTTTATTGCTTTTTTTGTGTGTTTAGAAATGGACTCCAAGCACCTTACTGAAATGCCATCCATAGTTCCTAAGTGCAGGAGCTGTGATGTGCCCTACTGGGAAGGTGCTGGGTGACAGACAGTCTTCCTTCAGCTATGAGCTGTTGGCTGCGGTTCAGAGCCGGTGAGTCAACAGCATCTACCTACCACACACCTTATCCTTTCCCGGGAACACACATCAGACAATATTATGCTTTGCGGGTTGATGAGGCAGGGACAGGACCCTCACAGTAACCTAACTGTGTGTCACCCCAGGAGCTGCTACTGGAATAGTTGGCAGCTCTTTGAACAATAATGACAACGAGCTGCTTAAGCAGTTTGCCAGCAGAATGTGAAGCTGCCAGGAAGCACCAGGACTCCAAATAATTTAAAGGCCCCGATGCTGTGCCTTCTGTGGTGACTGCAGCCCAGTCTCTTCCTTCCCAATAAAACAGTGAAGTTTGGCTTGGTGAATCTAGAAAGACGGGTCATGGGTTGTTCTGCATACCAGCAGTAGCCACCGGTTAGACGTGTGAGGTTCCCTGGAGCCTGACGTGTCTTCTTCCTCCCCTTGTCGTCTTTAGCTGCATGGTCAAGAAGCTGGATGGGGATTCGTCAGCTCTGAAACTCTTGCAGGTTCTAACTTGTTGAGATTTAAGAAAAAAAAAAGATGTGAATCTTTGCATTTGGGGAATGGTAGAATTTGTGGAGTATCTCCCCTAAAGCCAGTTCGAAGTTCTCGTGTAAGTTCGTGGTGAAGGAGTGAAGATCTGGGTGATTTGTCACCAATCCCCTGATTTTTCAATGTCACAAACATTTATTGAGCAGCTACGGTACACCATTAAAAAAATCAAAGACATCAACTTATCTTTTTACATTAAAGCAAAATGAAACAAGCAAACTCCCAAGCACATCTGCAGGTAACGTTTTAAAGTGCTTTATATTGGCTGTTGTGGCCATCACTTTGGGGCTAGTTACCATAATTAGCTTATTTCACATGTAGGGAAACTGAGGCATGTGTATTTAATGAGTTGTTTTAAACTGGCACGGCTGGTGAGTGGGCACCATGGAATTCTGGCCTCTGCCCTTGTCTAACCCCCAAGGGTCTTATGGTCAGTGTCTTGCTTCCTTCCATTTAGCCAAGGCTCAATGCTTCCTGGCGGATAGCAGGAGCATCCCTTGGAAGTAGTTAGTAATGTCTCAGGCTGGGTTCCAGATCTGCTGAAGAAGTTATGCATTTTCACAAGTATCACACACTCACACACACATACACAAACTCACATACTCACACACACAGAGACACATAGACAGACACTCACACACACACCACATACACTCACACACAATACACACACACACAGAGAAAGAGACACACATACACACAGAGAGACTCACACACACCATGCATATACACACACACACAAACATGGATAGATAGATGGACAGTCAGACAGACAGACAGATACACACACACACAATATACACTTACATACACACAGAGAGAAGGAGACATACATACACACACAGAGACATACAGTCTCACACACACCACACACATACACACATAGAGACACAGATAGACAGACAGACAGACACACACACACAGTCACTCACTCCTGTCTATGCCTGAACAGTATCATGAGCCCACATGGCCCCCTGTGGTTGATGAGGAAGCCACATTAGCTGGAACATTGACTGCTGAGGCCACATGGGAAGACACACGGAGGTGGAGACCTGAGCCCAGGATGCCGTTGCCAAGCCGAGAGTGTCTCCCACAGCATTCATTCATGGCCTTTAAGGAACCAGGGAACTTAATGAGTTTCGGGGTCAGGTGCACAGTCATGCTCTTGTCTGATGAAACTGTGGAGAGGAGGTGCTCTAAGATAGGGGCCAGTGAACTGCTGGCCAGCTGTGAACATCTGCCTGGGATCCCTGCCTTAGTGCTGGGTCACAAACCATACCCCCCCCCCCACCGTCAGGCGTAGACAGGCCAAGAACAGAGCTGGGGTTGAAGAGGCAGTGTCACCAGAAGTGACTAGTGACAGATAGGAAAGGATTGGGGAGTGGTGGTTGCTGTGTGCTTCAGGTCAGGAGCAAGCATTTGAATAACTTGGATGCCTCCCAGGTAGGTCAGCCTTCATATTGTGTAAAGTTTTCCCAGGAGGCTGTCAGGCTGCTCTCCGCGTGGCCTCTTGCCCAGGAACCATCTGCTTGCACCTTTTAGCCTGTATGCTTGCAGGACTAGGGAAATCCTTTCATCCCAATGCAGGTTGGCCTCGTAGCCAATGTTGAAGACCCCAGAATCGAAAAAGCATTCTGGGAGACTAGTGTGGCTTCCAGACTCTGCCTTGGAGACACGGTTTAAATTAGCCACACGATAGCAATTCAAATATGGGGTGCTGGTATCTGGTTCAGGTCTGAGGGCTGGATATGAGCCACCTAACCTCATGATGTTCATGGAAGAGGGTCTCAGCAGTTGGGTGGCATGTGTGCTGTCTGTGAACCCCCAGGTAACCTTGCCGGCGAGCACCTGCGAGGAGCCTGGTGGAAGGCAGATGTTGGCTGCACATCCTAGCGGGGAGATGAGGACGAGAGGAGAGGCAGGGAGGCTGAGAGCAGACAGCAGCACAGAGAAAGACCATAAGATGCTCATCGGCAGTGCTCTCTGGGAAGCAGAGGCACCCCCTTGGAAGTTCCAGGAATACAGATCTACAGAAGCGCTCTGAGCTGACATGCAAGGAAGTTCAGGGAATGGGGATACTTATCCGGGTTCTCCCCCAACCTGGCTGTAGGCACTGAGGAAGAGTCACGTGACTTCGTTTGGACCTTCCCTTTCTCTGTTTTAAGATAGGACAATGAGGGCAATCTCCAGTTGTCTCAAGTGTTTCCACTCATGGGATAGAGGCAGCAGGGGCTGGCTTGTGGAAGCAGATATCGAAGGCCTTTTGGAGGGCAGGAATACATCGCTTGCTTCTTCGGCACCTTGCACACTCCTTGAATAAAATGCATTTCTCGCGAGCCTATTTGTAACCCAAGGTCAGCTGGGATTCCATCTCTCCCTGCTGTGCCTCGCAATAACGCAGACCCTCGGGATTTCACGTGTAGTGTTCATTTCCTCTCCTCCCTCTCTCTGGGGTAGCATTCCCAGCCTGTGCGTGAACAAGGCAACTAAGATGCAGAAGGTTCAGAGAGGTTGGGTGAGAACCTGAGAGGTGACCCAGCTCCTGAGTAAGGAGACCAAGAAAGATACTTTCCTCTAGAGTCCGCATACACTTCCTTCTAGGACAGATCACAAAGGCTTGCAGAGAAGGACATCTGAGCTGAGTGACTACTCCCAACCCTGGGTCTTCCAGGACAAGGAGGAGTAGAGAAGGTAGCCCCAGACCTCCAGCTTTGCTCAGGCCTTGGAGCTGACAGACCTCCTTGTGTTCCCTGAGCCCCCACGCCGTGCGGGTGTAGGCCCGGCTCCTGTAGGCAACACTTCTCCTTTGGAAAGGCTAATCAACTGCAGCTAATTGAATCCTGCTTGTTGTCCCCCTCCTTTCCCAGTTGAGCTCCAGTTTAGAACACATGTCCCCTTCTCCCTCAGCCCTCCCCCCTTTTGAATTCTGTGATCTTAGTGCTTGAAATCACCTTTAATTTCCTTCAGGAATGAGCAAGCATTTAGAGGTTTGGTTTCAATTATGCACCCCCCCACCCCCTACAACTGCAAAAAAAAAATGTTTGACCCAAATTTCAAGCTAAATAAATTAGGAAACTACAGAGCTGGGGATATGAAGCAAAGAAGAGGCCAGGTTGAAGTCATCCCTGGGGAGACACAGCCTCGTGTTGATCCCAAGCTGCCCTGCCCATCTTCCCAGGTCTCAATACCTAGAAGCTCAGTTCCTAGCGCTTGTGGTTCTCTTTGTTCTAGGAGGTCCACCTTCACTGCCTGGCTACCACAGGTCACCTCGGAAAATTGGGACTGAATTTGGAGGGTGAAAGAGCTCCTGAATACATACATGTGTCCAGGACAGAGGGGTATCATATTCCAGGTTGAGAGAGACCCTTTTGATCTCAATTCTCTTGCTTTGGTTCCATCTAGAGAGTTTCTCCCCACTGAGGCCCTGATCGTCCCCCTCATGGCAGTCCTGTCCACAAGGTGAGTTCCAGTCCCGGTGTCACCTCTCTATTTATGGCTACCATCCTGGTCTGTTTTCTTCCCCAAGTGTGAGCCTGGTGGCTCCCTTGTTCCTAATGTGCAGTTCCCAGAAACAGGTGACGTCTTCAGGCTACCCCTGTAGAGATGGGCAGGCCCTCAATGGACCAACTTGCATGTGTTCAACTGTAAATACCAGGCACAATGTGGAGCAACAGGCCACAGAAATCAATTCCCACCATCAATGCCTTTATGACCTCTTGCAGCGCTGGCCTATACTGTGTACGTGCTATAGATATGTCGACGTTGTGTGTCCAGGTCACTGTCTAGAGGAAAGAGTAAAGCTTAAAGCGAAGATCTGGTGTCATATGCTGGAGGTTTTGTTTCTAATTCAATATTCTCCCTCCATGCTCCTAATGTCCTTACTGTTTCCAGGGTTGTCCCTAGAGTAGAGGGGAGTCTCTGTGTTCCACCCTGAATGTCTTCAAAACACTCTCCAGAGAAGAGTGTCCTTGGTGCATGAGCAGTGGAGTTCTGGCTACTTCTGGAGCGGAGAGACAGGTGTCTGGTGACCCTGAGCCCAGGACTGACCCTCTCTCTGCCAGTGCCAAAGACCTATGAGGCAAGCTCAGAAGCATCCAGAGAGGGTTGGACGCTGGAGAGCAAAGCAGACTGTCCCATATTATCTAATTTTTCTGGCACAGAAATTCCTGCACTCCCAGCCGGTGGTCGGGAGCTCACCCCAGGCATAGCGTTCCAGTGAGGTCAGCCCATGTAATCTGAATCAGAAACACATGCACCAAGGGTAGCACAGGCTCAGGGAGTTTGAGAGTCTATGCTGTGAAGAGACCATTACAATTTCTGAAATTATCACCATGTTTGCTTTGCATGGCCCTTATCCCCTACCATAGCCCCATGTCTATCCCTTATCACCACCCATGGAGAGTAAAAATCATGGAAACATCCCACAGATTAAGCACAAAACCAAAAAGTCTAGAGAGCCGTTTCACCTCTGTTTCTTCAGTAGGCTCTGGCCACACAATGCTGCTCTGCTCTGCTCTGGGGATGGTCATCCCCCTTCCCTGGAAGAGAGCAAGCCCAGAGAGATAAGTGCCTAGCCCAAAGCTATAGCATTTATTCAATTGCACAACCCTTTATCCATTTCCACCCAATGCCAGGCACAACACTGCCCGTTTCACTGCCACCACCATCTCCAGCGGCAGAACTGATATCCACATCGTACAAATGGAGCAAGGAAGGCCATAGGAGACAAAGAAATTTCTCCAAGATCCTGCTTCTGGCGAGTGGCAGATAGACCTGGAACTCAGTCAACCTGTCATATGAGGGTGTGATGGAGGAAGGTCATTGGTTAAATAATAAAGAAACTGCCTAGGCCCATTTGATAGGCAACCCTTAGGTGGGTGGAATAAACAGAAGAGAATGTTGGGAGAAAGAAACTGAGTCAGGAGTCGCCATGATTCTCCCACTCCAGACAGACGCAGGTTAAGATCCTCCCTGGTAAGTCAGCTCGTGGTACTACACAGAATATTAGAAATGGGTTAGATCAATATGTAAGAGCTAGCCAATAAGAGGCCGGAACTAATGGGCCAGGCAGTGTTTAAAAAAATACAGTTTCCGTGTAATTATTTCGGCGCATAAGCTAGCCATGTGGGCGGCTGGGTGCCGGGGACGCAGCCCTGCCGCCCTTATTACAACAGAGTGGCACCCAACGTGCTGCGCCCATATTCCCAAATATTGTTTATAAATGTTCTTTTACATTTAAAGGGGGATATGATATAGATATGAATAATTTGCATTGGTATAGATTTTAAGGTCAATTTTGTTATATGTTTATGTATTTCTGATCTTGATTAAGGTATTGTGATTATGTAGTTCATTTAAAAATATAATATAAAATAAAAAATATAGGTTGTTAATGGATAATCATCAATAATAGTCAAGCTTGTAGTCATGTTAGTTAGATTTTCTAGATATATAGAGATATATTTCAATTAGATAGACATTCTTCATATCTTTCAAAGACTACAGAACATGGCATTTAAAATATTTTAATAACTTAGGGCTTTTTATGACAATGAGACACATCTACTCCTGACAGCACCAATCTACTTCAAGAGGAAGGTGGGCATCGAAGAGGCGCCTTATGGAGTTTGATAGCCATTTGGGCAAGAAACTGCTCTTGCCTGGACTGTTACATAAACTGGACACAGAGAACCCTCAGAGAGAGGACTACTAAACTTGCCTAAAGGTGAGATGGTCTTTCGGGGTTCCTGACTCATGAAAGAGTCTGCGAGATATTCTGCAGGACACAGCAAAAAGTGACTGAACTGTCTTTGGAATTTCCTGCTTGATGAAAATGTCTGCTGGATACTATGGGCCTGAAGGCTGAAGATGGATGCCCCAATGGTACAAAAAAACTTTGGGTGACTGTCCAGGCAGCGAGATGTCTCTGTCATTTCTAGAGCTTTGGATTTCTTGTTTGCTTAGGTAATATTATATCCTTCTGGAGTCTTTGATGGAGTTAAAAAATGGATACATAGTTATAGTTTTCCTTAGTTATAAGATAAAATAGATATAAGTATTGTAACTGTAATTCTTGCTTTATAACTGTTTTGTTATATGTAATTTTACTATGTTAAAGTAAAAGCCTTTTTTGTTTAAACAGAAAAAGGGGAAATGATGGAGGAAGGTCATTGGTTAAATAATAAAGAAACTGCCTAGGCCCATTTGATAGGCAACCCTTAGGTGGGTGGAGTAAACAGAAGAGAATGCTGGGAGAAAGAAACTGAGTCAGGAGTCGCCATGATTCTCCCACTCCATATGGCTAGCTTATGCGCCGAAATAATTGCACCATGTACAGATAATACGGTACCGCCTGTGTCCTGCTCAGTCCAAACCTTAACTGCGCCGTTATTATGGTAATTATGGTAGTTCCTGCCTGAGACCAGCACAGTTCAGCATGGCAGAGCTGAGCCGCTCCTGCCTCAGAGCCATTTGGTGACCCTGAGCCACACACAGTTCCAGGCACACAGCAGTCCACATTGCCATCAAGCAAGCCATAGCACTTTACTCCAAATGCTCCATTCAAAAGCTCTGTCTCCAGCAGGAGCCAAACAGAGATCGCAATGGCGGCACAGCCCAGAAAGCCGGCATTTTAAAACAGCCAGTTTTTTCCTGTTGCTGAGTCAGGACAATTTCTTTGCAGCATGCAACCCACAAACAGCAAAAAGCTGTCTTAAATTCTCTCTCTGTCCTTTTTAAGCCCTCTCAGGTTTAACGTGGAGTTCATTAGCACGTTGGGTGCCACTCTGTTGTAATAGGAGCGGCGGACTACGTTCCTGGCACCCGGCCGCCCACATGGCTAGCTTATGCGCCGAAATAATTACACGGAAACTGTATTTTTTTAAACACTGCCTGGCCCATTAGTTCCGGCCTCTTATTGGCTAGCTCTTACATATTGATCTAACCCATTTCTAATATTCTGTGTAGTACCACGAGCTGGCTTACCAGGGAGGATCTTAACCTGCGTCTGTCTGGAGTGGGAGAATCATGGCGACTCCTGACTCAGTTTCTTTCTCCCAACATTCTCTTCTGTTTACTCCACCCACCTAAGGGTTGCCTATCAAATGGGCCTAGGCAGTTTCTTTATTATTTAACCAATGACCTTCCTCCATCAAGGGTGTGTATTCTCTCTGAAGAACAAAAGGCCCCAATAGAGGATTGCCCACCCTGGGGTGATGCAAGCAGAATGCAAGAACCAGGAAGTAAGGCTAGACCTGAACCATGACCAGGACAGGAAGAAGCTTTGCAGACCGCCCCCTTCCCAGCCACCTTTCCACTCCTCCCCCAATAATCTGAGCAATGTTGCCTGTATAACATAGGCCCTCAGCAGCCTCTTGGGTGAGCCCTGGCTCTGGCTGTATGTCCTTTAAGATGAATGAGCCCATAGGGAGAAAGCAGTCCTAGGGTGGATGCTAGGGATTAGAAGCAGGGGTACAACTATCTCATTGTGGGGACATCTGTCACAGGCCCCCATAGGGGACACGTACAAACAAGTCAATAGCTAAGGGTCGGGGCCGGCGGGGGAGGGGGGGGAAGGTGGCTACAGGCCAGGAGTCAATCAAATAGAAGAGCAGATCTGGAGAAGCTTGGGAACTTGGCCTGTGACAGAACAGGGCTTGAGAGAAGGTTACCCAGCCTGGTTCACCCATGAAGGGCACACTGGCAATGCTGGAAGAAGTGAAAAACCTTTCTCTCACTACTCCCCTCCACAGCCCAAATCTGGAGTATTCACATACACACACACACACACCAATAGGTTCATATATTTGGATACTTAGTTACCTGGGAGTGGAATTGTTTGAAATGATTACAAGGATTAGGAGGTGTGGCCTTGCTGAAGGAAGTGTGTCAGTGAAGGTGGGCTTTGTGGTTTTAAAAGCTCATTCCAGGCCCAGAGTGTCTCTCTCTCTCTCTCTCTCTCTCTCTCTCTCTCTCTCTCCTTCCCATTGATCAGGATGTGGAGCTCTTAGCTACTTCTTTATTGCCATGTGTGCTACCATGCTCCCACTGTGATGACAGTGTACTAGCTCTGAAACTGTAAGCAAGCCCCCAATTAAATGCCTTCCCTTATGAGAGTTGACTTGGCCATGGTGTCTCTTCACAGCAGTAAAACAGTGACTAAGACAAAGCACATGTGGAAATCTGAGCGATTCCTGTCTAGGTATGCCCCTTGGCACAATCAGTTCCCAATGGCCAAACAACTGTAGAATGACCTTCGCGTTTACACCGACCTGCCAATCAAAATGGCCATTCATTTTCTGATATCTCAGTCTCACAGTCACCTTTGGTGACCCAACAAATGACCAACCCCTTACCCCAAAGCATCTTTTCCAGATGAAGAAACAAAAGTTGCTTAGTGGCAAAGCCAACACTAGGAGCAGGGTTTTGTGGCCCTGCTTGGAAGTTTCTTGGGGCCCGCCCTATGGCCTTGAGTCTGGGTCATATCCTTCCATCTAGGCTCTGTGAGCTGCCTTCTGCCTCCTCCAGCTATCAGTCTTGTATTGTGCCCTCAGCTTGTAAACCAGCTGTGTTCTGCTACAGGCTTTCCCATCCTGGCCCTTCTTAACATAGCTGGGTTTTCTGTGCGTGGGATGATTCAATGGAAGACTTCTTTTGTTGTTCTTTGTTTGTCTGTTTGTTTTCATTATTGTATTTAAAACATAACTGTAGCTCAGGCTAGCCTGAACCTCTTGATTGTCCAGCTTCAGTCTCCCAGCTACTGGGATTACAGGCATGCAATACCACACATAGTCATGCCACTTAGATCAAGAGAGAATATTTAGGTCTGGTTATGACAGGAGAGTGTGCTGCCCACACAGGCAGGAAGGAACTTTCCACGTGCTCTGATTTGCATGGTAGAAGCAGGGGTCAGAGAACAAAATCCTGGTCAAGATAAAGTTGTCTAAGAGGGCTTAGTGCCCTAGTTTACCCTCTGAACACTGGAATTTTAGCTACAAGATATCGGTTGTTTGTGGCCTAAACATGCAGATAGATGATAGATAGATAGATAGATAGATAGATAGATAGATAGATAGATAGATAGATAATAGAAAGATAGATAAATAGATGATAGATGATAGATAGATAGATAGATAGATAGATAGATAGATAGATAGATAGATAGATAGATAGATAATAGAAAGATAGATGATAGATAATAGAAAGATAGACAGACAGATAGATAGATAGATAGATAGATAGATAGATAGATAGATAGATAGATAGATGATAGAAAGATAAATCTTCAGATGTATATTTGTATGTGTATATCTATATTGGTCTGGAGAGATAGCTCTGTGATTAAGAACACTGACTGTTCTTCCAAACCACGATTTAGTTCCTAGCACCCATGGCAGCTCACAACCCTTTGTAACTCCAGTCCCAGAGATTCCAATGCCCTCTGGTAGCTTTTATATACTCAAATACACATTCAGGTAAATATTTATAAAATAAAAATAAAATCTCAGGAAGAAAAAAGCCTCTGACAAATGAACAAAGAAACAATTTTTTTAAATATTTGTTGTATATTTTTTTACATGTGTGAATGGGGGAGGTGCCTGAAGGAGCTAGAGATTTCAGATCCCCTGGAGCTGTAGTTACAGACAGTTGTGAGCTGTCTGATGTGGGTGCTGGGAATCAAACTCAGGTCCTCCGGAAGAGCAGGGCACACTCTTAACTGCTGAGACATCTCTTCAGCCCTTATCTAAGAAGCCTTCAGTGGATTCTTTTTTTTTTTCTTTTAAAATACAGAACTACTGAAGAAAAAAATCTCTCTTTCTCTGTCTGTCTGTCTGTCTCTCTCTGTCTCTCCCTCTCTCTGTCTCTCCCTCTCTCTGTCTCTCTCTCTCTCTCTCTCTCTCACACACACACACATATGAACATGCACACACTCAACTGTCACCACCACAGCTGTATTAGGAAAGCTGGGTACCACAATAGGAAAGTGTAACCATCTTTACAGTCTTATACCAGAAACCACTAACAGGCTGCACTCCATTGAGGCAGGAAGAAAAGCAGGGTGAGTGTTTATGAATGGTGTGCTCACTAGAGGGTCCTTAGTAATTGTGCAACACCAGAAACCCCATGGCTGCGCATGCGCACAAGTGCGTGTGAACAAGTGCACATGCAATGCATTACACTGAGTATGAATCCTTATTCTTCATTTCCTCCTACGTGATTTGGAGAGAGACTTGGTCCCCTGAATTCTTTTGTCCTCATCTGAGAACAAGACAGATGTGAAGGGCCTGGCAAGTGTCTGGCATCTGGGTGAAAGCATCTGCTTCCAGCACAAACCAAACACAGCAGCAGGAGCCAAGAACCTTCCGTTGCACCCGCTACCGTTTGACTGCCTTTATTAAGAACTTGGGAGGATTGAAGGCAAGGCTTCTGGCAGGAACGAAGGGAAGTGATCCAAGAAAAAAACTCAAACCCATAAATAAGTTACAGTCACTGATGGAGGGTGTTTGATCTTTCTTTTTCTCCCTTTTTTTTATAAATGAAATATGAACATTTCCCCTTAGAACTCCACAGGTAGGGGACAAAGCCAGGAGGGTTCCACCTTACAGGTTATGACGAAAGGGTTGGGGGCCTGTATGTGTCTCTTTCGAGCTATGGCCTCTTCTGGTTGAGTCTTTCAGGGTGGGGGAAAGTAGGAATTCAAAAGTCTCAGCCTAGCAATGAGGAGAAAAACAACGTGGAACAGATGGAACGTGACCTTTGGAATGAGACCAAATGAAGATCTGAACCAGTCACAATCTCTTGGAATGTTAGGCGAATTCTTCATTATCTAAACCTTACGTAAGTTTCCTTTGTCTCACCTGCAGGAAATGACACTACCTTGCAGAGGGTTTGTGCAAACCAAGTTGGTCATGTGACTACTATCTTAATCACAGTAAGTATTCTCACCATAGATGGACTTTAAAAAATCCCAATCTGTTACCTAGGCAGTCTACTCCACAGCCTGGCAGGTAATACAGGCTTTACCTATGACCCAGTAAGTCCAAAGGATTGGCTAGCCCACATTTCTGGGGTCATGCCGGTTTATAATTTCCCTTCCGGCACAATTATCATTAGTGCACACCTGTGCACACACAAATACACACCACTGTTATTAAAAATGTCTCTGTCTTGGTGATAAATTGTATGTGATGTTACAGTCATTACTTGCATGGCACAGCGGCCCTTAAATGCCTTGGAAAAAGTAATCTAGCTATTCTGCACCCATTTCTTTGGGTAGCTGGGTCACATGACCTCACATGAGAGCCATGTCATCTTCCTATATGCCCAGGAAATAATCACACAGAAATTATATTAATTAAAACACTGCTTGGCCCATTAGCTCTAACTTCTTATTGGCTAACTCTTACATCTTAATTTAACCCATTTCTATTAATCTGTGTATTGCCACGTGGCAGTGACTTACTGGCTAAGTTTCGGCAGCATGTCTTACTCTGGTAGTGGATCTATGGCGTCTCTGACTCCGCCCTCTTCCTCCCAGAATTCAGTTCCATCTCCCCGCCAACCTAAGTTCTGCCCTATCAACAGGCCAGAGTAGTTTCTTTATTCATTAATGCTGATCACAGCACACAGAGGGGACTCCCACATCAGCATCTTGTCCCTGCTCTGTTCTCCCACCTTCCTAGTGCTGGGACCCTTTAGTACAGTTCCTCAGGTTGTGGTGACCCCCAACCGTAAAGTTATTTCATTGCTCCTTCATGACTGTAATTTTGCTACTGTTATGAATCATACTGTAAATATCTGATATGCAGGACATCTGGGGTGTGGTCCCTGTGAAAGGGTCATTTGAGTCTCCCAAAGGGATCACAACCCACAGGTTGAGAACCAGTGTTCTACAGCCTTCTCCTCCCTGCTCGAAACCTTGGTAACTTTTCATTGCCCCCTCACCCTCCCTTGAATGGTTTAGCCACAGGTAACTTCCCAGCTCTATTCTTGACATAGCTGAAAGACCAAACTTTTAAAGAGATTTTAGACTTTTACGAAGGTTTTGCATTTTAAGAGCAACTGAATATTTTAAAGAGACCTAATTTTTAAATGTTTGAATTTTTAAAGATGGTGGGACTTTTTTATTTTAATATTTTGGAATGTTTATCATATATAACATTTGTGTGTGATCTTAGAAAGGTTACGTCTTAACAATGACATGTTCGTGTGTCCAGTTGACAAGGAGTCAATTGACTTGTTCTATGTCAATGACTCAAGCTAGAGTCATCTGAAAGGAGGAAACTTCAATTGAGAAAATGCCTCCATAAAATATGACTATTTTCTCAATTAGTAATTAATGAGGGAAAGCCCAGCCCATTGGGAGTGGTGCTATCTCTGGGCTGGTCAACCTAGGTCCTACAAGGTTGAGTAAGCCATGAAGAGCAAGCCAGTAAACAGCACCCCTCCACAGCCTCTGCTTCAGTTCCTGCCTCCAGGTTCCTGCTGTGCTTGAGTTTCTCTCCCGACTTCCTTCAGTGTTGGCTTATGGTGTGGAAGAGTAAGTCAAATAAACCCGTTCTTCCCCAATTTGCTTTTGGTCATGGTGTTCCATCACAGCAATAGAAACCCTGATGATGGAGGAAGGTCATTGACTAATAAAGAAACTGCTTTGGCCCATTTGATAGGCCAGCCTTTAGGTGGGTGGAGTAAACGGAACAGAATGCTGGGAGGAAGAGGAAGTGAGCTCAGATGCAGGGCAACTCCTCTCAGAGACAGACGCCATGCTTCGCCAGCCGCCAGGTCAGAAATGCTGAATCTTTCCTGGTAAGACTGGTGCTGCACAGATTGTTAGAGATGGGTTGATCAGGATATGAGAATTAGCCAGTAAGGGCTAGAGCTAATGGGCCAAGCAGTGTTTAAAAGAATACAGTTTGTGTGTTGTTATTTCAGGGCATAAGCTAGCCAGGTGACCAGGAGCTGGGGCACAGGAACACAGCCCGCAGCTCCCACTACACCGTGAGACAGAAAGTATCTATGGTGATTTGAATAAAAATAGCTCCCATAGGTTCCTATATTTGAATGCTTGGTCACCAGGGAGTGGGACTTTTTGACAGGATTACAAGGATTAGGAGGTGTGGCCTTGTTGGAAAAAGTGTGTCACTAGGGGTGGGCCTTGAGATTACAGTAGTCCATGCCAGGCCTAGTCCTTCTCTCTCCACCAGCAGGGCAGGATGCAACACCGAGCTACTTACTGCCCCAGAGCCATGTGTGCCTCCACGCTCCCCCATCGTGATGGCAATGGACTAAACTTGTGAAACTGTAATCAAGTCCCCAGTTAAATGTTTTCTTTTATAAGAATTGTCTTGGTCATGGTGTCTCTTCACAGCAATAGACCAGTGGCTGAGAGGGCCACCTCCACGTTTACCCAGGCTCTGAGGTAAGGAAAGAGGCCTGTGGGCTGCCTGCCCAGGAAGCTTTGTAGTAGGGATGGTAGATGACAGACACCCTATCTTCTTGGATTCTATTTGAACAGACTTAGTCATATGCCCACAGCTGATTGCAAGAGGGCAGGACAGATGGTGTATCACTGTGCCTAGAAAGACAACTGACTTAGGGACTAGATAACCAGTCTTGTATGGGTATTCATGCTTTCCAGCATTAATTTTCATGTTAAAGATTACATATAATGTGTGTGTGTGTGTGTGTGTGTGTGTGTGTGTGTGTGTGTGTTCCCCTAATCTGAAAGTTAGATTTCCTAGAAGGTTTTAGAAAGCTGTGAAACACATTCCCCTACCTTCTTCCTCCCATATTACCCCTTTCTTCTTCCTAGAACGACAAGGGTTAACCTAAGGAGACCTGGATATCCTTGCTTCCCCGCAACACTACCATAAGAGTGCTGCCCAGGTTTAGGGGTCAGACTCGCCCTACCTTTGAGAGAGCCCAAGTCACATAATAACTCTGTGGAAGAGCAAATAAGTACCAAAACTGAAGGAGCCTCACGGGGCCACAGTTGTTAGAATCCCATGGAAATGGCAGCGTTCCAGGGAGGGGAATTGTGTGAGCCTGGCACACATAGTAAGGCTGAGAGAGTTCCAGACAGGAAGAGAAAGTACTGGTTTAGAACTTCAGAGTACATAGCTGTTGGGGTACCAAGGGGTGGGGGAAGAGGGACTCAGCATTTGGGCAATACAATGCCTTTATCTCGTCTTTGCCGATGGAGACGTGCCTTTGAATCTCCGGATGGACTAAATAAACAACACTCTCCAAGAATCATTCTTCTGGAATTCTCTGTAGACCCAGCAGGCAATCCCTTTCTCAAGCAGTGTGTAAGCTCCTGGAACTCCTCCACCACAAATGTTTCATGTGGTGTAGCTGAGAATTAATTAGAAGGGGAAAAAAACTTCTTGAGTCAAAACACATATCTCACAACCTATTAGCATTAAGATTAGCATTAAAGAAAGTTGGAAACTATAACATTTTAAGCACATTTTATAAGTCTAATTTCCTGTGTGTCACTCTCCGATAATAAATGCTTTTCCTCCTAGTTCAAAAGTCTTAGAGGGAAGGGAAAGGTGGGGGTGGGGCAAAAGAAAGAAAAACTTAATTTAAGGCCTATTAGTTTATTTTTAGTTGCCCAAGATCTGAGAGATTGGGAGCATTTCCCTTTTCTAATAGGACGGGCCTTCCTGTGTAGCAAGGAAGTCCCTTGACCTGGGGCCTCCTCGAAGGTGCCACTGATTTTTGACAGAATTCCTCAGGCAAGAGCTTTGAAAGAGGCTGGGCCATGCTTTTGAGGGGAGGGTGACCTGGGGCCTGCAGGGACAAGGTTAATTGCTTGGAGCATTGGTGAATGGCTAGTGAGAGAAGGCCCTGTTTCCTGTATGACCCTGGAAGACGTTTGTCGCCCACAGCTTCCATAATAAGACATTCCTGCTAATTTGCCGTGAGCTGAAAGGGATTTCTGTTTTTAGCTTTGGGGTCTGCGGCAACTGTTTTGTTTTAGATGAAAATTAAATGGGGACAAGGAGCTGAGGTTGGTGGGGGGGATGGGAGGCAGGGCCATAATTGACATGCGTTACTGGTAATTACCTAGTCCTCTCTTTCACTCATCATGTTGACAGAGAAATCTATTACCCAGCAGCTTCCTCTCCACAAATTGCCCTTCCCTGAGGACTTGGGCCGTGTGGGGTGTACTGCAGGAAATCACTGCTTTGTTCCAGAAAGTGGACCCCCAGCCATGCTAAGAACATGGCTCCAGCTAGCTGACTCTTAACGGGAGGGAAGGGATATAAATGGAGACCCCAAGTGAAGGCAGAAAGAATGGCCTGGGAGTGGCTTCCCAAACAGAGAAGCATAGGCAAAAGGGAGGTTCTGATGGCCATAGTACTTGAGGAAGATCTTCATGGGTAGGCGCTGTTGCTCTGGGCAGGTAAGGAGAGTGAAAGAATTCTAGAAATGAGGAACAACATTGATGGAGCCTGCAGGTTAACCAGGACTCTAGGAAAACTTATCCAGGGCCTCATCACATGGATCTACTAGGATTGCTGAGTGGATGGATGCATGGATGGATGCATGGATGCATGGATGGATGCATGGATGATGCATGGATGATGCATGGATGATGCATGGATGCATGGATGGATGCATGGATGGATGCATGGATGGATGCATGGATGGATGGATGGATGGATGGATGGATGCATGGATGCATGGATGGATGCATGGATGCATGGATGGATGCATGGATGCATGGATGGATGCATGGATGGATGCATGGATGGATGGATGCATGGATGGATGCATGGATGGATGGATGCATGGATGGATGGATGCATGGATGGATGCATGGATGGATGGATGCATGGATGGATGCATGGATGGATGGATGCATGGATGCATGGATGGATGGATGGATGGATGGATGGATGGATGGATGGATGGATGCATGGATGGATGGATGGATGGATGCATGGATGGATGCATGGATGGATGGATGGATGGATGGATGGATGGATGGATGCATGGATGCATGGATGCATGGATGCATGGATGGATGCATGGATGGATGGATGGATGGATGGATGGATGGATGCATGGATGCATGGATGGATGCATGGATGGATGGATGGATGGATGGATGGATGGATGCATGGATGGATGGATGCATGGATGGATGGATGCATGGATGGATGCATGGATGCATGGATGGATGGATGCATGGATGGATGCATGGATGGATGGATGGATGGATGGATGCATGGATGCATGGATGGATGGATGGATGGATGGATGGATGGATGGATGCATGGATGGATGGATGCATGGATGGATGGATGCATGGATGGATGGACAGATGGATGGGTGAGTGGGTGGGTGGATGGATGGATGGATGGATGGATGGATGGATAATAGATGGGTGGGTGGATGGATGGATGGATGGATGGATGGATGGATAGATGGATGGATGGACAGATGGATGGGTGAGTGGGTGGGTGGATGGATGGATGGATGGATGGATGGATAATAGATGGGTGGGTGGGTGGAAGGATGCATAGATGGATGGAGGAATGATAGATAGGTGGGTAGATGGATGGGTGGGTAGATGGGCAGATGGGAGGATGGAATGAAAGCTTGGTCCTTGTGCAAGGAAGAACAGGAGTTAAAGGGAAACTACAGGTCTCAGGGAATTCTTCATGGAGGACATGAGTTTGATCTGGGTCTGCTTTTGTTCTTCAACTTTTAGGGCCTGCTTCTCTTCTTTCCTCCTTGTCTCTCATCTCTTCATCTTCCTTTTCTGTGTGTTCGACTTTAGCTTTCCTCTTCCTTTTTCTTGCCTTCCTTATTCACCTCCAACCTGCTGTCATCTTCCAGCTCATGTTTTAACTCTCCTTAGCTTTGATCTCGGCAGATCTTCAAAGCCTTTGGAATAGTCTGTCAGCTTTTGCCAACTGTCTTAGCTCACACCTTTTCTTCAGCCCTTCCAAACCTCCTCACCACCCTCTCCCCAGTACTAGAAATTGAACCTAGAGCCGAGCACATGCTAGAAAAACCCTCTACCACTAATCTATTCCCTCCGGCCTCTTTTCACTTTTTATTTCAAGTAGCTCATGAATTTTCCCAAGTTGAATTTGATCTGTAGTCTAGGAGGGTCTTGAACTTGAGATCGTCCCAGTTCAACCTCTTGAGTGGGATTATAGGCCTGCATCACCATGCCTGGCTCCAAACCATCGTCTGAAGCATTCATCTCCATCATTTGCAGGAGTTTAGTAGCTTCTTGCCAATGAGAAGGAAGAAACAGAGAGCAAAGCCCCCAACATAATCCGCCCTCCCACACACCCCACTTTCAGCTTTCTGTCTTTTGTCCTTGATACTTCTTTAAAATCCTGCATGAAGGTTTGTTGTGGCTAGCGAGACAAAGACAGCAAGACTTCTGTCTTATTTAAGGTTGCTTTTGCTGTACGGACACCATGACCGTGGCGACTCTTATAAAGGAAAATGTAAGCCAGGCGGTGGTGGCGCGCACCTTTAATCCCAGCACTAGAGAGGCAGAGACAGGTGGATCTCTGTGAGTTTGAGGCCAGCCCGGTCTACAAGAGCTAGTTCCAGGACAGGCTCCAAAACCACAGAGAAACCCTGCCTAGAGAAACCAAAATAAATAAAGAAAGAAAGGGAAAGGTTTAATTGGAGCTGGCTTACATTTCGGAGGCTTGGTTCCTTATCATCATGGCAGGAAGAATGATGGTGTGCAGACAGACATGAAAATGGAGAAGGAGCTGAGAGTTCTACATTTGAATCTGATGGCAGCAGGAAGTGACTGCCACACTGGGCACGGCTTGAGCATCTGAGACCTCTAAGTACCCCCACAGTGACAGACTTTCTCCAACAAGGCCACACCTACTCCAATGAGGCCACACCTCCTAATAACGCCACGCCCTATGGGCCTATAGAGGCCACTTTTATTCAAATCATCACAACTTCAAATGCCCTCTAGAGGCACACAGCTGAGGGTAGAAGGTGAGGACCATGTAATACATGTGGTCACACGGTGAGCCCAAGACTAAACACAGCAGCTCCAAGCCGTGCTGAGGCTTTGTCTCGTTTAGCAAACACGCCTTTTCTTCACAGTGCTCAAAACGAAAAAGAAATCACAACTTCAGTGTGTATGGAGGTCGAGGCTGCATCTTTAGTGCCTAAAGAGCTTCAAGAATTCTTTTCAAATGAAGTGATTTCAGTCCCATCCAATCGCCTCACGCTCGCCTGCTACCCTGCCTTTACTAGAATGTGTATTGTTCCCCAGAGCCTTAGCCGGGACACTTTCTTACCTGTCTCCTTTTGTTCCTTCCTGATCAGGGTAAATGGCAGAGGCTGGTGTGGAAACCGCAGCCTAGCTCTCTTCATCAGTGTAGGGAAGGGTTAGGTTAGGTGTGAGGGACCTTTCGTTGCCAGTCTGCAGTGGGCCCGACCCAGTAACTAAGCAGCATCCAGTCTGAGAGGGCATGGCACTCCACAGGAGCAAGGTCCTGCACTGAAGCCTGGGTGACTCCACCTGTGACAGAGAGACACTGAGGAAGAAGAGGGTGTGCCAGCTTCCGGGAGCTCAGGGACAGAGCTGTTGTCCTGCCCACAGTCTCTGCTTCCGGTCCTGGCTAAAGACAGATGTGGACCAAAGCACCAGGAAGGAGGGCTACTGATGCCATCAAGCTAAGCCTTGCTTTCCGGGAAGCTGAGGAGAGTTGAGACACAAAGCATCGTTAAATTCTGTTCGTGGGGATGAGGGTGGTCTAGCAGAGATACCAGAGCTCCCAATCCAGGGTGTCCAGCAGGGCTCCGGTCTGTCATTTGACACTAGGGGGTCTCAGGTGCTCTCTCAGAGGGCATACCTGGGGCTTCAAATACATTTTACAGGGAACTGACTTGTACAGAGTTGTATTTTCTCAGGTGCTAGTTGTTTGTTTGTTTGTCTCTTCTTCCTTCTCCTCCTTCATCTTCCTCTCCCTCCCTCCCTTCCTCTGTCTCCCCCTCTCTCACTGTAGCCTAAGCCCAAGGCCTTGTACAGATACCCCCAAGCCCCTTAATTTGCATTTCTAAAACAACAGGAGACACTCCCTTTCTAAAATGTCTAGGGTTGAGCACACACAGCTGGAGCTCTGGGCACGGAGGACAAGAACAGTTATTTTGGTCTCAAAAACAATTCAGCCAAATCCCCATTTTTACTTTTGTTCTATGCACTAATATAAGAATGGAGGTAGGGGGAGGAAGGGAGTGGAGAGGAGGAGTCTCCTTAATGGTTTTTATATGCATCCACCATCGCCACATCACCCCACCTTCCCCAGACAAACCTATAGGGGGCTGACTGCTATGTGACTGAAACTGGTCTAGGAGCCTTCAGTCATGGCCAACCTGGAGCTGATGGGCTGTGTTCAGTAGGTGAGGACAGCTGTGAGTGCCGTCCCAAGCAAAACTTACTTAAAACATTGCAAATGTAATACATGATGAGGGGAACGGGGCATTGGTCACTCCGCTGGGCAGTTCTCAGGCATGAACTTCGTAGATGGCAGCATTGTGTCACAGGGTCAAAACGTTGCTCATGCCTATTGAACGCAACACTCCGTTTCAGGGACAGTGACACGGCTCTTCCCATACAATCAGATGAGAAAACTGATCCTCTGACCAGCACACATGCACCTGGGACCTGCTTGCCAAGTGTGTGTGCACTCAATGGTGCACACGTGCACACACTAATAATGATAACTTTTAAAAACCTGCTTAGTTGAAATCTTCCAACAGTTCCATTGGGAACATCTTTGCCTCTGCCTGAACGGGCAGGTGCAAAATACCCACTAGACTGCAAACTACACCAGCTCTGGCTTCCAGACAGATACGAGTTTAGCTGGGCCCGTTTTGTTGTTGATGTTTTGTTTCTGTTCTTGGTTTTGTTTTTTGAGCCCATTTGTTGAGGTCTTGGGCAGGTTTCCTGGTTCCAACATGATGTCTTCCTTCTTCCTCTCCCCTCAGGGATGTCATCCCAAGGTGGTGGTGCTGAAGGACTGAACTGCCTGCAGCTCCCTCCAGGCACTGCGCAGCTGGGAAGCACATTTCCCCACCACCTGGAAAAGTTGCCAGGCCCCTGCCTGCACAGCGCTCTCCTGTGGGTAGATGCGGGGTGGATGTTGGCATGACCCAAGCTAGCCTCTTTAAGTAGCTGACCTTCAGGCTGACCCTGTCACAGTTTGCATCTCTGTGGATGTGCAAGGGACTTAATTTCCCAGAGAGGAAGCTGAGACGGAGCTGCAGAGGACACATTCGGGTAGACCCTGCAGGACTGGTAGCCACATTTGCCAACAGACGTAGATGAGGGGAGACATAGAGGTTCCCGGCCCAAGAGCCTCGTGGGAAGATCGTGTGGTCCTCTTCATGAAGAAGCATGAACCCAGAGTGCGGCAAGAGCTGGTCCCCATTTCCATATCTCACCATTCCACATTTAACATATGACTGCACAGAAATAAATTTCATGACAAATCCCACACTGGGCAGAAGACTCGCCCACTTGTTTGGGCTTGATTTTGAGAAATTCTTGCACATATATGTTACATTCTCTTCTCCGAAATGAATGTTTAAAACCGAAGTGTCTTCTGTTCCACTCAATCCTGGAGGAATAATTCCAGAGACTCTGAGATCTCGCTTAACAAGCACTATATCTTGATGAAATGCTGATTTTCATATTGTTCTCAAACTGCACAGTTGCAGAAGCCAATGCCAAATGAAAGCAGGCTCACTCCAAGGAGAAAGCTAATGACTTAAGCCCAGCCCGGCAACTCAGAGGGCGAGAGGCCTGGTGCACGCAAACACCGTTTCTCAGTCTGCCTAGAAAAGCAATGGTGTGTGGACAGAGACATCCAGGGTGTGGTCTGTGATCTGGCTCCGATCTCTCTACCCCTGCCGACAGTTGCCCCACCCACCCCTCATGCTCCCCCTCAAGGACAACTCACCCCACTCTTAGGAGCCTCACAATCCCTGTGGGTGAAAAGGACTTGCTCAAGTTTACTTTTAGGAGATGCGTGGCTCAGTACTTGTGCCAACTTTTTCTGTTACTGATATGGCAGCCTGCGGTGCTGAGGATTTAGCTAGTTTTTACAAAGGCTTTCTTGGGGTGCTAAAGACGAGAAACCGAGAAACGGGAGGAAAGCGGTGTGGCTCACACGGGGTGGGCTGTCCTAGCAGTCTCCAGGACAGTTACTGTACTGAAAAAGTAGCGTGTGGGAGGTGCGATGGCTAAGCCTGATTGTCAACTTCACAGAATCTACAATCTCCAAGCAGACAAGCCCCGGGCGAGTCTGAGGGAATTTCAAGATGGAGTTAATTGAAGTTAGGAACCCACCTTAACTGTGGGTGGCACCATCCCATAACCTGAGGTCCTGCACTGACCAGAAGGAGGGCGGGGGGAGTAGCAGAGTTCATTGTTTCTCTCTGTTTCCAGATTGCAGATGACCAGCTGTCTCAAGCTCTTGCCGCCATGATTTCCCTACCATAGTGGGCTGCACTACTGAATTGTGAGCTGAGCTAAACCTTTCCTTCCTCAAACGCTTCTGTCAGGTGTTTCCTCCTGTCCAGTAACACATAAAGTAACTCATAGAGACAGCATCACGCTGATGAGAAACAGAACTGGAGTCCAGAGATGAGGCTCTGTTTATTGGTGAACACTGTATGTGGACACACAGGACTAATAACTGGAAATTAGTCAGAACATCTACATCAAGGTTGACTCCAAGCAGCACCAGAGCAGAGACTGGCACTAAAGGTTATCTTTTGAATTGCTGTGTTAGCTGTGCCCGGGTCGTCGTCTACAGAAGAACCAGTAGGCATCATCTGGGCTCAGTAGGATGTCTGTAGTGAGTAGTCAGCAGGATTAGCCATGGGCACGTTAGGACGTGGCAAGGGCTTCATGAAAGCATCATAGTTTTGGACACAAAATGCCAATTTCTCAGCTGCTGAAGCTTTTTAAGTTCTTTTGAGGTATAGGTCCCAAACTCCTAGGACTTGAACTAAACATCCCCAGGGACCTTGTTGTACCCCAAGTCTCTGGATGCTGAGAGATGAGAACATGACCTCAGGAACCTAGATTAGAAGCAAAAGGTCCTGGCAACCATTTTTAGTCACCTAGGGGTTTGACTGGTCTGACGTAAGGGGTATAGACTAACCAACCATATCTCTCAACCCTTAAGTTCCTTTGCTACTGGTCAATTGGGGAAGCAGATTTTAAACATTGTTTTCATATGTATATGTATGTGTCGTGTATATGCATCTATGTATGCATATTCACATGTATGTGGCATGCGTGTATGCAGGTATGCATGCACCCATACATACATGAAGAGATCTAAGACTGATGTAAGAACCTTAGATCTTGATTATTATACCTTATTCATTTAGGCAGGGTGTCTCAATTGACCCTAGGGCTCATGGATACAGTTATCCTAGATAGCCAGCTACTCCCGGAATTCTGTTTTTGTCTACACAGAGCTGGAATTCTAGGCAGGCTACCATGCCGGCCCAGTGTTTGTGTGAAGTTTGGAGATCCAAACTCCAGTCCTCTCATTGTGCAGTGAGTACTTTAACCGTGGAACCATCTCTCCAGTTCAATAGGGAGGCAGATTTGATGGTGCCTCCCATCTCTTTGTCAGCTGACCCACAGAACAACTCTTCCTTTGTGCAAACAGCTGGTTCTGTGGCTTCTAGTCACTGGGCAGCGAACTTTTGCTGTATCTGTTCCTGATCTTGGGCAAGTGCGCCCCGTGGCTGGTAACGCTTTGCCCACAAGACAGGGGAATCATCATTGGAGAGAAAAACTCAGCTCAGAAAGAGAGGGAGCTGGACCTCTAGCAATGCCTATGGCCACACAGGCTGTGTCCTGCATAGCTGTCCTCTGGTTGAGCACAGGAAGCGTGGCCTAGCACCATGGCGCTAGCTGGGGATAGAAATAAACAAGAACACTGGCTAAAATTTGGAAGGTCACTCCCTCCTTCTATTCTTGTCCTCTCTTCCTCCCTCTCTTTCACATCCCCCTCCAAGCCTCTTCTCAGTCCTTGCCAGGATGTGTCGGCATTTCCCTTGAAGGGTACCTTCCAGTCCCCTCCCACACACACACACTGTCTGGGTGTATCAGGGCCCCGTTGTACCTGCTCCACTGCCCCCAAATGTTCTTCTGTCACCAGCATTCATTATCCCTTGTGCCTGCAGCCTAGAAGTTTCTGTTTTCTTTGCCACCTGGTGCCATCTGGGCAACTGGAGTTGGTTTCTTGGAACTGCAAAACCAGAGTGGCCCTTCTGATCAAGTGGGCAGAGTGGGCAGGATGCCTCCCGCAGGGCATCTTCTCATCAGCTTTGAGGCTCCAGAGCGCCAGCACAACTCCTCGGCAGCAGGACAGATGCAATGGTCACCCCTGGACACTGGATGAGCCAATCGCCAGCTCTTCTTCCTGTCCACTAGATGAGTTTAGCCCACCTTCGTGCACCAGGTCTGCTGGCTTCCCAGCAACTTTCCTCCCCAAGCTTCATGTCAAACCTAAAATCCCTCCCCTCTGCCTCACATGTCTTCTTCAGAGTCTCACCTGATCAGTTGAACCCACACTCCCCTCCCCGCTTCCAGAGATAACTAACTAATCACTCTCTCCTCTCTGCAGCTCTGCTTCTATTTCAAGATTCTCCCACAAAGCACTTAGCACACTGCGTTCTAATTGTCTCTTTTCTGGTGCCTGAAGCTCTTTCAGGAAAGAGAAGGGGTCTGCACAAAGAAATTGTATGCTAGCCACACACTTGGCTGTGTGCTGACTCTGCCGTGGACGCTACTTCATGCACTGGGTACCGAGCTTGATCCATCTCACATCAGGGATGGCACTGAGACTCGGAGTGACAAAGTAAGGTCACAGCAGCTTGGCATTCAGCCTGCCTCTCTCTAAAGCCTGAGGTCTGCTTGTCATTTCTCCCCGAGGAAGCATCTCCTTTGCAGCCTTTCCATCCCTCCCCGCCTCAGTTCTGGGTACCAGTCAAGAACATCCTGCAGGAAAAGCAGTCCGAACATCCAGGGCAGGATCACTCGGCATCTGGACCTAAAATTCAGCTGAACTTGTTCTCAGCAGCAGAGCAAGGGTAGACATGAGCAAAGTGAGCCCCTTTTTGTGGGAGCTGTTATCTATACCAACCCTTTTGTGGGGCAATGAAATAAATTCCTTCTAGGGGGATTTGCCTTGCTCCCCCCGCCCCGGTCTCTTTCTTTTTTTTTTTTTTTTTTTTTTTTTTGGTGTGTGGCAAGTGTTAAAGCTAGTTTTGAGGATCTGTTCACAAATGCCAGAGTGATTGTGTTGCTATGCCATCAGTTATGCAGAGCATCAGGTACCCAGACTGCTTACTTTATGTAATAGTTGTGTGGGCTTCCTGCACACTCTCCGAAAGAATGTTCCTAAAAGGGTCATTTTTTATTTCCTGAGATGCCTCCCCCTCCCCAATTGCTGGAAGGTTTGAAAATCGCTCCTCCACCAGCCCCATCTTCATTCTGTGCAAATGTATTTCCTCATGTCACTTCTCCCTGACACCTCCGGTCTCCCCCGGAGAAGCAGGCCCTCCTTCAGCCTCCCACGCGCCTTATGTCTTCTCCATGAAAACCTCTGCCATTGAAAACCAAGCTGGAAGAAACACAACTCCTTTGGTTTTTCTCTTTTGTAAACAGTTTTGACACAGCCAAAGGGGAAGAACCAGATCCCTCCTGAGGTGGAGAGCTGGATTCTGTTCCCAGACATGCCATGAATTTCCTGAGAGTCTTGGGCAAGTCACTTACCCGTTCCCTTTCCTCTATTTCAAAGGGAGGGGCAAAGACTGTGAGCCTGAGAAGTTGGGGGATCTGGGCTCAGAAGATGCCTATGAGCCAAGTTTGGATAAATCGGATAGAGGAGAGCTTCTCAGAGCCCCGGCATGGCTACAGAGACACTGTTTAGTGTCTAAGAAAATGAGAGCTGCCTCTGAAGAGGCTATATGTAGGGATGCAATTCGGATCAGGCAGTCTCTGTCACCTTGAGATGTCAACATGGCAGCTGCTCCCTTACCTCCAAACCACCTGCCCTCGCTGAGGAGAACTATGACCCAGTGGAGATGCTCGTCTGTCCCCACTCAGTCTCTCCAGTGAATGTCACAGGTCTAACCCGAGGCTATCTTCTTGAGGTGCGTGACTTTCAGGTGTAATCTGACCACACCGTAGGACGGGGAATGGAGCTCCAAGAACTTCCCACATGTGGCTCTATTACTGTCCAGTGACCTGGCTCTAAGCAGGTAGCAAACCAGATGGGAGGAGAGTTCTCCTTGGGGTTTTCTTTGAATATTATGTATTGCCGACCTAGAAAAGACCCCCATTGCTTGGCCTGGAGGGGATTGCCTGAGCACATATGCTTTAATTTAAACCAGCATAAGAGCTGGTTCCGCTGGTCTGCCTTGAACACTGCCCCTTGCTGCTCCTGCTGGGGAAGCGTTCCCTGAACCTCTGACAGATACCGTCCCCACTCCCAGAACATGCCCACTGGACCGTTATGTGCATGAGGGTCACACCTCCACTGCAGTAAACATTGGCATCCTTACAGCCACCAGCACTAACCTCAATGGCTTCCTCTTTAAACTTCTTATTCTACCTCCTGTGTATGTGTATGTGTGTGTGTGTGTGTGTGTGTGTGCGCGCGCGCACACGTCTGTCTCTCTCACTAGACCGAGAACTCTCGGAGTGGGGGCTCTGCATGATTTGTCTGCATATTCCTGGAGCTGGTGATCGTATCTGCCACACAGCTGGGGCTCTGTGTTGGTTGAATGAATAAATGTTGACAGACAGCGGCTACTTAAAATTGTAACCAGCAAGGGAAGTTAAACATGCCGAGTGATGTTCTCTTCTTTGAAGATGATTTCCAGGAGGAGGGGAGCACATCCGAGAACACTCCCAGGAAGGTGTAACTGGAAAGTTGTTGCTGTTTGTTCGTCTGAGTCCGGCTTATTACCCCCGATAGTATACTCTCCGATTCCATTCATTTGCCTTGAAATGAATAATTCTGTTCTTCCTTATAACTGAGTATAACTCTATAATACTTATTCTGCAACTTCTTTACCCATTTATCCTCTGATGGGCACCTAGGTGGATTCCATAATGTGTCTATTGGGGTCGGTGCTATAGTGTACAAAAGTGTGCAGCTCTCTCTATAGTAACGTGGTTTGATTCTTTTCTTTCTTCCTTTTTTAGTGTTTGACAGTTTCAAGGTTTTGGAGGGGCTGTTTATTTGTTTGTTTGTTTATTGTTTAACATGAGTTAAATTGGGGCTGGAGAGATGGCCTAGCAGGTAACAGCATTTAACTGTTTTTGCCAAGAAATTGAATTCAGTTCCCAGTACCCAGGTTGGGCTGCTCAAAACCACCTATAATTCCAGGTTCAGGGGAACCAACAGCCTCTTCTAGCCCTTGCAGGCCCCTACATTCACACATACACACACACTCACTCACAAACATACACTCTCACAAGTACACTCAAACTCACACACACACACACAATACACACATACACACATTTATGGTTGTTTGTGTGTATGTGTGTGTGTTTTCATATGTGTATGTGTGTGTATATCGTTGTATGTGTATGTGTAGTTGTGTATGTATGTGTGTGCTTGTATTTGTGTAGTTGCACGTGTGTAGTTATATGTATGTGTGTGTTTGTGTAGATATATGTGTATGGTTGTGAGTATATGTGTGTAGTTATATGTATGTGTGAGCTTGTGCATGTAGTTGTATGTATGTGTGTGCTTGTGTGTGTGTGCTTGTATGTGTTGTATATGTGTGAGGTTGTTTGTATGATTGTGAGTACATGTGTGAAGTTGTATGTATTTGTGTGCTTGTCTGTGTGTGCTTGTGTGTGTAGTTGTAGGGAGACCACAGGTATGGCAAGGGAAAGGAAAGCTCAGAGATCTCTGAGTAGCGGACAGTGACACATCTCCCTTTCAAATTCCCCTCAAGATCATCTCAAGACCATATGACAGACACCCTTCAGTCTGATCAAGGCCACGTAGCTGGAACCAGAGTGTTCTAGTCCTTAGTGCCATGCACTTTTCTCTATCGTGAGAAGAACTGGGTGGCTCTGCACTGTGTCTCCAGGAGGATTAAAGATCCATGTGCTTCAAAGAATGCTAACCTTAGAGTCAGGAGCACCTAAGTCTGGGACACCTGTCTTGGCTGTGTAGCCTTGAAATATCCCTTCCTTCTCGGAATCCTAATTTGTAGCTCCAGAAAGGGGCAGGGGACCTTTAAAGGATTCTGCCTAAAATAGGCCAAGACTCCTGTCCCATGAGAGTCACCCCTGGTGAAAGAGAAAGGCTTGGGAGCAGGAGATGAGGACTACCAGTGACTGCAGGGTCCTAGCTACGAGTATACCACCAGCCCCTGAAGCTGCATTGCCTCTAAGGGGCTAGGAAGCCCCCATCGGGGAAATAGTAAGACACAAGGACAGAAGTCAACACCAAGTCTCAGCGTCTTGGGTCTTTCATAGGAAAAAAATGAATATCTCAGTTTCCACGTGTTCTTTCTGTGGAGAGAAATCAGTATGTAAGCATGTCTCCCACAGAGCCAAGCAGCCCCCACAACTAGCTATGGATGAGAAGTAAATATCAATGGATTTCCCATGCCACCTCAACTCTCCTTCTTTGCTATGCATGGTGGAAGATGGAGATGAAATGGGTACGTTGAGGTCCTTGATTAAATATCCATTCAGTCAATATACACCGAGCATCTACCGAGACATGCACAGAATATGTTGGTCGACAAGTTGTCTAGGAGAATGGACAGAGAGAACATAAAACATCCAGGTAGTCAATGGACCAAATGGACCAGATTCTTTCAAACAAACTTGTCTGCAAGGAAGCTGAACCAGAGCAATCCTGAGCAAGCAGTGGGAGACCCGGGCTCATTGTGGACAGTGTTCAGACAAGGCCTCTCTCCAAAGGGACATAGGAGCTCAGGTGTCACCAACGAGAAGGAACTAGATGTGCAGAGAGCCTGAGGAAGCAAGAGAAGACCCTAGAGAGTGTCAACATTGCCTGGGACCCAACACCGGCAAGCTATGACTACCGAGTTGATGGATAAAACCCTACAGAAAAGACCTAGAGTTAAGCCAACACTCTGGTCCACAGGAAATCAAAACCTCGTATTCTGGCGTTTGTCCTCATCATTCCTGGTGTTTGACAACTGTTTCCTTTCCACTCCAGGCCCAGGCTCCAAGTGCAGAGACTCCGCAGCACGCCAATGAAATTGATTTAGTGGTTGCCGCACATTCTCTCCCCAGCCTGGAGCAGCAGAGATTTACGGCTCCTGCCGGGCAGCCCCTCCCTGCTTCCTGTAAATCTCCCACCACATTTGGGGCGGCTGCAGCTATTTGGGTAACCTTTATCTGAACCAGAACTTCCTCGCCAGGAACTTCAGAGGGTACCTCCAGGAAGGACGGGAGAACCCCAGGGGCCGACTTGTTTTGGGGGCGGATTCCAGGCCTGCTGAGGACAGCTGCTCCACAGGCATCGGGCAGAAAACAGTTCTTCTTTGATGCCACGGCTGCCTTTGTGGGGATGGCATGAAACCCCAAAGGAGCATTTAGGGTTTATGAAGGGCGTGTGGATAGGCAGCACGCTATGAGGCCTGCATGCCCAGCTCCCAGTAATAAGCACAGTGCGGAGCACCGTCAGAGGCCAGATACTCCGGAATGGAGGCCAAGGTGGTATGGAATAGTATACAAATCAGACGTGTATCATCGATCTTATATAATATTTACACCAAGGTACTCCTGGTCTGCTTCCCAGCCTGGAATCACACCTCCACCAGACCAGGTTTTTCATTATTCTTGGAACTGTCCCCAACATGAAGACCCACACCTGGCTCCTAGTCAGCCCTTGATAATCGGGGAGTGAATAAATGATTACGGAGAGGCAGGCTCCACCATTCTATGACCCACGGGCAAGTTGTTGGCTCTCTGAACCTCAGTCTTCTCCACTGGATGTTAGAACTAATAACTGATCAATTGAAAGAGTCAAGGACAAGCGATCGACTTCAACTTGTTCAGTAAGTGGACCTCATAGAACAACGCGAGTAGCCCAGCCCCTTGTGTTTGCTGGCCAGGTTAATGATTGGCTGGCTTCATGAATCAGTGGTACACAAGACTCTTTGAGCACCAGAGGAGGTACGCACTGCTGGATGCCATGATCCTGGGTCTCACAGCAGTTATCCCCCTAGAAGCTGCCAGGGCACACTTTTTTTTTTTTTCAGAAACCCTCCTTTATTTTGATCTAAGGGCTGGATTCAAGGGCTGTCTTTGCACCTTCAAAGTCCCTAGAACTCCCAATCAGAATTGTCCTTTTGGTAACCGCTTCCTTGGTGAAGTCCTTGGAAGCAAGATTTCTCCTTCCCTCTACAGACCTGGGCCCTTCTTGCTGGGTGGGTGCACAAGGCCTGCTAGGCACTTGCTCTGGGCTTAACACTGGGAGGGGAACCTGTCAAAACTTCCCTTGGTGCCCACGGTGACATTTATCTTAAACAGGGTTAGGTGAGTGGCTACGATCTCTGGCCAGAAGGAGCAAACTAAAATTGCTTCAGTAAACAGCTGGGTAGAGAGCAAAGCCGGGCCTCATTAAACCACAATTAGGATCTCTGCTCTGCCTTCAAGGGGAATGCCGTTTGGGACCCAAGACTGTTTATTTGAATAAGGCAAAGGCTGGGCTGGCGAACGGGGAGAGGCGGAGGTGGAGGTGGAGGTCAGGCAGCGGGCGTTGGATCTCTCTGTCATTCTGGACGCTTGGATAATGGGAAACCTTTGACCTCAGCCCTCCCAGATCCCTGGATTCCAGAACCAAATAACTACAGGCCAGCAGTTTTGAATCTCCCTCAAATGACTAATTAAATGGGATAAGGTATGTAAAGTGCCCTACGAGCAGTAAAGACTTAATAGAGTTACCCCCTTAGCATTTGGATTCAACAGCCAAGCCACAGGAGAAGGAAAGAGGCTGTTTCCACCAGAAGCCCCATCTGGACTGGGAATGTCTTTCATTTGGTCACGAGTTGTTCCCCCATAGAAAAGTGTCCAAGCGAATGATTGACCCAGTCCTTTGCAATTGGCCTTACCTTTTAAGTCGGAAACACCATTATTCCCTTTGGCATTTCTTCAAAATGGGACTTTCCGCCTTGCCTGCCCCTGCCTCAGATCCTTGAAGCCCTTCAAGCCTCTGTCTTGCCATGGTGGTAACATGAGTTAACACTTTTCCCATGGGGTCGCCTTTACAAAGCCCTTCTTCAACATAGTTTTCTCGTGGAAGCTTCAGCGAGATTCAGAAGAACCATCTCAGGCCAGGGTTCTTCGTTTTCTTATTTTGACTTGAGAAGTGCAGATCAAAGAATGGAAGGTGATTTCGCCTACTGTTCCCACACCCAAAAGGAGCCACGTGCTGAGCAGTGCATTCAAATAATTGTTTATGGAGCAATCACAGCAGGTGAGCTGTTAATATACATGGCAAGTGACCGGCTTCACATTGCTGGTCATCTGGTGGTTGAGTGGCTTCCTAGGAACCTCTTAGAGAAATTTGCATGGAGGCTGGCCACTCATGGCGGCGTGGTTCCATGAATGGGTGTCTACTAGCAGCATCTGTGCCCCACCAGGGTCTCATCCAGGAGCTGGGAGCACAACATGCAGGTGGTTAAGACCTGGGATCATAGCAGAGGGAGTTCTACCCACTTTGCTGGTGCCAAGAGTTCACCTCAGATATACCAGACTCCTGAGGAGAGAATAAGCCAGAACAGCATATGGGAGAGTCTCTCTGAGTCCAACATCATCCCAGACACCCCAGGCCAGTCTACCTAAGGTTCTGAACAGACCAATTGAGTTTGGGAAGAGCTGTTGTGACATCAGATCGAGCTCACCGTCAGATTCACTATGGTCTGGGTAGAAAGCAGACTGATTTCCCTGCAGTTTTTGTGACTTTACGCCAGCCAATGCTTTGCATAAAGGCCCAGAGAACATGACTGAGTTGTTGACTAAAAGTGGTTTAGAGGAAATACACTTTCCACAAAAGAAGAGTTTGGCTAACTGCACTTGGTGTTTTTAGGTTGTATTACAATAATGCTGAGACCCAGATCTTGAGTAGGAGATCTGAGTCCTAGTTCTGCCCTTTATCTACTTCAGGACCTGGAACAGCTTGTTCCCAAGTCATCAGCCTTAGTTTTCTCTTATAAATTAGGATATGCTTTTCTCTTTATCCAGCTAGCCCTGAGAGTTTCAATAAATCTGGACTTTTATCTTCTTTTGGTAAATATCAAACACTATGGAATGTGATACAGCCACTGAATGAAACATGGTATTTTTGATAAATATATTGCAGTTCTCCTATGTTTTTAGGTGAACTGAAAAGAGGAAAGAACTTTTTTTTTAATATTTATTTATTATGTATACAATATTCTGTCTGTGTGTATGCCTGATGGCCAGAAGAGGGCACCAGACCCCGTTACAGATGGTTGTGAGCCACCATGTGGTTGCTGGGAATTGAACTCAGAACCTTTGGAAGAGCAAGCAATGCTCTTAACCTCTGAGCCATCTCTCCAGCCCCATGGAAAGAACTTCTTTATCATGGCAAATTGAATTAGGAAGGCTTTCGGAGAGGTCAGTTGGAAGAATTTTTGACGGAGAATCAACCTGGTCAGTACCAGATTGTCAATAAATTATAATGCTCTGTTTCCACTGCTTTCGTGGTCATGTTGAAAAGAAACTGGAAGCACAGAGTGGTTTGGTGGAAGACTATTTAAAAGGAACCATGTTCTTATTTACTTATTTATTTTTGGTTTTTCGAGACAGGGTTTCTCTGTGTCATTGGAGCCTGTCCTGGAACTAGCTCTGTAGACCAGGCTGGTCTCGAACTCACAGAGATCCGCCTGCCTCTGCCTCCCGAGTGCTGGGATTAAAGGCGTGCACCACCATCGCCCGGCAGGAACCATGTTTTTAATTAGTGATAAAAATGTGGACAATGTGTATTTATAAATACCGAGTTTAGACTTAATTGATTAACATGTCCTAGTATCGAATTAACAGTGACTTTAAAAACAACAAACCCCAGCCAATGCTATGGGAAACGTTTTCCTTTTTTAAAAAATTACATTTGTGGTTTTCAAATTTGTCTGAAAGTCTCCACCTGGGCAGGTTGAATGTGTTGAGTGAGATCTCCAGGCAGCTTCTCCAGAAGCTGGATATGGAAAAGGGATGGACGCGGGCTGACCAAACGTCCACGTGTCAATGGCAACTGGCCAGCAAAGAACTAGTGGTCAGAAGGATGAACAAATGAATAGGTGGGACACACACCCAACAGCCTGACCTGTGTGACTCCCTGGGCAAGCTTCTCTCTCAGGAGTTTTTAGGGTACGTGCTCAGAACAGTTGGAGGTGAATAGCAAATCAAACTTTATGGTCGCATCAGGCCCTTGTCTCCCTCACACTCTCCAGACAGAAGTACTCTGTAACCCCATTCTATGTGCAGCAGTCAGTCACAGGCACCCTAACCCCACCAAGAGCCCCCCAGGAGAGACAGTATAGGAGACTCTGAATGCAGCTGAGCATTGAGGACATCAGTGCACAGAAGGACTCATGAAGTTGACCAGTATGGAAGACCCAGGATCTCAGAGAGTGCACTCACCCCTCATCCAACGCTTCCATTCTCTCTCCTCCAGGCTGGGCTTCTTCTTGCTTTGTGATATATGGGCAAGAGCATCAGCCACCCACCCCAACCTGAGTAGGCACTGGATCTGATCGCCATGCCTTCCCTAGCCTAGGGCCTGACAGAAAAGAAACGTTCGTAGAGACAGAGGGACTGGTCCATTGCTGAGGGTTCCCTGGAACTCAGTGGACAGCACCGTCTTCCCGTGGTGGATGACATTTCCAAACGAGAATAACACTGCCTGTTTCACACCACTGTTAGTAAACAGTTGCTGGCTTTTAATAGCAACGCTTTGCGTAGCAACAAGCCCTCCTATTTGCATAACCCTCTGTAGATTTTAATGCTTTATTTTGATTCTCTCATTTTCACTTCACAGCATCCTTGACAGGGAGATGAGAGGGAGACCATCCTCTTTCATGTAGCAAAGAAACTGAAGCTCTCCAGGATCACGTGACTTACCCTGAATCACTCAGCTGGGATGCTGGGTAGATATTCTTACCAGATTCCCCACAAGCTGAACACCCCCCAAATCATAGTGTCCGACGTTCACTGCTCCCGGGGCCATGTTGAAAAGAAACTGGAGGCAAAGAATGGTTTGGTGAAAGACTATTTGAAAGGAACTATGTTTTTAATTAGTTATAAAAATGTGGACAACGTGGGTTCATAAATGCTGAGTTTAGACTTAATTGTTTCACACAGCCTAGTATCAAATTCACAGTGACTTTAAAAACAGCAAAACCCAGCCAATGTTATGAGAAAAGTTTTTCTTTTTAAAAAAATTATCTTTGTGGTTTTCAGATTTGTCTAAAATTCAACATCTGGGCAGGTTATTTATTAGCTTCCATAATTAATTTATTTTTTCGTTATTTATTATTTTCATTATTAACTTATTCTTTGTCAATTTCATACACGTATATAATAATTCTCAAGACATACTTGTCTTTCTTTTATACTCCTCTCACCTCCAATAACCCCGCACTCCTTCCAACACCGCTTTGATGGAAATGAGACTGCAAGGTGTGACGGCATGGAGCCGAAAACCTCGGAGGGTAACCTGAGCTCACCTCTTGGCTCTGTAATGACAAGTCACTCAGCTGGCCTTGCCTTCCTTCCAAGTTGGAGAAGGTAATATCTGCCTCAAATGGCCAAGTTTTGGAAATGCAGGAGCAATGTGGTATAGCATCCAGGCGAAGTGGATTTCTATATCCCATTTCTAGTACATTGACAGGCAGAGATTTGCCATTCTGTGTAAGATATTTACAGACTCTTTAGACATGGGAAGGCGATGTTGCTTTGCCTGAGGGTGAGAACACAATGGACAAATTCCTTAGCCCCAGTTCCCTCCCTGACTTCGGGAAATCCTTAGGAATCAGAGTCTCTGTATTTGGCGTAGCATCACGTACTATTTCCAGGCCGAGGCTCTCATCTGCCCATTGATAGATGAGAGGTCACTGGTTTTCAGGACTGAGGGAGTTTGGCTACTAAGGCCTGGGTTCAGAATTTGGCAGTCAGCACCTTCAGTGGACCGCAAACAAGGAACTTGGGAGGTTCAGGCTCCAGCCCCAGACCAGCACTGTAGACTGGAGGCATTGGCTCAAGTGGCCTGCTTCCTTCTTCCTAGAATCGTCAGGATCCCTTGCTTATCTGCTTGCAACATTGTTCAGGGACCTAGGAGAAAACTCACAGCCTTTACCCTGGCCAGAAAGTACATCTACCTAAGGACCTTTGAACCCAAGGCAACACCAAGATCCAACTGCTAGCCACCTTAGCCTGGATTTGGAAGACTAGATATTCAAAAACCTCTGGTCCAAGATGCTGCCAGGTTGAGAATCATTAAATGACAGATGCACTTGTTTTCCACATGGCAGAGCCCCGTGAGCCTGTGGGAGCTGGGAGGGCTCCGCTCCTTCTCTTGGTGGGAATGACAGCCTCTCGGGGACATCATTCCTTCCTCTGGGCTTGCAGACATCAGCTTCTTTGATTCCCTTTCAACACTTCCCAGTGCTGTCCCATCTAAAGAGAAAAGCAGGGTGCTGGCAGTAACCAAGTGCCATGCTGATTTTAACCTTTAAAAAAACAAGCTTTATTGTGAAGACCAAAAGGCCTTATAAACCTTAATGAGCGGCATATGTGAAACACATACGTGAAATGCTTGTTTGAAAAATATCTCCCAGCTAGCCTTCAATAGTATAGCCTTATTATTCTAAACAGGGGGCTTGTCTTACCAGCGGACCGAACAAAACCCCAGTTGGAGATAATTATCTTAGCAGAATTCCCCGTGGGTCCTCAGAGAGGAGTTGGGGGAGGAAGTTGCTGGAACACGTGGGCTAACTTGGGCTGCCTTTGTATACACAACAAATACAAAGGCATTCGTTCTGGGGGAATGGCAGAGAGTCTTGTCTCTGTCGAAAGGGCTGGAGATGGGAGATGCTTGACCAAACTCAGACGACAAGTAAGAGCTATGAGGGCAGGAGGTGGGTTGGGGTGGGGAGGATATAATGACTAGACCAGATATGGAAAGGCCCCAGGTAAAACTTGCAATCTCATGTTTGGCTGTGAGTCTGGGCAAATAGCTATAAACGAAATTGCTGTACCAACTCAAAGAGAGATGTCCAAGTGGCAAGAAGTCGCCAAATCCAATGTCCCTGAGGAAAAGCAGTCTCTTTTGGCCCCAGGATGTCAAGAGCCTGTGGCCGAGCGGGTGAACAGCAACCTGTTACACAGCCCTCCCTCAGCTCAGGAGAGATGGCCAAGGATGAACTCCGCACCAGCACTGTGGGTCCTCAGTGCCCCCTGCGCATGGACGGTTCAGATGCCATTAGCTGGATGGTTGGGGCTGTCAAGCGTCTGGACCTGGCCCCCAGATGTTCAGGGAAAGTGGGCCACTGGGCTTCAATTAACTGCGTAATTGTTTCAATTCCTCACTGCTTTCTACCCCTTAATTAGCTCCCTGTTGCCTTCCACCCCTGAGCTCAGAAATACCAGGGCCCTGTCCTTTCCCACCCTGAAGCTGCAGAGGAACTTGGGTGGGGCTGGTCCTCACACGCAGGGCAGCCCCAGGAACAGTAGGCAGGCCCTGTCAGGTCCCAAACACTCTTTGATCCCTGTCTTCCTTTTCCAGACTCCCTCCAGAGGGCTTAGGCTGACCATGGCTCATCTGTAAAATGGGGCGATGGTATGTGATTGGCTATAGTTGTTGGGGTTAACTTAGTTTATTTCAGATCCTTCATGCAGATGACCAATACGCCTGGCCCCTAGGTGTGCTCTGTCAATAGTTTCCTTTTTTTCTTGCTTCACACTTCCAGTCAGTAAAAGCTTAGCATGTCACATACTTTAAGCCTCAGTTTCCCCAGCATAGACATTATTCACAAAGGACCTGTCCATCTCTCCGCATTCTAGAAGAGGAAAGGTAGTCCCTCCAAAGCCTAGGGACTTTCCATCCCAGGCAGAGCCCGGTGTCCGGCTTCTGCCTCGCCTGCAGATATGCGCCCTGCCTGTTTTCCCACCATGGTAAACAGAGTCATTAACACTTTAATCTTAATTACCACTAATGATGTTAAATTTGCCTCATTAAGTAAAACGGGGCTTTCTGGTCTCATTTGTTTCCTAAGCTGCACCGGAACGTTTTAAAATTTCAACTGTGTAATTCCAACTTCGAAGCTCAACCTAATTGGTCAATTGCAGGTTATTAATGGTGGATTTGAGTTCTAGGATAATCTTTTGGGGATAAATATGCGGCAGGACAGAGAGATAAAGGAAAAAGAACACCCAGATCAAGGCAAACTGAGCACGGAGAGAGTAGTTGAGATTGTTTGCTTGGTTGTACCATTAGCTTGTAAGTTTTCCTAAGTATTTATTTTTTTAAATTTTTAATTCCGTGAATATTAAGTGTTATAAAAGCCATTAAACTGTCACTTTTATGAAATATACTAAAAGTTTTACAGTAGGCATCACTTTCTATGCAGCCTCTTTCCATGTTTTTAGATATTTCATGATTTTACAGAGAAATGTTTCATTATATTTTTTAACCAGTTATAGTATGGGTTTCTTGACAATACCGCCTGACCTTGATGCTTACTCCTCCTCCTCCTTCTTCATCCTCCCCCTTCTCTTCTTCTTCTCCCTCTCCCTGTCCTCCTCCCCCTCTTCCTTCTTCATCCTACTCTTTTTTCTTCTTCATCCTCCTCTTCCTTCTTCTTGAGACAGGGTTTCTCTGTATAACATCCCTGGTTGTCCTGTAATTCTCTCTGTAGACCAGGCTGGCCTCAAACTCAGAGACCCTCCTGCCTCTGCCTCCTAAGTGCTGAAACCAAAGGTGTGAGCTACCACTACCCAGTTCCATTTCTTCTTGTTCATATTGCCTCATTAGGCCAAGGACAATGGCACGGGGTTTTGATCCTACTTCATGTTCTGGCTTTGTGGGAGCCTAGACAGTTTGGATGTTCACCTTCCTAGACCTGGATGGAGTGGGGAGGACCTTGGTCTTTCCACAGGGCAGGGAACCCTGACTGCTCTTGGGGCTGGAGAGGGAGGAGAAGAGGAGTGGGGGGAGGGGGAGAAGGGCGGGAGGAGGGGGAGGGAAATGGGAGGCGGGGAGGAGGCAGAAAAATTTTTTTTTCAATAAAAAAAAATTTCCTTTTGAAAATTTCCAAAAAAAATTATTCTGAGATCTGTGGTGGTATGTGGATGGCAGATGTGTATGCATGGGGATTTTCTTCAATTCTCTACAAGTGAATTGGGCTCCAGAGTTGAGAATTCTGCACATTGCTCCTGAGATTCTGCGGTCATTTTAGGGTATTCAGAACCCTGGGAAACACATCCCTTTTCTAAATTGCTATCTAAATGAAAATTTTGAATGGAAATAAATGATTAAAATTTCAGCCCATGTGGGTAAATTAGCACTGTATAAGCCAGACATGATGATGACACTTATAACCCAGAACTCAGGAGGTAGAGACAGAGGATCAGGAGCTCAAGATCATCCTCAGCTACATAATGAGTTTGAAGATGATCTGAGCTACATGAGACCTAGTCTTCAAAAAGAAAGGGAGGAAGGAAGGAAGGAAGGAAGGAAGGAAGGAAGGAAGGAAGGAAGGAAGGAAGAGAGGGAGGGAGAAAAGGAGAGAGGAAGAGAGGGAGAAAGGAGTCTAGGAATAAAGCCCTTACATAGCATGCCCAAGACCTCAGGATCAACCTTAGTGCTGCAAAGATTCATTCACTAATTTAACAACTTATTAGGCATGTACTACGGATTCACTAACACTAAACTCATGAGGCAGAGTTGAAACAAGAAGGTGGAATGAGGCTTCACCTTATTTGACCTAGGGGGACTTGCATGCTGGGCAGCTCAACCTCTGTGTGTGTCTGCCAGTGACCACAGCAGTATGGTGACTATTGTGTCTGGGGCTATGTTTATATTTTAGCAACAGGTGAATTTTCGAGAACAGATTTTTCAAATGACAAAGATTGACTAAATAAAGAGAGAACACTTTTAGGAAAGTGTCCAAAGTACAGGGAGAATGGCCAGTGTGCTGAGGCATTCATTGACATATTCCTGGTGGGAGTGTGAAACCCTACACCTCCTTTGGAAGCATTTGGTAGTAACTACCAAATATATGCTTCGTCTGTGGCCAACGATTCCTTCTAAGGTTGTACAGGGAGTAAAAACGAATGTTTGTGTTCACCAATGGAACAGCACAAAATGTTCATAGCAGAATTAAACACAACACACATATCTGTGGGAACCAGATTGCTCAAATAAATGATGGTGCATGAATATAGAGAAATATCATGTAGTAGAGCATAGGGCTACGTGTAACAGCATGGTTTCACTATCCAAACTACAGACTGGTCAAAGGAGCCAGCACAAAGGAATACATGCTGCACTGTTTTGTGTATGAGAACTTCAAAAGCAGGCAAAGCAATGAATTATGGCAGAAGTCAGACAGAAAATTACCTTGAGGGTACAGTGACTGGAACAGCGCATGAGAGAGCCACTGGGAGGGTCAATGATGGCTTAAACCTTGATGTGGATGGCGGCTGTGTGGGTGTGCTTACATGTATGCTTTGTGTGCCTTCTGTATATGAGATATGTGTCAATCAAAAGCCTAGAACACAAGAGAGAGGGGGGAATGTTCCATGACAAACAGAACAAACTAGAGAAATGTTGAGGATCTAGAACCTAATTTGGGTACACAATGGCCCCATAAACAGCCAAGACCCTGGATATGGGATGTTCCTCTTATTATCCCCACCACCATATCTCCTTGCTTAGGAACACTGGCACACTTAGGGGTCATTTCCAAATTGTCAACATAAAGTACAAAAATGCAAACAAACAAACATAAAAACCTCATGATGTTACACAACTGTAGTGACTATAGTGTTACCTCAGCAACTGTAGTGTTCCTCAGTGACTGTAGTGTACCGCAATGACTGTAATGTACCTCAGTGACAGCAACAGAGTTGAAACGAGAAGTCAAAATAAGGTTTCACCTTGTTTGACCTGGGGGGACTTGCATGCTGGTCAGTTCAACCTCTGTGTATCTGCAAATGACAACTAGTACCGTAAAGAGTACACTTCCTGACAACACTGACTCCAGATGGATGGATGAGGAGTGTTTTCTTGTGTCTCTGTGATAAGGCAGAACACTTTTCTCAGAAGCCTCTAGCAAACCTCTGCTGTGGAAGGTTATTTTAACTAGGCCAAGATGTGTTACATTTGTTCATGCTGCAGAATATTACTTTAACTATGTAAAAGGTGTGTTGTTTTTGTTTATGCTGCATTTGTTTAACAATGTAGGGATCTGTGTCTAATTATGTAAAGATGTGCTGCATCTGTTTCATCTTGCCTGCCTAAGGCACCTGATTGGTCTAATAAAAAGTTGAACAGCCAATAGCTAGGCAGGAAAAAGGTTAGCCGGGACTAGCAGGCAGAGCAAATAATAGGAGGAAAAATCTGGGCTCAAGAGAGAAGAAAGGAAGAACAATAGGAAGAAGAAGGAGGAGAGAATGAGGGACATGCCCAGGGCAAGATACCAGGCAGATGCCAGTCAACCTGACATAAAGAAGTAGTGAAAGTAACATATTCAGAAGTAAGAAAGGTCCTGAGGCAAATGGTGGATAAAGAGAAACAGGTTAATTTAAATTAACAGAGCAACCTAGAAGTGAGCCTAAGCAAAGCCGAGTACTCAAAACTAATAAGAAGAAACTAATAATCTGCTTCATGATTTCGGAACTGGTTTGTGCCCCCCCCCCAAAAGGCCTGGTACAGACCTCTCTTCAAATTGGATTGAGAGACTGTTTGTCCCCCATGAGCCTCTCAGCCACACTGGCAAAAGGAGTATGGTTATTGCTTCCAGTCTTGTTGCTGTCCTTAATTCTTCAGGTCAGTCTTAGAGTCAGCCTTGTAATAAGCTCTGTGAAAATGTTCTGCCCCTGGGATTAGTAGCCCCCAGACAAACACCTGAGCATGTCCACATGAAGGCTGGGAGGCAGGCAGTAGAGGCAGGTTTCAGGGCTAGAGTGGAATCTGTTTGGCTTGAAAGGAATGTATGATTGGCAAGTGAGAATGACAAAGAAAGGCCAGGAAGGGGAGGATATTGCTTTTTGGAGCATTCCTTTGTGGTATTGATGCTTCATGTTGCATTCTAATGACTACTGCCAATACCACTTAGTCATGGCAGATGGTTTCCTGGGCATATCAACAACCTTCCTTCAGCACTCATTACCTCGTTCAACAGCTATGTGAACTTGTTCACCTCAAGAGTGAATATAGATCCAAATTAGAAATGGGGTTGATTTAGCCAAGGTTAACACTTGGGGAAGCTATCCTCCAACATAGTTCTTGGAGATCCCTGCCTCCTTGAAAAAGGTCTTGAGTTACACCACAATTCTGTTATGTGGCCAACAACATGTAGCAAAAAGGGACGGTGTATTTTTTTCTGAGGTTAGATTATAAGACTGTACCTTCTCTTTTGAGTGTTCTCTCTGTGTTCCTCTCACTTCACTTACTCGAGAGAGAGTCACATTGTGAGCCAGCCCATGGGAAGATCTACAACGTAAGGAGCTGAAGACTCCGGTCTACAGTTGTGCGAGAGCACCTTCTTGGAACTACACTCTTCAGCCCCAGCCAATTCCCTAAACAATTCTGACTGATTGCATAACTACAGTCCCCAAGAGTCTGAACCAGGATCATCCAGTAGAACCACTTCCAAGTTTCTGACCCATAGAAATGAGACAATAATTGTTTTCTGGTTCAGGCTATTGCATTCTAGGCCACTAAACTGCCCCTCAGCAATAGATTGCTAGCATATCAATTCTCAACCAAAGGAGAAAAGAAGTCAGTCCTTAGTCTGCCAACCTTGAGAAGGACAATCTCCATGGTTAGTAAGGGGCTCCCAGGACGATGAGGCTCTATGGTGAAAACCAAGAAACCAGCTCAGTGACAGATGTCAGAGCCTTATGCAAGCTGGTCAAGTAAGCTACCACTGCGGTATGTCTCCAGGAGAATTACAAGCATGCGCCATTACACCTGCCTTTTCCTGTGGGTACTGGGGCTTAGACTCATGTCCTCATGCTTATGTAGCAAGCATGGAAGCCACTGAACTTAGCTCCCCAGCCCAAGTTGGAGAGATTTTTTTGTCCCATGGTTCTGGAGGGTAAAAGTGTAGTATCAAGATGTCAAGAGGACTCTTGGAGTCTTTGGATAGAATGCTTCCTTGCCTCTTCTTGGCTTGCAGGTGGTCCCCTGGCCTTCAGTAGCATGACTGTAGATCACTGTAGTCTCTGTCCTGCATGTGGTTCTTGGCAGGATGATTCCTTTTTTTTAACTTTATTTTTCTCTCATGCATTACATTCCAACCACAATTACCCCCTTGTTCCTCTCCTCCCAGCACCCACCCCATCCTCTCATCTATTTCCTTTCAGAAAAGAGCAGGTCTTCCAGGGATATCAACCAACCATGAAATAGTAAGTTACAGATCTAGGTACACAGTCCCATATCAAGGCTGGATAAGGCAACCCAGCAGGAGGAAAAAGGTCCCAAGAGCAGGCGAAAGAGTCAGAGACAGTCCCAGTCCACTGTTAGGAGTTTCACACGAATGCCAAGATGCACAGCTATAACATAAGTGCACAAGGACCTAGCTTAGACTCATACAGGCTCCCCGAGAGCCCTTACCAGCCCCACTCAGTCAACTCTGCCAGCCATATTTCTGTGGTGTTTGGAGCCTTCTGCTCCTATGGTCCTTCCTTCCTTTCTTCCATGGGTTCCCTGAGCTCTGCCTGATGTTTGGCTATGAGTCTTTGTGTCCACTTCCAGGCAGGATGGGTTTTAGGCATCTTTAGTTCCTTTTATTCTACCGTCACCAGTCAACACGATGCATCAGAGACCACCCTGGTCCTACTGGCCTTATCTCACCTTGTTACATCTACCAAGCCTTCTAACTAAAGTCTGCTGTGGTTGGAACATGTTCCCAAGAGCGCTCCTTGAGAACCCACATCAATGGTATGTGGTGCCATGGCCTTTTAGAGGTGATGAGTACTAAACAAGACAAGAGTGGAGCTCCCACGAATGACTTTGATAGTGTACTTGTTCCCCATGCAACACTTTCTGCCATGTTCTGATGCAGAAAAGAGAGCCCTTACCAGGGACCGTGAAGTTGCCGATATCATGTTCTTACTTCCTAATCTCTGAAACTGTTAGCTAACTAAACCTCTATACTTACAAGGGACCAAGTCTTGACCAAGAATTTTAATATGGTGGGAAAACAGAAACTACTGCAAGATTCTATTCTGTGGTCCTTGGATAAAATTTAAGCAAACACTGTTAAGTCTAGCACTCACATATTTAGGAATGATAAACTTCTCAGCCCACTTAGGACTACATGAACATACACATGCTCACACACATGCATGCACACACACACATGTGCACACTTAAATCTAGCACTCACATATTTAAGAATGAATAAACCTCTCAGCCCACTTAGGACTACATACACATATACACACATGCTTGCACACATGCATACACATACATGTGCTCGTACATATGCACTCACACACACGTGCATGCACACATTCATGCACACACATACACTGCATACATCTGCTGAGCGAAGGAGAATGAGAGGGGAAGGTGACCTAGCTCCTTTGCCAGATCGCTGAATCTCAAAGCCCACACACCACCATGGGTCTCTCCAGCCTTGAAAGCGATTGCTCAGTTCCCTATACTGAATGCTGATGAGGACTCCATGAGAAGAGGACCACAATGAAGACAGGGTGGCTAAGGTCTTCTACCAGTATCCTCTTCTCAGATGCCTGAGGTTCTGTACTCTTTCCACCTCAGGTTGCCTCAGAGGCCCGGTTTGTGACCCCATCGAAATCTGGACCACATGTGTTCTGGGGGCCTGGGGATGAGGCTGACTGAGTGCATGGGTCTGCCCATCCTTCTGCCATGTCACTCAAAGATGGGAGGGGAGGGGCAGCTTTCGCACTTTGGAAAGTGACAGCATCATTTCCTAATTATCACATTTGGGGGAACAGATGGGAGAGCATGTGGAGGAATTGTGGGCTTCTTTTAAAAGGGGGGAGATGTTTTCTAAAGAAAGTTGCCACAGAATGCTTCTACCCAGTTGTCTCAAAAGCACTTGGGATTTGGAGGCAACGGTAAATAGGATTTTTTTCTTTCCCCTTTCTGCGGAAGAGGAGACAGAAGTGAAGGGTGACAGGGTGGATGTCCTGAGCACCCGCAGTGCCAGGCTCATTGCATTGTTAGCGTCTTAAATTACTGCAATGAAAACTAGGCATTATAGTGCATGCCAGTCATCCCGGAACAAGGGACATAGAGACAGGAGGATTAGGAATTCTAGGTCACTTTTGTCTGCAGGTTGAGTTGAAAGCCAGTTGGGGTTGCATGAGACCCTGGCTAAATAAATAAATAAGAAGAACAGTAATTAAGGCAACCCTTTGAGGGGGTGTTATGATTATAAACAAGGAAATGGAGATACAGTTGTTAAGAAATAGAGCTGGGGGTGGGACTGGAGACAGATGAGTCAGTGAGCAGAGGTGATGTCACCAAACCTGATGACCTGAGTTCAATCTCTGGGACCCATATAGTAGAAGGCGAGAATTCACTTCCCCAAGCTGTCCTCTGTTCTCCGTTTGCATGATGTGAAATGAGCGCGTGTGTGCACACACATGTGCACAAAACGAATGTATGAAAAATAAAATAAACATCTTTAATAAGTAGAGGTGACCTTTGAACTGAAGATTATCCCAAAGTCCTCTTTAGATCGTGCCACAAGAGAGGTGGGGGCAGTGTGGGCTCTGCCCTCTCCTCATGTTCTTGGGTTGGTGAAAATTCTTCAAAAAACTCAACACAGATTGTCACATGGCCCAGCAACACCACTCCTAGGTAGACACTGAAAGAATTGAAAGCAGGGACTCAAGGTACAGTGGTCACATAATGGCAGCAGTCTCAGCCCGGGCTTCCACCGACAGATGAAGCAGCCATGGGCCTGTGTGCCGTGGGGTGTTGCTTAGATCAACGAAGCGCTGACACGATGGCAGCAGAGGTGAGCCCTGAGGACATTATGGTAAATGCGAGAACCCAGGCAGGGAACTGACAGATGCCGCATGACGCTGCTCACACTAGGTACCAAGTGTTGTCAAGGTCACAGAAAGTGGGGTAGCCGTTGCCAGGGTCTGTGGGGAGGGTGGAAATGTATAAACGGGGAGTGTGCGGGATATGGGGGCTCGGCTATGAGATGAAACGCTCCAGAAATGTTCAGCGCGAAAGGTTTTATGCATTATGAGCTTGCTTAATACTACTTATCATCTGGTCGTCACTTGCAACAGCTAAAATGCTCAATTTATGTTATAATTTTATGTCGATTTTAACATACAGAGAGAAAGGACATATTTCACGCAGAGCTCTGTGGGGTCCTGGGCCAGGGTGAGGTGGAATTTGATGGTTGGGGCTGTCAATCCCAGGCAGCTTTTTGGAAGGGATGAGTCTTGAAGAATTGGTGGATTTCATCAGTAACTCTGAGGAATGGGATGTTTAGGGGCCACAGAGAAGTCAGAGCATATGAAAACCTCAGAACCAGGAAGTATTGATATGGAGTAGATGTGAGGAGCTCTCATGTGAGCTAAATCCCTGAGACCCGGTCTCAGAAAAATTAAATGGAAAACTATTGAGGAAATTGACTTTGGGGCACTGTGCCCTTGAAGGTATTCCTTCGGCGTCACAGGTCATGCAGCCTTCATACCTGACTTCCTTAGAGTATCTTTGACTTCATGGGATTTGGAGGCGGCGGGGGAGGGGGGGAGTGATCATATTCTCCACTTTGCAGACAAGGCGAGGAACATTTCCCAACATCACAGTCCCCTGGATTCTGCCTCTCCTCTGTGGTCCAGACCCAGCAAATCCCTTCAGTGTGATGTCCTCTTAAGACATACTAGGGGCCAAATGGGTCCAAACTCAGCTCATGTGCTTTCTTTAAAAAGAAAGAAAGGGAGGGAGGGAGGAAGGGAGGAAGGGAGGAAGGAAGGAAGAAAAGAAAGAAGAAAGAAAGAAAGAAAGAAAGAAAGAAAGAAAGAAAGAAAGAAAGAAAGAAAATGTGTACATGTCTGCACATATGTATTTGTACATGTGTGGAGATCCCCTGCAGCTGAAGTTACAAGTGGTCATGAGCCACCCACTATGGGGACTAGGAACTGAACATACACCTTCTACAAGACCTCCTAACTGTTGAGCCATCACTTCTCTCACCCCAGGGTTCCCCCTGGTCTCCTCCATTCCCCTCATGTCCCTGTTAGGCCCACACCACTGCCTGGAGAATTTCTTCTACTTAGCACATAGTGAGCGCCCCAGCCCTAGACCCGGAAGGAAGATTCCAGTGGGTGTCTTGACTTTGAAAGTCACTAAGTATGCTGTGGGTCGTCACTGCTTGCTCTGAGCTTCAGTTTGGACCTCTGAAGATGAGGAATGGATCAACGCGGGCTGTTTTTATGCTAGTTTTCAAATCAAAGTGAGACTACACATCGTGTATTTATGCAAATAGCTGAGGAGAAATGGCGGAGCAGGAGCCTGATGAAGAAGCTGGGACTCTCCTAACTCTTGACTGGTGAACAAAAAGCAGGCTGCCACTTTGAACTGAAGCTGGTAGCCTCTCATCAAGTAAGACATACACTTACCACGTGATCCAACCAGTTCACTGTTCTGCTCTTACCCCAGAAAATGGAACATGTACACTGTCATAAAAGCCAACATGTGATTGCTGGCACGGGGTTTATTCTTAATCTCTAAGCAAATTCAGCCATCCACTGTCAGATGAGGACATGGTCTGCAAGAAGGCTTGTTGGTGTTTTGGTGATGAGAACATCCTCCACTCTGCTTGAGCTGAGATAACAGGAGCTACAGCTTCCTAACTGGAAGTACTGGGGTGGGGTAACTGAATGTGGGGATTGGGGAAATGCTGGCAATAATGAGGCATTTCTGAATATGCCGCAATCAAAAACGAATTCAAATCGAATGCATAAATGAAGTGGCAGTGCTTGCCTGTATTCTACCACATGCTGGCTGAAGCCATGGTCCTGAACATACAACATGCACACAGGGCCCAGTGCATACCATCACACCACAGTGTCAACAAACCCTGCCTTAACATTTCGGCTCATATCCAAGACTATTGTATGCTACACACTGCTGTGTTTTCTAGAGCATATACAGAGATTTTTGTCCCTGAAGAAGCACCATGGTTTAATTATGGAAGACAAGGACATTTTGCAGTTTTCCCACCACTGCTCCTCTTCCATGTAGGTAATAAAATTAGTACATCTTCCGTTTGCATTGTGTGAAAATGTTTAATTTTTAAAAATGGCTGTTTGAGTTGCTGACTTGAGTTTCATATTTTAACAAAAATTGTTACATGAATTTTGGCTTGAGATTAAAACAGAATTTCCAACCATTTCTGAAATGAACCCAGAACATGCTTCTGCTAGCTTGTACTGCATATTTATGTGAAAGCGGCGTTCACAGCCTTGACAATTACAAAATCAAAATATCGATCAACCCTGAAAAATGTTGAAGATGCTCTACATTCTGCAGAATCAACTATCCAGCCAAGATTTAATTCTATGTGTAAAAATAAACAAGTATGTCTACCTCATTAGTATGTAAATTTGCTTTAGCCTATAATAAATGGTAACATATATATTTATTTATAAGAATTATTTAAAAATAAATTCCTTCATGACTTATTATGAGTAAATTTTGATTTGTATAATTTTTTTTTCCTAAATAACCCAACAGGTGTAAAATGTTCTGTGAGATGAGTGAAAAAAGTTAAAAAAAAAAAGAAAAAACCTGTAGAACCCACGACATGTCTAGGCCACATGGTATGTGCATTTGGAAGAGCTTGTATAGGTCCGTGACAAAGACAACAACATGAGATTCAATCAAGCTCTCGCGGGAAAATCATTCAACCAAGAGACAAGCCCAAGCAATCTGAGACGGAAGCTGATGTCACACGTTAGACAGTTTTTATACTAAGCCTTGCATGTGCATGCGTGTGCACATGTGTAGGTAGACTGCTCCACTGTGTGTGTGTACGTGTGTGTGGAGGCTGTTTGCTCAGCTGTGTACGTGTGTGTGTGTGTCTGTGTGTGTGTGCTGGATGACAACAGAAGGTATCTTCCTTTATCTCACAAGGCACGGTCTCTCACTGAACCCAGAGCTCACAACAGACCAAAGTACAGATATAGATCAAAGTCCAATGTGGTGAACAAGGAGTTTGTTTTATTGGCATTACTTACAGGAGTAGAAATGACTCAAAGATAGCTGCATCACCAAAACCCACAGCAGCATTTGTGACAGATCACAAAGCTGGGCACCTGGAGCACACTGCACAGCCTGCAGACAGCTCAATAAGTGTCTGTTTCCTGGCACATCAGTTGGTTGAAACCTCTTCAAGTTTCTCAGCTGGTGTCTGTTTCGTCCAGGCAGCCAGTCTGGTCTCAGAGGCTTCTTTTATAGCTCAGCTTATCTGAGTCTTCTTGGCAGCTGGGCCAGTCTGAGAGTCTTCTTTTCAGCTTAGCTCTGCTAACTCTGGCAGGGCGGGGCCTAGTGAATCCGGTCAGTTTCAGGGACTTCCTGAACCTATTTTGGGTTGTTTACCTTCCTTCTTGAAGAGTTTCCTTGCAGGATGGACTGTTTCAATCTCTAAGGAGACTGTTAAACAACACTAGCCCAGTAAACCTCTTTCAAAGGGTAAGAAATAGAACGGGGAGGTAGGCCAGCAGTAGAGTACTTACCTAGTTTGATCCCCAGCATCACAAAAACAAGCCGACAGACAGACAGACAGACAGACAGACAGGTCAATGCCCTAAAATAAAGACAAATCATACAGCTAACACATAGTCCTTTATGACTGCTATCAAGTATGGCAGACTGTGTATAAGTGCACATATTCAACTTCCATCTGGCTGGCAGATTATTACAACACTGTACTAGGGGGTGGAGAATGCATTGCAATGCAACGTACAATGGCTGCAATGTTATAGGCCATAGGAACACAGCTTTGCTGACGTCTCAGGAGATCACTGTGGAGGTACCGTTCACTGTGACTTAACTCTTAGGCTTGTATGACTATCCCGAAGCAAACTCAATGACCTTCACCTGGCGACAGGATAGCCAGAAGATGTTATGCTCATGTGGCGGGACAGGTGACACTCTAGAAGAGGTAAAACCATAGGAACTGGAAACAAGTTAAGGCTGCTAGGGTGCGAGGCGACTGTTCCGGAGTTTGTCCTGACAGTTTCATGAGCCCATGTATTTCTCAAAACTCATGAAAGTGTGTGCAATAAAAAAGATTTTTACTATGCTGAATTGTGTCCTGATTGTAAAATGAAAAGAACAATCATTAGAGAACAGATGTAACCACACTTGGAAACTCTGGGCAGATGGGAAGGAACCATAGTCTACTGTCACTCAGTTTCATGTCACTGTCACGTATGAACATGCATGCGATCAGCTCTTCTGGTCCACACACGCTGAGCGGTCTCCAGGCCTGTCTTCTCCAAAGCTGACTGTTAACTAAACAGACGTCCTCTGAAATGTCCATCAACACCACGTCTGTGAGTCTTATAAGAGAAAGCATTTTCAGCCCACATACAACTCAGAGATGGAGAGAGACAGAGAAAGAAAACACAGAACTCACAGTTGATCTCTGCTTGTGTCTCCTTCAGGCAGAGATGAGTCGGGAGAACCTGTTGCACAGGGGGAAGCAGAGGGCACCCCCTGGCTTTCTAAATCTGGGCTTTAAGATTAGGAAGGAACTGCTGTTTTCTGAGTCTGTTTCCTGGGAAAGAAGCAATGCGTTGAGTACTCCTGGTAGGCTCTGGTATTCACAAAGTGCCGTGTATCAAAGTTGGTATTAATAGGAGCCATTGGCTCACACTGTCTCAGAGGTGCAGCTGAGGTCAAGTGACGACGTCTCCAGAGGTGCATGGAGGAGATTCAACCAGTCTAGCACTAGAGCAGGGTTCTTGCCAGCTTTAAGAACCTTCCTTGGAGGAAACACCTTGGACAGCTCCCAGATAGCCCTAGTAGTCATCAAAGTCGCTATCTGCTTCTACCAGGGAAAGATTCACAATGCTTCTGCTAGGTAGACCAGTAGGTAATAAAAGGGCACACCATGTTGTTAGGCTCGTGTATAGAGCAGAAAGCAAGAATGAGTCTTGGCATTGATTCATGCCAGTTCTGTGCTGAAGCTGGGAGCTTTTACAGGAGTCATTTATATTCTCTCTCAAGAAAGAAGGAAAGCAACCTCTACTGGAGTGGCTGAGCTCCAGCCAAACCCAGATGCCCTGAGGCTCCGGCTTTCCTTTCCCTTCATTGTGCACTTTATCAAAATACATTGGAAGTCTCTCTTTGTCTCTGTCTCTCTCTCAGAAGGTCTGTATACATTTTTCCACTTGGATGGTCCTTCCAGGTTTTAAGTTCTAATTCTAATCACCACACATGCTGTTCAGGGCTACTGAGTTTCCAGCGATAACTTTCCCAACTCCTACATCTACACCTTACTTGTATACGCTTCATGGTGACTTTCTGTCTCGCGATGCTGCCCCCTCCCCCTTCTAGAAATATGGGTATTGTTTTCACAGTCTCTTTTGTCATTCTTCAAGTGAATTCTAGTATCCCAGCATACCCTCCCCCTAGGTCCCGGCTGTCACGTGTCACTGTAACCCCAAGCTCTGGATCTCCTCTCTGTCTGAGCATCCCAGCTTTCCTCTAGTCAGAAATAGAACTTATCATATATCTCCAAAGAGATAACATTTTAATGTGATTTAATCTAGCTGTTTTTTTGAGGCGAAGTCTCCTGCAGCCCAAGATGGTCTTAAGCTCCTTACGTAGTTAAGCATCACCTTGAACTTTCAACAAGAGAGAGCAGTTGATCAAGATCAGCTGGCCAGTCAAGGTGGCAACACACACCTGTGACCATTACCTGTGGGTGGTAGAGCTGGGAGGATCAGGAGTTTTTGCTGTCATTGTACCACACCAGGAGAATCTGATTCTTGGCAGACACAAATCATCACCCCTTGTTCATTGTGGCTTCCTCAGTCTGGCCCTTTGGGGCACGGGGGAAGGGATGGGGTACAGAACCAAGAAAGTTGACACAACTTTCTGTACCCTGAGCCTTTGTAACTAAAATGTTCTTGCCTGTTTTGGGTATACCCTGCTCCTCTACCTCCTCCTACAGGATCCCCAGCTTCTAGAGAGCTCGGCAACACCTTTCCTTTCTCGGGAGTTTCTTGTCTTCATGTAATCTCCCCAAGCTCAGCATCCGTCTGTCCCTCGATCCAAATGTCCCCCTGCCATGTCTTACAATTGACTGGAATCTGGGCTTCTTATAATCACTGACCCTGCTTTCCTCCCCTGAGCACTTGGCAGTGGGTTCTGGCAGGACAGACACACAGCAAACGCTTCTTTACAAAGCAGTCTCTCCCAGCTTGCTGATATTAAGTCTGATATTAAGGACTCTTTGCAGATGAGCATGTAACATGCATAGAGGAAGATCTATAAATCCGATGTATATGGCACAAAGTAAAAGCACACAGGTCATTGGTTCTTGACTCTCCTGACCCCAACAGGTAGGACCTGTACCCAATCCCTGGAAAAGCAGAGTTCTCTCTCTTATAGAACAAACCACAGATTGGTCTCACAACTGAGCTTTGTCTAGAGCAGTGGCTCTCAACCTTCCTAATGCTGCAACCCTTTAATATAGTTCCTCATGTTGTAGTGACCCCCAACCATAAAACCGTTTTGTACCCCCAACCATAAAACCATTTTGTTGGTGCTACTGTAATTTTGCTACTGTTATAAATTGTAATCTGTGCTTTCTGATGGCCTTAGTCAGCCCTTGAAAAAGGGTCATGTGACTCTGGAGGGGTTGCGCCCTACATGTTGAGAGTCACTGGTCTTGATGATAATAGAGTGTGCCCTTGGCTCTTTCTGTTCTCACTGTTATTCTGAGAGGTTCGGCATGTCTCGGGGAGCAGTAATTTTGTCATTCTCTTCTCAACTTGCATGAGTTTTTATACCAGAAATGAGGGGACATTCCTTGCTTTTGTGGGTACTCAGGTCCTAAGCTTTCGGGGTCCTTGTTCTTCCGTGGCCTTCCTTGTGACATTTGCAAAGGCAAATTGCCCCATTCTGGCCTCAGCTCTTGCCTCTGAAGCATGTGCCATGAATAATTTCTTAGGTCTCTCTCTCTCAGCCATCCTTCCCTTCAGCTCTGTATACCTAATGCCGGCACAGCTCCCCTCCCCACGGAGATGACTTCAGGCCAGGGGAATGCCAGGCTGGAGGCCGGATTTGATTAAGGGGGAAAGAGGAGTCTTATGAGGCCACAAGGCAGGCGTGCCACCACACTGACCCCACAGAGGCGGGTGATAATGGGGTGGGGGACCGGTGCTGGGTCTGATGTTACCCCTACAAACCTGATTACAGGGCCTCTGGCTGCAGCTTGCCTACGCTTCTCAGAAAGAAAGCAGGCTTTCTTGCCTCAGGCTGGTCCCTGAACAGGCAGGTCTAAATTGAATCAGACCCTGGTTCCTGGTACAGAGTGGGCCATTCACTGGCCTTACGTTCCACACACAAGACAGGCCCCGGCCATGTGGTCATGTGGGTAAATTGAGAGGACTTGTGGCAGGCGGCCAGGGCTCACAGCAGGTTGCACAGGCCAGACGAGAAGGCGGGCTTCAAAGCCAGTCAAAGCCTGGCTAGGGGACAGTGCTGGGTTTGGGGTCCACTATAGTTGGTGAAAGGAAGGAAGGAAGGAAGGAAGGAAGGACAAATATAAGATTCTGAAGTTGTGTGTGACTTAGTGGTGGAGGAAGCTTGCAGAATGGCCCCCATCCTGTGTCAGCCTCGTGTGTGTGTGTGTGTGTGTGTGTGTGTGTGTGTGTGTGTGCTTCTGAGTAGGCATAGACGGTAACCTGAAGCTTCTCTGATCTATATTTGAAAAAGGCCCTACCTCTTTCAACCGTGATATCAATACCCAGGCAGAACATAAGCTACATCCTCTCCTATTTCCGAAGCCTAGGTGGGAGTCACCCTGCCATCTAGGCAGCGTATGTGCTGGCCCAAGTCCAAAAGGATTCCTAACCCAGTGACATCATCCTAGACAGAAGAAGCAGGATGTGTGGGGCCACGGATGGAGGCGCTAGCCCTCAGAGAGGCTATCATCTGCACAAGAAGACTGGAATTTGAATCTCCAAGGTCGAACTATAGCAGCCCACTTACACCTTATGTTACAAGATGGAGAACCTACAGCCAGAGACGGGCAGTGACTCCCCAGACCTGCTCTGAGGCGCCCCCAGACCTGCTCTGAGGCGCCCCCAGACCTGCTGTGAGGCGCCCCCAGACCTGCTGTGAGGTGCCCCCAGACCTGCTGTGAGGTGCCCTGTTAAATCTTGATGCCAGCTCTTGCTGCTCTGGCCCCAGTTCAGTGTGGTAAATGCCGTAAGGCAAGGACCCACTCATTGAACAGGCAGCATGCGGGAGGCATTTAAGTTGAAACATTCGAAGGCCCAATAGAAACACAAAACTGTACACTTAGGGTTTTTTGTTTGTTTGCATTTTGGTAATACTAGAGATTAAATTTAGTGCCTTGTGCATGCTAGGCAAGCTCTCTGCCACCGAGCTGCTTCCCAGACTCCGTTTTGCTTTTAATTCTGACACAGGGTCTTACCGAGTTGTCCAGTCCAGGCTGGAGCCTGGGCAGATTCTGAACCTTCCATCCTCCTCTCAGTAGCTAGTTGGATAGGTCTTGCTGGGCTTAGAGGTTTTTATTACAAAGCTAGCCTAAAAGTGCATCCTCGGGTAAGCATTTGACTGCTGCAGCAAATGCGCTTCGCTCGGAGCTTTTAATCAGTTGAGGGACCCCTTGCACGTAGCACTGCATCTAGGTGCCTGTTCCATGAACCTCCAGGTCTTAGCACCTCAGCTGGAAAAGACGGGGGAAGGGGTCCTGCCAAGGAGCACCCTGGAGCATCACCTAGGCGCACTGCTTCTCTGCTCCTGTTTCCATGGAAACACCTCAGGACCCATTGATCAGCTCTCGTTCGAGGCTTTCATTAGCTTGAGTGTTGGAATAAGTTTTGATTCAGACATGACACTTTTGAACGCAGTGAAAAACTCGTTTTTGTATAAAACCCCATTATGTGGAACAGGCACGCAGGTTGATGGCCAATTTAGTTAATAGAGCTTTGCAGCTGACACTGAATTAAATCTGCAGGAAGCAGCTTCAGTCTGCCCCGCAGGAGTCACATGCAAATGTTGCAGCAGGCTGGAGATGCAGAGGGAAGGTTGCCATCTGGGCCTTCCTTATCCAGCACTGCCACCCCCTTGTCCCAAGACCACAATGTACAGGTGCTGTCTGGTCAGGGTCTCTGGGTCTCTAGGATGAAGTCTAAGGTCTCTAAAAGAGAATGAATGTTTTTCCCAGAAAGGTCACTTTCTCCTCTCCTATCCCCCCACCCACCCATTCTCCTTCTGCCACTGCTTCTGGTCTTTGAGGACGCCTCGATCTTCTGACTTCCTGTATTTGCATGTAAAGAGCACCAGCCCTCAACCTGTTTATCCAGTAAAAACCCTTTAACCTTAAAGGATGTAGCTCCAGGACACTTCCATTGTGACCTTCCCACAATCCCTCTTTAAGCCTTCTCAGCCAGGCAGTGGTGGCACAGGCCTTTAGTCTCAGCACTGGGTTGGGGGAGGGAGGGGCAGAGGCAGGCTGATCTCTGTGAGTTCGAGGCCAGCCTAGTCTACAGCAGCTAGTTCCAGGAAAGCTAGGGGTATACAGAGAAACCCTGTCTCAAAAAAACAAAAACAACAACAAAAAAGCCTTCCTTACCCCCTTCACATTCCTGTATTAAAATACATTTCATATGATGCTAAATACTATGCATGTATCAACCTTGTTAGTTTTCATTGTCTCAAGCCATCGCTAATTCTCTTTGGCACTACCCCTTTCTCTGTAAATTCAGAATACTAATACCTGCTGAGAAAACGGAAGGGTGCAAAGAAAAGGGCTGCTTCTCGGCAGCATGGTAGAAGGTCCCACAACTTTTCAGAAATGACTTCTTTTTCTCTCCTGTACAACACAAGTCATAAGAACACAGTCATTTCTTGGCACCCCCAGGAAATTAGTTCAAGGGTCCCGCACATACCAAAATCCAAAGGTGTTTAAGCCTCTTACTAAAGTAGTCTGGCATTTGCATTTATCCCATGCATACCCTCTAGACATCCTACAAACTATCTTTCAATTAAAGTATGGCCTCCAGCCTCCTTCCAGTTTCCCATCATGCTTCCCATTGGCTCCCTGTCAGAGGGTACCAGTTAGTTGGTGCCTAATCCAAGCCCTTAACCAGAAGCTGATTCCGTAGTACATTTGGAGCTGAGAGATTACATGACTAAAACTTAGCAGCCAGACACAAACCTTTTCTGCTGGGGGCTGGAAAGGTTAGGCAAGGCTCACCTCAGAAGAGGAACTATTAATAGCTTTCTGCATAGACAATGTGGAAAATGTGAGGGAGAAAAGAGAAAGAAAATCACTTGGCAGTTTTCCTCCCCCACATGGCCTCTGTTAACATCTTGGTATATGGTCTGCACACATCTTGCAATGGATCATCTTGAACTATGACTTTGGTTCCACATAGTTTTACATCCTATTATATATGTCCATGCTTATATATTTGCACATCACATCACATCACATAACAAATGGTGTCCCCTCCTCCACAAATGGCTGTTGTAGGATATTATTTTAATTCAGCAAAGATGTGCTACATTTGTTTACGTTGCAGAATATTACTTGAACTGTGTAAAGGTGTGTTACTTTTGTTTACGCTGCATTTGTTTAAAGATGTAAGGATGTGTGTTTAATTATGAAAAGATGTGTTGCATCTGTTTCACTTTGCCTGCCTAAGGCACCTGATTGGTCTAATAAAGAGATGAAAAGTCAATAGCTAGGCAGGAGAAAGGATAGGCAGGGCTGGTGGGCAGAGAGAATAAATAGGAGAAATCTAGGCTTAAGAGATAAGAGAAAGAAAGAAGAATGAGAGAATAAGGAAAGAACAAGAGACACCAGCCAGCCAGACATAGAGAAGCAGTGAAATTAAGATATTCAGAAATGCAAAAGGTAATGAGCCCCAAAACAAAAGGTAGATAAAGAGAAACAGATTAATTTAACTAAAACAGCTAGCCAGAAATGTGCCTAAGCTAGGCTGAGAATTCAAAACTAATAATAAATCTCCGTGTCATGATTTGGGAGCTGGTTGGTGGCCAAAAGGAAAAAAACCTGATACAAATGACATTGACTTCCTGAAATCCCTGGTAAATATGAATGGGACTTCTTTTGTAAATGGAGTTGTTGAAGATAGCCAAACCAGGAATCAGTTATCACAGAGAATTCTGGCTTGACATAACTGATGTCCTTATAAAAGAACAGACAGAATGCCATGTGGAGATTGGATCCGACTGCCAAGTGTCTTCATTAGGGTTTCTATTGCTGTGTGAGACACCATGACCACAGCAATGTTTTCTTATAAAGGAAAACATCTAATTGGACTGGCTTACAGTTTAGAGGCTTAGTCCATTATCATCATGGCATGATATGCAACATGCAGACAGACAGGTGCTGGAGAAGGAGCTGAGAATCCTACGTCTTGGTCCACAGGCAACAGGAAGTAAACTGAGTGACACACTGAACGAAGCTTGAGCAAAGGTGATATCAAAGGAGACCACAGTGGCACATTTCCTCCAACAAGGCCACACCTCCTAGTATAATGCCACTCCCTGTGAGCTTATGGGGGTCAGTTACATTTAAACCACCACTCCAAGCAATACCAAAAATTGCCATTAGCTATCAGCAGATCGGAATGTGTGCTGGAGCAGATTCTCCTCCACAGCTCTCCCTCCTCCGCCCCAAGACTCTAGTCCTGCTGGCATCCTAATGTCAGACCTCCAGAACTTCAAACTAGGAACAGAGGCTTTCTGTTGGGGGCTGTGGACCCACAGACCCTGAATTTCCTGTTAACAACTTGCATGCAGCTACTCTGAGCAAAACAATTTGTTTTCTTGTGTTTGCAGCTGCTCTGAGCAAAACAACTTGTTTTCCTGTGTTTGCAGCTGCTCTGAGCAGGAGACCCTCAAGAGTCCCTGATGGCAGGGGAGTGGTTACTGCTGGAAATGCAGCTGAAAGATCCCGAGAGCTGGGGTGTGGTCAGAGCACTATATAAGCTACCCCAGAACACAGTAAAGTGGGCATTCTTGACATTCTTGTTTCAAGGATGACCCATGTCCCCACGTCTCTGACTCCATCTGTCTGTGTGTCTTTGTGTGTTTAAATCTCCAGGCCCCTTTCCTGGCTTGCGTTCGGTCCCATAGAGCAGGCTCTACAGGACCGTAGTAGACGTAACACAGGCAGACTGTACAGCTTTCAGTTGTTTTAGCTTCACAAATGAGGAGAAAACAGGAAAAGGGGTAAGCATGTTCCTGTGTTATTATGAATTCTTCTTCATTTGGTGGACAAGTATCAGTTACCCTATCTGGGATATCTTTTAGTGATGGTAAATAGCATTATAATTCATCATTTCCACCATTTTGGGCAATTTCCTCCAAATAGATTTTGTGATTTTTAAATAACTGTGCTAAATACTAGCGAGGTTTTTTTAAGCTTCTAATGAAACTTCGACTAGTTATAAAGCTAACCTATGCTTTTCGTAGATACTAACCAAAATAAAAAGTCAGACAAATGTAATGTCTCAAATTCCACACTGTGAGTCGCACTCGCCAGAGATGTCCTGAGTAATGGTAACTCATCATGGGCTTTATAATGATGTATTTACAGACAGGTAAGATAATGTAATGGATTTCCATCATATTTGGGCCCTCACATTGTTATCCTCTCTTGTCCTTTAACGTTCTTCTTTCCAGTGAGCCCTCCTTCTATTTGTGTGTGTGTGTGTGTGTGTGTGTGTGTTTTCCAAATAACTTCCTCAAGGTTGTTTATAGGAACATTTGTACTGTGGCGCTTTGTATAAGAATGGTCCCCATAGGCTCACGTAGCTGAATGCTTGGTCATCAGAAATTAGTACTACCTGAAAGGGATAAGGAGGTGTGGCCTTGTTGGAGTAACTTTGAGGAGATGTGTCACTAGGGATGGGCTTTGAGGTTTCAAAACCCCAAGCCAGGTCCAGTGTCATTCTCTCTTCTTTATGCCTGCAGATCTGGATGTCGAACTCTCAGTTACTTCTCCAGCACTAGGTCTGCCTGCATATCACCATGCTCCCCACCATGATGACCATGAACTAACCCTCTGAAATTGTAAGCAAGCCCCCAATTAAAGGCTTCCTGTTATAAGAATTGTGGGGTCATGGTGTCTCTTCATTGCAATAGGACAGTGACTAAGAAGTTTTAACACCAAAGAAAACTTCTCTTCCTGCCCATGTGTAAATCCTCAGGAGTGATGGGGCCTAAAGAGGCCCTCCCACTTCAAATATAGGCCCACTCTTGTACGGGTATCATTGGAGGTAATCACAGCTGATATGAGATCAGGAGGGCTATGGGCATATATGCCCAGAAATTAGCAGTCCACACCACTGTCCCTCCATTCATTCAGCTAATACACTCCTTCTATCCCTTCCTTGGTTGACGCTTTCTAAGTCTTGGAGGGAACATTATAGATGTCCCTCTTATGGCTGAACATACCAACGTACTTTGGCCAGTTGTGGGTCTCTGAAAGTCCTCTGACCAGAGCTGGCAGCTGCACTAATTAATATGCATAATCATGGCTATTTTGAGACATGATTGACAGGCATATCATGTCTGCTTCCCTGCTCAGGCCTATGCTGTCCTCAGCCATGAGATTTTTTTAATGATTTCTCTTATTTTTTGAGGTTATAATATAATTATGTAATTTTTCCCTTCCATTTCATCCCTCTAAGCCCTCTCATGTATTTCCTTGTTCTCTTTCAAATTCCTGACCTCTGTTTTATCAATCATAGTTATATGCATATATAGGTATATATTTAGATATGTATTCCTAAATTTATAGACACAACCTGCTCAGTCTGTACAATGTTACCTGTATGTATGTATTCAGGACTGACTATTTGATGTTGGATAACCAGCTGGCATGCTCTTCCCTGAGGAAGACTTGGCATTCCTTAGTTGCCCATGGTTCTTTCCATGAAAATGAGGCCTCACGTCTTTCCCCCACCCACTTTACCATGCCTAGTGTTCAGCTCACACTTGGGCATTGATGTTGGGGAGACTTTGTGCGTGTAGCTCCTGACACTACCAGGAAATATGATCTCACATTGATCCTCTGACTCTTGCAAACTTTCCATCCCCTCTTCTGGAATGGTCCTTCAGCCTTCAGTGCAGAAGCGTGGATGTGGATGTATTCAGGGGGACTATGCTTCAAAACTGAAGTTTGGTTGATTGTGGTTTTCTGTAATGGTTTCCATCTGTTGCCAAGAGAAGTTTCCTTGGTGAGGGTGAGAACTAAACTTATCTGATAGTAAAATGGCAAACGTTTAGAGTCCGGTTAAGGGTTGTGCTAGTTTAGTAAAGTGGTGGTTGTAGGGTCTCCTAAGATCCGTGACTTCACCAACCACGAGAAATCTGTGAGAGTTTCCAGTACCAGGTATGATTTCCCTCTTACTGAGCAGGCCTTAAGTACAATTAGAGAGCCGTTGGTTACTGCCAAGGTATATGTGCCGTTAATGCACCCTTAGGGTTACTGTGCCATGTTGGTTCATAGGCATCCAGCTGGGTAGTACTATCATTGGTTGCTTCCCTTTTTTTGGAAGTTTGCATGGTGCCTTCTGGTACCAAGAAGGCTAGTCCTCAATGAAGAAGCTTCAGGGCAGTTCCAGCTCAGACACTTCTGGACTCTGTGTCTCAGGTGCTTGGAGTAGCTACCTAGGCTACAGAGATTAGAGGGGCTTTCCTTTGAAAACTTTTCTCCCAAAGTGGAGTTATGTCCTCTTCTTGCTATGTCCCTTACAGCCCTCAAACCAGCCAGGTAGAAGAACATCACAGCTGCGAGCACTGACCTTCCTCTTTGTTCAGAAATGGAGCGATCTATTTTTTTGTTTGTTTGTTTGTTTTTTCGAGACAGGGTTTCTCTGTAGCTTTGGAGCCTGTCCTGGAACTCCCTTTGTAGACCAGGCTGGCCTCAAACTCACAGAGATCAGCCTGCCTCTGCCTCCCGAGTGCTGGGATTAAAGGCGTGCGCCACCATCGAAAAACCAAAAAAAAAGAAATGGAGCAATATGAGTCACAGAGACTTGAAAAGTAGCCAAACAAATCCTAGAGGAAGAAGGTGGACCTAGAAATGTTGACTAGTATCTTTGAATGGTTCTTAACGCCAAGCCAGGTCCAAAATTAGGCATTAGAAAGGTGAGGGGTTGCCGGGCAGTGGTGGTGTATGCCTTTAATTCCAGCACTCAGGAGGCAGAGTGAATTCAAGGCCAGGCTGGTCTACAAGAGCTAGTTCCAGGACAGGCTCCAAAGCAACAAAGAAACCCTGTCTCAGGGGGGAAAAAAGGTGAGGGGTCACCCAGCATGGTAGAGCACACCTATAATGACAAACTCAAGAGGTAGAGGGAGGTGGATCTCTGTGTGTTTGGGGTCAGTCTAGTCTACATATTGAGTTGCAACCAGAGTTGCACAGTGAGAGCCTGTCTCAAACAACAACAACAACAAAACATGAAGTGGAGGAACCATCCAGTGGTTTATGTGCAATTAGAAAGCTGTTTTGAAATGTAGTCCCCCTCCCCTTTATAACCTAGTATTAAGAAAGCAGGGCAACTCAAGCAAGACACCAACAGGAGAAAATGCTGGATCATCCGGACAGCAGAATCTGCCACTGTGGACCCTGGGGTAGGTTTCAGAAAGGATCAGAATTTCACCATTAACCCCTGAGATATGATGAAATTGAGGAAAGGAATAAAAACCATTGAGGTGGCAAGGTGTCCGCAGGTGGGGCTGTTCAGGTCTGAGTAGGGCAAAGGCAACAAGTTTGGGAGCAGAATGTAGATCTTCAGCAAATGTGTATGCCGTCTCAGTCTCTCTGTGTACAATGCGTGGAGATAAGCAGGGGCAGCCGTGCCCTCCAGGTATAGAAAGGCAGGTGATAGATTGCAACAGAATACGATAAGCACCTTGGTAGAAGAAAGCACAGACTTTGGAAGCTCTCCCTGTCTCCAGCAGTCTCGAGACTTCAGAGAGATGGCCCCGAGGCAAACTTCAGGACTCAGGGTGGTGCATTGGGCAATGGCTGGGAGGTGGCGGAATGAGTGTAGAGTAAGGTGTAGGGAACTGTAGTCAACTCAGGAAACCAGGGACACGGACTGTGCTTGGTGTGTGGACCAAGGGCAAGTGGCTTGCACCAGGAAGCACTTTTAGTCTTTGTGCTGAGGGAAACTAGAACAAGAAAGGGGTAGGATTTACATTCTGAAGAGAGTCCACTGACTCCCAGGAGCCACCCTTGAGAATAGAAACATCAAATAGGCAGTTGCCATGAAGTCCAGACTTGAGCTCAGAATATGGAAATGACAGGATAGTAGATGGGAAAAAGGAGGTTCGATGTGGGTAGCCTGGGCTATGAGCTTGGACTGTTTCTTGACAGTTGCTCCATCTGTGTGAGTTCCATCTCTAGGGCTCCTGGATGTTTCTAGATGGCAGTGCCGGGGATCTAACTAACGCTGTGACCCTTTAATACACTTTCTCGTGGTGTGGTGACCTCCAACCATGAAGTCATCTTCATTGCTGCTTCATAACTGTCACCTTGCTACTGTTATGAATCATAATGTAAATATCTGGTTATTTCCGATGGTCTTAGGCAACCCCTGCGAAAGGGGCATTTAAACTCAGGGGTCGAGACCCACAGGTTGAGAACCTCTGTTCTAGTGTCTTGTTCATTCTTTCATACTTATTGGGAAGATAAGATACTGCACCAGGCCCACGAGACTTTGCATCTGATATATACTAAAAATGGAAACTAGCATTTGTTGACTTTTGTCTTAGACACTTAACATTTTCTTACCCTTCAAAACAACTACATAAAGGGTCTGTTGCCATGGAACACAGAACTGATCCAGGGAGGCTAAAGAGTCGCCCAAGGTTGATAGAAATATAACAACTTTTCTTTTGTATACTGATCTTGTATGCTGCATCCTTGCAAGAATCAGTTGTTAATTGTAGATGCTTTGTTTATGTGGGTGTTGGGGTATTGGCGGTCAAATGTGTGGGTGCCCGTGTGTGTGTGGAGATCAGAGGTGAGACTTGGGTGTCAATCATCAAGAGCTATTATCCATCCTGTTTTTTTTTCATACAGGGTCTCTCACTGTATGAACAGGCCTGGAGAGTCTGTGCTCATCTCTACACCATGAATGATGTACTGGGTAAAGATGGCATCTCCTATTATCTCAGGGTACACGCGCATCTCTAATCCAGGTGCCTGTTCTATAAACTGCATGACCTTCAACGGTGGCAGCCAGCCGAGTCAAAATGGCCAAACCCCAGGTCCCAGAGGTAATCCGGTGTCTATCTCCTTGGTGGATACCACCTTCCTGGCCTTTTTATGTGGGCACTGGGGGTCAAGCTCAGGTCCTCAAGCCTGTGTCATGATCACTTTCCCAACCGAGCCATCCCCCTGTAGTAACTTAAAAAATAATTCACTGGCTTTTCTACAGAAGTGGTTGTTTTAGTGACTTATCATGTTGCTGTGATAAAATTCCTGAGAAAAGCAACTTAAGGAAGAAAGGGTTTACTCTGGCGGATGGTTTTTATCAAGTGCCCCCAAGTTTCCTTCCCACACCGATTCCTAATCCCATCAAGCTGACAAGTTTTACCATCACAATGGTCAAGCAGTCTACAATTAAGAAAGTGTCCTCTTTTTTTTTCCCTTTACATTTAGATGCCGTTTTTTTTTCTCTTGCCACATTAGCTGTGGACTATCACATACAGCATTACAACTCTCAATAGAAGTGGAAGGACACACACCCTTGTCAATGTTGTGAGTTCAGAGGAGGGCTTATAAGTCCCTCATTACAATTAAGTTGTTATCTCCCAATGCTTCTAGGTTCCCTTCATTGGGCTGAAGAAACTCTCTTCTGCACCTGGTTCACTGAGCATACAATTAGAATGGCAGGTGTAAGATTTGAACTCAGTCTCTCAGTCTCCAAAGCCTGGGCACCCGGCCCTTCTAACACTACAAGTGATCCCTCTTCTTTTATTTATTGACAGCTCATTTTACAAAGAGCCACTCCCCCACCCGAGACTATATGTATTTTTCTTTTAACTAGGCAAGGGGAAGGAACAGATTTCTGGAAGGCTGTTTCACCAGAGGCTTGACGAATGCTCTGCCTTGCTCTACTGTGCAGGCTCTCATTTCTCATCAGCTAGACTCTTCATTAATTTCATGTAAGTGGTGTAATTAAAGTAACTGTTAATTGGTGTATTGCTAAGGTGCCATTATGGTATGTGACAAGCCTTAATTAGCATGTGGTCTGGCACTCAATGTTCTCAACGAATCACTCGGAAATAGAGATTCTCTCAAGAGCAGCACTTCACAGGAACGGAAAGGTAGCACAGGAGTTTAAAGGCAAGAGACAAAAGGAGAACAATGTCGCTAGAGTGCTTTCTTACGGAGGTGGAATTCTGCAGCGCCTTCAGAGAAAGATGGGCAGGCCTGGAGAGTCTGTGCTCATCTCTACACCATGAATGATGTACTGGGTAAAGATGGCATCTCCTATTATCTCATGGTACACGCGCATCTCCAGTCCAGGTGCCTGTTCTATAAACTGAACAGAGACCTTCCTACCTCTTCTGCCTGGAATGCCTTAGGAGACTGCTGCCTTTGTGGAGATCCAGGAGTCAACTGTTTTACTGCTTTTTCCCCCCTCCCAGTCTTGATTCAACCCATGCACTGTACCTGGTAGGCAAGTGCTCTCCCACTAAGCCATATCCCCAGCCATTGCTTGATTTTTATTTTGAGATAGGGTCTTGTTAAGTTGCCCAGGCTAAGTGGTCTTGAGCTCATGCTCTGAATTTTCCATCCTCCTGCCTCAGCTACCTGAGCAGCTAAGATCACGGGCCTACTCCAACAGACCCAGAGGTCATTTTTTTTCTATGTCACAGCAGTGTGATTGTTTCTGTCATTAATAAACGCTTCTTTATGAATTAATTAACAGGGTGCTCTACGTGTCTAAGCCTTTGAGGAGATGGGAAAGCAGTGTGGTCTTGCTTTGTCCTTGAGAAGCCTGAGGGGGGTGCTGAGCACAGCATCCGCTCAGAAGCTATGCTTGGTTGCACCAGGTGTTACCATATGCAACTGCCACCAACTTGTGCCGTCACCGCACCCGCAGATGCTGCAGTCCTTGAGGGGTGTCTCTCCAAAACCTGTGACAACATTTTGCCATGCTAATCACCAGGCTGATGATACAAATCACCATTTTCAACGATGACACTGGAATGAGTGATGGGGTGGAATGTGGTAGGAAGAATATTGCTTTAGTGGATTTAGAAGAAATCCACTTCTCAGCTGTGTGAGTCTAGACCCATCAGCTTTGTCTTTTGGAGCCTATTTTACTCCCTTTCAAAATGGGAGTGCGACTAAGTCACATTTTTTAGATTAGTGCATGGCTTCGTTAAGCTGGAGTTTGGATGATGAAAAAGCAAGAGTGTGACATGTGCAAGGCCATGGGTTCAGTTCCCAACATCCAAACAATAAAATATTCTTTTAAATGTAACTATCCATTACAAATGCCATCCAAACTCATTAGTAATGTGTTATTTTCTTATTAGGTTATCTACTTTTATTTCTTTAGTTACTAATTTAAAATTTTCCTTAACATCACTTGAGATAACACACCATACAATTATCAATTCCTCTATTCTAAGATTTTCCCCTAGGTTCACTTCCAGGATTCGGGTAACTGTTAAGAGCTAACAGCTTTGTTGCTCAGGAAGGAAAATCTTTAAGACAAAACTTCACCCAACTTCCTATGAATCTCTGTGGAATAGAGATGTGCAGTGAACGCTAATATAATCATTTTAGCCAACTCAGACCAAGTGAGTGAGCCAGCATTTTCCCTGGGTGAGCATCATGCTGACGTTTCTACCATGACGCCAACTTTTCCCTAGCTTACAGAGTTTTGAAGGATTTTCCTTTTACTATTTTAAATTATGTGTATGTTTGAACACAGGGGTATGTACACTCTAGTACAGGTACCCCTAGTACCTCCAAAGCTTTTGGATCCCCTAGAGTTATGGGCAGGGCTGAGCCATATGATGGGAGTGCTAAGGACCAAGCGCTGGTCCCCTGGACGAGTAGCAAGCACTCCTCACTGCCAAGCCATTTCTCCAGTTCCTGCAAAGTTTCCATCTTAATTTTAAAAAGCCCTGGGTTAGTGCCAAGCATGATAGTTGGTGTGCATTTATGATATTAAGAGATTCATGCCTGATTTACAAAATAACTTGGTTTACAAATATAATTCACCTACTGAATAGTAAAACTGTAACCAGTGGCCAGAAATCATGTTTCCATAGCAGAGCATTTGAAACACCTAGCAAGTGAAAGACAACTGAAAATTAGAGACATCCTTTCCAAGGAGGATATGACCTAGAAAATTCTTTCTTCTGCTGAGGACCACAGCAAATCAGTTGCATAATACAGAAGCAATGATGGAAGGCCCAACTGGACTGTCATCATCCTAAAAGACCCTGGGGTACTTAGAATATCTATAGTCAAAGCAACAGGAATGAAGGGTGTTTTGATTCATGTTTGGATAGAACCCATGTAGTGGTTGGCTTATTGTTTGTTTTTGTTTGAGACTGGGTAGACCAGGTTGCCCTCAATTATATCCAAGGATGACCCCCTTGAACTCCTGATCGCCCTCCTCCCCCGTCTCTATCTCTTCAGTGCTGGGATTACAGGTGTGCGCCACCACACAGATTCTTAAGTGCTGAGGATCGAACCTAGAGCTTTATGCATACTAGGCAAGCACTCTGCCAACTGAGCCAAGCTCCCAGCCTCCACTCGGTCTCTAAATATTAATCGAAGAGCCTTTGCAAGCAGAATTTTGAGAGCACTCCACAGGAAGCACATGCCATCAACACTGGAAAGCTGATGGCTAAAACAAAAAAATGATGAAAAGGCTATGTTCAAAGATAGTGCAGCCAGGCTGCACACCTTAGCAGAGCACCAGTCACACCCTGAACTCCAGGGGGCGCTGTTGGTACAGTCATCAGCCTAGCAAAGGCAGCAAGTATGATCTGGATTGGGATTTTACCTAGCTCATGTTTTCAGGGGAGAGCAGTAACAGATCTGTACCAGATCAGAACTAATTCACATTTCACAGCTAGATGTATGTGTCTAGAACCATTTCACAGTTAGGACTATGTGTCATTTTAAGTGTGTATGTGAACACACAGATACATGCGAAGAACTGTCAGCAATCCTATACATGACGCAGTCTGTGAATTAAACCAAATCATGAAGTGCCCACTTAAACCAGCCCTATGGATGCCTCCAGGAACAGAACTGGATAGATGGGGCAGGTGGAGTTCCTGGGTGGGAGTCTTAACTGAGTGGTAAAATCACACGTAGCTCAGCTGAGGTTTACTCTGGAGCCTTCAAGGAAACAATGACAGTATCTTCTATGTAATTTACAGATACTTCTGAGTTCATAAATCAAAAGGCTGCACATGAAAACACTTGGAATATGCCAGGCTGTGGTGGTGCACACCTTTGATCCCGTCACTTGTGAGGCAGAGGCAGACGGATCTCAGTGAGTTCGAGGCCAGCCTGGCCTACCAAGCAAGTTCCAGGACAGCCAGGACTGTTACACAGAGAAACCCTGTCTCAAAAACCAAAGAGAAAAGAAAAGGAAAGAAAAGAAAAGAAAAAGACTTGGAGCTTAGTCCAAATGCATGGTGGGGTGGAGGGGGCATGTGTGGGATTCTGATCAAAGGGTTAAAGCTAAGAGTTTTATACTGATAACAAGCTTGTTTGAAGTCAAGGCAAGAGGATTCTATAAATATATTTTGTTATGGCAGCCTCTCTCTTTGGCTCTGAAGTTCTCTCAATGAATGGCGTTATTCAACCCTGCAATTGTCAGACGCCGTGCACAGATAATGGCTGTTCATTCACTGTGTATCTCTTGGTGTGGAAATTGTCTCAACTTCTCTCTTAAAGAGCTCAACAGCCTAGAGAAAGATGATTGAAGACAATAGCTTCTACAATCTCTCAAAGGGGCAGGGTTTTTTTTTTGTTTTTTTTTTTTCTGAAGCGCGTTCCTTAACTCTGTAAGAATCCAGTGTCATTTCTGCCTAAGCAATTCTTTCAAATTCTTTTTGCTAGGTAAGTCCTTTAAATTTTTATCTTAGATATCAATTGACAAGTAAATGCACATACATTTACAATAAAATTTTGATTTAGCTTCTATTATCCCCCTAAGAAAGAAAGCAGTAGGACTTCAGGCATTTACTTAAAGAGTTTTTCAATGCCCGTTACATATCAGTGGTCCAGTTGAGAAGGCTTTGGCACTTAGGAAACAGACAAATTCCTTCCCTGCATCCATTAAATTTATGTTCTGGTAGGAGAGATAGAGTTCATAAATGTGTATTTCAATATGTTAGATGCAGGGACTCAAACAAAAACAGCAAGGTGGGTGAGCGAGAGCAAAGAGGTGCTTTTTTAGAGCACTCTTCCTTTCAGGAAATCACGGATAAGGAGCTGGATCTAATGGTGCCTGCCCGCCACCCCAGTTCCTCAAGAGTCTGAGGGAGGAGGATTGTAGACGGGAGGCCAGACAGCATGATCAAATTCCATCAAAATCTTAAGAAGAAAGAAAAAGGAAGCCATGCAGACACTATAACAGAGGAAGGACTTTGTATTGCTCACTTTTCTCATTGCTATGACAAAGGCAATTTAAGCAAGAGGGACTTATTTTTGACTAACAGTCAAAGATCCAGCCCATGACGGCAGCAGGGGCATAAGCAGCTGGTCACATGACATCTATAATAGGAAAACAGAGAGAGATGGGTGCTGGTCTTCACTCTTGTTTATCCACTACAGGACCCCAGCCCATGGGGTCACACAGATTGGGTGGTACACCTACCTAAACTAATCAGCTCCAGAAACCCTTTCACAGACATGCCCAGAAGTGTGTCTCCTAGGTCACTCTAGATAATGTCTGTCTTAGTTTAAAATAAAAATGCTCCCTATATGCTCATGTATTTGTGAACACTGGGTCCCCTGTTGGTGATGCTCTTTGGAAAGCTCATGGAACCTTTAAGAGGTGGAGCCTTGCTGGAGGAAGTACATCACCCTCACTTCCTGTTCTTGTTTTCTGCTTCCTGTGTCCTCAGGAAATGCGATCCATTGTCCTCCAAGCCACCATGCTTTTCTGGCCACAATGGACTGTAAACCACCACCACCCCACCACACCCCACCCCTGCTGGACTGTCAGTCAAAATAAACTCTTCCATTCCTACACTGCTTTTGATCATCATGGTCAGTATTAACTATCACCACTTACATCTAGAATATGAATAGCAGCTTCATAGTTCAGGAATCAAAAGAAAAATAACCCAATTTTAAATTGGGCAGAAGAACCAACACAGTTTTCATAAAGAAGGAATGTGAGTGATCAATAAGCCTGTAAAAGTTGTTTGACATCTTGAGATGTGGGGAAATGCAAATTAACACTACAGTGCAGTGCCGCTAGAAGTTAAGGAAGCCGAGTAAAACTTTTTAAGTCTTGAGTGCCAAGCATTGGCAAGGCCCGTAGAGCAGCAGAATTGTGCAGAGCTGGCGAGAGTGTAGATTGCCATAAATACTTCGAAAAATAGCTTTATTTTTCTCTCGAGTTAAACATAAACTTCCCCTCATCTACCAGTTTTACTCTGGGGTAATTACAAAGTGGAAAGCATATGCCCAGGAAACCATTTCGATGTGAGAGGCAGGGTAACTTTACTCAAAATGACAAAAGGGGATTGGGGGGGGGTGGTGAAAAAAATCTATGAATGTCTGTGAATGGGAAATGAATAAATAAATTGTTATTCTAATATAATGCAGAAGAAACTATTGATACAGTAAATTTGAAGTTACGCACAGGAGAAGAGATGCCAGATTCCAAAGAGCATATGCCATTCAATATCATTTATAACAGGGTCTAGAGCGGGAAACCCTGATAGGTAATGGGGGGTGTGTGTGAATAGAGCTGGCGGAGAAGGAGGGAGGCGAGGTATGGTGGTTGCTACTGAGGGTAAAAAGGCATATAGTCTACATTTATGTAGCCGGTAAAATATTCTATGTGTAAACAAGATGGACTCTTGCCACCAAGCTTGAGGACCTGAGTTTGATTGCTGGGACCTACCTGGTGGAAGGAGAGAAGTGACTGACACGCACAAGTTGACCTCCACATTTGTGCCAGCGTGCACAGGCCCACACACATACACCCACACTTACCCATGTGTACTCATACCTAAAAGAAATGGAATTTACGATGTGTTAAATGAAATATACTCTGTAAGTACATTTATAGGTGGATCTTCAGAAAGGCACAGATGCCTATGTTTTAGTTGTTGGGAGGGAGATTACCTAGTATACATATTTGTCAGAACTCACCAGACTGCTCAACGAAATCTATACCTTCCACAGTTTGCACATAATTCTTTAATAAAATATGAATAGATTTTAAAAGAAGGAGGTCTAGGGACTGGGAGGAGGGTAACACTGCAGGTCCAGGGGTTGGGGGGAGGGTAGCACTCACTGCAGGTCCAGGGGCTGGGGGCAGGGTAAACACTGCAGGTCCAGGGGTTGGGGGGAGGGTTGCACTCACTGAAGGTCCAGGGGCTGGGGGGAGGGTAGCACTCACTGCAGGTGTGTGTGTGTGGGGTAACACTATAGGTCCAGGGGCTGGGGGGAGGGTAGCACTCACTGCAGGTCCAGGGACTGGGGGGAGGGTAAACACTGCAGGTCCAGGGGCTGGGGGCAGGGTAACACTTCAGGTCCATCCAGGGACTGCCTGGGAGGAGGGTAACACTGCAGGTCCAGGGGCTGGGGGGAGGGTAACACTGCAGGTGAAAAGGCATTCACAGCATAGTTGTGAGCCCCATCCCTCAAAACCACCATGGGAGGAAAGAGTTCACCCCTAAAAGCTGTCCTCAGACCTCACACACATCATAGCACATATACACACATGAGTACTGCTACTAATTATAGCAAATTACATAACTTATTAAAAAAAAAAGGATGTTAAATTTTGAAAATTAAATAGATGCCTTCAAATGGAAATTAATCCCAACAAGAGAAAGTGGCAAATGGAATATATATTTTAAAAAAAGCTTTAGGGCCGGACGATGGTGGTGCACGCCTTTAATCCCAGCACTCGGGAGGCAGAGGCAGGCGGATCTCTGGGAGTTCGAGGCCAGCCTGGTCTACAAGAGCTAGTTCCGGGACAGGCACCAAAGCTACAGAGAAACCCTGTCTCGAAAAATCAAAAAAAAAAAAAAAAAGCTTTAGGATGCATCAGAGAGACCAAGAGAGGTGGAGGCGTGAAGGACAGGGCAAGAAGGACTAATAAATTCTGCCTAGTGAGCCACTTGGGCAGTGGTTCTCAATCTGTGGGTCGTGACCCCTCTGGGGGTCAAAAGACCATTTCACAGGGGTCACTAAGACCACCAAAGAACACAGGCATTTACATTACAATGCATAACAGTAGCAACATTACAGTGGTGAAGTAGCAACAAAAGTAATTTATGGTTGGGGGCCATCACAATATGAGGAACTGTATAAAGGGTTGCAGCGTTAGGAAGGCTGACAGCCACTGTACTGGGGACAGGTAAGAAATGTCATGACTGAGGCTATGTCCTTACTGACCCTCGAACCCTGCCCATATTGCAAATTCATGGGCAAAATAAATCCTGTTGTTTTAGGCCACAAATTTGAGATTTTTCAATGAAACAATAGGATAACCGAATAGGAATTTTGTCTGTCTGTGTTTGGCTTTTTTTGTATAACAGCTATGGAAGTCTAGAACTTGCTTTGTAGACCAGGCTGGCCTCAAACTCACAGAGATCCACCTGCCTCCTTTGAGTGCTGGGATTAAAGGCGTGCAGCACAGAGCCACTGCTCAGTTTGGCTTGGGTTTTTGAGAGTTAGTCTTGTGTAGCTGAGGCTGGCCTTAAATTCCACACATAGCTAAGAATGACCTTGAATGCCTGCTCCCCCAAAGCCTGGTTCAAACAAATTTTGGTAACAATGGAATGGAACATTATGCAACAATAAAAATAAATGAATGATCCAGGCACAAAAAGACACAGGAAAGCCCTGAATGATAATGCTAAGTGAGAGAAGCCAAGCTGGGAAGGCTACTTACCGAACTACATCCCAACAGTATGCCATTCTAGAAAGGACAGGACTAAAAAGATCGGTGGCTGCCACAGCTTGTAGAGAGGGTAGAATGAACAGGTGAGGCTCAGGAGACATTTTTGCCAGTGGAACTATTCTCTGGGACTCTGTATGACACTTCTGTCAAAACTGTATGAATACAGGGTGACCTCATGTAAACTGAGCTTCAGCAGCTCAGGATGGGTCTGAGTGAGCTCCCCAGGTGTGACTAAAGCTCTCAGTTCCTGCAGGGGGACTGCTGGGGGGTGTCCTGTGTAACAGCAGAGCAGGCACTACAAGGAAACTCTGTACCTTCTGCTGGATCTTATGCTGAACCCAAAACTGCTCTTTAAAACAATATCTATTACAGTTCTAAAAATCTGTGAGTGGGGTAGGGCGGAGCTTATGTGAGAACCAGAGCACTTATTCCCTATTGTTTGCATACAGCAAACTCTTCTCACAGTAAGAATAAGTGCTGGGCAAAGAATAAGCTCAAGGTTCTGCTGAAAAACTATGACCTAAAGGTGAAGTCAAGGATTTGACTATATCACTCTTATTACAGCTCAAATTCAAGGAGATGGGCATCCCGTGGGCCCTTTCAGACACGCCAAAAGCCTTTAAGGGCCTTATGAAATAGATTACTGTTGAAAAATTAGGCTTCTACAACTCTCATAAGAAGCCCAAGGCAAAATTATCTCTCTGAAATAGTTATCTCTGTGAATTTGTGGGTATCTCTTTTGTCCAGTGGAATAATAGATTAACAATTGATCAAAAAAGCCACTAAGTTTTTAAAGGAATTTCATCACCTAGGGCTGAAAAACAAACACTCCAACACCCCCCCCCCCTCTCTCTCTCTCTCTCTCACCAGTGTCAACGTGTGGAGCTCTTATCTGAGGGTTTATGTCTGTCCCTGACAACCCTTATATGGAGCAGAGGCAAGCTGGCAACCTGTCCCCACAGGAACACAACACTACAGATTTGCATGCAAAAATAAATTAACATTGTCTTAAGCCTCTAATTTTAAGATGGCTAATGATACAGTAAAGAAAACTAAAATTGAAATTTCTTTTCTCCAGAACTGATAAAAAATGACAATCCACAAGACCCCAGAAGTCAGCAATTTCTAAGCAGATGAGCCAGACATGGGAGCCTGTGCCAATAATCTCAGCACTTAAGGTAGAAGCAGGAAGGTTGAAAGTTAAAGGCTAGCCTTGGCTACAGAGTAAATTTAAAGTTAGCATGGGGCTATATGTGACTCTCTCTCAAAGAGCAAAACAAATAGCAAAAGTCCCAGCAGAGGTTGGCATGATGATACACTCCTTTTACCCCAGCACTTGGGAGACAGAGGCAGTCGAAATCCTGTGAGCTTGAGACCAGACTCATCTATGCAACCAGAAAACATGGAAGACAAAGCCAAGATTCTACACTCTGCTAGGAAAATATTTTAAGAATTCCAAAACCCTAGGGCAAGAGTGTCATCTTCATTGCTTTATCCTTTAGCTTTCTCTAATGTTTGTAGGTTCACAAACACACACAGACAAAACACTGGCATAGGCACATCAAAAAGAAAAGGGGGAAGACAGAACTGGCCCCTGCCAGCACAGCAGCAATGAAAGACAAAGGACAGCAGGAAAACCTTATGCTAAGACAGATGATTAATATGTTAAAAGAGTAACTGCCTTCAGGGAAAATAAAATAGATGAGCATCGACATGGTTTCTGGATATGGAAAGAGTTTTTAAATTAAAGTTTAAAATCATTATCTACAAAAATAGCAATAAATATGAACTATGAAAATCAAAACACTTAAGCTCAAAAAGTATCATTAAGAATGTGAAATCAGCTGCGTGATGGTGGCACATGCCTTTAATCCTAGCACTCACTCAGGAGGCAGAGGCGTGTGGATCTCGGTGAGTTCAAGGCCAGCCTGGTCTACAAGAGCTAGTTCCAGAGCAGGCCCAAAGCTACAGAGAAACCCTGTCTTGAAAAACAAAAAGAAACAAACAAAAAAATGTGAACTATGGGACTGGAGAGATGGCTCAGCAGTTGAGAGCACTGATTGCTCCTTCAGAGGACTTGGGGTTCAATTCCCAGCACCCACGTAGCAGCTCACACCTGTCTGTAACTCCAAGATAAGACACCCCCACACAGATATACATGCAGGCAAAACACAAATGCCAGCAGAAAGGAAGGAAAGAAGAAAGGAAGAAAGAAGGAAGGAAGGAAGCAAGGAAGGAAGGAAGAAAGAGAGAGAGAGAGAAAGAGAGAAAGAGAGAAAGAGAGAAAGCCAAGGAATGGGAAGATTATCAGCATATGACCAAAACAGTATCAAAATATCAACCAGGAAGAGCTAGACAGCCCAGGTGTAAAATGTCCAAATGACTGCATCTTAGTTGATTTTCTGTAGCTAGGATAAGAACTACAACAACCAAGGCAAGTTATGGAAGAGGGAGTTTATTTTGGTTTATGATTCCAGAAGGATGGAAATCAATCCATCATGGAAGGAAAGGCTGGCAGTGTAGCAGCCAGCCATGATAAGCTGAATATGAACAGATCACCCAAAGGAGGTTCTTTACTTCCAATCATTATCACCTGCCAGAGTAAGACTCAGCCATCGATAAGTTTAATAGAGGCCTGAGTCTCAGTAGTTTACCCTGAAGCAATACCTGGTTGCAGGAAGGACCATAAACTAAGATTACCCGAGCACCACCCAAGAACAGACCATCCAAAGGAAATGCCTAATGTTCCAACTGCTGTAGATAGGATCACCTGCCAGCACACACTCACCAGGACACCCCTAGACAAATGTCAGCCTATCAGAGGTCCTGAACCTCAGAAACCCCTCACCGCTACCTTTACTACTATAAAACCCTATTCTAACTGAGCTCTGGGCTCTCCATTTATTCCTAAACATTGGACATGTATGCAGAGAGACCGAGTTTGCAACTTGCATAAAATAAAGGCTCTTTGCTTTTACATACAGGCCTCGGTCTCCTTGTTGGCTTTTGGGGGACTTCACGGATTTGAGCATAGCAGGCAGCAAGGGGCAGACACGGCAGTAAAAAGCAGGGAACAGAGAGCTCACATCCTCAAACCCAAGAACGAAGCTGAGAAAGCAAACGAGAAGTAGACAAGGCATTAAGCTCTCAGCGCCAGCCCCAGTGACCTGCTTCCTCCAGCAACCTCCCCGAAGTGAACTGCAATCAAATGGCGCACGCTCTCAATACGGATCTTGCCGCTCACTGGTAAACTTTGTTTCTATGTATGTTATAGACTGTGATTAGAACAAAGATTAAGAGGAAGTTCAAAGAACTTTGCACACTCTCCACAGCTGTCTATTGTCCTGGCTTCTTACCCAATGAACTGCAGGGTCTCTCTGTCAATTCCCTGTTGCTTTACCTGATAACCTTTTACCTCCGGCCCAAAGACCTTCATCTATGTGTCAATCTCTCCCTTTACTTTGACAAAACCATTTTTTTAAAAAAAGAGCCAGACATGGATGTGCATGCCTGCCTGTAATGTAGCACTTAGGAAGCAGAGGCAGATCAGGAGTTTGAGGGCAACCTGGCCTATATGTGAGATCCTGCCTCAAAATGAAACAGAGGAAGAGGCAGAGAGAGAATGAACCACCTTTGCAAGACTCTGTTTGGAAGACTGGAAGGGGTCCCCAATGGAGAGATGACTCACTGGTTAAGAGTGCTTACTGCTCTTGCAGAGGATCTGGGTTCTGCTCCCAGCACCCACACCAGGCAGCTCACAACCACATGAAACTCCAGTTCCAAGGGATCCAATGCTCTCTTCCCTACAGAGAGTTTGAAGCTGTCCTAGACTACAATGCGTTCAAAGCCAGTTTCTGAATGAGGTCCTGTCACCCTATTCCCTACCAAGGAAATCAGAAGAATCAGGGCAAAATATTCCCGTTTCACAAAGGTCCTGGGATGCCCATGATGTGGCCTGCTTTTCCCAAGGACATGTAGCACACCTGGCATCTTTTAAGGGTTCCAGCAAAATCCACCCGGAAAGTATAAAGCACTAACAGAATCAGATTCTACGCTACAAGTTCTGAGCTAGAGAACCCATCTAGCAAATGTGCAAAGGTAAACAGAGCAAGAAATTCAAGTTTGAGGTCATTCTCTTGCATGCTTCTTGAGGGCCAGGGAAATGATGGTGTGGTTATGTGTCTCGGTAGGTAACATTTTGTTTTCTCTCTCTTTGGTTTTTTAAGACAAGGTATCTATATATAACAGCCCTGACTGGCTGGTCTGGAACTTGTAGATCAGGCTGGTCTCAAACTCATAGAGATTGGCCTGCCTCTGCCTCCCAAGTGCTGGGATTAAAGGAGTGCACATCACTACCTGGCAGGTAACATTTTCTTTCTTATTTTAAATTTATTTATTTATTATATATACAATATTCTGCCTGCATGTATCCCTGTGGGCCAGAAGAGGGCACCAGATCTCATTTCAGATGTTTGTGAGCCACCATGTGGTTCCTGGGAATTGAACTCAGGACCTCTGGAAGAGCAGCCAGTGCTCTTATCCTCTGAGCCACCTCACCAGTCCCATGGGTAACATTTTCAAAAGAAGGTTGTTTAACCCCAACCACCTTTGTTGTTGAGGAGGTCCTTCCGCTCCTCCAGCCAATAGCTGCTGAGATACCAGACCATTGGGGCGTGGTCTCTCTCTCTCTCTTTATGAAAGCAGCCACTTCCCTCCTCGCTCTCTTTTTGCTTCCTGCTCTGTTTCCAGCGACTAGACTCCTTCCTGATTGTGCAGAAGGCTGTTGTCTGTGATGGTGATCTTTGAGTTTTTTCCCCTTTAAATAAATACCACCCTATTAATCATAATTCCAAACTCTTGTTTATGACTTACGCCTTCACTTTGTACTTCATTTTATTCCTCTATCACATGTCTTTATGTTAAATAATGTTAAATTTAAGGTATATCTATCTTGGTTTGACAGAATATGTTAAATTTGGATCATCCAGATATTATTCAAAGATGTCTTTAATCTGTCATGTTGCTGTAACCGAACAGCACAAACCAGTCCAATTACAGTGAATAACTGGCTCACCATTCTTTGATAATTTGTCTACAAGTCTAATAGATAAAGCATTAAGTTATCATCCACATAATAAAGTAAACTGCATAGCTAATTTGGCGAAGGGTTAGAAAAGCCGCTTTATCTAACGAGAATCTTCTATGTTCACTAAACATATGAAAAGCTGTTCAATTTACTTACTAATTAGGAAAATGCATTTTTAACTCATAATGAATCCACCATTCCACACGAGAGTGGGACGCAGCTTAAAGTCTGGAAATACTGAGTGGTGGTGAGGTCGGAGGAGCCAGGGTATTTATAAACCGGTGGTGGGAGTGTGGACGGCTATAACCACTTTGCACAAACAATTGGCATCCCAAAAACGCCTGCTTGAGCCTGCATGTAGAGAGAAAGCAAGGTTGACTCTTCAGACAGGGTTTCCTCCAATTTGGCTAGGGCGAGCCAACGGGGACCCCCTTCAAGGACAGAAGCAGCCAATAGACAGTAAAAAGAAATTGCAGGAACCGCCCCAGCAAAATGTCCCTTTTCACAACAGCTTCAAAGTGTAGAAAGAGCTGGGCAGTGGTTGTGCACACCTTTAATCCCAGCACTCGGGAGGCAGAGGCAGGAGGATCTCTGTGAGTTTGAGGTCAGCCTGGTCTACAAGAGCTAGTTCCAGGACAAGCTCCAAAGCAACACAGAAACCCTGTCTAAAAAAAAAAAAAAAAAAAAAAAAAAAAAAAAAAAAGGAGAGAGAGAGTGTGTGTGTGTAGAAAGATATTAAAGCAACAACTTCTTCCCCTGATCTGAAGAATCTGAAATCCTAACCAAGTCTGTCAGCTGTCAAGTCTGCTGGGAGGCAGGGACCAAAATATTCGACGCTCTTGATCTGGAGTAGGTACCACACTTTCCACCTTCTGTGAACTGGGCTGTGGGATGGCCTTCCTGCCTCCATTCTGAATCCCACTTTCCTCCTGGGTAAAATGGTGGTCTCGGGGCTGGATTTTAAAATGCTATGCCTAACGCTTTGTGAGTGGCGAAAGACTCAGCAAATGTTCCTTCGCTAAATGAGATGGTGGAGGTGTGCAGAGCACACAGAGGGCGTGTTTGGTAGAAAAGTGGTGGTCGTGCAAGGGCTTCTGTGTCCTCCTTCTGTGATCTCCACCCTGGGGACTCTCTCTCATCAAACCCGTCTTTGTAATGTGAAAACTCAGAAGGGATTGCGTCCCCATTTGATCCCACATTACAAATACTAACAAAAGCTCTGAGGACAGATGTGTTTTTAAAGTGACCACAGAAATATTCAGTCTTGCAGCATGTGGCCACCTCTGTCCAGAGATGGAATTTACCCCCTCCCCTCACTCCATCCTTGAGGGGCCCTGTGCCTACCTTGATGGATGAATGTTAAAAGTGATAAGTGTGGAGAACTGAGTTTGATCCCCATAACCTGTGTTAAAAACAAAAAACAAACAACAACAAAAAACCCTACAAAGAAAATGGAGACAGGTTGATTCCTGGGGCTCACTGGCCAGACAGCCTATTCAGTTTGCTGAGTTTCAGCCCAGTAGAGCAACCCTGTCTCAAAACAAACAAACACTCTGTGAGTTCGAGACCAGCCTGGTCTACAAGAGCTAGTTCCAGGACAGGCTCCAAAGCCACAGAGAAACCCTGTCTCGAAAAAAAAAAAAAAAAAACAAAAAAAAAACAAAGCCCCACAAGAAGGGTGGTGTCTGAGGAATAATACCCCAGGTCATCCTTTGGTTTAAACCAGCGGCAGCATATCAGATACCCTGCATATTCAACATTTATATTACGATTCATAACAGTAGCAAAATTACAGTCATGAAGTAACAACAAAAGTAATTTTATAGTTGGGGGTCACCACAACATGAGGAACTGTATTAAAGGGCTGCAGCATTAGGAAGGTTGAGAACTGCTGGCTTACACGCACATGTGCACACACATGCACCAGTGTTCATACTCACACAGAAAAAAAAAAAAAGAATGAATGAGCAAATGAACAAGAGGTTGGGAGAGGGGGTAGAGAGAGATGGGGGAGGGGAGGGGAACTAATAGTGATGCCCTGTGATTTCTAGGTTAGTTCGTAAGTCTTATCTTCGGAATCAGACACCATGTTGTAAGGGACCCCACGGTAGCTAGCTACACGGACAGTTCCACAGAAAGAGAACCAGGACATCATTTTCCACACAGGCAAGGAAGTGAACCTATGAATGATTCAAGGCCTTGGACTTTGAGTCCTCTGGGTTGAGACATCATAGAAACGTCCAGTTCCTCTCCATTTGCTGAGGCAATAGGAGAGCATCCAGTCTTCTCACGCTGTTTTGTCTGAATTACCAGCAAACACTTGCCTTGCGACTCTTAAGGTGGAAACTCTGGTTGGTGCAGGCACAGTAACGTGCTCATCCTTCCACAGACAGTGGACATACCAAGGAAGGAGACTGGATCACTTCCTCCATCCGGAGCAAGGTGAGTAGAGGAAGGGTTGAGCAAACAGCGGGGGCCATGCCTCTTTTAAAGGACAGTCAATGCTGCTTTTCATCGTGTTGGAATGCCTCTTGGCTCAGTGAGACCAGAATTTCCAAGATATAAGTGTGTTACACTCATTTATTCTGTTTATAAATATTTACTGGATGCTCATGATGAGACGAGCTGGCTGGATGCTGGGTTAGATAGGACCTGGACAAACCGCACTAGCTAATACCTCAGCAGGCTACAGGCATCTGGGGGGTGTGGGCAATAGATTACAAATTTCAAAAAAAAGTATATGAAATTATTTTATATTGTGATAAATACATGTTCAGGACAAGAAGCATTTTAAATTTTGGACTTTTAAAATATTTTTCTTTTACTAGGACTGGAGACATGGATCCAAGGTTGAGAGCATTTATTGCTCTAGCAAAGGATTTAGTTTCCATACCTACATGGCAACTCACAACCATCTATAACTCCAATTCCAGATACTCTGACACCCTTTTCTGGACTTATCAGGTGCTGTATATGATGCGATGCACAGACATACACACCAGCTAACACCTACATATGTACAATAAAAAAATAAACCTTTTTCTAATTTTTATCTTTTCTCCGAGAATTTCATATGTGTAGACAATGTATTTTGGTCTGTACCCCATTTCCCTCCTAACTTCATGTTCCTCTTTTCAGTTAATTTTATTTTAGCCCATTGAATCCAATCAGTACTGTCAATTTGTGTATGGGAATAGCATCATCTATCGGATCATGAGCAACCAACCACTCCCTTTCTTATGTTTGTGTGTGTGCATGTGTGTGTATGTGTGTATGTGAAAAACCATACGTGTGTGTGTATATATACATATATATATGTATATGTATATATATATATGAAAACTGTATGGGAGTCACTATCAGATATTCTGCAAATCAGCTATTTATATTACAATTCATAACAGTATAACATTACAGTTATGAAGTAGCCACAAAATAATTTTATATTTGGGCATCACCACAACACAGGGGATTGTATTAAAGGGTCACACACACACACATATATATGTGTGTGTGTGTGTGTGTGTGTGTGTGTGTGTGTGTGTATATATATATATATATATATATATATGAATATATGTGTGAGAAAGAGAGAAAGAGAGAGAGAGTTGTTTGGGAGATGAGACTCAGGTCTAACACGAAATCCATTTGCGTTGCATATAAAATCATAACTGAACATAATGATATCTTTGCCTTGTTGTTGTTTGTTTGTTTGTTTTGTGACAGGATGTGCTACTTAGCTTTGACCTTCCTGAAACTCATCATGCACATGTGCTGTACTCACTCTCGGCAATGCTTCTGCCTCAGTTTTTTGAGTGCTGGAATGGCCACCATGCCTGTCCCATGAAAGGAAATCGGCTCAGTGGGCAAGATAGTTAGAAACGCCCTTCAGCAAAAGTAGTAGTGAACCTTAGAGACACCTGAGCCTTGGGAGGGACTGGGGAGTGGGGGTAAAGAACATTCCCAGTGGATGGAATAACAAATGCTAAGATTTGTGAGCAGAAAAAGCTTGAAACGTTTGGGGCAAATGAAAGATGACTAGTGTTAGGGCTGAAGTGCCATTGCCGGACCGGGAAGCTGAAGAAGGAAATGCTAACAGATGGGCAGGGTCAGCCTGGCTCCGTGGCTGAGCAGCTTCCATTTCCTTTTAAAGACAGCGGGTGCTACTGGAAGATTTTAAGTATGTTGATGTCGGTATGGTTTTCAAGAGTTTACCTCATATCTTGGTTTCTTCCACTAGCAACTGTGGCTGAAAGACCAGAATAGTGACAGAGGTTTGTGGTCGCACACACATCCCTGTAGGTCCTTAGCAGCAGCTGGAAAATAAGCCTTCTCAAAGTGCTTCTGAAGTTTTTCCCTGTGCAGTAAGAACGAGACAATCTGAGTTGCAAGAAAGCGGCAGGAGGGTAGCCTTTAGGGAGACAACGCACGTGGGTTATTAGCGTTTAGCTCATCCCTAGCCATGCTCGGTTTGCTTGCATTTGGGATTGTATTCAACCCCAAAACTGTTTTTTAAAAAAAGGAGCTGGAGAACACCGGCTATTTCTTTTCCAGAGGACATGAATTCGGTTCCTAGCACTCAGGTCAGGCAACTGTCAGCTGCCTGTAACTGCAGCCCCAAGGGATCTGATGCTCCATTCTGGCTGCCTCAGGTACCTGCACACACATGGTATAGACCCACACAGACACACATAAACAAAGCAATAAAAAATAAACCTTAAAAACTCAGAGTCTAGCCAGGTGTGGTGACAGGGTCCCGCGGTACTACCACTCAAAAGGCCGAGGCAAGAGGGACTTGAGTCAAAGTCAGCCTGGGACACATATGTAGACCCTGTGTGGAGGCAGGACGGCGAGAAGAAGGGAGGGGAGGAGAAAGAACAATTTGAAGTGTTCCAAGTGTGATGCACACACATTGTTCATCCCTTCTGTGAGTTACTTGGGGTCATGAGTGTTTCAGACTTCAGATTTTTAAAGATTTTGGGAAGATTCATGCATACAAAGCTCATTAATTACTGGGAAACTGAGAACTGTTCTCTCTTCTCTGTGTCTATCCTGTTTCTCTCTATCTCTCTCAGAAAGATACACACACACACACACACAAATGCACACACACATATACGCACTTCAACCTCAAGTACATAAAGAAAAAAAGCCAAAGCAAACCCATCATGGCCATCAAATACCAACTCCATTATTGCGTGGCTATTGTTGTTGTTCTGTTCGGGTTTTGGCCATTCTACGGACTGAACCCAGTCTTAGGCATGCCCAGAAAAGTCCATAGTCCCTGAGCTTCACTGAACAGTCCCTCATTATCTGAGTCTTCTTCGGATGGAATAGTAGCTCTGACTTGGTACCCATTTCTGCCCACCCTCTCATCTGGTCTCTAAACTAGAAGGGATTCCCGGGAATCCACAAGTTGCCTTAGCTACCCCTGGAGTGGAGGTCATAGAACTGCCCACGCCTAAGCTGATGCAAGAACAGATTTACGCGTTCCTCTAGACCTGGTGTCCCTTTCCAGCCACACACACGCCATGCTCTTGCTCGAGGCCACTGGACTGAGAAAGCAGGATATTTGTGCGTTTTTTCACTGTGTTTCACGAAGGTAAAACTTCATGGTATGAAGGAGAAGCAACCGTCATCAAGAGAATAGGCAACGTTTTTAGATTTGGTATCCACTGCTTGCCAGACCCCATGCTCACGACAGAATCATTACCACAGCCCCTTGCCAGCCCTTTAGCCAGGTCAGCTTTCTGACACGACCTTCACCTGTCTACATGTCCACATGCACAGCTCCCCAGTTAGCCTTCTTCAAGATGTGCACATACGTTCCCTTCTTACGTTGTAGAGCCCACAAATAAAACCCACATTGTTCTTGAGCAGGAGCAAGGAGGAGCCCCGTGGACCCCAGGACAGAACTGTCTCCGACCATGTAAGGAATGCTGGGAGTGTGGACTCTGAGCCATGGCTTGGGCTGGCTCCTTTCCAAGAGACAGTGGTAAGACTGGTAGGAATGGAGTCCTGCTCTTTGCACAAGATCCAGTAGCCCGTCATCTCATCTTCTGAGTGTGGTCCCCTTCCCAGCTGTTGCTGCCTGAATCGTGTTTCCCACGCCCAAGCCAGCCTAGCTGTCACCAGCTGTGACCAGCTGTCAGCCAGTTGTTAGCACTCGGCTCTTCTCCCTGCCACGTGACAACCCCTGACCTCAGCTAGAGCCCAGAAGAGCTTTCTGACAGGCAGGCTAAAGGGCAGGCGGCTTGGGAGGCCTGATCAACTACAGGCAGGTGAAGACTCCCTGGAACGGTTCATGGAGATGAACCCCACAGGCGGGTACCCAGAGAAACAGGGTTTGAAGCATGATAGAAACAGACCCACTGGAAAAAAGCAGAAAGGAACAGATGGAGAAAAACACTCGCGAGCGTGCGCGCGCGCGTGCACACACACACACATTTATGCATGTGCACGCAAAGACGCTTGCCAAAAAGACTGGGAGTGGAGATCATCCTGGTCACAGATGGGAGCCAAGACTCACTTTTTACTGACTGAGTCACAGAAAGGGCTCCAAGAAGTCCTGGGGCATCATCCTCTTTCGGAGAGAGCAGAACCAGGGGTTCCGGGGAGCCTAGAAGAGCATGAGGCCAGCCTAGAGCAGCAGGACCAGCCTGCCTCGTCACAAGAACACAGAGACTGATGTTTGTGCTAGCCTGAGTCACACTGCTGTGAGTGTTGTCTGCCTCCCAGGCAGGAAGTGGAAGGCTGCTGGGTTGTCTACAATTTTTCAGGCGGTGTGAGAGTCCTGGCCAATAAAAGAAAGGGGTGGTCCCAGTGGGCTCTGAGAGAGGGCCAAGGATGGCATGCTGCAGAGCTGCTTTCTAATCAACTTCTGTTCCAAGACTCCTCCACCTGGAATCCTGTAGCCCCTGTTAACGAGGACTGTATCTGGGTTTCCTTGGTACCTGATCTTGGGTTCACTGAGGCCTTCTTGGTTAAGCCCTAGAGGTCTGTCTTCTCTCTCTCCCAGCTAAGCCAACAGGCAAAGCCATCACTTACCAGTCTAAAGCCTGGTTTTCACTCCCTAGAATGTTGGGTTGACCTCTCCCTCGGTCCTCAGAATGCACAGACGCAAATGCTATTGTCATCCTGTTTCTCAGACGGGAATGACAAGGCACAGAATTGGTTCATCCTTGTTCCACAGATGTTTGAGGATATTGAGTATGTGCCAGGTTGGGGTTCAGCCAATCTGTAAGCCCTACCCTTCTCTAGGCTCTGGCGCCTCTCCGATGATGGGCTTCTGAGGGTGGAACTAACCAAGACGGGGAAGGAGCAGGAGCCCAAGAAATCTCAACTGCCTCCTTGAGATAAGAGCACTTTGTTCTGCAGGCTATTTCCCGCACCGGGAATCCTGTCTCCAGCTGTTGCACAACTAGCCCTGAAAATGTCAAGAATGGTGGTTATTATATACTAATGAGTTCAACATCTGCATGGTTACACACACACACACACACACACACACACACACACACGTGCATGGGTCCCCAGCTATCAGCCTGGGACCTTAAAGGGGTCTCTCCGTCCTCAGACATGTTAATGCTTGCTACTGATTAGAGTGCAAAGCCCCCACTGTAGGCCTGTGGAGTGGCTCTGGGGCCAATGCCTGCTGTGGCCTGAGGAGATACGGCCTGATCTGCCCATCAGCTCGTTTCCTGGGGCAACTGAGTTTACTGAGTGGAACTCAGTTCTGCAGGTTCTAAAGGAGGACAATGGTTCACAGTCCTGCCTATCTCGAGGGCTGAGGGAATGTGAGGAATGTGTAGTTCCACAATGCACCAGACAGATGACGAGGCTCTGCCCTAACTCTGAGGGACAGCAGCAGTCGCCTCTTGAGGAAAAACTACTTTCAGTTTTTATTTTATGTATTCTTTTTTAATCCATTGCTTGGGAAGCACAGTTTATATTACACCGGTCACAGTTTCCATGTTCTCTGGCTCTTGCTTGTTGGTAGAACTTTGCAGGGTTTTTTTCTTTGTTATAAAGGACAAATGACAAAAGGGACGGGAGCTCACAGCAAGAACAGTGAAATAAAGGCGTGACTTGCAAAGCAGATGAGACAAATCAGCCAGGGGTGCTCCGCTAGGGAGGCCTGCAGAAGGCTAACCTTTCATCTTGACATCACTGCAAAAAAAAAAAAAAAAAAAAAAAAAAAAAAAAAAAAAAGGAAAAAAATAAGTTTGCTGGTCTGAAAGCCTCATCAAAACAATTACAAAAGGAGAAATCTGAGATTTCATGTGTATGTTATTCAGAGGCCGGCTGAAGGCAGCGTGCTGGATGCTCCTGTGTCATGGGCTAAGCAGCTTGATCTTACCCAATCTCTCCCACACACCATCCGCATTTTCCCGATGAGGAAACGAAAGGATAAGCAGAAAGGATAAGCAACCTGGTCAGTATTACTCAGAGACCAGCAAGGCTGGATCGGAAGCTAACCCATTGCTTCTTTTCCAAAGGAAAAAGTCCGTTTTGTACAAGGCAACAGGTGACAGGGATGGGCAGAGGTTAGAGGAGCGTGTCAACCATGGAGTCCAGGACTAGGCTGAAGCATATACACCAAGGCTCAGATTTATGACAAGTCGTTTAGAACATGTTATTTCCTCCGCCAGCAGAGCCTTGCTTTTCCAGAAGGAATCACCGCAGGGTTCCTTGAATAATGAGCTTGAAAATAGAACTGAACACAACTTTCCAGGAACACAATCTGCTAACAGAAGCAGGGGCCACTGTGGGCTGAAGAACGAAGATCAGTAGCCAGGGTCCCGCACAGGCCAGAGGCAATGCTGGGAGGCCACACAGGACAAACGCTTTCTGGCCACTCTAACTTGGGAACAACTCTGGGACAGCCGATTATTTTTGACCTGTGTTGTATCTACATAGCATCTCTGTCCATAGAGTAAAGGATACCCAACTGAGTTTTTTATTTCTAGTGACAAACAGGAAGAAGCAGTCACCGACCCAAGGTCACACGACAGACAGTCTTTACATGAAAGCAGAGTCAACGTTCAAGCATACGGTCCAGGAATTTCACTTCCATATATACATATCAAAATCAGAGATATGAACAAATCTGCTGTATGCACCTATGTTGATAGGGACATTATTCATCACAGTGAAAAGGTGATGGACATAATCCAAATGTCCATTGACAGCCAGATAAACAAAATGGGACATGAACACACAATGAAATATTATTAAGTCTTAAAAAGGATTATAGTTCTGATAGATGCTGAACCATGAGTTAACCTTGAAGACATTGTGCCAAAGAAGAGAAGAGACAGAAACAACGGGACAAAGGCTGTGCAATTTCACTCACACGAGACACCTAGAGATCTTAAATCCTAGAAACAGAAAATAGACAACTGGTTTCCAGAAACTGGGAGCAGGGAAGAGTTGGGGGTTACATGGAGCTTCTGTCTGAAGAAATGGACATGCTCTTAAAATTCACACAGAAGCACTAATGACCCCCAACAGCCAAACCCATCCTCCACAGAAAGAATCACAATACCTGACCTCAAATTGCACTACATGGCTATAGTGACAAAAATATCATGGAACTGGCACAAAAATAGACACAGAAGCCAGAGGGATAGAATAGAGGACCCAGAAATAAACCCGCACACCTATGACCACTTAATTTTTGACAAAAAAACCAAAAATATATATTAGTGAAAAGACAGTCTCTGTAACATTTCATACTGGGAAACTGGATATTCCCATGTAAATGGCTGGCATTAGATCTGTATTTTTACCCTGAACAAAAAGAACTTAATGTAGGGTCTGAAACTCTGAAACCTCACAGTAAAAACAGCAGACAATCTAGGCAGAGGCAAGCTGCCTTATAGTTAGGAACAGTCCTCAGACTGATTTAATTTCGTGAGTGCATCAAATTAAAGTCTCCAGCTTAGCAAAGGACACCATCAACCAACAAAGGGAGGAGATGGAATGAAAGGAAAATCTTCCACCTGCACATCTGACTGATGATTAATAACAAGAATCCCTCAGGCTGCCAAAAACAAATGCCACAATAATCCTGCAATCAATAAGCAAGAAATGAGAGAAAGTTCTCAAAAGCATAACTACGAGCGGCCAACCAGCTTGTGGGAACACGGTCCACGTTTTTAGCCATCAGGAAATTACAAATTAAAGGTTCTTTGAGATTCTGTTCATCCCTGTCAGTGTGGTTGTCAAGAGAACAAGTATAGAGCTTCACATCTGTAACCTCAACAGGAACAACCTGAACAGGAGGCTGGCACAGGAGAACTGATGTGGATTCAGGGCTATAAATTGAATTCTAGGCCAGCCTGGATTATGGAGTTAGGAAGAAAGGAAGAAAGGGAGGGAGAGAGGGAGGGAGGGAGGGAGAGAGGGAGTGAGGGAAGAAAGGAAGGAAGGAAGGAAGGAAGGAAGGAAGGAAGGAAGGAAGGAAGGAAGGAAGGAAGGAAGGCAAGAAGAAAGGCAAACAAGCAAAGAAAAAGAATTACAACAAACAGCGGTGAGAATGTGGGCAAACAGGAACCCCTATCCCGGACAGTGGGACTGTAAACTGGTGCTCACTGTGGAAATCAATATGGAAAGTCCCTTTAAAAACTGACACTAGGTGGCTAGAGAAATAACTCAGAGGTTGCCTGGCTGCTCTTCCTGAAGACCCAGGTTCAATTCCCAGTATCCACATGGCAGCCACAACTGTCTGTAACTCCAGTTCCAATGGATCTAACATCCTCAAATGGACATACCTGCAGGCAAACACCAATGCACATAAAATTAATTAATTTGTTAACTTATTACAAAAAAAACCCAACACTAGGGCAACCATATAATCCAGTTATACTGCTCCTGGGCAAGGAATCTAAGTCACAGTCCCACAGAGATAGAGGAGCTTCTGTGTTTCTTGATGCACTAATCATAATAGCCAAGATAAAGAACCAGTCTAGATGGCCACCAACCAATAAAAAGGCAAAGAAAACACAGTATTCGTATATAGTTTATACAGCACATACAATGTAGAGTTTTATTCACTTGGAAAGAAAAATGAAATTGTGACCTTTGTGAGACAATGGGTAGAGTGGAGCTCCATTGTGGGCAGCAAATTCACTCTCAAAAAAGTCAGATTCAAAAAGACAAATACGTGCTTTTTTTGTATGCAAATCTATTTTGAAATGTGTATGTATATTCACATATGAGACATGAAGATAGAGGGAGAAATGTCAGGGGAGGAAGAAGTCTAAAGGGGGAGGGGAAACAAGTGATAATAAGGGCGAAAGAGAAAGACAAAATTTTACATTTTCTCTCATATGTGGAATTTAGATTTGAATATTTGAATGTATGTTTATATGGATACTTAAGTGTCACAAAAGCAATAGGAACACTGTTTGGGGGGCGATAAAGGGAACCGGTGGGAAGTGGAGAGCGTGGATGAGAGGACACATGAAAGCCTTGCCTGAGCTAGACATGAGGGTACAGATGTATGAAAATGTCAGGACGCAACCCACCACTCTGTATTCTAAGAGAGAGAACTAATTTAAGAAAAGAGGAAAGCTGGGGAGATGAATAATTTGAGTCGAGTCGCTTAAGGTCACTGGACTATCTGTAGTATGTCATAGCTGAGACAGGAAAGTGTACGCTGTGTCCATATGACCCCATGAAAAGGCATCAACTCAACGAGAGCAGCAGTGTTGGTCACTCTGCAGTGAACAGTCGGTCTGTCATGTGAAGAAGCCACCACTCTCTGAGCTTTGCAGACGAACAAGCTGAAAGTTGACTAAGACGAAGTGGCAGCGCCTGACAGATGACAGAAGCGAGGTTGAGCAGCAAGGCCAGGTCTTTGTGGCAGGGCCCTTCCTTGGGTTGCTTAACTTCCCTCTTCGTGGCTTCAGGGGAAGGATTTTGTCTCTTTTACAGAAAACAACCATTGAAAGGCATTTTGCATTGGATTGTTAGTTAAAAGAGCCTCTAGTGGGCACTCACTGTGACCGGAGTGATTTCCCCCAGTCCGCCTGCACCCCAGCTTCTCTATCAAGCAATGAAACGGATGACCTGAGCACTAACCTCAAAAGCACATCCACCCCCGTTCAAGACTTGATACCACATAGCCTCTCAGGCAAGGCTCTCTCTCTGCTGTGGAGAGCCTTGGGGTCCTCTTCTTCACTGGGCGCATGTCCTGGTTTGGATGAAATGCTTCCCCTACGTACTTACCAATGTGCTTTCTTTGTTTTGGTCGCATTTGACTTTGGATCTCACACTCGGAGTTGCCTCTTACAAATCGTTCATCCTCCTCTTCTTGCTCCTTCTTTTCCTCATCCTATTCCTACTTTTTAAAGACAGGGTCTCTCACATGATAGCTCAGGCTGGCATGGAGCTTACAGCCATCCTTCTGCCTCAGCCTCCCAAGGGCTAAGATTACAGGTGTGAGCCTCCACATTTGACTTCTTATAAAAATGTTAATTAGTGTTTGGTTTGGAGCCTAAAAGGTAAAGTCATCCCCACCAAAAAAAAAGTAAAGTTATCCAAAATAATAATAATAATAGTAATAATAATGTCATCAAAGCTAATCGAGTGTGATTTTGCTAGCTTCATTGCAAAGTAGCTCAATGGGGACAGTGACACACACCTTTGTTTAAATCTTGTAACCCAAGGTCTCTTTGGTTCTGCTTCAAAGCTTACAAAATCTCTTACATGTATTGTCTGGTATGGATTGTTCTGCGATCAAAATAAGAAAACAATACAGCTCAGTTTTAGTAAATTTTTTTAATCTAAGCATGGAGCAGCCAGCATGCACATAATGGCTGACCTGGAGAGATGGATCCTAAGAAGTCAGTGGTAGAGCTTTTGTGTAGCGCACTGGGGTCCTGGGTCTGACTCTCAGCTTTGCATCACCCCACAGAGCTCTGTGAAATACTTCAATAACTTATTTCACATCGAAAATTTTAAATGTTTTTATTTGGCCTACAAATTATATATTTTGGGACAAGAAAATATATACCAACACTGAAGACAATAATTTCATTGTCCAGGATAACCACTACTAACTTTTGTTGAGAATTTAACATTTTTTTTGTGCATTTGAGTACATGATATTCATTTAAAAATAGGATCGTGTATTAACTTCCCTTTTACAGCCTTCTTTTTCTCTTCTTCCTCTCTCATTAAGTCATACTTCCCTACCTCCTACCTCATTTCCTTAAATAAGTATGTGTATATATCTTGTAAGGGCTAATGAGGTGGCTCGGTGGGTAAAGTCACTTGCCACACAAACCAGACAACTTGAGCTCCCCAAAGCTGTCCTCTGACTCCCACATGTGTTATGATACAGTCCTTCCCATCACACACACACACAAACACACACACACACACACACACTAAAATCACGCTGACAAGATGGTTCAGCTGTCTGGCAACTTGAATTCTATCCAGAACCAACCCTCCCAAGTTGTCCTCTGACCTCTTCAGAGTGCTTGTGTGCTCACGCTCACAAACTAAACACATGCCTTCTTTGAAAAAAAAAAATGAAAACCTTCAAAATAAACATAAGAGAACGCCTCCATAACCCATTTCCTCTGTCTCATGATATTTCCTAAGCCTGTGAGGCCTCACCACTCAGCATCTTCCACGTTTCCAGGGAGGTAGGCACTGGAGGGGAACACAATACTGCATGAGACACCTACCTAGCTTCTGACCCTGTGGAGACTTCAGGAACCCGGCCGTTAATGGAACCCCTGTCCTCTAACACTTAAGTTCCTCTGTTTTTTTTTTAAAACTCTGGCTCAGCCAGAATCTGATAAGCTAGAAATACAGGTAAATCATGGCTGCGGTACTTCAGATTTCCCCGCCCGCATTTTTTTTTTTTCCTGCTCTCCTCCATCTCCCCCCCTCGCTTCCCCTGTGCTTGGCTGCAATTTGCTAAACTTCTCCTGTTTCACTCTGAAATTCGTTCTTGGAAAGTCTTCAGCTGGGTGGTCAAGAATTACCAAGCCTTTTGAGTCGCTCAGCCTTAGAAATAAGCTTTCCCCAGTGTCCTTCCCTCGGCAGTAGATCCTGAAGCCTTTGAAATGCAAATCGCTCCAACCTGGAGCTCTGGAAACTGGACTCTACGGGCCTCCAACTGGCCTCCAGGGTCTGCTCGAAGCCTAGAGTAGGCAGGATCCCGCGGCCTGCTTCCGAAGATCAAAGGGGCATTGTTCAACTAAAGTTCTCCACCAGAAAACCTAGATTAGTCAGTAATTCCGCCCCCCCTCCGTCAGTCTTTAATATCAAACTACTGTTAATATGACTTTCTCTGGTCACTGGGCCCAGGTAACTCAAAAAGAGAAGTGATTACGGCTCTCCAGAGAGTCTAGATATCAAGTGAAGTCACTCTCTGGGCTTACAGGGTGGTTAAAAATGAGGGCTCTGCGGTCAAAGGGCACTGGCGTGGAGGCGGGCGGTTGCAATGAATGGGGTCCCCACAGCTATGGTTAGGTAAGGAGTGATTGATCCAACTGCGAAAAATCTGTCTCTGTCACGCCCTTCTTCGAGCTAACCCTGAAAATGAAGCTTCACCGGCTGTAGCCAGAAAAGAAAATGGCCTCGACATGGCCTGGTCGCCGCCTTCCACGCTTCCTTCTAGATTGCCTGGGCCCCTGCCTGTCTTTTCCAGTAAATGCCCGGTGGCCACACACATTATCTCCACAGCCTCTGGAATCTCACTGAAACGATAGCACAGGAATGTAAAAGGCCCAGGCCTTGAGGACAAAGAGGACCCAGGAGGAGAGGGAACTGACCAGAGATAGAGACAAAATTCTGGAAGCTGGAACACAGATAAGCGAATGGTGCCTGATTCAGCCGACCTGCAGAACTATTCCCTTGTGGGCTGAACAATGTGCAGAGGAGACAACCGCCCACAAGAGGTATCAGTAAAGTTCCAATGAAATCAATGGATTAACTGTGTCTGATGGAGGGAGGAGAAAGGAGAAAGGGATTCTAATTCTCTTCAAGAGGCGCCTTTAAAGGCAGCCAAAGCAAGCCCAAGCATGGTGGACAGGCTCGGAATCGGTGGGGCCCCTTCTTTCTTGAAATTCAGAGTGGAGCTAAATGCTAGGGTGTTAGCATGGACTCTACCTAAGGAGCAACAAGCCTTCCAGATGCCCACTCGTGTCCCGTGCTGAAGGACGTAGCCTCCCCCACTAAGGAAGTTGAGATGTAGACAGTGTCATCTTGGAGACTCCAGGCACAGGTGAGGGCAGAGGGTAATTTAATCTGCAAAGCTCAAAGGACAAAGTGCACAGACCCCTACGGTGACAGCACCTTCTACTTCAGCGCCCCCCCCACTCTTCAAATGCTGGCCCATACCACACCTCCCCTGCCTCCTTGGCAAAGGTGGGGTTATTTGCAGAAACTGATTAAAACAAGAAGTGGGGAGTGAGACTCATGAATGTTGAAAGTTCACCCAATGACCCAGACAGGCCCCATTCTGGTCTCATTGTGGTGCAGCCAACCACTGAGCAGACTCCCTGCACTGAAGTGCTGAGGAGCTTCACTCTGATGAACAGGGCGAGCAGAGACCCTCAAACACAAGGAGGAAGAACTCCCAACAATTTGAGAGAAAGGAATGAACCTACACGCACCATTCAGAAGATCTTCAGCCAGATTTAAGATTTCCAGAGTCAGTTTTCCAAAGCTAAAAGATGACTTAAAAAAAAAAAAATTTGAGTCCTCCAAGTGCCCAGAAAGTGTATTTTCAAAATTCAATGGGGAAAGAAAATCCAGTGGTACAAAATTTAATAACAATAGATAAAACGATGTCATAGCTGAAACCATATGAAACCATTGTCTTAACATTTCTGACAGAAACAGTTTCCAAAAACAGGGAGCTCGACCCCGTCCAAGCGCTGATCAAATGTGAGTTGAGAAAGAAAGCCAGAGTTAGACCTTTAATCCCAGCACTTGGGAGGCAGAGTCAGATGGATCTCTGTGAATTGCAGGACAGCTTGGTCTACAAGAGCAAATTCCAGGAAAGGCAGGACTATTACACATAGAAACCCTATCTCGAACAACAAGAAAAAGAAGGAAGGAAGGAAGGAAGGAAGGAAGGAAGGAAGGAAGGAAGGAAGGAAGGAAGGAAGGAAAAAAAGAAAGAAAGAAAGGAAGGAAGGAAGAAAGGAAGGAAGGAAGGAGGAGGAGGGAGGGAGGGAGAGAAAAGGGAGAGAGGGAGGAAGGAAGGAAAGAAGGAAGGAAGGAAAGGAAAGGAAAGGAAAGGAAAGGAAAGGAAAGGAAAGGAAAGGAAAGAAAGAGAAAGCTAGATTTGAAAGGTCTCTGAAACTCATCTAGCACAAATCCTTCCACAGGGAAGTAACTACAGAGCACTGTCATGAAAGAATCATTTTTGTCTGTGCATGTAGGCACAGGCATGCACCACAGCATGTGTTTGAAGAACAGAGGACAAGAAGACAACCTGTGGCGTTGGTCCTCTTCCTTCCAACAGATGAATTCATGTGGTGGAGGTTAGCAGCAGGGGTCCTCACCCTCTGAGTCATAGTACCAGCCCCCACTAAATAGTAAATAAAAAGCAAAAGAAGCAGGGTGCAGTGAGGCCTGCCTGCGAACTCAGTACCTGGGAGGCCTAGGCAGGAAGGACGAGAATTCAAGGCCAGCCTGGGCTGCAGAAGGAGACCCTATCTCAAAACAACAACAACAACAAAATAATTAAAAAAGAGAGGAAAGGAGGGACTGAGTATAGATAGGTTAGTAGCCGAGCACTTAATCCCTAATGTGATGCCCTGGTTTGGGGTCTCTGATGCTAGGGAAATAGAATAAAACAGGAAGAGAAGAGAAGAAGAAAGGAAGGGAGGGAGGGAGGAGGGTGTAAAGGAGACATAGGATGTGGCAAAAATGCAGTAATGAGATTTTAATTATCCACCTACCTGAAGCCAACATAAGGCCAAATATAATACGAGAGACAATGGCTCTCAGAACATTAGCTGTTAGGTGACAAATACTAGCGATCAAGTGGGTGAGATACACAGTGTGCACTTGGCGCTGAGCGGGTGGAGTCAGGCAGAAGCCAGGGCTTCCCTCAGCTGCGGAGATGGAGCTGGAAGCCTAGAAGAGCTGAACTTGTGGGGCATACAGGAAGGAAAATTCAGAGAGCTAGAGGCCCCTGCTCAAGCACTCAGGTGAGTGCCTAGCTGCTGTGTATGGGTGAGAAAAACCGGCCTTGGTAAAGAAAGGCCTTGAGAAGATTAGAGGGCCTGGTGCTGGGACCAGCGCCTGCTCCCTCCTGGAGCATTTCGAAATTCTTGAGGTATCAGCGAGGATGCTAAGGAGTAGTTTGCTTCTGGCTTTGGAGGACGTCACTCCCAGACTAACTACTGCTTGGTTCCAGTCTAACAAAGATTAAAAGCAAGAATCAAAAAGATCACAAGTCTCCCATGTAATTTACCTTCGCTTGTTTTCCCGAGAATGCAAGGATATCTACACAATGTAGAGTAAACACACAATGCCTGGCATCTAATTAAAAAAAAAAATAGCACCATGGAAAGAAGTCAGAAGCTGGACATCATACCAGGGAAAAGGAAATTAGTGGAGGAGGACCGACTCGGAAACGGCACGGATGACAGCTCTAAGCGAAGGCACAGACACTCGTGAAAACCGCATTTTAAATTTCCAAGTAGCAAAAATTAGAGGAAAGACTGGACGTGGAAAGTCAACATGTAGAGACCTCTTTAGTGGACCTGGAGGGCCAATTTTTCATATCAAATATGAAAACTACCTTGGATAGGATTAACGGCACATTGTGTGTTGTGGACAAAAAGATCTATGAATATCTTCATTCTCTTCCCATTCCTACATCAGAATACCACAGTCCGCATGGATTGTAAGTAATGGAAACTTATGAGCCTCATGGTTTGGGAGGGGCATCCAGAACAGAGAGACTGCATGTTTAAGGGTCTTCCTTTCTTTTATCCTTGTATGACGAAGGCCAGAATATAGCAATGAACTTGGAGGCACTGCCATAGAAAGACTGCAGAATGAAAAATGAAAGAATTGTCAAAAAGGAACACAAGCTGAATGTGATGCCGTACTATTTACAATTCTCTCCTCTTTCCTCTCTCCTCTCTCTCTCTGACAGAGTCTCACTCATTAACCCAGGCTCTGTCAAACTTGCAGCAATCCTCCTGCTTTAGCTCCAGCTTCTGGGATTACAGGTGTGAACTACTTCTAGTTCTTGAGAAGTCAAGCCAGGGCAGAATTATTTGAGCTCAGGAGTTTGGAACCAGCTTGGTTCCCAACAAAACAAAGATCTAAGAATTGAAACAAAAGTAAGGATTGCTGAGGAGTGGACTCCAAGTAGCAAAGGATTCCCTACTGTGTAAGCCACTGGGTGAGTCTTCCACGTTGAATGGGAACTGGGTTTAATGACTCGCTTTTAAAGAAAGACAAAAGGCAGGTGTTGAAGTGAGTAGCCCAGATGCTAATGTCTTCCAAAGGAAAGGAAAAATTTGGAGACAGAAAAATACTCTACCCAGATTTGAGGGAATGTATAAACTCACAAATGCAAAAAACTGAAATGAACATGGAGAAAAATAGTTATCAAACCATGGAATCATCAGACGTCTTAAAGCTAATGATAAGAAGAAAAAATTTAAGAGGGGCCGCAGGGGAAATACATCACTATGCAAGAAAAAAAAAAGATAAAGAGAAGCAAAGATTTCTCAACTAAGTAATGCAAGCTCAAAACACGAAGCAACATTCTTAAGCAAGAAGAGAATGAAAAAAAAATGGCCAGTGCAGAATTCTTCATGCAGTGAATTGTCTTTCAAAAATCAAAGATGCGGGCCAGTAAGATGGCTCGGCTTGGGTGTACTACACAATGCCGGTCATTTGCATTCCATCTTCCGAAGCCACAAGAAGGTGAGAGACCTGACTCCACAGATCTGGTATGCACATAAGACTCTCACGCACCGCACAGACATGCAGACCGCGGATCGTAGATGCAGAGAAGGCAGGTAGGCAGGCAGACACTCGCAATAATAATAAAATAACAATATAATTTTTCAAAACAATCAAGGATGCAATGCTTTGTCAAGAAAAGCATGGACTAACTGAGCAGCATGCGTACACTGCCAGAGATGCTGAAGGAGGTGCTTCAAGAGAGGACAAGTGAGGCCGATGGGAATGTGGATCCAAACAGGGATGAGAAACACTGGGAAGGCTGGCTACGGGGATGACTAGGATGTGGTTTGGTGTTGGTGCTCTTGTTTACCATGTGTCCTTGGTGCCTGCATTCTCTATGAAGATCGGGCTGTTTCAATCTTTCAGCAATCCTCCTGCCTCAGCCTCCCAAGTTCTGGGACTACAGGCCTGTGCTATGATGATTAGCTATAAAAAACTATTTTTATTATTGTTATTAAAATCTCCTAAAAAGATAAAATAAACCAAAGCTAAAATATTAGTAAATTGGTGAAGTATTTATTTGTAAAATGGTAAGACTAACACAAGGGTCTACATAAAATATGTATGGAACTATATAATTATAAGGCTCTGATATATTGATGGAGCAGTATACTGTTATGCCCAAATCTGCAAAGTCCCCCAGAAGCAAACAAGGAGACTGAGTCCCGTATGTAAAAGCAAAGAGCCTTTATTTTATGCACGTTTGCAAACTCGGTCTCTCTGCATGTCCAAAGTATTGGAATAAATGGAGAGCCCCAGCTCAGTTAGACTTGGGTTTTTGTAATAGTAAAGGTGGGAGTGAGGGGTTTCTGAGGTTCAGGACCCCTGATTGGCTGACATTTGTCTAGGGGTGTCCTGGTGAGGGTGTGCTGGCAGGTGATCCTATCTACAGTGGTTGGAACTTTGCTCATTTCCTTTGGATGGTCTGTTCTCGGGTGATGCTTAGTTCATGATCCTTCCTGCAACCAGGTATTGCTTCAGGGTAAACTACTGAGACTCAGGCCTCTATTAAACTTATCGATGGCTGAGTCCTACTCTGGCAGGTGATAATGATTGGAAGTAAAGAACTTCCTTTGGGTGATCTGTTCATATTTAGCTTATTATGACTGGCTCCTACAATACCATCATTTTATATTTATTTTTATTTTACTTTATTTTTTGGTTTTTCAAGACAGGGTTTCTTTGTGTAGTCCTGGCTGTTTTAGAACTAGTTCTATAGACCAGACTGGCTTCGAACTTATAGAGGTCCACCTGCCTCTGCCTCCCAAGTGCTAGGACTAAAGGCAGGTGCCGTCACCACCACCTACCTGACTTAACATTGATGGAGGTGGGACATTTTTCTATCTGTTGTTTCATTGGTTAAGTAATAAAGAAACTGCCTTGGCCCCTTTAATAGGACAGAAAATTAGGTAGGCGGAGTAGACAGACAGAATGCTGGGAGAAAGAAGCCGAGTAAAGGAGTCGCCATGATTCTCCCACTCCAGACAGACGCAGGTTAAGATCTTTCCTGGTAAGCCAGCTCATGGTACTACACAGAATATTAGAAATGGGTTAGATCAATATGTAAGAGCTAGCCAATAAGAGGCTGGAACTAATGGGCCAGGCAGTGATTAAAAGAATACAGTTTACGTGTAATTATTTCGGGGCATAAGCTAGCCATGCGGGCGGCCAGGTGCCGGAGACACAGCCCCGCCGCTCACACTACAACAGAGTGGCGCCCAGCGTGATAATGAACTCCACGTCAAACCTGAGAGGGCTTAAAAAGGACACAGAGAGAATTTAAGACAGTTTTTTGCTGTTTATGGGTTGCATGCGGCAAAGAAATTGTCCTGACTCAGCAACAGGAAAAAACTGGCTGTTTTAAAATGCCGGCTTTCTGGGCTGTGCCGCCATTGCGATCTCTGTCTGGCTCCTGCAAGAGACAGAGCTTTTGAATGGAGCATTTGGAGTAAAGTGCTACGATTTGTTTGATGGCAACTAGACTCACTGTGTGCCTAAAAGGAAGTCATTTTGTGCTGCAGCTCAGAGGCACAAACAGCTCCACCATGCTACTGGTGCAATGTGCAAGGATCAGAGGCACGAGCGGCTCCGCCATGTTGGACTGGGCAGGGCAAGCAAGCAGTACCTGTTTTTGACCTAGGAATGTCACAGCTTAGATTCTTAAGTGCTTAGCGATTTAAAAGCACAAAACAAAGTGCTCCTGGATAGTAAAAAAAAAATTAGATTCACAATAGAACTGATTCAGACACTGTTGGATGAATGTACGTAGGCTTGAGAGAGAGAAAAATATATATATAAAGAATAAAGTTAATGTCTTAAAAAAAAAAGGGTAAAGTCTTTAAAGAGACAGAGTACAGATAGTTATAGATTAAAAGAAATAAAGAAAAATAAGCCACGTAAAAATGGAAAATTCACAGAGAGTCTGGATTCTTTGTATTATTGTGTTTTCTTTAAAATTTTTGACTATAAAGGAGCTAAGGACAGAGAGACATTTCATTACATGGGCTGCCAAGCTAAACCAGAATGGATTTAAGGGTATTATGATTTCAGAATATAGGTCTAAGGATATGATGCTTTGGAGAGGGTCTTCTTTTGTTTTCCCAGAGGATGAGACTCTGTGGATTGCGTCTATCCCGATATGGTATGATAGACCACGCCCTCCTGAAAGGTTGCTGTGAACACCTTCAGAAAATTACTTCACTCAACTGCCAACCAAGATGACCCTGACACACAGGTTACACCATGAAAGGTCTGAATAACAGCGCCCCCATTCAGCAGGAAGCAGTTTGGAGAGAAAAAAACTGTGCCCATGTTCCCAAATATTGTTTATAAATGTTCTTTTTTACATTTAAAGGGGGATATGATATAGATATGAATAATTTACATTGGTGTGGATTTGAAGGTCAATTTTGTTATATGTATATGCATATTTCTAATCTTGATTAAGGTATTGTGATTGTATAGTTCCTTTAAAAATGTAATGTATATAGGTTGTTAATGGATAATCATCGATAATTGTCAAGTTTTTAGTCATGTTAGTTAAATTTTCTAGATGTGCATAGATATATTTCAGCTAGATAGGCATTCTTCATATCTTTCAAAGACTGCAGAATATGGCATTTAATGTTTTAATAACTTAGGGCTTTTCATGACAATGAGACACGTCTGCTCCTGGCAGCACCAATCTACTTCAAGAGGATGATGGGCATCGAAGAGGCTCCTTATGGAGTTTGATAGCCATCTGGGCAAGAAACTGTTCTTGCCTGGACTGTTGCATAAACTGGACACAGAGAACCTGCAGAGAGAGAGGACTGCTGAACTTGCCTAAAGGTGAGATGATCTTTCGGGGTTCCTGACTCATAAAAGAGTCTGCGAGACATTCTGCAGGACACAGCAGAAAGTGACTAAACTGTCTTTGGAATTTTCCTGCTTCATGGAAATGTCTGCTGGATATTATGGGCCTGAAGGCTGAAGATGGATGCCCCAATGGTACAAAAGAACTTTGTGTGACTGTCAGGCAATGAGATGTCTCTGTCATTTCTAGAATTTTGGATCTCTTGTTTACTTAGGTAATATTATATCCTTCTGGAGTCTTTGATGGAGTTGAAGAATGGATAGATAGTTATAGTTTTCCTTAGTTATGATAAGAGATAAAATAGATATAAATATTGTAACTGTAATTCTTGCTTGATAACTATTTTGTTATATGTAATCTTACTATGTTAAAGTGAAAGCCATTTTTTGTTTAAACAGAAAAAGGGGAAATGATGGAGGTGGGACATTTTTCTATCTGTTGTTTCATTGGTTAAGTAATAAAGAAACTGCCTTGGCCCCTTTAATAGGACAGAAAATTAGGTAGGCGGAGTAGACAGACAGAATGCTGGGAGAAAGAAGCCGAGTAAAGGAGTCGCCATGATTCTCCCACTCCAGACAGACGCAGGTTAAGATCTTTCCTGGTAAGCCAGCTCATGGTACTACACAGAATATTAGAAATGGGTTAGATCAATATGTAAGAGCTAGCCAATAAGAGGCTGGAACTAATGGGCCAGGCAGTGATTAAAAGAATACAGTTTCCGTGTAATTATTTCGGGGCATAAGCTAGCCATGCGGGCGGCCGGGTGCCGGAGACGCAGCCCTGCCGCTCATATTACAACATAACATTACTTTAAAGTAGCTGTGTAAATTAAAAATATATCCTGTGACTGGGTAGTGGTGGTGTACCTGTCTAATCACAGCATTTGGCTAGCAGAGGCAAGCAGATGGGATCTCTGAGTTAGAGGACAGCCTGGTATACAGAGAGAGTTCCAGGACAGCCAGGATTACACAGAAAAACCCTGTCTCAAACACACACACACACACACACACACACTGTGAGCTGGGTCTGGTGGAGCCTATAATCTCAGCAGTAGTGAGTTCACTGACTCCTGAGCTACAATACACACAGTGAAACTGTATCTCAGCACCGCAAACAAAAGTGTCTGCACACACTGTGGAACGTAAAGCAAGCTTTAAAGTAACATAACAAAGAGTTTTAGTTATCAAGTTAGCAAGAAAGTTAGAATAGAGTCACAGACAAAGAAATCTCAATGAACTCAGAAGAATACAGGAGAAAAGGGGAAAGTGGAAAACAAGAGGTAACAGAGAAACCCTGTCTTAGAAAAGCAGTGTGGACGGTTTCTGAGGTACGGCATGGAAGGTTGACCTCTGGCTTTTACACACACACACACTCATACATACATACAAGCACACCTGCACACTCAGCGCATGCTCGTGCATATACACACACTATAAAAGAGAGAAGACAGAAAGCCTTGGACAATACAATCTCCAGGCCTCTGGGAATCCAACACAAGAGATGGACAATTAGAAGAGTCACTACACTTGTAAATACAGAAGACTCAGGACACCCTGAGTGTGAAGAGCAGTCAACCCAGTCTCCATAAGAAGACAGAGTGCTCCAGGGAGAGGTCTCCAAGGACCAAGAGGAAGACTTGGCTGCTTGCATTTGAAAGCACTAGTTAACACATGATGGAAATACCATCTAACTCAGTGGTTCTTTTTTTGTTTTGTTTTGTTTTGTTTTGTTTTTTCGAGACAGGGTTTCTCTGTGGTTTTGGAGCCTGTCCTGGAACTAGCTCTTGTAGACCAGGCTGGTCTCGAACTCACAGAGATCCGCCTGCCTCTGCCTCCTGAGTGCTGGGATTAAAGGCGTGCGCCACCACCGCCCAGCTAACTCAGTGGTTCTCAACCTTCCTAATGCTGTGACCCTCTAATACAGTTCCTCGTGTTGTGGTGACCCCCAACCATACAATAATTTTGTTGCTATTTTATAACTCTAATTTTGCTACTCTTAGTCATAATCATTTGATATGCAGGATACCAGATATGTGACCCCTGTGAAAAGACCCAAGGGGTCGCGATCCACAGGTTGAGAACCAGTGGTCTAGCTGGAGATGTGAGAGGGTCGCAAAAAGCCGAGTAAACAGAATGGACCTATTTGGACTCCTAGGAAAGCAAAGAAATGTGTATGAGAGATGTAATCATAGTAGGGAACATGGCTGCATTCTAATTATATTCACCGAAGCCTGAAAAGGGAAGTAGAGATAATTTATTTAGCCAACCTTGGGTTCACTGGGAAAAAAGAGACAAAAATGGGAATTGGATCGTAGCTTAGCAGCTGGTGGCAGACTATGTTAGAGCTAAAATTCTGACTTCCAAGGAGGTGGAAGAAAAAAAACCCTAAAACTAGCATAAGAAGAAATAGCAACGTGGATATTCTGTGGGGCAGATGGACGTGGACATCCGACACGTAGCTGTAAGAGATAACACTGTGGGTGCCTGTAGGAACAGGGTGGGGAGTACTCGACCATTGTTGTGCTCTTTGCCTTGGGCAAGACACAATTAAATTCAAGAACGTGTAGGAAAAATCAAACTGAAACACTGAGTGAGAATTGGTAACAATGATCAGATGCTCTGGACTCTGTATTGCCTCCCACTTCATCTAGAGTTTCTCCAGAACTATCACTTTCATTTCTTAAAAAAAAAAAACAGGTAAGTAAATCAATAAATGCAAAGACAAAAACCCTTCCCATTTACTATTCTGAGTCAGGTGGAGGACAAGACAAATGACGATGGGAAATTTCCCAAGAGCAGCTGGCTAAGTTCCTGGTCCCCAGAGCCTAGAAGCAGCCTCCCCTGGGAAATCACTATGGCATCATTCCAGGCCAGAAGCTTGGCTTCCTGAGAATCCAGGGCATGCTGACTACAGTGAGGACCAGCCTCTAAAACATATTCCCACATATACCACTACAATGACAATACCGTCACGTCCCCCCCCACACACACACACTCAAATATACGCACAATCACACACCATCCAGGAGATCCACCACTGATAAGATCATCTTGATTTCGTTCTCTGTAAAAGTCTCCTAAGTTAGGAATAGTGATGCAGTTCCCAGTCCCAGTTATTCAATAGACTGAGGCAGGAGGATCACTTGAGCCTGATTCAAGACAAGCCTGGCTCAACAAAGTAAGATTCCAATCTCAAAACGAAACCAAACAGAACCCACACATTGTTGTTTGATAACTAAGTCTTTTAGATACCTGATACCCATTCTCTAGGGTGGAAGTCATAATGGGGGTGGGGGTGGGGAGAACAACGTGGAGAAATAGTTCAGCAATTAGTAACCATGACTGCTCATTCAGAGGACCTGGGTTCAATTCCCAGTAAACTATTTGAACCCAAGATCCTCCAGCTTCTTTGCCTCGTGTTTTCTTTCCATCCCTCCACCCTGTTATTTCTTTCCTTCCATTCCAAAACTATTTCTACTGCACACAGGTAAAATATTAAACTCTGACCTGGGCTTCACAGAACTCTTATGATAAAGGATGCCCGGAAATTAAATAAATAAGTGAGCAAAATATCATGAACTTTTTAGGGCTGCAAAGTCAGACGATGAAGGCAATACCTGGGCAGTAATAATACATTGTTCAGTTGGAAAGATGCTGGAACACAACATTTGGTAAACAGCGAGTAGTGTGCATAGGGACTGGGAGGTGCAGAAGAAAAGACGCTACCCATACCCAGGCCAAGTCCTGATGATGAGGTACACACACACACCTTAACCTTGAGCCTTACACGTTGCTTTTTCTGCTTTCAGACCCCGAGAAATAGTAGTCTATTTATAGGCTACAGCAGAGAGTAACACTTGACTGTAAGGATACACCTCTCTCAACCTTCCTTCCTTGTCTTCTCCGAGTCAACAATTCTTATCCTAGACATCCCGACCCAATTGTCCTCCCCTCATATCAACCTGATTTATTGTACGCCACGTCTGTGCCTGTCCGTCTACTCTGGCCGCATCCACTGTGGGAGTTTTAGCCAAGTATATAGCCTCCTGGAGCAATCAGTGGATGTTCACGGGCAGTTGCCTGGTGAGATCTGCCTCTTCAAATTAGGTCTTCCCCAGAGTCTTCAAACCATACCAGGTGCCAAGGTCTCTACAAACATAGTCATTTTACTGGGGAATGCCCCCTCCCCATCAACCTCTGTGGTAAGGGAATGAGAGAGAACTCGACCTCCACAAGATGAACTCAGCCCCTTTTGAAGTGTAACGAGCTCTGCTAATCTCATGGGGGTATATTTGTTACTTTTTTCTTTGCTGTGGCAAAAACACTAGGGGTGTGTGTGTGTGTGTGTGTGTGTGTGTGTGTGTGTGAGAGAGAGAGAGAGAGAGAGAGAGAGAGAGAGAGAGAGAGAGAGAGAGAGAGAGAACAACTCAAGGATAGAAGGGTTTGAAGCCAGAGATTTCATGGTGGCCAGAACACAAGGCAGAGGGTCACATTGAATCCACAATCAGGAAGCAGAGATGGATAAATGTCGGTGATCGGCTCACTTCCTCCTTCTCATTCATTCTAGCCCATACAACAGTGCCCACACTCAGGATGGGTCCCCCCACCGCACTTAACTCACTCTAAAAACTCCCTCATATGCACGGGGATTCTCAGTTTGCTTCCATGGGGATGCTAAATCATATCAAATCCACAATCATGATTAGCTATGACAGAGAGGAACCCAGAGTGGGATAACCCTTCTTAGTTATCCCAAACAGGAGCATGGAGGTGGGGCTTTTGTAGCCTCATATCTGCCAATCATGGAGGCTGTCTTGGCTAGGGTATAACTTGGAGGGTTGCGCCTCCTTCCAGATAAGAGCAGTATCCGGGGAGGAGTCCAACTATGGGCATCAATCAGCTTAGTGTTGTCTTGTCAGCTGGCCACAGTGCTGAAAGCTGGAGCCACCAGATCTTTCTGGTCTTCTGGGAAATGTAGAGAGGGTATAAGGGACGGCCATCACAGCCCCCACTTCCACACTGGCAGAAGAGAACAATTAGCTTCTCTTCCCTGGGCATGTGGTGTGGAATCAACATCTGGATGCCTCAAGCCAGAGAGGCCCATTACAAGTAGCCAAAGAATTTGGACAGGATGCATTTAATCTTGAGTTAATGGTACATTGCTCCGCCAAGAAAAACCTCTCAGCTTCAACATATTTTACTTTGAAAAACTGTTATTGTCAGGGACAGGGGAAATTCCACCCCCCTTCAGTTGCTCCGCCAGATGACACAGTGACTGGAGGGGACCACTGACCTGGTGCGTTATCTCTTTCATCTGAGAAAGTGTCCCGTCCCCCTCCCCACCCCACCCCACCCCACCCCCCCGTCCCCAAACCCTTCTCTCCCAAACCTGGCCATGAATCCTGTGTAATCCTAGACTCTGACAGATGCAGGAGAAGAAAGAAATGAGACTTACAAACAGACGTTTTCAGATGCCATGTTGCTCAACACTAGATACGCTGCATTTCCCTGAGTAGGAGTTCAAAAGGACCACTCTGAGTCTAGTGTTCTTGCTTACCCAGCCCCTACTCTGCAGCCAGTAGGATGGTTGTCGTTATTAATAGCCATTTTGCAGACTTAGAGGGATTACATGTAGAAAGTGGAAGAATGGCAGAATTATTCTAATGTTCTAGAACAGGAAAGGGAGGCTTCTTGATTAAGTAACTTGATGGAGTCTACAGGAAAATTGAGATCGGCTTTAAGGTTCAAGGACTTTCCATCTATCATAGGGTCTAAGGAATCAAAGGAGCTTGGTGAATACATGTCCAAGCAATGAGGAAGCCATTTAGGATAAGAAGCAAGAGCAGCTGCAAGGCAGGGCTGCTACCGCTTTAGAGTAACCTCCTCATACCTGCACACTCGGAGAATTTGAAGAGCTGCTCTTGGCAGTCCACAGCGGGGTGGAATTGCTCCAGGTGGAAAAGAAAGGGCTACTTTTGGTTCTTGGACTTTCTGATCTCTGTCCCTGTACAGCAGTTAGTGTACAAACAGAGGAGCTTTCTACAAGGTTTTGTTAGGGTCAGGATAGTACTAGGGATAGAGTAGGTTAAGGTAGGGTAGGATAGGAGAGGAGAGAAGAAAGGAGAGGAGAGGAGAAGAGAGGAGAGGACTAGGGATAGGCTAGGGTAGGATAGGGTAGGGGAGCATAAGGTAGGCTAGGCTAGGGTAAGGTAAGTTAGGGTAGAGTGGGGTAGAGTAGAGTAGGCTAGGCTAGGGTAAGCTAGGGTAGGCTAGGATAGAATGGGAGTGTTTACAGCCCCCATTCAGTACAGAATTCCAAATCACACAGTGGGGGCTGGGAATGTAGCTCAGTTGGAAGACTCCTTGCCCAGAATGCATAAAGTCCTCGGTTCAATCTTAGCACCCCATAAAAACAGGTATGGTAGCCCATGGCTATAATCCCAGCAATTGGGAGGTGGAGGCAGGAGGATCAGATGCTCGAGGTCATCCTTGGCTACGTATAGAATTCAAGGCCAACCAGGGCTACTATAGGAGACACTTTCTCAAAACAACACGAACCACATTGTGAAGTATTAGTATAGATTACTATGCTGTCTTTACCTTGAGTATAGTCAAGGTCAGGATCAAAACATGTGACCTCAGTCTACAAAGCTTTTCCAGAGAAGTTTCACTATTTTCAGTGATGTTGCTCAGGTTGAGGTCACTCATCCCATTCTGGCTGAAGTGAACCGAGATGCAGAAAAGCTACTTGCCTTACCCCCAGCTATCCCCAGCATCACCACCACACCTGCTTTCAAATCCACTGTTCTCCTTGCCCCACCGATCCCCATGGTGTGGGGTGAAGAGAAACCCCACGAAGCAGGGTGAAGGAGGGCAAATCTTGGACAGGTACTGTATCATACTATGGCATGGGGAAACTAAGTTTTGAGAAGAACTGCTCTGGCATCTGGAACTCTCTTTGGAGAAGCCTGGTTCACTTTGCTGTTCCTAGGCCCAGCCCTTTCACCTGGAAAATGAGATGATGACTTCTCTATGGCTAATTCCTGCCAGCAAGTCACTAGCTCCGCCCCCTGATTCAAGATTAACTTTATTAATTAACATAGTCCTGGGGTGTCACCGTGTGAGCGAATATGCTACAACAATAAGACCTATCACTCTCATGTCTGAAAGATCATTTTAGGACTAGAGGATATGATTATAAAGAAGCCGGCCCATACTGTTGGAAATAAGTTTGACATCTGCTTTCCCGTCTCGAAGATGTGAAATTATTCACAGACCTGCGGTTATTCGCAGACGCTTATTTTTACCTGTCAAATTCTAAAGATAACTCAAGTCAACCGATTGAATGACACGCTCAAAACAGAAGTTCATTTGCTTCCTTCCTCCTTTGCTCTCAAAGAATAAATGCAGGCAAGAACATCATCACCAAAAGGGGTCAGGTAATAAAGCACAGGGCAACCTGGAGAGATGGCTCAGATGCTAAGAGCACTTGCTGCTCTTGCAGAGGACCCAGGTTCCATTCTCAGCACCTGCATGGTAATGGCTCATAAGCACCTGTAAGTTCATTTCCAGGAGATCTGATGCCTTCTTCTGACTTCTGCAAGAACCAGACACATGTGTGGCCACAAGCATACATGCAGGCAGAAATACTCATACACGCAAAATAAGATCATCTAAACAGTAAAAAGCTGAGCTGTGTATCCACTGAGCTGGTACTATGTCAACCCCAGCAAAAACAGGATACACGGTTGCCTACCCTCCCCTGGCTTCAGTCAAGGATGATGTCCTTGCTGTGGGCTACTCCATGGGAGTTTTCAAGTCATCAAGCTCAGACCATTTTGCCTATTCAGACTTTCTGTGCTCAGTCTACTTTTCCTTGTCTCCTTGACCCCATGCCTGTTCCAAGGCCCTGTTTTAACTCCAGTGGTTCTGTACTCATAGCTTCTGAATTGATCACCTGGCCTCTTGTCCCCGTCTGGTTCTTTTCTTCACCATCTTCTTGACAAAGCTCTGAAGAAGAGAAGAGTGTCGCCGGAGCATACACTCTTAGTTCCCTTCCAGTGGCTTCTCCATCATTGGGACTAAATCTTGGTAGGATCCTGTGGAATCCTTTCCTTCCTTCCTTCCTTCCTTCCTTCCTTCCTTCCTTCCTTCCTTCCTTCCTTCCTTCCTTCCTTCCTTCCTTCCTTTTTTCCTTCCTTCCTTCCTTCCTCCCTCCTTCCCTCCCTCCCTCCCTCCCTCCTCCTTCTTTTCTTCCTTCTATTCTGTTACGTCCTCATTGTCTGCCTTCTTGTCCTCTCACAAAAAGCATCTCTCTTGCTTTCCGCATCTTCCGCCTCAGCTTGACTCCTGGCACATCATTTGTCCAATCTCTCCTTTGTTCTGGCTTTACTGAGACCCTATGGGACCATGTTCTGGACAAAACAGACACAGAAACACAGGGCATGTGTGATTTCGGTTACAGTGATAACCCCAAGGCAGAGCCGTGCAGGCAAAGACCTGGAGCAGTACGGGACCGTGCTTTTGGTCTGAACAAAGGAGTCAGTCCCACCAAGGTAGAAGGTGAGAAGCACAGAATTCAAAGGTCTAGAGAAACAGGTGCATAAACTATGATGAGCATGAGGCAGGAGCATGCTAGGCTTGGCTGGAAGTTCAGAATTAGCGGGACAAAGAGAGGAGACAGGGCTAGGAGACGAAGCCGGGGAAGAAGCCTGCAGTACTTACACTGAGTTAGCCTGACACTCTCTCAAAACCTCCTCAACCTGTGGCCTCCAAAGGAGCAGGATGTCACTTGATGAGACTATTTGTGATTTTAAGTATCCATGTTCCCCACCACACCTCGAGCTCTCTGTATCTTGGCCATGCTTAAATCTCTCCAGGTTCTTAATAAATATTTGTAAGTAAGTGGGTGAGTCACAGCATCACCAGTGGAGGGGGAACAACATGTCATCAACAGCCATGCAAAGTGGAATGTGACAAGGACCCTAGCGTTGTCTTTCTCTCACTATAATAAATATCCACAAGGAATCAGCTTACAAAAGGAAGAGTCTGATTGGCTGTGCCTGCTGCTTTGGGATATCTCACGGTCACCTCATAACTGGGAAGGAGGAGAGAAAGGAGAAAAGACCAGAATCCCCTTGAGGTTGGACCTCCAATAATCCAAAGCCTCACAGAAGGACCCACCTCAATGTTTCTGTAAACTCCAAGCTGCCTTCTCAGGGAGTGAAACTTCAAAGATGGGCTTTGAAGGAGGAGCAGTTATCTGAATCATACAGCAAGCAGGAGAGAGATGCAGTTAGTGTGTAGTGGGGGAGCGATCAAGGAAGAGAGAGGATGCTAATTGTGGGGCAGAGGAGTGATGGGGGAGTGAGCACTCCCCTTGGCAGAGAGTAGCTGGAGGATTTGAGATGAAGCTGGGCGTTGGCAGGCTGAGATGGGGAGGTGGGTGAGGAATTCCTGGCACAGGGGATCCTCGCGTGTGGGAGGATGATTTCAAGAACCGTGAGTAGACCCAGAGGTATTCTGTGAAATAACAAGAAGAACTCACGAGCAGGGAGAGTCCCCGTATCCTCCATGCTCTCTGCAACTAGAATCTGGGGTTGTCAGTGAGTGGGGGCCTTCCTTGTCTCTGGGAGTTTCTGCAAAGCACTGACATCCAAGAGACTGTGGGCAGCTGAACAGAGGTAAGAGTTGAAGGATGCTGGAGCTTTCTCAAGCCAAAATGGACATGCCCACGTGAAATGTCTGCTGCTCTGGTGGAGGTTGCTTGGCTGCAAGCGACCTGTCCAGACATGGGGACAGACAGTGGATCATGGGACTCTGCCATATGCTTCTATCAGAGGCAACCTGACTCCAAGATAAAGTCCACTCTGAGAGTCATCCCCAGCACCATCCCACTTGCGCTCCCACGCAAGGCAGAATCCCTTCTGGATTAGTTTTTGGGGATTAGTTTTAACACCCATGACAGACAGGATAGCTGTAGTGGACAGACTGTACTCACAGTCAAATGAATGCATTGTATCCACTCAGAACCCGTGGCAGAATCCACCCTTACCTCTTGTTATGCTCTGGCTGGTTTCTGGAGTCGTTGAGATTTTTGACTTGGAATTGCAAAGTGCCAATCTCAGCCTTGGTCTCTTCTGTCCTCACATGACACCGTCCCCATGTCTCTATCTTCATATAGCATCGTCCCTGTGTCTCTGGTCCACACAGCATTGTTCTGTGAATCTATCCTCACATAGCATTGTTCTGTGTCTTCACACGGTGTTGTCCCTGTGTATCTGTCCCCACATAGTGTTGTCTCTACTCTTGCTTGCTGTCTTCTCATAAGGCTACCAGTCAACTTGAGTGGGTTTAGGAGCCCTCCCCACTCCTGCATGAGCTCATCTTTACTAATGACATTTGACACAGCTGTTTCCAAGGAAGGTCGCCTTATGAAACACTGAGGACAAGGATGTCAACGTATCTTTTGTGGGGAAGGCACATACCTTTCGATGTTATTCCTAACAAGGGGCTTCACAACTCCAATGGGCCCACAGCCTCTAGCAAAGATGGTGTTTTGTTGGAACATTCCTTCTCTCCAATCTTCTTCCCATCCTCCCTTACTCCCACAAATATTTATCAAGGGATTAATGTATTCCAGGAATAGTGCCAAGTCCTGGGTGCCCAACAGTAAACAAAACAGAAGAGGGAATGGCTTTCATTACATTATCTTCTCCCACAAGTCCTCTGACGTCAACTGAGTACCCCAGCTGTACCCTGAATATCTGCCCTTTACATGTATGAACACATGGTAGGTTCCTTAAGAATCCTATGGACCCATCACCTTCCATTTTGTTGTGTGGTCCACAAATATAGTCATTGTACATAGTTCATGGACCCAACCACAACACTTTTGAGAGTGAAAATGGATACGATTAATGACACTGAGATCCAGGTAGATGCCGAGAATCTCTAGGGCCAAGGAAGCATATGGCCCACTCATGTGGCTTGGGTCCAGATCTCACTGCTCTTTCTGTCTCCTTCAAATCAGTGCTTTAAGAGCTAAGTGCCTTGCTCTGCTGTAGCGGAAGAAGCAAGCAGTAGAGTATTTGAGAACCATGGGCTCAAGTCATAACAGAGACAAGAAGAGGCAAGCAAAGATGAAGGCAGTGTCACAGAGGGGCTAGAATGTGCACAGGCCTTTCAACACCAGCAGAGGTTTTTGTTGGCAGGGCAGTTAAAGGGAAGGTACCTTGCGGGACTTCCTGCATGCTGCTTCCGATTTCCACTCGTGCTCCCTTCATGGAGTCACGTGAATGCCCATTGGATGCTGTGGTGGTTTGGATGAAGAATATTGCTGATGGGCTCACGTATTTGACCTTCCCAGTTGGTGGTGCTACTTAGGAAAGGCTCGGAACCTTCAGGAGACAGTCTTGCTAGAGGAAGTACGTCACTGGAGCTGAGCTTCGAAGGTTTATAGCTTTACCCTACTTCCTGTTCCTGGTGTCTGCTTCCTAGATGTGGATGAAACTGTGCTCAGCCTGCTTTCTGTTTCTGCCATCATGCTTGCCCTGTCTGTTGCAAGCCCCCCTCCCCTGCATCATCACTGCTGTCTCCCTGGACCAGTAAGCCAGAATAAACCTTCCTTTCTTATGTTGCTTTGGTCAGGGCATTCTCCTACAACAGCAGAAAAGGAACTAGTAGGGATGATGACAAGCCTACTTGAAGAAAACTCTAGAGTATCAGTGAAAGAAGCTCTTGTCCTAGATGCTGTAGTACTGTCCTGCTCTGATCAAGTTTGTTCTGGGCAAAGATGACTAAAAGACAAGCTGGATTTGGCTAGAAAGGTATTAAGCAACATAGTTCAGGACCTCACGACAATATAAGATTCCAAAAAGATTGAGCTGAGTCACGATGTTTCTCTCAGAACAGGCGTCTGTGGGAGAAGGGAAGACTGTGTTCTTTGCTCGTATGGAGACAAAGATCATACATGAACCCAGCATGATGGGTCATAGGGTCCAGAATCATACCTATAATCCTAGCACTCATGTGGCTGAGCCAGGAGGATCCAGAGGTCAAGACCAGCCTGGACTACACGAGATTGTCTCAAAAAAAAAAAAAAAAGCTGGGCAGTGGTGGTGCATGCCTTTAAATCCCAGCACTGGGGAGGCAGAAGCAGGAGGATCTTTATGTTTTGAAGGCCAGCCTGATCTGCAGAGCAAGTTGCAGGGTAGCCAGGGCTACACAGTGAAACCTGTTTCAAAAAATAAAGAAACAAACAAACAAGCAAACAAACAAAAAAATACCCAAATTTCACTTGATCGCAGACCTCAGAGAAGCTAGTCTACTGCACAAAACACATCACATGTATACAATTAAACTTAAGCCATGGCAAAATACCTAAGGATTGTCACATACGCTGTGGTTTGAATGAGCCCACAAAAAACCTGTGCTGAAATTTAATTGCCATTATGAGGATTAAGAGGGTAGAAAACGAATGAGAGGGCTGGAGAGATGGCTCAGTGGTTAAGAGCACTGGCTGCTCTTCCAGAGGTCCTAAGTTCGATTCCCAGCAACCACATGGTGGCTGACAACCATCTGTAATGAGATCTGGCGCCCTCTTCTGGCCTGCGGGCATACATGGAGGCAGAATGCTGTATACATAATAAATAAATAAATAAATAAATAAATAAATAAATAAATAAATCTTTAAAAAAAAAAGAAAGAAAAAGAAAACGAATTAGATGTCTCTGCAGGTAAAGGAACTTGCTGCCAAGCCTGACATAAGCTCAGTGACCAGAGTCCATACGGTGGAGGGAGAGAACAGAATCCTGCAGGTTGTCCTCTGACTTCTACCCCCACATGGGAGCACACGTGCACTCAAATACAAACCCACAGAAGAACGAAATAACAAATGAATGAATAGAAGGAATTGGTGGAAAATGTACAAATATAGTACTTGCAAGCAAGGCAAGCATTTGGGGTAAAATGAGGTCACGAGGGTAACTTGTGGCTTTCTAACATAAGATTAGTAAGGGACACCTAGTAAAGGATGCTCGGTCCCTCTCAGCACATGACACCCTCACAACCCCAGGGCTCCGTGGACGCTTGTTCTAGCAAGATGGACTTTACCATCTGCTGACCTCGATCTTAAAGGTACTAGCCTTCAGAACTGTAAATGGCATGAGACTTTCATGTTTTACTCTTAGAATACTTTTAGTTTATCCTTTGAGGATTTTGACCAGATCCATGCCTACTCCACTCCCCATCTCCAAATTTCTAAGGATCCCCCCCAACATTATGGCCCCTTCCCAACTTCATGTTTATTTTCTTCCTCCTCCCCTCTTCTTTTCCCCTCCCTCTCTTCCTCCTCCCTCCAAATTCCCATAATACTGCTACACGTGCATTGGTGTGGGGCCATCCACTGGGAATATGGACAACCAACCAAGGACCTCAGGCTTAAAAACAAAATTGACTCTCCCTCCCCAGTAGCTATCAGCTCCTCAGCTAAGGGTGGGGTCTCAGGAACCAAACCCCAGTCCGTGCTGGAATTTTGATCAGTCTGATCTTGTTCAGGTTTTGAGCAGATAGCCACAGCTGCTGTGAGTTTCTGTGTGCAGTGGCCATGTCATGCCCCTCATCCTCCAGCACTTACGTTCCTTCTGCCCCCTCTCCTGTTTCTTGAGCCTTGATTAGCACAAGAGGTTGGTATAGAGGCTCCATTTCATGCTGAATACTTGTTCTCTCTCCTCCTCGGTGCTTTACCCAGTGAAGGCAGATTCGTGGCTGCCCTGGAACTCAATAGAGTCACTTCTGTTGAGAATCTGCTGCCATGCTGGACTCCGATGGACCCATTCTTTAGCCTTCGGGATTATCGTTGAGAATATTTGCAAAGTACTGGATGGAGTAAGTTTTGTGTCTTTACTCTGGATTCTGCAGTACTCACATAGGAAGTGTGGCTTCTCTACATACACACCTTGAGAGATGTCACAGGGAGCATAGCTTAGAGACAGAAGAGCATAGGGACCTAGAAAAAAGAATAAGCTGTGGTAAGCAAGACCTGGGCCTTCAGTGAGCATGCTTGGCCAGGCTCTGGGCTCTTTTGCCCTTGTGGGCTCCCTCATTAAAGAAGATCATATATGCACACATTTAATCCCAGCACCCAGGTGAAGAGGCAGATGAATCTCTGTAAGTTCAAGGCCAACCTGGTCTACAAGAGCTAGTTCCAGGACAGGCTCCAAAGCTACAGAGAAAACCTATCTCAAGAAGAAGAAGGAGAAGGAGGAGGAGGAGGAGGAGGAGGAGAAGGAGGAGGAGGAGGAGGAAGAACAAGAAGAGGAAGAAGAAGAAGAAGAAGAAGAAGAAGAAGAAGAAGAAGAAGAAGAAGAAGAAGAAGAAGAAGAAGAAGAAGAAGAAGAAGAAGAAGATCATATACTCATTAGACATAGTAGCGCTTACTTGTGATCCTAAGTGGCATTTGAGAGGCAGAGGCAGGAAGATCAAGAGTTCAAAGAAAGCCTGGGATACGTAATGAGTCTAACACTAGCCTAAGCTACTTCACAAATTCTATCTAAAAACAAACCAGGAACTAGGGATCTCGTTCACCAGTAGAGCACTCGTCTAGCATGTGCAGTGCCTTGTATTCAATCTCAAAAATAAAAAATATTAAAAATTGAATAAATAAAACAATTCAAGTGTCCATCACTATTGTCTATCCTATCCTTATTCCATTTTTTTCCTAATTTTGAAAGTCACTTAAGTTTTAGTTTGTGGACCCTGGACTTGCTAGGCATTGTCACTTTGCAAGTGAATGTCACTTCACACAATCTCTCTTTGTCTTGAATGTGTTGGCCAACTCAGAAGAAAAGGTGTTGCTTAGATCCCTCACCAAGTAAAACCTCATCCCAGGGAGTTCTGCTATGGAGAACTGTGGTGGTTGGATGTTGGAAAAACCCAAAGGATGGAGGCGAAACTGGCTGAAGGGAACATGGGACATTTGGGGCAAAGATTCTTCTATCCATTTTTAATGAATGAACTTCAATGTAAACTGCCCCCAACTTTTGTTTAGACTTGTAAATTTTGAACTCAATTATGTTATGAAAATAATAGGCAATCATAGAACTCATGCTTTGAAGTCTGAATGTAAGGGCTTTGCCAGACTAGTGAGGGATGGGATATGAAATGCCCGATACCCGATAGACAGACAGACAGACAGATAAACACACACACACACCCATGGAGACAATGAGCTGGGCCTTGAGAAGTGCCTGCTGTCCTCCCTGCACTGTCATATGGAGCTAGGCTGCAGCATTAGGCATCTGGGCTGTTTTATGTGCCTTTCCCACTTAAGGTATTTTCAGTCTGTGCCAGGTGTGCTGGAACCCAGCTCCCTGGTTAAGTACAGAGAATCTGTGTTTGGAAAAAAATAGACACGGACATTCTGTTGCCAGGTTTATGTGGAAATAAAATATGGGCACTGATTACAAAGAGGCACAATGAAGAAAATAGAAGTGGTCAGGTTTCTGGTCTGAGGAATAATGAAGGAGAATTCAGTGGCAGAATGAGCTTGATGGTGTGGAGGGGAGATGAGGGAGAGCAAGAGGTGAGTTTGGAATGTGCCAGTTAGTCTTTATCAACTCTGTTGAGGGCCTTCCATCAGACTGGCCTGTGGGCATGTCTTTGGGTCACTTTCTTGATTCACTTTTAATGTGGAAGGGCCCAACCCACTGTGGGTGGTACCGCGGGGCAGGTGGTCCGGGGTTACATAAGGAAGCTGAGCAAGCCATGAGAGCAAGCCAGTAGGCAGCATTCCTCCACTGTTTCTACTTTGAGTTCTTGCCCTGGCTTCCCTACAGGAGAAAGTGTAACTTGGAAGCCAAATAAACTCTTCCCTCCCGCAAGACACAAATTAGGTCGGGGCCACACATTGTAGAAACATCTCTATGAAGAAACAACTATGAATATTGCACAGATAGTGTACATTTATGGGAAATCAGGTGTAAATATGAAGACTTGGACAGTCCCCATGGGCACAAAGTAGGGTCTGGGTAAATCAGTCCTAATTCAGTCCTGGGCAGAATGAGAGACACAGTGTGTGAACGCTTCTGCCTGGAGCCTGGAGGGTGACTGGGTGGACCCCACGCAGACTGACTGCAAGAGAAAGCACAGTGAATCTTTTGTCTGATATGATCTATGCAGACTACTGGAGGCATGTTTAAGCTCCAGTGCCCAAGGTGTGTGGGGCGGGTCGGAAGTCAGCACAAGGGGGCTGGCAACAGCTTGTCTTGTACCTTGAAGATCTAGGAGGGGAGAGAAACTGAAGCTGCATTTTCCAAGCCCTGAAGCAAGACTTATTTTTTTGCCTCTGCATCTACTTCTCTAAGCATATTTTTTTAAAACAAGAATTCTGTTGATAGATACTATATAATCACATTGTTTAAATATTTGAGATGGTGATTGCATTACCATTCCATGTTAATTGCTGCTTCTGTGAACACGTCGGATGCTTTCAGACAAAATTAATTAGGGCCAAACAATTGATTGATGGCCTTTAAAAACCCAGACCTTCAGAAATGAAACAGTTTTATAATCCAACTGCAAAATGAGTTTAGACAAAAGAATTTATCAACTCAAGGATGAACTCCCAAAGGCCACATGTGAGTCTTGTCAGCAATAAAAATTAAAATAAAAATAAATGCAAAACCTACCAGTGGGAATCAATTTAAAATAACTTAGCCCAACCCTCTGAGACAGAATTCTTCCTGTAGAGATGAGGCCTTATTCCTTGAAGCTTGTGGTTGACAGGATCTCAGTACCTGTCAAGATATTTCCACTTACTGCTGGCTTTATTCTCAGTGTTCCCAGATTCTTTCTTTGGTTATAGCTTACTATCCTCTCCTCTTGTAAATTTCTGGAGCTAAATTCTGTCCCTGACCTGAAGAGTCTTTTGAGATTTGAATCCTTGTGGCTGAGAAAATAAAATATACTCACCACAAAGCCAAACTACTCCCCAGTGATAGTGTAGGGTTGGTGATGGTTGATATTATGAACATGATGGGTTCTAGAATAATCTTTGAGACATATCTCTGGATCTGTGATGGGGTTTCCAAGTAGAGTTTAATTGTGGTGGGACGGTCCATCTTAAATATGAGTGGCACCATTCCGTGGGCTGGGGTCCTAGACTGAATAAGAAGATAAACATTATCTGAGCACCATCAGTCTTCACTATACTTCCTGACTTTGGATGCAGGGTGACCATCAGCCTCAAACTCTTGAGGCCCTGTCTTTTCCACTATGATGGACCGAACCCTTAAAATGTGAACCAAAATAAATTCTTCTTTCTTTCTATCTTTTGCTGTTGTTGTTGTTTGGGGGTTCTTTGTTTGTTTGTTTTGTTTTGTTTTTCAAGACAAGGTTTCTCTGTGTAACAGCCCTAGTTGTTCTGGAACTAACTCTGTGAGTTCAAGTGCTCTGTGAGATTCACCCACCTCTGCCTCGCAAGTACTGGGATTAAAGATGAGTGCCATCACTACCTGGCAATAAATTCTTTCTTAAGATGTTTTGGACAAAACAAAAAGGAAAATAACTAACTTTGTTATTTGCACAATAAGACTCAGAACAATATCTTTGGGAGGCCTTCCTTGTTTGAACTGAGCACCTATTCAATACCACCAATAAAATTCATATACAATATTAAAGATCTTTTTTTAAATTAGATTGCATGTGGGAAGCTGAGACAGGAGGATCTTTGTGAATTAGAAGGCAGTGTGGGCTATATAGTGAGTTTCAGGTCAACCTGGGTAACAGAGACACTATCTCAAAACAAAACAAAATCAGATTGTATGCACAAATACATATTGAATTGTGTGCATGAGATTTAAAACAAGGTTGCCTGGATTTGAATTCTAATTGTTCTGTTTGCTAACACTGAAGTCTGGGGCTGTAGTTTTCACTGATAGAAAATGAGTATGAAAATAATAAACCCTGCACGTTGAAGTGAGACCTAAGCGAGGACACCCATATTTAGCCACGTAGAAAAGAAGTGGCGAGGACACAGACTCAGCTCATCCAATTGAGAGAGGATGCTCAGTTAGCTTACTCAGCAAGTTAGTATGAAGCACTGGTGTCAACATGGCTGACAAGACGACTCAGTGGGCAAAGGCTCTGGCTGCTCCACCTCACACCCTGAGTTTGATGCCTGGAAAATAGGAACAACAGACCAAAGAAAGTTGTTATCCAATTTCTACCTGCACGTGGTGACATGCCTGCACCTACACATATGCACATGCACATAATACAAAATAAATAAATGCAATAATTTTTTAAAAAGTAGACATAAACAGATATAACTAAAGTACATCTCAAGGCTATATGTTTCAAGCATTTGCTGATGCTTACAATTTTGTTCATTTTCAGATTTCAATCTGGTCCTCAGCAGGGGATACAATGCAGTTGCTAGAGTTTGTCTAGCAGTGGGAAGCCTTGGGTTCCAGTCCCAGTGTTGAAAAAATTATTTGTGGTGGTACGTGCCCGTCATCCTAACAGTTGAGAGGTAGAGACAGGAGGATCAGAGACTTAAAGCTACACTCTGTAGCTGGGCAGTGGTGGCTCTTGCCTTTGATCGCAGCACTTGGGAGGCAGAGAGAGGTGGAACTCTGTGAGTTCGAGGTCGAGGCCAGTCTGGTCTGTAAAGAGAGTCCTAGGAAAGCCAGCCAGAGCTGGTGCACAGAGAAACCCTGTCTTGGAAAGAGTTATGCTCTACTACACAGCCAGATTAAAGCTAGCTCAGAAAGAAAGAAACAGAGGAAGGAAGGCAGGAAAAGAAAACTGATAATCATGATAAAGTATGGATAAGACAATTAATTGTGCAGCTGAGGCAGGAGGAGTTAGCACAATACTGCTTCTAAAAAGAAATCGACAAGCAAGCAAACACTCCCCTTGCAGAGCCCCTCTTAAAGACAGGTTTTAGAGAAGCCAAGCTGTTAAGTTTGATTGAAAATTTCAGCCTGACCTCTGATTTTCTCATCTCAAATGGCAGATAGAAGACAGCATAATCCAAATAAGACCATTAAAGGATTAGGAATGATCAGGGATAGTTTTTGTGTGATTGATACTGTATAGTAACAAGTGGCTTTGTTATTTATCTAATAGTGGGTCATGAGCCTAGTCGTAGGCACCAACCATACATAGAATGAGAGAGACACATTATTGTCCCAGAATCCTGGCATCTCCTCCATCTTCGTGTCTCTTTTTGCATTGCTACACAGTGGCCTCCCAGGACCTTCGTGCAGAGGATCGGCCATGCCTGTCTTGGAGGGATGTTCTGGAACCTGGTTGCGAGTCTCCATGACCTCCTTGCTCTGACATCACCAGTGCCTTCACCTGATCTCCTGGACCATGGTTGCAGAGGTTGCTGGGGCCCTGAGGTTCTAATTCTCAGGCGTGTTTTCCTGGGCAGTTGTTTCCAGTAGAGAAATCCTGAGGTAGCAGTCTCAATTTGGGCTCTCTCCTTTCTTTTTTTTTTTGGTTTTTCGAGACAGGGTTTCTCTGTGGTTCTGGAGCCTGTCCTGGAACTAGCTCTTGTAGACCAGGCTGGTCTCAAACTCACAGAGATCCGCCTGCCTCTGCCTCCCAAGTGCTGGGATTAAAGGCGTGCGCCACCACCGCCCGGCTGGGCTCTCTCCTTTCTAATGTATATTTTACAAGTTAGAGCTTCAAGTGGGTAGGGTTTTGTAGGGGGCGGGGCACCTTTCCTGTTGTGCAGTCCAGAGCTCATTGTGCAGTCAAGAGCTCACAATGTCACTTTAATGTCATTAATTAATTAATTAATTAATTAATGTCATTAATCTCTTCACCAAACACAGCTGCCCTGTCTGCTCCCTCCTCTTCTGCAACCTTACACTTGCTCCCCGTGCTTTCCTCACCAAATCGCTCATTTTCGTGTCTTTCTGCTCTCTCTTGTTGCATAATTGAGAAAGAGCAGCAAGCAGTAACCATGCCACAACCAGAATGTTATGCTATTTTAAAACTTTCCTACACCAAAACATTTAGCCCACGATTTTTAAAACCAATCTCCTTCAGGTTCTCAGGACACAGAGAGTGAAGCCGTAGTCGTTGCTAGAATACAACATGAATGACCTATAGTCCATTCATTCACAATAGGGTTCTTGTTGTCCCCTGAAACCTCATGAGTGAGCCTCTACTCTGCTTTTCTCTCGGCATTTCGGTCTTCTGAACTCTCACTATGGTGACTCATTAAGTTCTATTTACAGCATTCTGTAGTTTCTCTAGTCCATGTCCCCAAACTCCACATTCCTCCTGTAGACCAAAGGTCATGAATAGCACAGGCTTATCACAGCAACAGCCTCACGTCTCAGCACCAACTTTCTGTGTTACTCACTTTTCTCGTTGTCACCAGAAAAGAAGCAACATAAGGGGGAAAAGACTGTCTCTGGCTCACAGTTCTAAGGCATCCAGTCCATCATGGAAGGGAAGGTATGGCCGCTAGAGCGAGAGGTGTCTGTTTACCCTTCCTCCTCAGTCTGAAAGCAGAGGAAGATGAATTCTGCCACTCAGCTCCTTTTCTCTTTTTTGTTCAGTCCAGAGCCCCGCCCCACCAATGCCGCTGCCCACATTCAGGAAGGACCATGCCTCTCGTGTAGAAACCCTGTCATAGACACACTCAGAAGTGTGTTCCCATGAGTCCTAAGTCTAGTCAAGTTGATAATGAAGATTTAGCATCACAGGCTCTGTGTTGGGCAGGTTTTTCATGGTGCCCGCAGTTCCCCTTGGGAGGTAGGTGTAGAATGCTGTTCTTACCTCTGTCTTCCAGGGTCTCCATTGTAGGGTCAGTCCCAAGCATCCCTCTGTTGTAGTCATTTGCAGAGATTCCAGTCCTACATTACACTTCCCAGTTGCTCAGTCTTTCCTTCAAATCTTAGAAGAAGCTGGCACAATTTCATTACACTCATGTTCTATATGTCTACAAAACCGGCCATGGTTTTGTCATGCAGATGACATCAGATCTGCCCCCAGAACATGCTGCAGACCAGCCCGCTTGAATCTGTAGCCTCTGCTGATGTGACCTCTGGGTGTTTTGTAGGCTGACCACAGAGAAACAAACCTTGAGGCAATGATGGGTAAACTGTACCACTTTGAGTAATGCACTTGAAACAATTCACCCTTGAAAACATAAAAACACATCAGCTCAGTCCCTGTGCTAATGTAGTGTCTTGTGCCTTTGTATTGGTGTGACAGAACACCGCAACCAAAGAAATGTATAAAAAGAAAGCATTTAATTAGGGACTCACAGTTCCAGAGGATGAGAGTCTGTGACCCACGGCCATCATGGCAGAGAGAATGGCAGCAGGTAGGCGGGTATAGCCCTGAAGCAGCATCTGAGAATTTAACATGCAATCCACAAGCATGGGGGAGGAAGGGGTGGAGAGAGAGAGACAGACAGAGAGAGAGAGAGAGACAGAGAGAGAGAGAGAGAGAACTAACCTGAAATGGTATGGGCTTTTTGGAATCTCAAAGCCCACTCCCCATTGATACAGTTCCCCCAACAAGGCTACACCCTCTAATCCTCATAGTTCCACAAGCTGGTGAAGCAATCATTCAAACACTTAGTCTATAAGGCCATTCTCATTCAGACCACATATATGTAATTTCTGAGATGCTTCCCTTTTAGCCCAGTGTAGAGCACACGACCTCTTTTCATTAGCAACAGCACCCACACCACATGTGACTGCACTGTGTCTGTCTCAACTCTTTCTGTTTTTGATGCTCTCTGGGCCTGGCTAAAGATAGCTGGTGATATGTTTGTAACATTCATGTTTGTTTGTTTTTTTCCTTGAAAGATCCTCAGTGTGAAAAGGAATGGATCAACTTTCAATTTGGCCTCCAGCCAAGTCTTGGGGCATGGATGATTCGCCTTCCAATTCTTTGCCACATTGTAACAAAGATGGACTTCATTTGAGTCCCTCGCAAAGATCATATTTCCATCTAAACTCTCATCAGCACAACACATTCCCACAAGCTCTTCAGTGGTTTGAATGGGAATGCCCCCACAGGCTCAGTATTTAAACACTTGGTCCCTCATTGGTGACACAATTTAGTGAGGTTTAGGAGGTATGGTCTTGACATAGGAAATAGACTGGGGGTAGGCTTTGAGAGTTTAAAGCCTCAGGCTGCTTGCAGTTTGCTTTCTCTGCTTCATGCTTGTATTTGAAGACATGGGCTCAACTTCCTGCCCTTGGCACCATGCCTGTTGCTAGCTGCCATGGCTCTTTCCAGGATAGATTCCTAACCGTTTGGGATTATCAGTCACATAAACTCTTCCTTCAGTACGTGGTGCTGGTCATGGTGCTTTATCACAGCACAGAAAAGCAACCAATATAGCCCCAATGACAATCAATTAGACTCACTCATTTCTCCTCTTCCAGATTTCCTCTCCTCAGGTCCTCCAGGCCATTCCTCCACACCACAAGGAGCGCTGTCACGAACAGCTCCACTTCACAGCGCCGAGGTTGCTGGCAGATTTCTGTTGCATAAGAAAATGCCAGAGGCAATCAACTTTCTAAAGAGAAAGGTTTATTTTGGCTCATGGCGTTAGGGGCAGCAGTGGTGGTGATACCAGAAGACAACGGTTAACATGTGGCACTGTCCATTCCTTAGAGAGGGAGAAAAAGAAAAGATGTCCAGGACCCCAAAGTCTCCTTTGAAGTGACCCAAGGACCTCCTAAGATTCCTAAGATACCTTAAATTTTTCAGCAGTGCCACCCTTAGGATCATGTCTTTAATACATGGGCATTTAGGAAACATTCAACCATAATACTCATGTGAAAATTTAATCCCTATTATGAGCTATTAAGAAGAGAACCATATTTTTAAGAGGTGATTAATGCTCTGGCCTCATGAATAAATTGATCCATTGATGGGCTAATAGATTACTTCATTAATAGATGACTTAATAGATTAGTGAGTTAATAGATTATCTCAAAAGTATGTCTGCTATAAAAATGAGTTTTACTGGGTTACCTGGCCACTCACCCCTTGTCTCTTAGCCCATAATGTCCTTCACTTCCAAAGGATTTTCCTGACAGTAAGGTAGCAATAGCTGCGGCCCTTCCCTCTTGGAAGGAAAAAAACCACGAGCAGGGAAACTGAGTTCTTTACTAAACAAAGTACTCAGTTTCAGGTGTTTTGTTATGGAAACCCAAAATGGGCAAAAATCTTCTGCTCGGAATTCCACCTCCCCTCGGTGGTAGGAAAATGTGCAGGAGTTGGGGTGGGGGTGGGGTCATGTTTCCCATCGATGAAACCAGAAAAACTGAGGACAAGAGATGCTAAATGACTCATGCATGATTTTTCAAAAATAAGACTCCAATCTAGGCTGGATGAACTCGAGTCCTAACCCCTGTGGTCTCCTGCTTGTGTTACCTAAGCTTACACTTTGTATTTCTTGTTTCAGGTCGAGGTCTAAGGTTACTTGGCGTTAAGAAGGAGTGCAGCCCGGGAGAGGTCCTGGCTGGAGAGTGGATTCCTAGCCAGTAGCTTTTACACAGAACCATTGCAGACGATTGTTTCAGTCACAGCTGAATTCTGGGATAGGCTTCCTGGTGACCCTGCCGGAGGACTAGGACTGGAAGAGAGGGAGGCAGGCAGCCAAATCAGGGGTTCTGATTCTCATCAGTTACTAATTTAAAAATGAAGAAATAAGGGCTCAGCGGTGGAAATCTTGCCCGGCATCTGCTATGTGCAAGGTCCCAGGTTCCATCACTAATACTAAAAACAATCAAATAAATATCACAAAAGTACATTGTGATGATCCAAGATTTCAGGTCTGGGTTCTTGCCACCCACCATTTGCTTCTGTGGCTAGGGTGGAAGACGCCAAGGCAGGAAGGAGGTAGAGGACTCCCAGGCTCGGAACCGCAGGTCCTGTGAAGGGAGCTACACATTCATGAACCCAATGATAAAGGTAATAGCAGAGTTAGATGTGGGAGAAGAGACAGCAAGGCTGGAGAAGGGGGCCACGACTCATCTAGAAGAGAAGAGCCTCGGGCTGAGCTCTGACAAAAGAATTTGAATAAGCAGAGAAGAAAGAGAAAGGGTTCCAGGACCAGAAGCCACAGTTTCTGGAGATGAACTGAAGGAGTCACTGATACCGATCATCAATCACGACCGAAACTCAGAAAACAGCTGGAAGGTTCCCGAGCCGGTTCTACCAATTCCACCCAATTCCTCTGAGGGCCTGAGTCATCTCTCCAGGGAAGAGGTCCTATATCCAGCCTGGGGCGCTGGGGGAGTGAAGTCAGCAAGAAGCCTTAGGTGGGATTGGACATCTAACGTGCTGACCTCTGGAAGGGAAAACAGGAGCCGACAGGCAAAGCCAGACAGACCAAGCTGGACCAGATCCTGCAAAGGCGCCAGGGGAATAATCGCATAAGGAACACAGGTGGAGGAGGGCTGTTCCTCCGGGAGATTTCGAGAAAGAGATTGGAAGTCCAGATCTGGAATCAGAATTGCCTGTAGCCCTCTAGGATCTCTATGGGAGACTGGTATCCAGAGCATAACCCTTTCTGGCGCTCTCATAACCAGGGGAGAGTCTGAGGCTCTCCACACATACATAAAGGCTGCGGGGCCACCCTGCACCCCCACCCTCACTTCAAAAAGCTGCCTGTCTTTAGGGACATCTTTTAACTTTTAGCTTCAGGAAAATGAGGATATAGAAATTCCAGCCCTCGAACAAAATTGCCGTCCAATCACTTAGCTTTACACAGTGCCTACCCCCTTGTCTCTGCCTTCTTCCCAAGTGTCTGGAATGTTCTGAGGTTGAGAGAAGGGGCTTCACTGTGTGTGGAGGTGGGGGGGGGCATCTCTTAAAGCTACCGTTCAGGAAACAGAGTCCTTGAGTACATAGCAGGCTGGTATTGTTTTCTTCATTATATTTTAATTCCTTTCATCCTCTGAAAGCCAAATGACTAGGTCTATGAAGTAAACTGATATTAGCTCAATTCAAGGAGATAACAGGCTTGCTTGCTTGCAGTTTAGAGTGTGCTTGGGAAAATCACAAGATCGGATTATGAAAGGCCAACGACCCAGTGAAATTATGAAGCTTATAGGCTTTTCCAGTGAAGAGAGGAAGCTGACACCTCGGGTAGAGAATAAAGGATGGCCAGGGGAACAGGAGGATGAATGGGCCCGATGAACAAGTAAGAGCCTATGACCATAGTGGGGGTGTGGAATTCACCATCCCAGTGATGTAATCCAGTTTCCCTCATGATGAAGGTCCAGGAGAGGGATCCCAGACAATTAGATTCATTTAGAAGAATCTTACCTAAGGTGGGTAAAGGGGATTCGGAGTAAGCTGGGAGGGCAGGGGGAAAAATCAGTAAGATCTTGTTTCTTAGTGCAAATTGCTCAGCAAGCCAAATGTCACATTTTAGGGTGTCCTATCCTCAACACAGGGTATTCTAAAGAGACACGTGTGTCTCCTCAATTCCCCCAGCAGCGTCATGCTAGGGGAAGAAAAAGCCTCAGGTCCTGGTTCCAACCGGAGAGGGCTCTTATCTTCAAGGCAGTGGGTTCATAGGTCCCACACAGTCCTTACAAGTTGTTAGGCCACTTTACAAGAGAAACTGGAGCCGACACAATGACGGCACAATGATGAGTGGAAGCACATTGACCACTGTCCTTGCGTTCAATCCTAAACCTGTCAGGACCTCAAAGATGAACTGGGCGGATAGGAGGTGGGGGACACTGGACCTCTTGATCTGTTCCTCTTCCCAATGTGACTCCTCTTCTGTCTGTTTCCCACTATATTACTGGGCTGTGTCGTTGGCCTTTGGAGGATGCAGAGCCAAGTCTTGGTGTTAGGGTTGCCTTACAACTCAGGATATAACCAGCATTAAAGATGCTGTTACCAATACAACCCTCACCCACTCACTCACCAGCACCCTACTCAACATCCAGCCCCACTACTGCCACCACCACCCCCTAAATTCTCTCAAGGATGGCTTTGAAATTTTCCCCCAGTCGTCAATAACCAAAAATATGCACCTAGTTTGGGATACCTCTGTGCCTTACTTTGGGTTTCTATTGCTAAGAAGAGATACTGCAACCCTTATAAAGGAAAACATTTATTGGAGCTGGGTTACAGTACAGAGGTTCAGTTTGTTATCATCATGGTGGGAAACATGGAGGCATGCAGGCTGGCATGGTGCCGGAGAGGTAGCTGAGGTTCTACATCTTGATCCACAGGCAGCGAAAGGAGACTGTGTGCCATACTGGGCTTGGCTTGAGCATATAAAGCCCACCGCCACAGTGGCTCACTTCCTCCAACAAGGCCACACCTACTCCAATGAGGGCATACCTCCTCATAGTGCCATTCCCTGTGGGCCAAGCATTCAGACACATGAGCCTATGGGGACCATTCCTATTCAAGCCAACACACTCTCACATTATATACTTTACTTGGCTGTGCTCTTCTTGTTGATGCAAATTCTACCACCAGCTCATTTTGCCTCATCTCAGCCTCTCTGAACCCTCAACATTGAGTTCAGTGGCAGGTAGTCAGAGAGAATAACAATAAATCTGAGTGAGAAAAAAAGACTTAAGGGTGAGTTTAGGCTTTGTGAAAAGACCCTTTGCTTCACATAAATAATTAACTATGCAAGTAAGGTTTTTTTTGTTTTGTTGTTTTTTTTTTTTTTTTTAAATAATTAAACTTAGAGGGACTGGAAAGAAATGGCTCAAGGGTTAAGAGTGCATTCTGCTCTTGAAGGGAATCCAAGCTCAGTTCCCCATACCCTCATCAAGTGGCTCACAACTACCTGCAACTCCAGATCCAAGGGATTCGCGCCCTTTTCTGTCCTTTGTGGTCCTTTGCACTCATGTACCAAAAACCAATAGACAAGACATACACATAACATAGTTATTTTAAAAATCATTTTAAAATGTTTAAATCTACTACTAACCTCACCATTATGAAAAGATTACATCAAGAGAAGCCCCCTCCCACCCCCACACATACATAACAGTTTGGTTTTATTATATTCAAAACAAAACAAAACACCCCAAATATCCACTTAGGTGAGAATCGGAGTTAGGTCACAATTCCATGGTACAGTCCAACACAGCAGAGAAGACAAGAGGAGCAAGAAGCTCAACCAGCTGATCCTTCTGTAGCCAAGAGCAGAGAGAGAATGGATGCACGCGTGCTTACCTTCCAGCTCACCCTCTCCACTCATACAGTTAGGGAACCTCTGCTTAGGGAATGGTGCCACCCACATTGCGGTAGGTCTCTCCACGTCAATTAAAGCAATCACTCGCAGACAGGCCCACAGGCCAGCCCGATCTAGACAACCTCTCATTGCAACTCTCTTCCCAGACGAGGCTAGTTTGTGTTGCATTCATAATTAATCTCACCATCGCAGATATTATAGACAGATAGAAAGACACATATATTTCAAACGCCAGACACATTGACCCATGCCTTACTCCTTGCCTGTTTACTTTCAATAACATTTATTTATTGCGGGTGTGTCGTGGGGACTGCGTGCAGCCTGGTATGTTTGTGGAGGTCAGAGGACACCTTGCCGGAGTTGTTTCTCTTCTTTCACTATCTGGATCCTGAGATCAAACTCAGGCTGCCAGGCTTGGTGGCCAGTGGCCTCATCCACCGAGCCATCTCAGCAGTCTTGCTATTTTCTTCTCTAGTCATAGAGAGTTTCGGAGTTACAGTATGTGTACCGTGTTTTCTTTTTAGTGACTGTATTAATTTGGTTGGTTTATTATACTTGCTTCTTTTCAAATAACAATAATAATTATTATCATTTACATAGGATTCCCTGGAACTGGAATTACAGGCAATTAGAAGCTGCCATGTGGGTACTAGAAATTAAAACCCAATTCCTCATGAAGAGCGACTTAGTGGTCTTAACTTCTGAGCCATCGCTCCAGCCCCTACCAATGCCTTTTGATTTAGGTGGTGTGTATCCCAATAAATCCATTACAAGTGGTTTTTGTTTTTGTTTCAGTGACTGGGAGCAACTCAGTAATGGAGCATATATTGACTTAACATGAAGAAGACCCTTTGGTCCAATTTCCAGCATCAAAAAAAAATATAGGTATGATATGTAGGTATAAACATACTTAAAAACAAAGAACTATAACTCAAAATCTAGCAAACACCATAGCCTGACAGCACAGTGTAGGGGAGAGTATCTGCTGTTCATCCCCAAGTCTGTAGGACTTGCTAGGAAGTATAGCTTGCTATCTCTGGCAAGCATTGTTAAAAGGCACAGTTAAAATATACTGTACCGTATATTGCTGGCCCCAAGGAAATACCTTTATTAATGGAGGGGAGGGGCATCACACTCACACCACAGCATGCCTACAGAAGTCAAAGGACAATTTGTGGGAGTTGGTTCTCTCCTTCTACCACATAAGCTCCAGGGAATTGTACTAAGGTCGCTAGGCTTTATAAGTGCCTTAACCCAATAAGACATCTTTCTGGGCCCAGCACACCTGTGCGTGGTGTGTGTGTGCGCGCGCGTGCATGCGCGTGCACATGCACACACACACACACACACACTCATGGGTATATAGCTTTTGTTTTGAGATGGGATTTTGCTACACCACCCAGGTTAACCTTCCACTCACTATATATAACCTATGCTGGTCTTAGTAGTTAGCTCAGTATGATACCAAATTTGCATTTCTTTGGAGCCAGCTTTCCTAGTGTTAGGATTTTAGGCAAAGCATCCAGCTTGCTGATAGGCACTGGGAAGTCTCACAGTGTTTTTGCTGTTGACAACCTTGGGGCAGTGCTTATTCTTGATGATCTCTCTCTCTCTCTCTCTCTCTCTCTCTCTCTCTCTCTCTCTCTCTCTCTCTCGATATATCTCAGTGTATAGACTAGACTAACCTCAAATTTACAAAGATCTACCTACTTCTGCCTCCCCAATGCTGAGTATTGCGACTGAAGGTGTTTGCCACTAACCTAGACTCAGTTTGTTTTTTGTTTTTGAGAAGGGATCTAGCTATAGACACCACACTAGCCTAACCTGAGTATCCTCCAGATTCTCTCTCCCAAGTGCTGATGTCATGCATAGGTTCCACCATCCTCAGTCTTTTTTAAAACTAATTTACATTATATTCTTATCTATTTTGCTGGGGATGGGACAACTTTAATTTTCTCCTTCCGCTGGGCGATGGTGGCGCACGCCTTTAATCCCAGCACTCGGGAGGCAGAGGCAGGCGGATCTCTGTGAGTTCGAGACCAGCCTGGTCTACAGAGCTAGTTCCAGGACAGGCTCCAAAGCCACAGAGAAACCCTGTCTCGAAAAACCAAAAAAAAAAAAAAAAAAAAAAAAATTTCTCCTTCCACAGTGTAGGACCCAGGGATTAAGCTCAAGGTGCTAGGCTTGGCAACAGGTGCATTTACCCACTGAGCCGTTTCAACAGCCCTGGCTTTATTATCACTTATTGGGTGAATTTGAGAGTGGAATTACTTCTGCTCTTGGGGCAGATGCACCAAGGGCACAGGAAAGAATTCCTATGGCCCACTCTCCAGCCTCACCATCAGTTGGAGACAATACGCTAGACCCGAACTGTTAGTCTTGAGATTTCATTTGCATTTGCGTTGTCTGGACTCTGGGGAATTTGTACCTCTCACGGCTGTACTCACTTTTCATTTCCTGTTTGGCAAATTATCTGTTCATCTCCTGGAAGATTTCTCTCTGACTGCTTCCCCACCCTCAGTTTAGAGGAGCCCTCACGCACTGGGAATACAGTCTTGACTTCTGAGGGCACTTGGGAAGTACCATCCCAAATATGACACTCCCGAGTGTGGATGGACTCAAGGGTAATGGAGCGGTAAATTGCAAGCGTAGGCACAGCTTGTTCTGTGTAGCCCTTATCTCCATAAAGACATCCTCCAGAGGTAACTCAGCTGTTCTCAATCTACTCGCCAGGCTTCTTATCTCCCAGTGGAGATTAATTCTGTGACACCCAGCCAAGGTAGACTTTCCGTGACCTACTCTGTGGGCCGCTTCCAGACAGCATTAATAATACCTGAGACTTTATCGGTCTGAGAAGACGGCGTTACTAGCCCAGGTTTCCTTCCCTCAGCTCCTCAGAACCCCAGGTAGCTCGAGGACACTGCATGCGTTTCTGTCATCTGCCCTTTCTTCAAGCCTCATATTTTGTGAGACTCCCACACATTTCTATTTAATGAAGGTGTATTTCCTATTCTGAATCTATCTTCTTTGGTAGTTTTACTTTTTGCGATTAAATCTTAAATCTGAACTATTTTCATAGTTTACTTTTTGTGTGCAATACAGAATGACAATTTTCTTTTCTCCTCTTCCTCCTCTTTTTTCCCATGTAACACTCCCTCATCTTCCACCTCCTCTTTCCTCCAACCTTTAAAAGAAATGAACAGGCAATTAATTCAACTAATCGGCAGTGTTTTTTTGTTTTAAAATTGAGAATGTGTATATGTATGACCCATATGTCACTAAATGCCTGTGGAGGTCAGAGGACAATGTGCAGGGATCTGTTTTCTCCTTCCACCATGAGTGTGGGTCCTGGAGACTGAACTGAGGTAGTTAGACATGGCAGCAAGCACCCTTAGCTGCTGAGCCATCTTAGCAGCCTGTTCCCAGGTATTTAAAAATTATTTAATAAGCAAACTTTACAGGGCTGTGTTTTGTTTTGTTGGGACAGGGTCTTGGGAATAGCCCAGGCTGGCTTTAAACTCCCAGTCTTCTTGACCCAGCCCCAGAATGCTGAAGTGTTAAGTATGCACCGTCACAAAGGTCTATACCTTTATTTAGACAGGGAAAGTTAGGACCCAGTAAGATGCTCCCAGCTATGACAAACCTTTTACCCTCCTATTGTAGGTGAGATCCATAAAGCATCCTGATCCTTGTTGGGTCTCAAGCCGTGGACTAAGCCTTGGCTTCAAAGCCTGCCAAGGATTTCCTTTCATTTATGTGTGTCCCTTGAAATCTTAGAGTGCTTCTATGTTTATCTGTAAGAGGAACGGCTGGGCTTCTCGGTGAGTCCACCAAGAAGGGCTATTAGGTAATTTTTCTCCATGAACAGTCTTTTATCTTTCTACCTGCCAATGAAGGTACCAATAAATACTTGCTGACTTTTATCATTCTTCTAACCTTCAGATTCAGACTTGCTGGTAATTTCAGTAATTGCTGGTTTGCCTTAAGAGCAGGAGATTTGAGATTAAGGCCCAAGAAAGATAAACGATTTGCTCAGAGGCATGCAGAGTAACCAGGTCATCTTCTCGCTGGTCTCTCTTTTCTAAAACATCCTATCTTTTAACGGTGAAGAGGGAGGACTTTTATCCATACTAACTGGGCCGTCTTAGCCTGTTTTCCTAGTCCTTCTACTACTTGAGGGAGTTCAGGCAGCCATGTTTAAGTGCCCTTTATGCGTTTGGCTGCTGAGGTTCTGAAGAAGATTCTGGAAGCCAAATGTGAAGGCACAGGCTGGTACTCCTAGAATTTGGGTGATAGCAAGAGGATCAGGAGGAGTTCAAGGTCATCCTTGCAAAAACATGGAGTTTGAAGCAATCTTGGGTTATACAAGACCCCATTTCAAAAACAGAAAGTCACACACACACACACACACACACACACACACACAAAAGCCAGCAAACAACAACAACAAAAAGAGAAACAAGAATTTAAAAAGAGCTAGTTCTGGAGTCACACCTATCTCTTTCCCGCTGTGTCTCTAATAAACAAAACTAACCTGCCAGATCTGGCTTCCTTAAAAAGGGTCCCTTTCAGTGACACCCTCCTCCATCAACAACCAGGAGTACTTACCATACAGCTCCTGCTGTGTATGTCTAATTACAAACGGAGGCAAAGGTTTCAGAAAGCCAACACCTTGGGGGAGAATGCCGTGGGAGGGCTTGGAATGGAAAAGGCCAGGGGTGTGGAAATGAGAGTGTTAAAGGCTTTTGCAAGGGTAAATGGCTTTTTACATATGTGATCCAAATAATAAAGAAGCTCGGAAGGGAGATCCCCCTCCCCCCATTCATGGGCTACTTCCTAGAATCTGCCCTGGTCCCCAGAATTATGTAGGCATTCAGGGGCAGATGGGGAAACCTTCACACATGCTAATACACAGCATTTTGAACTTGATTCACTAGCATTCTCTTCTTCCTCGGTGGAGGTGAATGAGGGGTGTCATTTCCAATTTAGAGGGAAATGGAGAAGCTTCCCCACAAACAAGCTTAAGGGAATGTTTTTTAAGAGTGAATCGCACCCCACTGGGAATGTGGCAGTGAAAGAGGCGCCACAGGAGGCCTGGGCCATTATTGGAAAGTTTTGGGGGACAGGAGCAGTTATTTTTAACCCCATCATTTCGGAAAGAAATAGAATGTTTGCCTGAACGGAAGTGAGACGGGAGGGAGGGAAATGTCCCCCACGGGGCGAATGAAAAATGCATACACCCCGTCAGGTCTTAATAAGATGTCACGCTTTTTCTGTTAACACCACTTGGTGAGGCAACGGGGACACAAAGAAGCCAAGTTGATGGTGGCTTTCCTTGATGCCATCAATGTGAACTCAAGGTTTACTGAGAGGTACTGTGGGCGATGTGGACTGTGTAGTTCCTTCTGTTTGCACCGAGTCCAGGCTGTCCGGAATTTTAGTGAACGCTGGCTTCGGAAAGGTGGGGGACGAGTCTCCTAGCGTTTCACAATCCCTCCCGCGGTACCGAGGATTCGCTAACCATCTCGCGGGGGTGGCCCCACTTCGAGGCCCGGCGGTGCGACTCCGCTTTCTGCTCCGTCTCCGCGAGGTGTCGCCTTCGGCCGAAGAAAGCGCTGCGGCGCCACCCTCGTAGCCCGCACTTATTTATTTTCAAACAAGGGGGGCGCCCCTTCCTTTCAATTTGAAACTAGAAACCTCCTGCGGTCTCATTCCTACGTGGGCGCTTCCTCGGCCTCCCATTTTGCACTCCCGTCGCCTTCTTTCGAGATCACACACGAACAGTCCCACTGCCAGGCCTTGTTCCACTTTGGCCTGGAGCTCAGCTCGCGCGCACACACACACACACACACACACAACACACACACACACAAAAGGCAGTGCAAGCAGGGACCAGGCTAGAAACCTCCCCCCCGCCCCCAGCACACACCCAGGGGTTTAAAAAAAAAAAAAGGAAAAGAAAAGCCAAGTAATGCCCGGGTCCATGGGGTGGGTGCTGCGCAACACTCGGCGCGCAGCTGGTTCGCTGAGTGCGTCGGGTGCAAGCCCGGGGGTCCAAAAGGGCGGGAGGAGCACTCCCCGGGTTTCCCAGCTTTGCAGCCCGCAGTCTGCAAAAAGGAAGAAAAAAAAGCAAATGGCTTTTGGCGCGAAAGGCTTTGGCGCCTCCCCTGATTTTTATGGAAATCAAGAGGGCGGGGTATAGGCGCTTGCCTCTGCCTTTCTCCCTCCCCCTCGTCTGCGCCACAGCCCCCTTCTCTCCCCGCCCCCCGGGTGTGTCAGATTTTTTTCAGTTAATAATATCCCCCGAGCTTCAAAGCGCAGCCAGTGACAGTCATCTGTCTGGACGCGCTGGGTGGATGCGGGGGGCTCCTGGGAACTGGGTTGGAGCTGAACGAGCGCTAGCCAGGCGTAAGCGCGCACACACTGCAGCCGCCCGAGGACAACCCCCTCCCGCCGCCGCCCCCTCAGCCCACCCGGAGACCCCAGCGCCGAGTCGCCTCCGGATCCCCGGCAGTCTGCGGGAGGTAAGAAGCGGTACTTGTAAAGCTCCGAGCGCCTGGGGAACGCCAGAGCGCTGCGGCTAGGCGAGCCCCTGAACCGGGCTCTGCACCCGGCGCCCAAATATGCCGGATTTTTTCATTTTTTATATTTTATTTATTTTTTTTTTAGTGTGTGGGGGACACACCGTGTCTGCTTTCGAAACAAAACCATCTGGGGGCTTTTCCTGAAAAGCTAATTCAGCACCCGTAGGCACCCTGGCTGGAAGAGACCCGCCCTAATCCTTTTTACAGCCCCGGCCCGGGCAGAGAGATAGCTTTAGCGAAAAGAAATTCACCAGGCTCTACAAGATTTGTCTTAGTGTGAGCTGACTGGGAGCCGGTGCGTCCCCACCCGAAGCTGGGGTTCTCCAAAAGGTGCCGCGGGAAGGAAGGAAAAGGGATTAGGCGAAGCTAGGACGCTGAGTGATAATGTAGGTCACGGCTGCCCCAGCTTAGGGGACGCGATTCTCTCCGGCGACCCTCATCGCGCGGGAGCCCTTGCACCATTCTTAGGAATGGGGTTCAGCCTCTTTTCGGTGGAAGAGACTGGGATTTCCAAAGGGAGGAAATTGCAAAGGGTCAAAATAAGATATGGGTAGAAGATGAGCACCAAGGGTATCTGCCAGAATTAAGGCGCTGTATGGAAGGGGATTATATGTAAGTGTCTGTTGTTGGTCTGTTTGGAGAAAGGCCCTTAATAATTAATAAAGTTTCCCGAACCCCGTTAGCTTTTGCGCTCCCGCATCTTATTTCTGCAAAAATGGAAGGTAGTGCCGTCTCGTGCCCGGTAGCTGGACTTCCTTTGAGCAGTTGGGTCCTGCACTGTTGCAAGAGGGGCTATCGGCTATCGTGCTAGTAAGAGCTGGGATCTGCAGCTTGAACTGTCCCCCTCCCCCAGGCAGTGCCTTGTGTGAATGAAAGGGCAGTTTCCAAAGTTGCCGAGCTACACCACCCCTGCATCTGCAAGCCCCCTCCCACCCACAGTCTTAGACAGCTTGTACACAAAAGGAGGGAGTGGAGGAGAGGCTCAACTTCCTCCACCTTCTCGAGCAGTGGGAAAGGCTGGGAAGCTTGTAGGCGAGATTGGGGGGTGCCCACTGCTTGTCCCCACCAGTCCACCCCTCTTGGCTCATTCTCACTTGGTCTGTCTGTTGGTTGTAGTGTTGGAGGTTGGTGCGACTCTGTGCTCCCCACGGGAAGGAAGCACTCCCCCACATTAAAAAGAGCGGAGAGGAAAGTGGTCAGTCACCGCCCGGGAGGCGAACAGATGCCCAGCTGCACCGCGTCCACCATGCCGGGGATGATCTGCAAGAACCCAGACCTCGAGTTTGACTCGCTGCAGCCCTGCTTCTATCCGGACGAGGATGACTTCTACTTCGGCGGTCCCGATTCGACCCCACCGGGGGAGGACATCTGGAAGAAGTTTGAGCTGCTGCCCACGCCCCCGTTGTCGCCCAGCCGCGCCTTCCCAGAGCACAGCCCGGAGCCCTCGAATTGGGCTACGGAGATGCTGCTGCCGGAGGCCGATCTGTGGGGCAACCCAGCAGAAGAGGATGCATTCGGTCTGGGGGGACTGAGTAGTCTCACCCCTAACCCAGTCATCCTTCAGGACTGTATGTGGAGCGGCTTCTCCGCCCGCGAGAAGCTGGAGCGTGCGGTGAACGAGAAGCTGCAGCACGGCCACGGGCCACCGGGCGCCGGCACAGCCTGCCCGGCTCCGGGAGTGAGTGCCAGCAGCCCCGGGGGCCGTGCCCTTAACGGGACGGCGAGTGCTGGCCGCACCGGGGCCACCCTGCCCACCGATCTCTCCCACCCGGCTGCGGAGTGCGTGGACCCCGCCGTGGTCTTCCCCTTCCCAGTGAACAAGCGTGAACCGGCACCAGTGTCCGCTACTCCCATCAGTGCCCCTGCGACCAGCGCTGTGGTCACTACTGTGTCTGCTCCGGCTGCTGCCCCGGTGGCCGCTCCTGCTCGTGCAGGCGGCCGTCCAGCCAACAGTGGCGAGCACAAGGCCCTCAGTACCTCCGGAGAGGACACCTTGAGCGACTCAGGTAAAGCCTGGTTCAGGGTCCTTGTTGACACCTTGGGATCCTGGGTCGGGAGGTGCGGGGAGTGTGTGTCGAGGAGACTGCGGTCCCTTTGTTATCGTAGGTTCGTGCCGGTGGTCCTATTCTACCCACCTCTCCCCGGACAGAGGCTGGAAGCCCCAGCTACACCTTCCCTTAAATTTCGTCTATCCTCTTCGGAAATCCTTGCTTTAGGCTTGCCCTCACCGTGGGAAAAGTTGGTGGCCAGCACAATCAGGATGTTGGCTCGGAAAGCTCTCTACGCTGAAACCTGTTAAGTGCGTTGGAAAGGTCCCTCTAGGCCAGGACAGGGAAGGGGAAAGATTTCCCAAAAGATGAGGGCTGTGCACAATCCCACTTTGGCTTCCAAAAGTTAGGAGAATGCCCGGCTCCCATTCCCCCCCCCATCTCCAGGACTGTGGGCCCTCCGTGGGTGGTGGGCTATTTGCGCTTGGTGCGTGGCCAGCAGGCGGCGTTGTGCCTGACGCAAGTCAGGATCAGAAAGACCTGGTGGTGGGGGCACCCCCCCCCCCCACACACACACTTCAGCAGCTGGCAGCAAGTGCATTAGTGGTTGTGTACATTTTCAGGGATCCTCTTTCCGGTTTTGAGTGAGGGCTGGTCCAGTTGCGTTTCCTAGTTGGAATTTCTGACCTAATTGAGTTGGAGTCGTGTTCCCCAACCCAGTGCCCTTGAAGGTGAGGGCGGGTCCCTTCCGCAGCCCCTCCTTAGAAATGTACACAACCCGCAAGCCTTCAGCGGTTCTATTGTGTGCGTTTATCTGGGTCTTCTTCGGAAGGTGGTAGGGGACGCTTTTTCCTTGGGGCTGAGGAAGTACCACAAACAATTTAAATCCTGTGTGCCCTTGTCCTTGGAGATGTAACTAACCCTCCTTTTTTAGACCTTGAAAGCCAGTGTTTTCCACAATAAAAAGTCTAAATTTCCTTCTGGGCTGTGAGGATCCTTCTGAGGCTCCTGGGAGGAAACTTGGTGATAAGCCTGCACTTTGAAAGGGCTCTGTCCCTTTAATGTCTGTGCCTTGACAGCTTTCGGTGAGGAAACACTTCCTTCCAACAGCTGTCTTCTTGGCTGAAAACCAAAACACTGGCTTAAAGGGACCCACAGACTGGAACAGCCTAACATTTCGGCTTCAGAAGAAACCTCCCAATTGTTCAGCTTTCCGGTCCTAGCTAGATCAAGCAGAAGATGTTTTGATTTTCATACTTGCAGTTTTTTAAAACCATAATTTTCTCTCCTAGCATGCGAGTAAACGAGGAGTTAGAAAACAGATAGGATTTTGTTGTTGCTGCTTGGGCACTGCTCCCGTTGGGATGAGGTGTAGCTACTGTGGATTAGAGCTTTATAATTGAGATTTGATCTTTGCCGAGATGAAAAACTGCTTCCTGCGTAGAGCTCCTAGAGCAAAGGTTGTTTATTCGTAGTCAATGAAATTGTTCCTCGAGTTTAAGGATGGAAAAATCAACCCAGCCATGTGTTTCCACCAAATGAAGAGCCTCCAGTCTGAAGGGTGGCTGTGGAAGTGTGTATAAATAAATCCATGGGGCAGACTGGCTGGTGATTATGCTAAAAGCTCCTATTACCGAGCATCTGTCGCCAAGTCTACATATTGTCTGCCAAACTCAAGCGCTGTACTATTACCCCCATTGAATAGCTGGGGAAACTGAGGATGGAGGAAGATTAAGTAACCGTTTGCAGAATCCCACTGCCCATTGTTTCTTGTGACTCAAACCGGAGTTCTGCCACCTGGTCAAAGTTTTTTGATCTTATTTTTGACACCAGGGATCTAACTTGTGTGGAGGGTTTTGGGGGTTGTCTTTCTACGCTAAGCATAAGCTTATCTATGCTGGCCCCACCATAGATAAAGCCTTCCCATAGAAATTGAGAGTAGAAACCTGGGGAAGGAATATTCTCTCTCTCTCTCTCTCTCTCTCTCTCTCTCTCTCTCTCTCTCTCTCTCTCTCTCTCTCTGTGTGTGTGTGCATCTTGTCCAAACCTATCTAGGTTCTGTCCCTAGACCCAAATAATGGTGTGTATGTTAATGTTTTACCTGAATTTTTTTTTTACCTTAAAGATGATGAAGATGACGAGGAGGAAGATGAAGAGGAGGAAATAGATGTGGTCACGGTGGAGAAGAGACGCTCCTCCTCTAATAACAAGGCTGTCACCACCTTCACCATTACTGTGCGTCCCAAGACCTCAGCTCTGGGTATGGGGCGAGCACAGGCTGGCGAGCTGATCCTCAAGCGCTGTGTTCCCATCCATCAGCAGCACAATTACGCTGCGCCCTCACCCTATGTCGAGAGCGAGGACGCGCCACCGCAGAAGAAACTCAAGAGCGAGGCTTCTCCACGCCCCCTCAAGAATGTTGTCCCAGCGAAAGCTAAGAACTTGAGCCCCCGAAACTCAGACTCAGAGGACAGCGAGAGACGCCGCAACCACAACATCCTGGAGCGCCAGCGCCGCAACGACCTGCGCTCCAGCTTCCTGACGCTCAGGGACCATGTGCCTGAGCTGGTGAAGAACGAGAAGGCTGCCAAGGTGGTCATCTTGAAAAAAGCCACCGAGTACGTCCACGCCCTGCAGGCCAACGAGCACCAGCTCCTGCTGGAAAAGGAGAAACTGCAGGCCAGGCAGCAGCAGTTGCTAAAGAAGATCGAACATGCTCGGACTTGCTAAACGCTTCTCACACGGACAGTCACTGCCACTTTGCACATTTTGATTTTTTTTTTTTTTAAACAAACATTGTGTTGACATTAAGAATGTTGGTTTACTTTCAAATCGGTCTCCTGTCGAGTTTGGATCTTGGGACAGGACACGGGGTTCTGCCATGACCTTGGGGGCGGGGGGCTGAGTTCTGGAATGCTGGGTGGCTTGTTTCCTCCTCCACATCACCTGGTGACAGCCATGGAAGTTCCGGGACAGTTGGGAGCTTCAGGAGGCTGTGAAGTCACCTTGTTCTGGTCCAAGCTTCCAAACAGTCATTCCTTCTTTTTACAATGGTGCTTAAGTTCCAGCAGACGCCACAGAAGGGGTTTGCCATTTGATGCCCCTGGGAACACTTGTGTAAATACCATTGATACACCGCCTTTTGTATACGTCCTGGGTAATGAGAGGTGGCTCTTGCGGCCAGTATTAGACTGGAAGTTCACACCTAAGTACTGTAAGAATACCTCAATGTTTGAGGAGCATGTTTTGTATACAAATATATTGTTAATCTGTTATGTACTGTACTAATTCCTACACGGCCTGTATACTTTAATATGATGCTGATACATAACTAAATTTGATACTTATATTTTCGTATGAAAATGAGTTGTGAAAGTTTTGAGTAGATATTACTTTATCACTTTTTGAACTAAGAAACTTTTGTAAAGAAATTTTACTATATATATATTCCTTTTTTTTCCTAGCCTGTTTCTTCCTTGTTACTGTATTTGTTCATGTTTGGTGCATAGAACTGGGTAAAAATGGCAAAGTTCTGTGTTTAATTTCTTCAAAATGTATATATTTAGTGCTGCACCTTATAGCACTTTGAAATACCTCATGTTTATGAAAATAAATAGCAGTTAAATGATGCGAGTCTCTGTTTTCCTTCCTAGGTGGACTTCTGGGCCTTTGTGGGATTCTGGTGGGGGAGGGTGCTATTCCCACTTGGTAGAAGGAGATGGATTTGTGGGTTCTACAGGTTAGCAACCACTTTTTTCCAGATGTGTCTCTGAGTTATAACTCAAGGGTGTGTCTTTACACACTGGGTCTAAAAGACCCATGGCTTTTACTTTAATATTGCACTTCTTCAACCCAATGCAACCACTTCTTAAAATATTAACAGTTAACGTTAAGATAACAGTCCTAACCTGTGGGATAATAATCAATCGGTGTTGTGAAAGCCCTTGAAAGTTATTTTGAGTGAGTGTGCCCTGGATCTGGAGTTAAAGGTGAGGAACAACACACAGGTCCTCTCTGCAAAAGCAGCAAGTGCTTTTAACCCTAGAGGCCCTCTATTTTTTGAGAGCTCTTCAGAATCTTCTGGTCTGTGGAACCTAGGATGAGCTTGAATAGCCCTTCTCTCCCAAATGCTGGGATTATAGCTGTGTGCCAATCATGTCCACTTATCAAAGCACTTTCATGGACATCGATTCTTAAATCATTAGGTGAGATGTGGATACCAACTCAACATTTGGAATAAGCTGTAAAACTGGCAAGTGATTTAACTTGCCTGTATTTTACACAAATACTTGCCTCTTGGTAGGTGGTTTTTACATTTTAATAGAGAATAGCTTTCTTTGAGAGGAGCTAATACCTAAAGATTCCCCAGGAGGAGCTGGGCACAGTGGTTTGTCTGCCTTGGACAGACAGGTGTGAGGTTAGCCGTGGGGTGATTATTCTGGGTGATAACCCACACATGCTGTTTTAATGCTTGCTGTGGGGTTGTGGCACTGCCTAGCTTCTCACGGTGTGGCAAGGTGAAAATTGAGCAAAATGCCCTTTACCATCCCATAGAGTCCCCAATCCCAAACTAGAAAGTAGCAACCCTTTACGAAGGTTCTACCCAACAGATTCACAAGCCCCCGGTCACAACCTCAGAACCTCATCTGTATACCCAGGAACCAAATGAAAGTTACATGACCTTAGATTAATTGCACACCTCAGTCAAGTGAATTGCTCTGTTTGTGTCTTCCCCAAAGGGGGCCTGAGTGTGCCCTAGTATGTAAACTAGAACTCTAGTAAGTAAAAAGAAATAGGAGAACAGAGCAGAAGGCATTGGGCTGAAATTCCTACTGTGTTCTTGTTTTGCTGATTTCTGGGAAGCCCATCCATAAAGTCCATGCTCTCTTTCGTCTCCGGGGTCCATTCCTGCCTCCAAAGCTTTCTGACCATTTTTTTATGTCACATAACATAAAAAATAAATAAATAAACCTTTCTGCATTTTGTGCATCACAAATACACATCAGGGCTGAGGAGGTGGCTCAGTGGTTAAGAGTATCTATTGCTCTTCCAGAGGACCTGAAGTTCCCAGCATCCCATGTCAGATGACTGAGCTGCCTGTACCTTCATCTCCAGGGGATCTGAGGATCCGACATCTCTGAACTCCATTGACTTTCATACACACACACACACATAAAAAAAACTTAAAATAAATCAAAACTCACTAAAAATATTGACGCTTAGCTTAAGGCACGTTTGCCTCTCCTCACCTAGCTGAAGGAAAGTGTTCCTGTCTGAACTCTTCAGTTATCTGTACAAAACTGTAGCGAGAGAAGAGCTGAAGCAATTGTCTGAATACTGGAAGACTGCAGTACAAGAACTGAGAAACTTCACCCGGTAGGGAAGATTAGGTCAGAGTTTAGATGGGGTGTTCAATCTTTCAATCACTTCCTTTCTCAGAATGCAGGTAGGGCAACCTCGGACCAACGCAGGACACAGGACCAGCGTTGAGGTCCTCATAGCCCAGTGCTTTGGGTCTTTTGTAGCCTAGCCTGGCCTCCATCTCAATATGTATCTGAGAATGATCTTGATCCTGTGGCCTCCATCTCCAGGGGACCGCTTAACAGAAGTGAGGCAATAGTCCTAGTCATCTATATGCAGTGTTGGGGATAGAACCAAGGACTTTGCGCTTGATACCGAGTGACACCCGGAGTCCCCTTGCCAACAGAATTCTCCAGCTCTTTCCTCTCAAGTAATGTTATTAACTTAGATGCTAACATGTGTCAGGAGTTGCGGTGCTTGGGAGAGATCAGTGAACCAAAAAGACAACATTGCAAACTGCACCCACGTCCTGCGTCCTTGTTTATAATCTAGGAGCCAGGGAGAGCAGCCATACAAACAAAACAAAACAAAAAAGCATCAATATGGTGGCAAGCACTATAGAAAAAGAAGTGAACCAGTGTAGAGGAAGTCAAGAATGTCACAGAGGATGGTGGAAGCAAGCTAGTGCAGATGTACCTGGTCCTTGGGCCTGTGGTGAAAAATCCAAGATGATTGATAAGACTGTTAGGCACCAGAACAGGGCACTCGGGTTCTCCATTCAGAGTCTGTCTTCCTTCCTCTCACCCTGGGCATAAATAAGTGTTCCTTTGCCCATCTTCTCAAAGAGAAGCATCCAAACATGATGGATCTGCAGGATCGAGTCTGACTCTCACACTCAAAAGTTCTGGGTTGAAGAGTCCCCCACTAGTACAGGGGGACGATGACCAGGCTGTCAGACTGAATAACCTCAAGTCCACCCGACACTGACAGTCATGCTTGATGGATGGAGAAAGTACTAGAAGCTTGTTGACTAACACCATTGGAGGAGGAGATGGGCTCATGCTGTAGCACTTGCTGTAAGCATAAGGGCCTGAGCTGAGGTCCTCGGCACGTTCATAAAATGGCGGCCATGTCTACAACCCAAGGACGGCAGATATTGTAGGGGGCAAATAGACGGATCCCGAGAACTCATGGCCCTCTACTTAATCATTGCTGAGCTCTGGGTTCAGGGAGGAAACCCTGCCTCAAAGTATGGCAAAAAAAATTATAGACTTTATAAATAAATAAATAAATAAATAAATAAATAAATAAATAAATAAATATAGAGCCATGGTTCTCAACCTTCCTAATGGCATGACCCTTTAATACACCCTACCTCATGTTGTGGGGACCATCCAACCATAAGATTAGCCTTGGTGCTACTTCATAATTGTAACGTTGTAACTGTTATGAGTCATAATGAAAATATCTGATAGGCAGCATCTCTTATGTGTGACCCCTGTAAAAGGGTTGTTCAACTCTTGAGGGGTCGCACCCCACAGGTTGAGAACCACTGTTATAGAGGAAGGAGAGAGAGAGAGATTTGATATTAATAGGATTTTTCCTGTGTTTCCTCTGTATGTTACTAGGGGAAAAATTACTTTTAAAAAATGACTACAGCAAATTTACAAGCCTGACCTCAATGGGAACTTTGCAGACTTTTGTTCCCCAAAAGAGGCTGTATGAAACCTAAAAATGGGTGCCAAGGAAAGAAGTGAATATAAGCTTTGAATATTTTAAGACAGAGCTTAGGCATTTGAGTGCCTCGGAACATCTACGCCTCTGACAATGGTTTATTAGTTCTCTCTGCTTGTAAAGGAAATCTCTTCATAGGCCATTGACCAGGGCTACCTGATCTCTTTTGATACTGGCGGATCAGAATACAAGGCATCCATCCTGAAACCTTTGACCAGAAGTAACAGAGTCTTTTTTTATGGTGGAAGCATGGGCACTGGCTGGGACAATGAATATTTGGGGAACACACACAGCCCAGGCTGCTGGGATAAAAGTGATTGGCAGGAGCATGTGTGCTGAGCTGTGGTGGAGCAAGGCCTTCCCTTTGCTGTCTAGCAGGCTTGAGATTTTTCAGGCCGTTAGGGTTAAAGGATTTTATCTTAAGGATTATTTGTGTGTGTGTGTGTGCGCGCGCGCGCGTGTGTGCGTGTGCACATGCATTCTCAGATGTCAGGAGAAAGTATCAGATCTCCTAGAGCTGACTTCCAGGTAGTTGAGAGCCACTCAATGTGGGTGTTGGGAATCGAACTCAGGTCCCCCAGGAAAAGCAGCAAGAGCTTTTAAGTGTTGAGCTCTATCCTATGATCTTTTCAGTGTATTTATTTATTCATCTTGTATGTGTATGTGGTGGCGGTGGCGTGCATGCCACACTGGAAGTACAGAGGACAGAGGGACAACCTGAGGGACTCGGCTCATAACTTCCACCAGGTGAGTCTTGGGAATGGAACTTGGGCCATCAGGCTCAAGGGTGAGAGCCTGTTGTTGCCGAGAAAACCATCTCACTAGCCCGTGTTAAGAATCTGTGAGGGATAGGAAAGCAAGCAGAGCTCTTTATAAAGTTTTTCTGAAGCAAGAGAGAGAGAGAGAGTGTGTGTGTGTGTTTCGATACTGGGAGTTGAACCTAAAACTTAGAACTTCATGCATGCACAACAATCATACTGAGCTGTCCGGGAGGCAGGCCTGTAGGAGACAGTGAGGAAGTAGCAACTGGACTTGACTCACAGCTCAGCTCCTCAGCATTTTACTCTTGGGCTGGGAAATTCACCCTGGCCGCATCCATTGCCTGACTGGGAGTGGAACAGGTTGGAGCTGGTGAGCTCTGAGTCCCAGTTTGCAACTTTGAGGAATGAGAGTCATTCATCCTGAGGAATGGCTACAGCCTTCAAGATTATTTCAGGACGCCGTTAATCCCAGGAAGGCAGAGGCAGGGGGATCTCTGTGAATTCGAGCATAGCCTGCTCTACATAACAAGTTCCAGGATCGCCATTACTACATAGAGAGATGCTACCTTAAAAATAAAAGATGACCGAGAGGGACGTAGCTCAGCTGGGAGAATATTTGGCTAGAGTGCTAGAAACATAAACTCCAGATTGAAGTGGAAGCATGGAGTCCTAGTAGAGGCAGAAGGATCGGGTGTTCAGTGTTGGTTATCCTTGAACGTAAGATGAAGAAGTCAGCCGGGACTTACATTAAAAAACAAACAAACAAACAAAAACCCCACAAATGTCTGCAGTGCTGGTGAACAGCGGCACCATGGTTGGAAACCTTGAGACCCTTTCCAGGTCTGCTGGTCACCTTCTCCCCAAAGGAAGGTCATTCGCTTCCCTCTGCGGCCCGCGTCTGTTTTCAACTCCCAAAGAGTTAAGAGAGCTGGGCATGTTTTTCATCCATGGAGTGCTTCCCTAGCTTTGCAGAAAAACCGAGTTCCAATCCCCAGTGTTACAAATATAAAATAAAAACTCATAACTTTGCAAGATTCTCGCAAGGATCAAGTGCCGTAAACCATGCGAGGGATGCGACAGACTTTGGAAACATGAATGCCATCTATGAGCTCTCACGGGGGCCATATTCAGGCCGGGCTTCGGCAGCCAGGCAGTAACCCTTTCTCTTTACAGTTTGCTTTCGGGATTCCAACCTCAGTGGGTTTCCCCGGGCAACAAACTCCTTTCTACACACAGTAGGCTTCTTCTGGTTGACCCACTGTCCCCAGACCAGGGCTTTGCTTGGCACAGTGGTTCCTCTAATTGTCTAATTGTTATTATTATAGGGGAAACTATAATTTTAAGTTATTTAAGTTAATTTTAGTTATTTTAAGCCAGCTAGAGCCATTGTTGTAATCTGCAGGCGTGCCCTGTCACCTGGGTACCAAGTCCCTTTAAGAGACAAGCCCCGCCCACTCTCAATCTCCCCTCCCCTTCCCTTCCTACCAGGCAAGAGGATCTCCCTCCACATCCACACTTCCTTCCCCTACCCCCTCTGCTTCCCCCCTCCCCCCACCCACCCCCTCGAAGAAGTAGCTTCTGCCTCTTTCCCTTCTCCCTTTACCCCTTTTTTGTCTCTCTCTTTCTCTCCCCCCCATCTCTTTCTCCCCTTCTTCCCTCCCTTACTCTTACACCAATCGCAAATACTCGCTAAATAAACTCTGTACCCAAGCTCCCTCTGCATGGTGTGTATCTGTATGTGTCCCACCCATCCGGCTTTGAATCACCCACTGCCCTTCGTGGGATAACAGCCACAATTTGTACAAATGAGTACACAGGTTTGTTTCCTCTGAAACTGGAGGGAAGTATGGTTAAGCCGATGCTTAATTCGGTTACTCCAGTGAAAACAGAATATGGCAACAAATACTTCATACCTTGAGTCTTTGCTTGGGTTGAGTTAGCCACTTGCTTCTTTTTGGCACAAAGCCAGAAAGAAGAAGGGCTTTAAAAAGGGAGAAGAGATGTGAGATGCCGAAGCTTTTCTTAGGTGCCTTTTTATTGGAAAGGAAGGCAGGCTTTGGGTGCAAGTCTGTCCCCTACCCTCACCAACACCCCCCCCCCGTGAGAAAAAAAGAGAAAGAAGCCCCAAGAGTGGGAGAAGCACTAAGAAAGGACACCCCAAGTTTACTCTTGTAAATGATTTAACTGCAAAGAAATCTTTAACACTTGGCATGGAGGAGCATATCTATAAACCCAGCGCTTGGGAGGCTGAGGCAGGAGGATTGCTCAGACTGGTCTATGTGTGATTTCTAGGCCAGCTGGGACTAACACATAATGAGACTGCATTGCAAACAAAACAAAGAAAAGAAATCTTTCCCGGGGTTTACTGAACTAGTAGTTTATAATCTGTCTTGACGGAACACCGTCTCTCCACCTGAAAGCCCTGCATGTGTACATTAGAATATTGAAGACAGAGATTTTCTTGAGTGTCTTTAAAAGCAAACTTCCAGGTTGGCTACGGTGGCTGTTTTATTTGACACCTCTGGCAGGTGATCTTTCCAAGAGTACAACCTCACCAGGTAGCGTGGAAAACAATGCACAATGTTTAAAAGACTTAAGGGTGAAGAGGGCGGGCAGCTCTCGCAGAAGAGCCAAGCTTGGTTCCCAGCACACACAAGGGGTGATTCACAACTGCCTACAACTCCAACTCCAGGGGATCTGACACCCTCTTCTGTCCTTCATACATTTAAATGTATTTAAATTAAATAAAAATAAAACTCTTGACAAGAAGATGTATCTTTCAGTGCTGTTGAGACTGAAGGTTTTCAAACTGAGGTCCTGGGAGACATTCAGGTCCCGCCCTGCCTCCCCCCCAATCCGCTTCTTCATCATACAGTAGTTTCAGCTTTGCTAAGCTGCCTTTCGTAGGTCCCCGGCACTGCCCTGTTTGTGGGTCAGCTAAGGGGCGTGGAAAGTAGTGACTGGCCCAGTCCAGGACAGACTGGGATGAACATGACCTATGGTGTTAGCTCACAGATTAGAGATCTGGAAACCATCCAAGGGCCATAAAAGCAGAGAAATCTATTTTCTTTCTCAGAGATGTTGACTGTGAAGCTGGTGGGTCTCACATAAACGTAGGAGACCCAATGCACAGTTTTCTGCTCCTTCTTCTCAGTCCAGCCTTCTCCCCACCCTCCTCTTCCATTTCCCTTCCCCCCCTTTATTTCTTTATTTCATCTTTTGACAAGGTCTTGCTTTCTAGCCCCAACTAGTTTAGTACATATATAGATGAGGTTGGGTTGAACTCACGGCAATCATCCTACCTCGGTTTCCCAAAGTGCTGTAGTTTCAGACATGGACCACCAAACCCAATGTTCCTGCTAACCAACCCCCCCCCGTCCCCACCCCCTCATCTTTTTTTTTTTTCCTTGACAGGGTTTTCACTCTGTAGCCCTAGCTGGCATGCAACTCACAAAGATCCACCTGTCTCTACCTCCTCCAAATTCTGGAATTAAAGGAGTCTGTATGCTAGGATGCCCGGCCTTCTGCTAGCTCGAGTCTCCTCCTACCTTCAGTCTTCAAAAGCTGCTAAAAGAAAGAGTTGTCAAATGAAATAGCACAAAACAACCTGGGAGGAGGTTCTCGGAGAAGAACATGGAATAAAATGCTCCCTCAGTTTCTAGGGAAAAGGGAGCCCTATTTTGCAAGGGAATTTGCAAATTCAGGCACCTGGATGTAGGTCAGGACCTTCCTCCTCTGGGATCATAGCCCCAGGAATGCAAACTCTGGGCGTACTTGCTTCCTGTGTTCCTTGCTTTCTGATGATGTCTCAGGATGAGACCACCTGGGTGTAAGCCAGTTGTGGGTGGAGGGGTGCATCCCTCAGAATTTGAAAATGGACCCCTTCACAAAAAGCTCAGGATAGGGAGTAAGTAGACCTTCCAGGGGCCTTTAGCAAGAGTATTTACATGTATTTAACTTGGGGGAAAACCTGTGGCTACCTCGGTGCTTGTAAATGAGAGAATCCTTATTCCAGGGGACTCAAGCACTTAGAAGAGAAAAGTACTCAAATCCAAGGCCTCCCGAAGAGAATGAGATCTATCATGTTAATGACTCCCGTTTTATGAAGGACAGGACCTGGAGGGCCTGGAGCTGGGGGGGATGAGAGTTTGTTTTGGAGTTCTTTAACGTGGAGATGACCTTCCCAAGGGTAAGGAGGAAGGTTCTGGAGTTGTCCCAGAAACGTGTCCTACTCAGCCTGGCATGAACGGATGTGTTTGAGACTCACAACGCGTCTGGTGCTCCTTTCATTTTCGGCTCTCCTTTTTACATATTAAAAAGTTACAGAAACCAGCAGAAGAAATGATGCTATGTTTCAGCAACTCAGTAAAACACCAGGCTCCCCAACCTCTCCGGAGCCACTTCTCGCTTCCTGTTTGAACAGGTTTAACAGAGATTATTAAACCCCAAGCTCCTTTCTTCAACCCTGCTAGGGAAGGTGGGGTGTGAGCTTATGAATGAGGTGGGTAGGGGTGGGGGAGAGGGGAGAAGGGCCTTGGTGTCACTGCTGACTTGACTCTGCCTATCTCTTGGTGTCCTAGTTTGGGTCACTATTGCTGTGATGAAACACCATAACCAAAGCAACTTGGGGAGGAAAGGATTTTTGGTTTATGTTTCTACATCACTGTTTGTCATTGAAGGAAGTCAGGACAGGAACTCAGGTCAGAATCCTGGAGGCAGGAGCTGATGCAAAGAGCGTGAAGGAGGCCCTCCTTTCCTGGCTTATTCCTCCTGGGTTGATCACCCTGCTTTCTTACAGCACCCAGGACCACCAACCCAAGGGTGGCCCCACCCATAATGGACTGGATCCACCCCCCCACATCAACCACTAATTAAGAAAATGCCCTACAGACTTGCCTACAAGTCTGAATTTTGGGAGTCATTTTCTCAGATGAGGTTCCTTCTACTCTGGTCACTCTATCTTGTGTCAAGTTGATATAAAACTAGCCAGCATACTTGGGGAAGGTGAAGCCTGCAAAACAGAAGCTGGATCCAGAGAGCCTTGTCATTGCACCAGTGTGAGGGCCTTGGGAGTTGGGGAGAAAAGGCCTGGGGGATGGAGAGGCAGACTCGACGTAGAGGCATGGGCTGCAGCGTGCGTTCGAGGCACAAGTAAGTCCCAGAGAGGCAGAAAGAGATGTATGTGCTCGTGGGTCCTCCTAGTTGGCAAGAGGATCGTGTTGAGCAAAAACAAGGCGCCCCTTGATGCTGTGGTGGAATTTGCTGCTGCATAGACTAATGTTTCATCCCCATACCATTGCCTCATTGGTGCTCAGGGGTCTTACCAACAAGGAGGCATTGCGCCTCTTTTTAGGGGTGCAGGTGGGTCATCCCCAGTCACAGTGGAGAGATCCAGATGTGGGTGTCAGGCGCCCTGGGGTTGGGTTTAACCACTACAAAGTTTCTGCTTCCTTAAGGCTTGGTCCATGCTGCGCTCATCTCTTCTTTCTCCTCCACCCTTATCTCAGGGGACCCTTAGCCCATCCGTCTTCTCTAGATCAGGTGAACTCCACCAACTCCACCAAGTCCTCATGCTTCCCAAGAAGCTTTGCTCTCTTCCGAGCACTAACTTGCCAAGGGCTTTTCCTGTAGCTCTTTGTGTCTGTAAAAACCAGAGTACCCCTTCCTCTTTATTCATAGTCATCACAAAAAATCTAAACAGTGCAATATTGAAAAAAGAGAAAGGAAACTGTCGCTAGTAACTCACCCTCAGAGATACCTACTGTTGATACTTTGGTGCCAGTCTTTCTAGATTTTTCCATATCCACACAAACACATAAAAACATCTGTTCTGTATCGGTGGAAAGTCAGTCCTTAATATTCTGAAAGTAATTATATGGGGGTTTAATCTCTCATTAAGAATAAAGGGGTTGGTCAAGCAGTGGTGACACACGCCTTTAATTCCAGCACCAGGGAGGCAGAGGCAGGAGGATCTCTGTGAGTTCAAGGCTAGCCTCATGCACAGAGCAAGTTCCAGGACAGGCTCCAAAGCGGCACAGAGAAACCCTGTCTCACAACAAACAAACAAACAAACAAAACCAAAAAGAATCAGCTCAGAGGCTCACAGGGCTCAGAGAGACTGAAGCAGCCCTCATGGAGCCTACACGGGTTTGCACTAGGCCCTCTGTGTATGTGTGTGTATGTTTATGTAGCTTGGTGTTCTTGTGGGACTCCTAATAGTGGAAGTGGGGGTGTTTCTGACTCTTCTGTCTGCTCTTGTTATCCTTTTCTTCCTACAGGGTTGCCTCCCCCAGCCTTGATATAAGGGTTTGTGCCCAGTCTTATTGTATCTTGTTTTATTGTGGCTATCCCTGGGAGACCTGCTCTTTTCTGAAGGGTTTCTCTGGTCTTAAACTCCCGATCTATGGAAGGTTACCAGGCTGGTTTTGAATTCCCTATGCAGCCAAGGATGATCCTGAACTTCTGATCTTTCTGCCTTCCCCACTCCTCTTAGAGGGAAGGGGTGTTATTGCTTGTTTGTTTCTTGAGACAGGGTTTCTCTGTGTAGCCCAGGCTGTCCTGGAACTCGCTCTGTAGACCAGGTTGGCCTCGAACTCATGGAGATCCAACTGCTCTGACTCAGCTTGTTTGTTTGGCACAGCATTTCTTTCTATATATACACCAGCTGGTCTGGAGTTCACTGTGTATCCCAGATTGGCCTTGAACTCCCAGAAACCTCCTTCCATAGCCTACCAAACATTGGGATTATAGATGTGCACCTCCGGATTTTTTTTAATATCAACTTGAAAAAAAAGAATGTGTTGTGCTGTGTGTGGGACCCTTTACTATTCCAAAAGCTTCTGAGGATCACCATAAGGGAGGGGAGGAGGAGGGAGAAGGAAAAGTGTGTGTGGGGGGAGAAAGGAGTGTGTTCAGTCATTTTTCTCCTTTTGCCATACTCCAACTTGAGGTCCATACAATGGTTCCACTCACATTCAGCGTGTATCATCTCTCTCCCATAGAGATTTTGAATTCCATCAAAACTATCTATTTACCCATGAAAGACCTGGATAAATCCAGATCCCCCTAGCAGGGAAAAATAGAGCCAAAAATCTAAGCAGGGAGAGAAGAATCAGAAATCTAGGATTAGCCGGTTCAGTTTCAGGAACTAGCTGAAGATAAAGTTAGATTATTGTAGGGGAGACCCAGCCAATCACCTTGCTAGCAGGGGGCGGGGTCTCCCTAATTAAAGCTAAATATTTTATTATAATTTCCGTCTGCCGTTCATTTACGCCGCGACAGATTATAATCTTGAGAATAATATTGAGAAACAGGGAGTTGCCCCCTTGTGATCATCACTGGATTTTCAGAATTTTCTATGACGCCCTCCCTACCCCCTTTGGATTAGTGGGCTGTGCTTTCTTCCCTTAAAAACCCCTTCTCCCAGTGACTCGGGGTCCAACTCCTCCCCTGCGTGGGTTATGAGTCTTGGCCCCAGTGCACTGGTACCTGTCAAATAAACCTCGTGTGATTGCAGCAAGGACAGTCTCTCGTGAGTTACTGGGGGGTCGTGTTATCCCAAGACTTGAGTGAGAGTTTCCCTACACTGGGGGTCTTTCACCCATCCACATCGATGAGACCATCCTTGGGAGAATGAACTGCCCTCTCCCGTGGCCTTGTACGTGTTCTGGCACCATAGAGCAAGAGATGCCATGCCAACATTTGTGGGGCTGGTGTAAGAACACATGTGATACCCTTTCCCCTCTTACCTTCTTTTCTTCTACCATGAATGTCAACCTGAATCTCAGAGGCAGGTGCTCTGGGCTCCTGGGGAGTGAGGGGCCGGTGTACCGGGAGGGGGGTCCAACACAGGGTTCTAAGTGTTAGGTGTCAAAGTGGTACCCAAGAGAGGTAGGTTTGGCCAGGTACATAAGAAAGTTTTAATCCACTCTCTCATCTGTCAGAGTCTCCAACCAAGCTCACCTGCTCACCGTACAGCGCTGGCTGTTGCAGGCCACTCTCTTCCTTCAGAGTGTTGTTTTCTCTACTTTCTCCTGGGTAAACGAACCCTGACTCTTCACAGGTCCTCACTTCTGCTCTCTGCAGCCACGCTGGGCAGAACTACTCCCCAGAGTGTACTCACAGGGCACCCCACTGAACAGTCTCTGTGGTCTTCTGGTCTTGAGATCCTGCGCTTCTTGTCTTTTCGAGGTGGACTATGAGCTTCTTTTTTTTTTTTTTATTGGACTATGAGCTTCTTGAGGGCAGGGTGTTGCCGATAAATGAGCTTTTTATCCCTTCCGGGTTTTGTCTGTCTTCTGTTTGTCAAGTGCTTCTGTGTGGTGTGTTGACCTGCGCAGGTGTAACGGGAGGATGGCTGCAATGTCCCCTCGTGCATTGCTGCCTTTCTGAAGGTGAAGGCCACAGGTTTAGCTGCTGTTAGACGGCTCAGACTAGTATTTCCAATGCTGCCTCCTGCTCTTTTGTGTTAAAGTAAGGGCTGGAGATGCTGCTCATGTAGCAGGATGCTTGCAGACACCCCAAAGGGAGGGGCCTGCAGCAGCTAATAGTGCTTGCTCATGCAGCCGCCCTGCAGGAAGAAGGTAAGCTTGGTTGGTTGTTCTGAACCATAGACCAGAGAACTCATTAACCGATACTTCATGATGTCCTGAGCCTGTAATCCCCACACTTGGGTGGTAGTGGTGAGGTGAGCTAGGTCCAAGGTCATCCTCTACTACATAAGGGAGTGCAAAGAAGCCTGAGTTACATAAAAACCTGTCTTGAGATAATAAAAAAGAGAGAGAGAGAGAGAGAGAGAGAGAGAGAGCACTTAGTAGGTTTGAATTATTGTGAGGAGATGAATTAATACAGTGGGAACATTCATAATAAGCATTCTCTCAATCAATGTTGGCGATTATTTTGACAATGTTTAAAAAAACCTAGCTAACCTGGCCAGAATTTGCAGAAATGACCCTAGTAGATGCAGCCAAAACTTGGAGATCCCATACCTGCCAGGTATGTGGCCTCTTTCACTGTCCCATCAATTCATGTCTATCCTTGGACCAGGCCCTGGAAAAGGAGATGGGAGAGGCCCCAGCCAGCTCAGAGCCTCTGCGGCAGGCGGTCCAGAGCTGCGAGGACTTTATGGCACTGACTAGCTCTTTGCTCCTTCTTCCAGCCTCACTCATTAGAGCACTCTTGAGCCAGGGGCCTTTTCTCTAAACAGCATAGGAATTCCAACCTCACATGAGTAAATAGAATAAGGGACCTAAGGTAAATCGCAAATGCTAACGAATGCAATGGGTTATGTGAATTATTAGCTCAGTTTGCATAATCTTCTCCTGAGATGGGGAGAGGTATTATTCCAAGGCAGAGCTTGCAGCCCCCTGCTCTCAGAACTTCCCAACCTTCCCCCCTTCTGCCCTTGAGCCCAGGAACTGGATAGGCTGAAACAGACCTAAGTAGGTATTTCTAGAGGGCCTCATATACACCTTTCCCAGGGAGGCTCTTTCTTAGACACTCTCCCAGGGTGGGTGGACAGGCCTCTGTCTACCTCTTCAGGGTTAGTGGCTCCATCTGGGACTATCGTCTCTTCCTGCCCTGGAGCCCAAGCCCTAATCGCTTCTTTCACAGCCTTTGTGTTGCTGTCTTTCACTGGGGCCCGACACAAAGCCCGGGTGAGCTGAGGTCAGATTTTCAACCTTTGGCTCTGGATTTCCTGTCTTTTGTGGCGTGGACGATAGATTATACCACCCAGTTTCCTGTCATTTCTGCACCGGGGCTTCCCTGTCCTGGCACCAGCCCACTCCAGGAGGCTGGGAAATCCTTTTTGGAACAGGAAGACAGAGGATCTGCCTTCATGCCCAACTGCTCAGACTCTCCTATTGTGGAACATTTTTTGAGGTCTCCTGGTAGTTGCGAATGAATTCTAAAGGCTGGACAGATGGCTGAGTATGGAAAGTGTTTGTGGTCTAAGCACGAGAGCCCGAGTTTGGCTACCCCTTACCCATACAGAGCCAGACTTGGTAGCATGTTTCTGTAATCCTGAACTCATGACGAGAGGAGACAGGAGAAGCCCCCAAAGCTAGAAGTTCAAAAGGCAGGCGGCCTTGGTGAATGCAGTGCCAGCCAAGAGACTGTGTCTCAATAATACGTGTGAGTGCCATTGCAAATACACAGCTGCCCTTCAAACATAAACACACACCACCACACACACAAAACACCTTGACCATACCACACACACACACATACACACACACACAAAAAAAATCCATTCACTGGTTTTGTTTGTTTGTTTGTGTGTTTGTTTTTTAATGCCTTTTCAAGACAGGGTTTCCTGGCTGCCCTGGATCTCACTTTATAGGCCAGGCTGGCCTCAGACTCAGATAAATTCACCTGCCTCTGCCCCTGCCTCCCCTGCTGGGATGAATGGTGTTCACCACCATCACCCAGCCACAAATGATGTTTTTGTTTGTTTGCTTTTAGACACAAATATTTTTTTTTAAAAAAAACCTATTTCTTACAGAATTTGATGTCTAAAAGCATGCTAAATATAACTCGAAATAATATATATATTCATATATACATGAAAAAGGAAAAGAAAAGAGGATCAATTCTGTGGCTCAGCAGGTGAGATCTCTTGCTTTTCAAAAACCTGACAACCTGTATTTATTCCCCAGATCCCATGGTGGAAGGAACAAACAGACTCCCAAAACTGTTTCTGACCTTGACAAACATACCACAACACATGTGTACCCTCCATCATGCACACATACACCCCTAATAATCATAAATTCGTGTTTACATAAATTAGATAGATAGATAGATGATAGATAGATGATAGATAGATGATAGATAGTGATAGATTGATAGATGATAGATAGATAGATAGATGATAGATAGATAGATAGATAGATAGATAGATAAATGATAGATAGATTCCATGAAACCATACTCAAATGCCAGTTTCCTTCACCTCATTTACATCCCAGGTTATGCAACACAAAAGAACAGTAACTAAGTTTTTGGTAGTAGGAAGGAACTAGGAAATGAAGAGTCTAGAGAGAACGCCCTGCTAAGGGAAGGAACTGGGTTGATGTGGGGCATGTATGGGAGGTAGCATTAATTCCTTAGACATATTGTAACAAAGTACCTCACACAGCAAGACATAAAAGCAAGAAATTCTGTCTTCATCCTTCTGGGGACTGGACATCTGCAGTCAGGATGTCTGAGGGAGGTAGCTCCTTGAGGCCTGGAGGGACAGTCTGTTGCAGCCTTCTCCTCCTTCTGTGGGCAGCTGGTAATCCCTAGTGTCCTTGGCTTGTGTTTCCATTCTTGCCCTCTGTCATCTAGTGGCATTTTCCCCAAATATGACTTCACTGTTTAGATCCAGATTTCTTCCTTCCTTCCTTCCTTCCTTCCTTCCTTCCTTCCTTCCTTCCTTCCTTCCTTCCTTCCTTCCTTTCCTTCCTTCCTTCCTTCCTTCCTTTTTTTCTTTTAAGGATGCCAGTCATTAGGGGCCAACCTCATCTAAAATGATTATAGCTGCAGCCACCCTAAGGTCTTGGGTCTAGGGCTTCAATAGGTCCACTGCATAGCAGGGACTCAGGTTAGTGACTACCTGTTTGCTGTCTATTCTTGCCAAGCTACAGGCCTGCTAAAGACAGCCATCAGCCTTTGGTACTCCCTGTCTAGGAGGAAGAGACAGAGGCCAGGAATAAGTGTCATTGTACAGGACAACAGTGTGCTGGAGATCTGAGGGTTCAACCTGGCTGACAAGGATCCTTGAAAGGGTCCTCTACCCATTGTGTGGTGATTGGTGATTCTCAGAGAAGGTGACAGCCTACAGAGGGAGGGCAATGACAGCCTACAGCCTACAGGCAATGATTTAAAGGGGCAGGAATAGGAGTAAGACAGAAGTGTCTTTTGGCTGGGCATGGTTACACATCTCCGTGCTCTCAGCACTTACTTGTAAGGCGGAGGCCTCGGGTTTGAAGTCAGCCTGGCTACATAATGAAACTCTGTCTCAAGCAAAATGAAAAGCGTGCTCCAGACTCTGAGGGCAAACTTTGCAGGGGGCTTAGGAGGACCACTTCCACCCAGACCCATTCCCTATTTGAGCTAAATATCTTTAAAAAGAAAGAAAGAAAGAAAGAAAGAAAGAAAGAAAGAAAGAAAGAAAGAAAGAAAGAAAGAAAAGAAAAAGAAACAAAACAAAATCCTGAGGGGAGAAAGGGTTTATGCTGTTTACAATTCCAGATGGCAGATGATCATCAGGGCAGGAACTTAAAGCTAGTCACTTCCCACCCAAGAGTAGGACAGAAATAAACACATGCACGTTTCCTGCTTCCCTTGCGCTCCTCACTCTTACACCATTTAGGGTCCAATTAAGACAGCCGCCCCCATCGCAAACTCTCACAGGTATGACTACAGGCTATGATCTAGGCAGCTTCTCACTGTTCCTCTCTTCCAAGGTGGGTTTTTTTTTTCTTTCTTTTTTGGAGCCTGTCCTGGAACTAGATCTTGTAGACCAGGCTGGTCTCGAACTCACAGAGATCCGCCTGCCTCTGCCTCCCAAGTGCCAAGGTGGTTTTAAGTTATGCCAAATGGACAGTTTAAACTATCTGACCCCAAGAAGCCTTGTGGGGTCCTCAACCTGTGGGTTGCGACCCTGTTTGGGGGGTTCGACCCTTTCACAGGGATCTCCTATGAGACAATCAGAAAACAAAGGTATTTGCATTACAGTTCACAACACTAGCAAAATTACAGTTATGAAGTACCAAGAAGAAAAATTTTATAGCTGGGGGTCACGGCAACCTGAGGAACTGTGTTAGAGGGTCGCAGCGGTAGTACGGTTGAAAGCCACTGCTTCAAAAGGAAGGAAATTTCTGTCTACTGGGTGACCTAGGGATCACTTCCCTCTAACATCTTGCTTTTTTTCTCCACTTTTCCTCCTCCTCCTCCTCTTCTTCCTCCTCCCCCTTCTGTTACTCTTGCTTTCTTTGCAGTGCTGAGTAAGGAACTCAGAGCCCACAGAGTCTCTGTACATGGAGCTCCACCCCCAGCCCCTTTTCTTTGTTCTTTGTCAATCTCCAGTCCCACTATGTTGGCCTTGGGTCTGGGCAGACACTTCTCTCACCCCTCAGCAGTCCATTCCCCAAGGGAAAGGGGGGGCTGAAACCGCAGCACCCAAGTTGGATGTGATATTTCCACAATTGCCTTAATGAATTCCTCTGATTCTTTTTTCGGAGCTGTGAATGATGAGTCATTCCACACGTGGAAATAAGCGGCGTGTCTACCTGGAAATAGACGGTGTTCTGCTTACTGGCCAGGTGGTAACAGTGTATCAGGGCAGAGGAGCAGAGTGACATGGGAGTGAAAGCCTGGGACTGGAACAACCCCAGTTGCAGGCCGGACTTGACACGTTTTCCACCAGAAAACCAGATGCCTCAGGACTGGGTTAGCCTTCTCCAAGAATTGTTAACTAAAGTTATGAATCATTTTATCCAGAGACGTGTTTAGTTGGTTCCTGGTTAGGGAGTTGGGGCCTAACAAAGTGAGGAGGGTCTGTTCTGAACTGAACCTGGTCCTTTGGAAAAGCATCACGTGCCCTAACCACCCAGCTGCCTCCACTGGCCCATGCATTGGCTACATTTTTGAACGTAGTGGGAGGTAGACTGAAAACTGGATACATCTGAGTTTACCCCCGGAGCAGAGTTGAAATCCTCTCTACAGAGTTAGGACAACAAGATCAGGTTCGGAAGGTAACATTTCAGAAATATCTACACACAAAAACATACACAGGACTGGGGGGCACGGTCGGGTAGTATAACGCCTGCCTAGCATGAGGGAGGACTGTCTTCAATACCTGGCACATAAAAACACAAAAGCTGACTGAAACAATTATCACAAGACCCGGGAAATCTGTGCTGGGTTTATTTAGTTGTTCGGTGAGATGGGGGGGCGAGTGGGCAGGGGGGTGGTGGTGGTGAAGGTGTGTATATACAAATCTATCGCAGGTGTTTTCCTCAGGAGCAATCCACACTGTCTTCTGGGACAGAACCCCTCACGTGACTTGGAGAGAGACCAATCTGCTAAACTGGGTGGCCAGGGAGCTGCAAGGATTTACTTGTCTCTGCCTCCCCAGTGCTGTGGTTACAAATGCGTAGAGCCACACCTAGCTTTTTTTTTTTTTTTTTTTTTTTTTTTGGTTTTTCGAGACAGGGTTTCTCTGTGGCTTTGGAGCCTGTCCTGGAACTAGCTCTGTAGACCAGGCTGGTCTCGAACTCACAGAGATCCGCCTGCCTCTGCCTCCCGAGTGCTGGGATTAAAGGCGTGCGCCACCATCGCCCGGCCCACACCTAGCTTTTTATATGGGCCCTTGGGCTCAAACTCAGACCTTGTCGAAAGAGCTACCTTGCCAACTCTTTATATGTATTTTTTTTCTCAGTGTGTGTATGTGTGTATGTTTCTCCTGTGCTGGGGATTGAACCCATTCCTTTACACATTGTAGGCAAGTGTTCTACCATTCTGAGACATCCCAACCTTTTAAAATGCATACATACATACATACATACATACATGCATGCATGCATGCATACATTAGAAGAGAGAGAAAGAATATCTCAGTCAATTTCCCTGGTTGATCTTGCATTGACATTCCTCCTTCCTCAGCCTCTAAGTAGCTGGAATTGCAGGCATTAACACCAAGTTGACTGTGATTGATATATCTTTTTCATTTGTTTAGTTGGCTCTTTTTGAGATAGAGTCTAACTATGTAAGCCAGGCTGGCCTTACACTAGCAGCAAATTCTCTTTCCTCTGCTGGGAAAGCCTAGCTGTATGTCATCTGTCTCAAAAAGTTTCTTACGTGGGGGAGGTGCCTCTCGACGTAACAACAATTTTGTAATAATATTCCTCTTAGAGTACTGTGGGATAATGCTCTTGTACGCTGTAAAGATTTGTCACTCGTATTAGTTTAATAAAACACTGATTGACCATCAGCTAGGCAGGAAGGATAGGCAGGGAAATCAGACTAGGAGAATTCTGGGAAGATGAAAGGCAGAGAAGCAGTCACCAGCCAGATGCAGAAGAAGCAATATGAAAATGCCTTACTGAGAAACGGTACCAAGCCATGTGGCTACACAGAGTTAAGAATTATGGGTTAATTTAAGTTCTAAGAGTTGGTTAGTAATAAGCCTGAGAAATAGGCCAAACAGTTTATAATTAATATAAGCCTCTGTGTGTTTCTTTGGGACTGAACAGCTGCAGGGCCAGACAGGACAGAAACTTCCATCTACAGTAGAGGCAGTAAAGGAAATGCAATCTTTTCTCAAGTACGAAGTAGATAATCTTTCTTGAGTAAGATGTACTTTACGAAAGTGTTTAACAACTGAAATTTTTGGAAATACCTTTTCTGGATTAGCTGTTAGATCTCAAGGTGTTCTCGTACCTGGGTTAATCTTAAATACTCTAGGTTGTTAACTTTCATGAACAAGTTTGCACTAGTATCATTTTTGTAGTGGTGTGATAAAAGTTTGGGACTCTCAATGGAGTAAATATTTCATATCAATTTGTCATATGGCAAAAAATCTGGTGACCCATGCACCCATTCCAGAAGGAACTACTAGGAGGTGTGGCTTTGGCTAGAGTAGGTGTGGCCTTGTTGGAGGAAGTGTGTCACTATGGAGGTGGGCTTTGAGGTCTCCTTGGCTGAAGCTTCACCCAGTGTAACAATCAGTCCACTTGTTGCCTTCTGATCAAGATGTAGCCAACACCATGTCTGCCTGCACACCTCCCATGCTGATAATGGATTGAACCTCTGAAATTGTAAGCAAGCCACTCCGATTAAATTTTTTTCTTTATAAGAGTTGCTGTGGTCATGGTATCTCTTCATAACAATAGAAGTCCTAACTAAGACATTGGGTATGGTTAAAGTCACTTCTGTTGTTGTTGTTGTTGTTATTTGGCTTCTTGAGACAGTGTTTCTTTATGTAACTCTGGTCATCCTGGAACTAGCTCTGTAGACTAGGCTGGCCTCAAACTCACAGAGATTTGATGTGAGGTTTGTTTTTTTTGTTTTGTTTTGTTTGGATTTTCGAGACAGGGTTTCTCCATAGCTTTTGGTTCCTGCCCTGGAACTAGCTCTTGTAGACCAGGCTGGCCTCGAACTCACAGAGATCTGCCTGCCTCTGCCTCCCAAGTGCTGGGATTAAAGGTGTGCACCACCACCGCCTGGCCGTGACTATGTTTTATTACCATTGGTTAATGAATAAAGCTGTTTCAGCCAATGGCTTAGCAGAGCAAAACCAGGTGGGCAACCAGCAAACAGAGATATAGAGAGAAAGTAGGTGGAGTCTGTCGTGTAGCTGCCCAAGGAAACAGATGCTTGGAACCTTACCCGTAGGCCACAAAAATGGGTTAATTTAAGAGTTAGTTAAAAAGAAGCATGAGCTAATAGGCCGAACAGTGTTGTAATTAATATAGTTTCTATGCGATTATTTGGGTCTGGGCAGCCAGGAGCAAATGAGCAGTCTCCTACTACAGAGTCTGCCTGCCTCTGCTGAGATTAAAGGCACGCACCACTGTTGCTGGCTTACTGTTTTTTTAAATACGGGGTCTCAAGTAGTCTAGGATGACTTTAAACTACATGAGGTTGGCCTTGAACTCCTGATTCTCTGTCCTTTGCCTCCCAAGTGCTGGAAATCCAGGCATTGCCTGGCATCCCTGAACTTCTATAGTGCTGGGGGTCTAAGCATGCCCCCCTGTGCCCATCTTGTTTCGTCTTTTTGTAACAACATCTTCCTATCTATCCCAGGCTAGTGCTGAATGTTCAATCCTCCTGTCTCAGTCTTCTATGTCCTGAGAATGAGGAAACAAGCCATTATCCTTCATAAAATTGCTTCCTTCTGGGAGGATTATAACCCACGTGAGCCCATTGCTGAGGCCTTGGAAGGGGTGCGGGGAGAATAAAGACTTTAGCTTAATTCATTAAGATAATACTCAATGGAGCACCTACTCTGCTTAAGGAAGAGATGGGCCAACTATCGCTAGTCACTTATTTTCTTTCCAGTCCTTATTGCACTCCTTTGAGGGACAGTAGAATCAGTCTTCAGTGTATGTTATGTGGGTGACGTATCATGGACTCACTGTTCACAGATTTAAAAAACATTTAAAAAAAAACATCGAGTTGCCAGGACTGAACATGTACTGCCTGCTAACCTTGTCTCTGAATGTGTGAAGTCTTATAGTCCCTTACACAGCCTTTATAGTGGTTCGGATCTGGCTTGTCCCTGTCCGCTGACATGTGTAAGAGCTTAAGCTATGAAGAAGTGGGATATTTACCAGAAGGATATTTAGAGGTAGAGTGTTTGGAAAGTGATTAGGATTAGGTTAAGCGGATAGCATGAAACCTTCATGATGGAATCCCACCGGCTTCACAACAAGAGGGAAACACAAATGTCACATTTTGTGTCTCTGACCATGGGATGCTCTATGCTGCCTCTGGACTCTGCTAGCAATAAGCCAGACATGAGATTTTGATTTTATACTCTGGAACCTCTTTTCTTTGCAATGAAGCCTGCCTCTGGCATTTTGTGGCAGTTATAAAGGGCACACAAGTGAGCATTGTAAGTAAAGTGATGCTATTTCAAGTATATGGGAGGATGTGTGATGGAGGAGTTAATTTCATTGGTTAATAAAGAAACTGCCTTGGCCCATTTGATAGGCCAGTCCTTAGGTGGGTGGAGTAGACAGAACAGAATGCTGGGTAGAAGGAAGTAAGGTCAGACGCGATGAAGCTCCAGTCTAAGATGGACATACACTAGAATCTTCCTGGTAAGACACCACCTTGTGGTGCACACAGATTATTAGATATGGGTTAAGCAAGATATGAGAGTTAGCCAAGAAGAGGATATAATGGGCCAGGCAGTGTTTATATGAATACAGTTTGTGTGTTGTTATTTTAGGTGTAAAGCTAGCCGTGCGGGAGCTGGGCAAGATGAAAAGCAGGCCCACAGCTCCATCTACAGATGTGAAGAGGTATGTAAATGTGTGTGGGTGGGTGTGCATGTGTGTGCGCGCGCGTGCATGCATGTATGTGCACGTGTGTGCATGTGTGTACATATTGCATATGTGTGCGTGTGTGTTGCATGCGTGTGTGTATGTGTATGCACGCGTGTGCGTGCGTACATGTGTTTAAAAGTTTTTAGCTGATTGTGATGGAGAAGGGATGGTGGCCCGACGAGCTCCTATCCATGGTGGTGACAGCATGAAACAGAGTGCACACATTGGTGAAGCAAATCCACACATCCAGGAAGCAAAGAGCCTGCGCCATCTTATATGAAGTCCTTAATGTGCAAGGATTTCATTATCTGCGGAGTGTCCCGGAACTGCTCCCTTATGGTTATATAGGACAGAAAGTGTGTCCTTTGTCACTGGCCATCAGATCAACACTTCCTCTTCCTGTCCCTTGGTTTTCCTTTCAGCATCCTATCCCAGCTTCCCCATCTTGGCCTCCACTGAACTCTTCTAGAATGGAGGCTGTCACTTGTTTCCTGTTCCTGTTCCCAGGTCCATCCGGCCCTCTCTCATTTAGTACCTGGCTGTCCCAGTGCCATCTACTTCCTTCACCCCTGTCATCTTCATTGGCCAAGTTTAATCCAGCTTCCAGGATTACCTCACACATGGCTTACTTCAGTCCCCAGTGTTGCTCCTCCTGTTTGTGTCCTTTCTATAGCATGTCGTTGTCACGCTAATGACTGCATTTTTTCCTCTCCTGCATTCTAGACTCCTGGGGGCACCTGGGTTCCACACTGACCATCTCGGTTCCATGGAGCATCGGCTTCTCAAGGGCTCCCCGTGGGAGCTCTTTCAAGAGCTTCACACATCCCAGCATCGGGTCTCCTCTAAAATGATTTTTCCCTGTAAGTAGCCCACAGCCAATTAGGGTCCGTCGGATAAATATTTACAGGGCAGTTCCTTCCCAATACACATTGCGGATTATACCAGTGCCTGTGCCTAAATAAACACAGAGGAGGAATGGGAGGCTTTTAAGGGTTCACTTCGACTTAAAATGAGATTATAAATAATTCTAAAAGCCTTGCAACTTTATGACAGGGAGCTGGAAGAGCAATTGGAAAGGAGGAAGGAAACGAAATAAAACCCAAGCCTGGGATGAAAGCATACTCCCGACATCCTTGTGACCCTTCCCCTGCGCAATTAGAAACTGATACAACGGGAAAGACATGCTCACTTACGGACTTCCAGATCCCTTTAAAGCTGGCCCTCTGCTAAGCCTCGAGCAGAGGAAATACTACCCTGGTGCTCGGTGGGCCCCTCCGTGGAGGGGGCTGGGTAGGCTTGGGATTCACCAGTTGCAAATGGAGGTGCATGCCTCTTTGGTGCAGTACATGCATGAAGTTGTGTATGGGCACGTTTGTGCACCTGTGCATAAGCACGGGGGTGGGGGAGGGGAGACAGAGGACCTCTGCCTGTCATTTCCTAGGTGCTCCCCACCTTGCCTTTTGAGATACAGCCTTTTATTTGCCTGGAACTCACTAAATGGGCTTGTCTGGCTGGCCGGAGCCTCACAGGGATCCACCTGTTTCTGCCTCTCCTTCAACTGGAAGACAAGTACTAGAAGACCTAAGTTTGGCTACCCGTGCTGACGTCAGGCAGCTCACAACTGCCTGTAACTCCAGATCCAAGAACACTTGGTACTTCCGATTTTCACAGGCACCCACACTAGTGTACACATACCCACGCATATACACATTATTAAAAATAACAAAAACAGCTGGGCAATGGTGGCACACACCTTTAATTCCAGCACTTGGGAGGCAGAGGCAGGCAGAGCTATGTGAGTTCGAGGCCAGCCTGAGCCACTGAGTTCCAGGTCAGGCAGGGCTACCCAGAGAAACCCTGCTTCAAAAAAAGAAAAATAAAAAAAGGAAAATAAATCTATTTTTAAAAAGGGTTCGATGGTGGCGTGGGCTAGGACCTTGATTCGATCCCAAGCAACAGAAAGAATTTGCTGACAGAAAGATCAGAGTGGGGCTCCACCCTGTGAAAAATGGAGACTCCTCACCTCCACATGCTCCTGGATGGCTTTTTGAGAGGAAAAGGTGTTGAGTTGGGAATCTCTTTGGCAATGGCTGATCATCACCTGGGTTGCACACTTCGCAGCTCCCAGTCGCCTCTCCCACACCCTGCACGATGCTGGCGTCATGTGTTTCCTAACGAAAGCTTTCAGACTTCATGCACGCTTTTCTTCTCACTGAACCTGCGACACCTGTGTCACCCCAAGGCCTTGACACCGCCTGCGTCTCTCCTGCTAGTCAGTTACTGAGGGCGTGCTGTCATGTGGGCCGGGAGAAGCCAGAGCAAGGCAGGAGGGAAAGAAGCGGCTGTGCCTTCCCAGGGCATCCCTGTGAGTTCCGTGTTCTGTTCCCAGCAGGCTCAGTTTTCTCTCAGGAGGAGCTACGGTCTGAGCTAGATTTCCACATTTGCCAAAGGTAATAATGCCAAGATGTCTTTTTAAAGGGAAGGTCTCCTTTGGGTCCCTCCCCTCGGAGATCGGGGAACCCCATGGAAGAGGGGGAGAAAATATTGTAGGAGTCAGAGGGGGTGGAGGATACAGGAGAGCATGGTCCACAGAATCAGCAGGGCTCACAAGGGCTCCCAGAGACTGAACAGCTAGTACAGGACCTGCAAGGGTCTGCACCAGGTCCTATGTGTTATGGTTGTTAGCTTGGTGCTTTTGTAGAACTCTTAACAGTGGGAACACGTGCGTCTCTGATTCCTTTGTCTGTCTGCTCTTGGACTCTTTTCCTCCTATTGGAAATGAGGAAATGGGCTGCCTTGTCTGGCCTGTATATGGTGGCTTTTGCCTTGTCTTATTGTACCTGAGTTTGTCTAGTTTGGTTGTCTTTTGGAGACCTGCTCTTTTCTGAAGTGGAAACAGAAGAGTGAATCTGGGGGAGAGGGGAGCTTGGGGGAGTGGAGGCAGGGGAAACTCTAGTCAGGATATATTTTATGAGAGAATGTATTGTATTATTATTATTTTTATTTTTTTTTGATTTTCGAGACAGGGTTTCTCCGTAGCTTTTGGTTCCTGTCCTGGAACCAGCTCTTGTAGACCAGGCTGGCCTTGAACTCACAGAAATCCGCCTGCTTCTGCCTCCCAATGTATTTTCAATTTAAAAACCATTATTATTATTTTGCATGCATGTGCGTGCACACAGGTTGAGAACAAAGGTCGGAGGGCAACTTTGAGGATTGGGTTTTTATTTTCTGTCTTTTACTGTCTCTCTTGTTTCTGCGCTTGTGCTGCGAATTCAAGGCTAATTGGCCCATGGGCAGACAGGTGATCTTCCTGTCTCTGTCTCCCATCTCACCCTAGAAGTGCTGAGATTACAGATGTGCACCATCACATCTGCCTTCCTAGATGGACTCAAGAGATGAAACTCAGGTTGTCAAACATGCACAGCAAGCTCCCTTTACCTGCTGAGCACCCCCAGCCCAGCCCCACATCCTTACTAATAAGACTTCCTGTCTGTCCCCCAACTCCCCCGGCACTAACTTGAATCTTTCTGCCAGCTTCTCTCCACTGATGACCATAAGCTTCCATTTTTCTCTGTTGCCTCTTCTCACCACAAATGTGCATTCACATGAACTGCGTGTTGACCTAAGTCTTGGCAACCCTTTGTCCATTTCAGTTTCTGCCTGCGATGTGATCAAACAACTCCCACAGCACTCCACGACCACCCGCTTGGGGTGTTCTTGCCTTCTGCCAGATGTTGGGTGGGTATCTTTCATGAAGACCTGCAACTGACCCGAATCCCTCACTTGGCACAAGAGCAGTCATTTTTCAAGGTTCAGCAACATTCTGGAGGACGACCACAGTCTCCTGCCTCTCTTTCAGTCTGGAGAATGATCACTACGCCACTGTGATTTGACTGTACCGGAAGCAGGATTCTACAAGGGTACTTTGTGTGTGCCATGCTTGTCAACATGGGCCTGGGAGGGCAAGCCATGAATTGTAAAAATAGAACCAGTCCCTAATCAGAAACTCTCTAAAGTAAGACCTTAACTATCCTTGTTGTAGAGAGAGGGCTTTCTCCTGAACATTTAAAAATGGTTAGCTGGGAGTAATGGCACACACCTTTGATCTCAGGACTCCAGAGGCAGAGGCAGGTAGATCTCTATGAGTTCAATGCCTGGTGTAGATAGAGAGTTCCAAGTAAATCAGACAGAGCTACATAGTGAGACCCTGTCTCAAACAAACAAATAAGATAAAATGAGGGATAAAGAAATGACTCAGGACTTAAGATCTCTCTCTCTCTCTTTTTTTTTTTTTTTTTTTGGTTTTTCAAGACAAGATTTCTCAGTAGCTTTGGAGCCTGTCATGGAATGCACTCTGTAGACCAGACTGGCCTCAGACTCACAGAGATCCACTTGTCTCAGCCTCCCGAGTGCTGGGATTAAAGGCGTGCACTACCACCGCCCGACTGTACTTACTGCTCTTACAGGGGACCTTCGTTCAGTTCCCAGAACTCACATCATGGCTCCCAACCATCTATATAACTCTAGTACCAAGAGGTCTGATACCTTCTGGCCTTTGTGAACCTCACATATGCATGCTACACAAAACATTAATGCAAGTAAAATAATCACATGTACCAAAATCATTAATAAAATGATTAAAAAGATAATTTTGGGGAGGTGGGCAGAGTTTCTCTGTATAACAGCTCTGCCTGTCCTGGAACCCGCTCTAAATGAGGCTGTCTCGAACTCTCAGAGATATTTGCCTGTCTCTGCCTTCCGAGTGCTGTAATTAAAGTTGTGTACCACCACCACCTGGCTGATAAATTTCATTTTATACATATCTCACCCCATGAAAAATTCAAACTCTGCCTGGGAATGGTAGTACATGCCTTTACTCTCGGGAGGCAGAAGCAGGAAGATTTTTGTGAGCTCACAGGCAGCCTGAGCTATAGTAGACTAAGACCCTGTCTGCAAACCAAAACAAGGAAGGGTAAAAGCCACCCCCTCGGTCTCACATGCTGTGATAGACACTCAGAGGTACTGTATTCTTCATCACTGCAGAAGCTTCTAGTAGAAGGTTAGCAAGGTGGTCCAGAGGGTAAAGGCAATTATTGCTCAACTGTACAAACCTGGTGACCCGAGTTTGATCTCTAAAATCCATATAAATGTAGAAGAAGAAGAGGGGGGCTTGTTTATTATTTGTTCATGGAAAATAGCAGGGCAAGGCTCTTCTAGAATCATCCAACTCCTTTAGGGGAACCTATTTGATTAGGGCCCCTTAGTTTCCTAGGGACTGGAGAGAAGTAGGACCAGCATGCACAGATATTTGAAACTTCCTACAGCCTTCCACTGGCATGCAATTTTGCCTGGAAGTCATTCAAGTACACATGCAATGCAATGCCGTACAACAAAGAGTAGGATAAAACCTGGAAAGGGGGAAACACAATTCCAAGAATCCCACGGAGGGAATAATCACACTGATGGAGCTTTGAGGAAAAGTCTAAGACGTAAGTGGGCCTAGAAGGATCGGGAACAATCCTGTCCATTGGAACAATTTTTTAATTGCATAGTAGTGCATAGTCACATGTCTGTTTGAATATGGGCATTCATGTGGAGGTCCAAAGTTGCAGTCCAGAACCTTCCTTGAACAACACTCTATCTTCACTTATGTATTTATTTATTTGTGAGCATGTGCTTTGTGAGTGTACATGTTTAGACATATGTGTGTGTGCATGTACATATTTAGGTGCATGTGTATATCTGCGTCCTTTTTTTTTTTTTTTTTTACCGAGACAGGCTTTCTCAGTTGAACTCAGAGATTTACTGCTATCTCTAGTCTGGCTAGCCAGCTTGCTCCAAGGGACCCATCTCCACTTTGAATCATGGATAAGTGAACCTAGGTTTTGGGTATTCAAATTCGAGCCCTCACACTTTCAAGAGTTCTCTAACCATGACACCATTTCCCCAGCCCCTGAGTGAGACAGGGTCTTCCTATATGTACCCCCAACCTGACCTGATACTCAACTATGTAGCTGCCTTACAATGTGGCAGTCCTCTGCTTGCAGGGATTACAGACACACATCACTACACACAGTTAAAATTCCATCTCGTACATCTCAGGAACCATCTGAAGGTGGCCGATTTGTCTTCCATGAAGAAATTTGTATCGCATCATCAAGCCGTGAATTACACATGTTCCGTGAACTCTCCTGGGAACAGAGGGAGCGCTGTCTGAGAACTTTGGTAAATTAGGTAGAAATTTGTCCTGTGCATGTGTGAAGTCACTTTCCTATGGAGACCTGAACGGCACTGCCAAGTCTTTCCCCAGAAACAAATGGCGAGATCGCTTTGTTTTCTGTAACACAAACCCTCTGCAAAAAAATATGGCGTCTTCTCCTCCTCATTATCTTGTCATTAAAACCTCTGGCTTGGTGCATTTCCCTATAAAATAAACCTGAGACCTTATTCATATGGAGGGAAATGCAGAGGCAGGCTCTACTGTGCATAAAAGGACCCAGTGTAAAGGGAGCTTTCTCCTGCCTCTTCAGTTTGATGATGGGATCTCGTGGCCAGACAACATTTTTTGACTGGTAAGTGCAGAAACCACCCTCTTGAGTTACTGTTGAGTGAATGAGGGCCTTTGTTTCCCCCCAAAGAATTAAAAACCTATGGGCCTCCCCCCACTCAAGCAGGAATAGGTTTCACACAGCGGTGTTGGGATTAAATGACTGCATCACGAAGAAGCCAGAACAATGTCTGCTCACATTTTAATCATTTACCAGGCATTCCAGCTTCCAAGTTTTACCCACAGCTAGGTGACTCGGTCAAGAACGACTTGGTCTAGCTTTCCCGTACCGTAAAAACCTTCCCCACACGGAAATAGAATCCAAAGACGGAATCCAGAGTCTGCAAGCCGGAAGGGGCTCCTGGCTGGCTCTAGAGTGTGTGGTCCTCCTCCATCATCCTGTAGGTAGCAAAGTAAGGCTAAGAGAGGTACGACCTGCATAGGCTCACACCCAGGGCCAGAGGCACACAGAGGTCAGAATGTTCCTGGCTCATGGAGACTCCAGGTTGGCATTTTTTTTTCAACTGCCAGTTTTGCCATTCCTCAAACTTAAAATGATATTCCTTCTGCCTTTCTGCAAAGTGATTCATGATGCCTGTTTTTTCGGCTTTTTGTTTGTTTGTTTGTTTGTTTGTTTGTTTTTTGAGATAGGGTCTCATGTAGCCTACCTAGGCTGGCCTCAAACTCCTTAATGTAGTCAAAGAGGACCTTTAAAAAAATTAAATTCCATCTTAAAAATCATTTGTTTAAGTCAGGCAGTGGTGGCGCATGCCTTTAATCCCAGCATTTGGGAGGCAGAGGCAGGTGGATTTCTTTGAGTTTAAGGCCAGCTTGGTCTGCAGATAGAGTTCTAGGCTAGCCAGGGCCACACAGAGAAACCTTATAATGAAAAACAAAATCAAACAAAACAGAATTGTGTGTGTGTGTGTGTGTGTGTGTGTGTGTGTATGAAGTCAGAGGACAATCTTCGGAGTTCAAGTCATGAGTTCAGGGGTTTAAACTCAGGCTGCCAAGCTTGGTGACAAACAGAGTTGCTCACCGAGTCATCTTAAGGACTTCTTAGCCTCTTGCTTCCCATGCTGAGGTAGGGCCCTCATGTTCAGTTCATTGTGTTTAGAGTTGAACCCGGGGCTTTGGGGACTCGAGCTAAGCACTCTCCTAACTGAACTACAGGCCTGCACGTTATTCCTCCTTTGGAATAGGCTCCACAGAAAGACTGTAAAGTATAGGAGAGAAAATGTCCGCAAGTTCTTCACCCAGGCAGCACCAGGCTGGCATTTCCGTGTGCCTTTCCTTTTTCCATGCGGAAGTGGGTTCGCTGTCAGTCTCTTGGACTCGTTAGCATGGGGCAAGGTAATAGAGGAGAGAGCGCCGTGGAGCTTCGGGAGCGCTAAGTGGATGCAAAGCATAATTATGCATGTGACAACTGCTGCTTTGCTCAGTGTAAAACAGGGGAAATCGATGGGAAGGCTGGTGAGGTGCCCCGAGGAGGCCGTTTACAGGCACCGGGTCTCTTCCGCATGACAACGGTCCTGTAGACCGAGAAGCTGTCCATGGGTAGGGGGATACTGGAACCAAGATACTACTCAAAAGGCAGTGGCAGGGACAGTGACCTTCTCAGAGGTGACAGGGAGGAGGGAGTCAATGCAAGAACAAACGTACAGACTTGGAATGAGAAGACCATGGAGCACGGCGCTGTCCCTTACTGGCTGTGTCTCTGATGTACAGAATTCATCGGGGCCTTGGCTTGTCGGCTCTAAGATGGGTCCCCTGAGTCTGTTCTATGTGCCCTTTGTGAACTAGGAGGCTGACCCTGTAGGTCATGAGGTTAGGGAGCAAGACAGCCTATGAGTAGCTACCTGAGACTTTGGGAAAAGCCCTAGGCCTCAGTTTCCTTCTTTAAATGAGGGGACAGAAGACACTTGAGTGACCTAACCTTGGGAGGAGCCTAGTAGAGAAGCAGAGAAATGAGAGCCGTGACTGGGGCTTTTCCTTCCTTCCTCTTCCGTACCTCAGGTCCCCAGGTCCCCAGTGCCGGGAGAACCACAGGGCTGCCGACGGTTGTGTGGAGAGTGAGTTCCGTTCCATTCTGTGTGATCATTCTGCACACGTGTGGTGTTATGGCGGAAACTTGGAAGGGATGTGGAGGGCAAATCACAGCCATGATGCTCTGCCATTCCCTCCCCACAACCCAGGAAACTCGGGAAAGACTCCTTGCACACGTGATGGAACGGAGGGAGCAGGATTTCAGGGTGGGATGGATCTTGTGCTCCGGCTTTTTCAGTTGTTCAATTCTTGGCAGCTTCTGCAAGCATAGACGGAGACCTTCTCTGTGTCCAGAGCTTTACGGACTTTCTGACCATGTGGTCTTTAAGACAAACCTAGGAGGTCTCTGAATTGCAGCTGCTCCTACTGCAGAGACAAGAAAATGAGAGCACAGAAAGCAGAACTCTTTGACAAAAAGTCGCATGGTTAAAGGCTGTGGAGTCAGGACTTTGATATGGGTCAGTCAGAGGTCTTGCACTCCTTCGCAATATGACCTGCTTTGGTCCCCCATGGGGGGAACAGGTTCGTCAAATTAGCAGTTCTGGTCCTTTCCAATGGCCTTTCTTACTGTGTGTGTATGTATTCTGCGTGAACATGTATTATGAGGCCCACCAGAGATGACCATTCAGACAGCTTATAATCAATTGAAAGTCTTTATTCCGGCCGGCTGGGACTACACTCAGGTATTCTGGACCCAAGCATAGATAGCATTAAGTGTTTGGGGTAAGTTTTTGTTGTTGTTGTTGTTTTGGTTTTTTGCTTTTGTTTTGAGACAGAGTTTCTTGGTGCAACAACTCTGACTGTCCTGGAACTCACTTTGTAGACCAGGTTAGCCTCAAACCCACAGAGATACACCTGCTTCTGCCTCCCAAGTACTGGAATTAAAGGTGTATGCTATTACCGTCCCAACCCCACCATGGGTAAGGGGTTTTGAAAGGGAAAACCAAACCTTGGTATGTCACTTGGCAGCTCCAGGGGGAGGTTCGCACAAACAGGCAATTTAAGAGAAGTTAAGTCAGCTGGGGCATCCTGACCTCAAGTTCCTAAAATAGAGTTGGGTAATTTTCTACGGAATGCTCCATCGAGGAGATTAAATCCTAATTAAACCTGAAATGGCCTCAGCAAGAATATTAGATGGAGGAAACTCTGCCTTATCTTACCCGTTACGGATCATGCGTGAGCATTTTGTTCAGGTACTCATGCCCAGACACATGTTTGGAGGTTAGGAGATGTTGGGTGTTTTTCTCTCTTTCCCTTTATCTCGTTCCTCTGTTCTTTCTGAACTTGGAGTTAGACTGGACTCCGATCAACAAACCTCAGCAATTCTTCTGTTTCTGCTCTTTACAGCTTGGGGGCTGTAAGTGTATTAGAGGTCACATCTAGCTTTTTAGGGATGGAGAGCTGAGTTCTCACCCACCGAACCATCTCTACAGCTCCATCCCTTTCTAACATGCTAGGAGGCCTTGGTATTGAGTGGTATTGGGGGTTTTTCCTTCTTGGGGTAAACCAACCCAAGCTGGACTGTATGTTTGTGCGGGGAGTTAGTGTGTGTGTGTGTGTGTGTAGCTTGCTGTTGGACATTGTATGTGTGGGAGGGGCGTGGGGGATGCTGCAGACAGACAGTGTTTTCTGATCTGATAGAGATCTGAATTAGGAGGGAATCTAGCCCACTTTCCAACGTTTATATTTCCTTCCCACTGACTTTAAGGGTGACTAGGGAAAGAAGGGACCTTGGTATTTGTGGTCTAGAGGGTCTGCAAATCTCCTTACAGTACAGCACAGTACCCATACTGTACTTAACCCTGGGTCTACCACATTCTGTTCAGTTGGAGACACCCTTGAACTTTGAGCTGAATAATGTTTTGTTCTTGCCTCCTGTGTACCAGTTCACAGATGCTTCACAGTTTCTTGCAGCAAAAGTTCAAATACTGGGTCTTGCCCATTGCCAAAGATGAGAGATGTGCCTCTTTTCTGCATCCGGGTCTCTGGTGCCTGATCCCAGCCGAACCTCAGCACCATTTCTTCCCCTGGGAGAAGCACCTACTCCGATCGTATCAGGACAACACACTGTTTCCTCGAATCCCCTTGGTCCCAGTTGCCCCCCACCGCATCCCCTGTGGAATACAACCACGGGCCCTAGTAAGTGGCTCAGCATCCATGGCCAAGCAGTCCTCAGCATCTACTCACTCCTGTGTCCCAGCATAGTGCCAAGCCCAGTGTGCCACTCACGGTCGGGGCTCACTGGGTTTAAACCCAATCCACTCTACCCTATTGGAAATAAGAACTGAGTTTCATGATACTCTGCAGTTTCCACTGCTGTAGGTGGAGTGGGAAGAATCAATTTTTGCCTTGGCCCAAAGCCAAGGCTAATATAATCTTTTCGCTTTGATTGCTTCCTAATTTCCTGTTGGGGAAGAGCTGCTCCTTCACCCACCCACTCACCCACTAGGTCTGGCTTAAGGACGTGAACTTCAGGTGGGTGTGGGTGGCTCACGCCTTTAATCCCAGCATTTGGGAGGCAGAGACAGGCAGATCTCTGTGAGTTTGAGGCCAGCCTGGTCTACAAAATGAGACACAGAGAAACCCTGTGTCTCTCTGTCTCAAACCAGAGAGAGAGAAAGAGGGAGAGAGAGAGAGAGAGAGAGAGAGAGAGAGAGAGAGAGAGAGAGAGAGAGAGAGAGAGAGAGAGAGAGAGAGAGAGAGAGAGAGAGAGAGAGAGAGAGAGAGGGGAGAGAGGGGGGGGGGAATTTGAACTTCTTATTTCACCTGGTTTTAGGCAGTCTTTTATAAAAGTCACACTTGAGAATCTTAGCTCTCCACGAGCCTTTTCTCTTCAGAGCCTCACAAGGATAAAGATCTATTTGTCTCTGTGTGTGTGTGTTACAAAAAATGAATGGGGATTTAATTACAGCAGCTCATTTCCTAAAAGGAAGTCCTATTTACGACGTACCATATGTTTAGCCAGCGGCCATACCCCCAGGGCTGCCATCCTGTCAGATCTCCTTAGATAAGCAGGGTCCTGTTGGCCTGGCCTTGCTGGGACCCTGGGAGGACCAGCAACTGTTTGTGAGTGTTGGGGGTGGGTGGGTCAAGGTATCCTGGCTAGGCTAAGCTTGGACTGCGGCTAAGTACCAGCCTGAGTGGAGGCTGCCCCGGCTTCGAAGGAGATGAGAATCCCAAGTTTAAGCAATTCGCCATGATCAAAAATCGCCTGGCTTTTTTCTTCATCTACTAAGGCAGTTCTTGAGGGGGATCAAGTCTCTCTTGCTGGTCCTTCCTTTCCCATTTTAATTCCTCCTTTGCCATGTCTGAGCCAGTGCAGATGGCTCCCCCTGAGCTGGAGACTCTTCTAGAAGGGATGGATCCTGAAAGGGGAGGGGATGCAGGGTGTTGGGGAAAGAACCTGGCTCCAGCCAACTGTGCTTTTGATGTCTACTGCTGCTTATCTGTCATGATGCCTCGTGGAGTAGATGCTGGGAGGCTGGTCCTGC